>NC_084815.1:21821734-22499163 GCF_963583255.1 Pyrus communis | reverse complement strand
ACAAAACCAGGAGGACTGAACTCAGGCTAACTAATCCTAGTTACATGGAATGTTGATAACAGATTCGTAGTTGTTGCAGCTACTTCCCATTTCAAATTTCGTGAACAGAACCTTTCCAGCTTTGTAATTATAATTTTAACTCCAAGTCTAGTTGATACTTTGTGATCTTTACGAATGCATACAGCTTTGACTATAGAGCAACTAAACTCTTCACTGAACCCTTAGTAAGTCCTAATTTTCATACCAATTGTCTTGCTCCTAAATTCCTCAATTTTTCTCAAGCTTCTACACTACTATTCCAAATACTATATAAAGAACCAAAATCTGCTACAACACTGATGAGCTAAATTGAAATCTTTATGGTAAAGAATATGACAAACCCTTTTCTCAGCTTGAAACTAGCAAAAAACAAAGTAACCTTGCTCCAAAGGAAGGTCATATTCATGCAGTCTCAAATAACAAGTATTCAGCCCTATATAATTGTCATCTACTACATGGTAAGTACTATAACCACTTCTTCTAACAAGTTCAAAACCATAACAAGGCAGAAAACTGTTCATACCTCTTCGGTGTCTTCAGATGCGGGATTGTCAAATCTAATTTTAACCAAAAAAGAAAAGGACACTCGATTAGCAATCAAACCGAACAAAACCGCTCATCTAACATGAATACATGATTAACAATCCTTTTAAATTCCAGAGCAAATTATTCACAATAAGTGCAGAAAATAAGCAATTGCCTGGAGTGACTTCATCTACTACAGTGAGAGACAAAAAACCAGGAGGACTGAACTCAGGTTGACCAACATCTGTATCCAAGTAACCAACTTTTTTATACCTGAAAACAAAATTACAGAAAAAAACATGGTAAAAATGCCCCAATCAAAATTCAAATTCAGAACAAACTCAGTAAAAAAAGATGAAAACTTTCAGTAAATTTTGCTTCCAAATTAGATAAAATTCAGGTAAATAAGGTGACCCAATTCAGCTAACACGAAAACAAACACAAAGAAATCAACTTTTACTAAAAACTGATCATCTGAGCCGTGAATTTAATCAACGAGTACAAAGAGGGGGAAGGGAGCTGAGCAGCTGACTGACCTCCGGAGAAGAATGTTGAGGAGGTGGCGGGAAAAGGTGGATTTTCCGCAGTTTTTGGCACCACATACTAAGGCAATGGGAGGCCGCGAAGTGACTGAATCGTACGCTATACAGTCTACTGCCTCGGACCACTCCGGCGATATGTAGATGTTCGCCGATGGAGTTTCGGTCGGCGAAGCCATTCCTCTCTCTTTTTCTCTCTCTAACTCTCTCTCTCTCTCTCTCTCTCTCTCTCTCTCTCTCTCTACTGTGTTGCTCTGGAGCAGAAGAAGAGCGGGTTGGAGGCAAAATTGCTACGGCGCATGCTGGTTTCGTTAATTTTCCAAACGGATAAAAAAGCATTTTACTTGGTTTGACCCGTGATTCCGGTTCGGATTCATTTTCGGGTTGGACAGTCGGTGGGCCGAACAGCCGAAGCCCAAAAAGACTGTAGCAGAGAAGGCCTGACCTGAGTCACATATTGGGCCTCCTCCTCAGCAAACAGGCCTACTGCTATTAAAAACTATTTTACTAAAAAAAAGATTATTGTTTTGCACATATAATTTTACAGAAATTCTTCTAAAATTTCATACAAAACGCATTGGAGACAATCATTCATGCATTTTATGTGATCGAATGCATTTAATTTTTTTTTTGTTATATTTAAGTAAATTACGTTTTCGCCATCGTCCGTATTCACAAACTAGGAATCTCCTCGTTAATTTAAGCACATAATTTCGTCCTCGTGGTCTCACCTATATAAAAGGTGTAGCATACAGACAACCATATAGAAAAATTTCTCCTAAAATATTGTTTTGTGACCCTTTAGCAAAGGTAGGATATTATTACTTAGATGTTACTAATAGATGAGTCTATTGAGACAAATGAATATTCGAATGCATAAAAATAATATACAACTCGAACCAACTCAACTACGTTTAGGTTTCTTGAGTTTTAGGTTTTAAATACCATTAATGATATCCGAACATACAATTTTTTATTTACAAGAAAGAGAAATAACAATATATTATAATATTTGATGAGCAATTTTATGTTCGTTTTTAGCCACCGCAAAATATTCAAACTGGTGCGGTTTGGTTGTTGTTCGGTTCTAAACCATTGAGGAATTTAGTGGAATAAAGTTTGATTATTGTTGTTGATTTTTCACATGGACCAATCTGTGATCTGACCAATGGGACCCAAATCCGATCACTTAGTTACGGATCAGGATCCTCTCCTGATCTAAGGATGATGATCCTCCTGATCAAGAAATGTGGGCCGTTGGATGAAAATCCAACGGTTATAATTATTATAACTTTAAAGGAACCCCCTGCTTGTAGCCGTTGGATTTTCATCCAACTGCCCACACTTATTGGTCAGGAAGATCCTCATCCTTAGATCAGGAGAGGATCTTGATCTCCTAGTTACATCCGAATCACGCGACACGTGTCCCCATCGACCAAACATCTCTTTTAATTCAAACAAGCTAATAATATATTTACACAAATTGACCCAAAAAACACATATTTACACACACAGCCCTCTACCCGATTAATCGTATTGACCAAGAGTCAAACATCGGCACGCAGATCCGACGGCCAAGGCAGCTCCAAAAAACCCCTCGACTTCTCACTTTTTTTGGGGGGGTAGAAAAAAGACAAGAAAGAGGAACGAATCGAACAAGTGCGAAGAGGGAGCTCGGAGAGCAGGTGCGACGACGAACCATGGAGCTCCAGAACACAGTGAAAGACGCCCTCAACGCACTCTACCATCACCCCGACGACGGCGTCCGCCTGCAGGCCGATCGCTGGCTGCAGGACTTCCAGCGGACGCTCGACGCCTGGCAGGTGCTTTTCCGTTCACTTTCTGTTTTTGTTGATTTGAATTCTCCTTTCGGCTTTTTGAAGTTTTTGATCGGTGGCTGTAGCTTGTGAGAGTTTGATGTTCGGTTCTCGTTTCGATTTTCGCTTAGTATATGCTGGAATTTCTGTGATTAGTTTGGTGTTTTTGTCACTCGTGATGGGATTGGATTTTGAGTAGTTTGGAATCCCTAGTTCGTTCCATTTGAATTAAATGAGTTCAATTTTAGGGTTTTGGTCAATCATCTGAGTTGAGGGGTATGCTTTGGGTCAGAAGCATTACTTATTTTCTTATGTATTTCATTTTTAATATGCGAGAGGGAAGCAATTTGTTGCTCTCGTTGGTTTGTGAGAAAATTTTGATCCGAAAGGTTTTACCTTGCAGAATCGATCGATTTTGGTTGTGGCATCTCTTTATATCTATAATGGGAAGCTCATCTATGAGCCTGAGAACAACGTAAAACGAAATATACTCAAATACTGAGCTTAAGAAACAAAGATGATGTGAGTTTACAAGTATATTTGAACAGTGAACTGATCATTTATTGTACACAGCTAGTAAGCTTTAAATCTATACCCTTAACCTTTTTCTTAATCAATGATAAATATCTCTTTCAAAATTTTCACTTTTTGTATATGAGGGTAAAGGTAAACCAGCAGTTTAGTCTTTTTTTCTTTTATGCAACTAGATATATTAAATTTATTTCCCTAAGTCCTTATTTTCTTTTAATTTTGTGGTTTCCATGTAAAGTTTCTTGCACAAATTACTGTTTTAATGGTTATTGGTGTTTCAATTCTATCCTTGTACCTGTTAGATTATACGAAATTTTGCTCTCTAAGTTGAATTAATTACTTGAGGCCAAAACAAAAGTTGAATTTATTCTCTTTATTTTTTATTTTTTTGTATATGGGTTTTGTTAGCTGAATTTGCTACTGTTGAGTTTTCTGAACATTACTGTGCTTCTTTTTCTTAGGTTGCTGATAACTTGCTTCATGATGCAACTAGCAATCTAGAAACTTTAATATTTTGTTCGCAGACCCTTAGAAGCAAGGTATTTCTCTTCTCCTTAGAGTTGCCTGTCAATGTTCATGCACATGCTTTATTGGGTCCTGTTTCCATAGATGCTTAAAAGATCTTATGTTCAAAATGTGTACACCTTGTTTATGTTGTATTGGTTGCGTATGTATAGATTCTTAGTTCATTTTGTATCGTGTCTAGGTACAACAAGATTTTGAAGAACTACAGTCTGAAGCTTTTTGCCCATTACGTGATTCGTTAAATGTGAGTGAGTATCCACTATCCATTGACAATTTCAGTGAGAATTGAGTAAGCTATGGTTTGATTGCTTGTCTATATGAAGAATGGTTCGATTGTGTCTTTTGTCGGTGTCATGGACCTGTTTTATCTATATGAAAAATGGTTCAATTGTTTGTTTACAGTATTGAAAGTTTCAAATGTTTTGAATGCAGAACTTATTGAGAAAATTCCACAAAGGCCCCCCTAAAGTCAGAACTCAGGTACCATCTAGAACTCTCTCTGATGCTGTTTCATCAGATTTTATGATCCCAAGAGGATATTAAGCTCAACTATCTGTCTTTGTAGATTAGCATTGCTGTGGCTGCTTTGGCTGTACATGTTAGCACTGAAGATTGGGGGGATGGTGGTATTGTGAAGTGGCTTCGTGAGGAGATGAATTTGCATCCAGAGTTTATACCAGGATTTTTGGAGTTACTAACAGTTTTGCCTGAGGTATATAACTGTATAAATATGATGCTTGCTGACTTTATATTTGCACTGTAGTGTGCAACCGTGTGTGACAAGGCTGATTTAAACCTTCTGTGTGTAATATGATGAAAGTGTTTTGTACACTTCCAGAAATAATGGATGTCCTTTCTAAAGCATACCGTTCCCTTCGTAATGATTCCTATGATGTTCAGCATCATGCTCTTCTGTCTTTTCATTACTTTTTGCTGGGGAGAATTCATGTAGTGGTCTCATATATTAGTCCAAACAATGTATGTTTTCTTAAAACTTTAGTTGATTGACAGATGCCTACCTTTTCACCATGTTTGTTTTCTTCTGGGATTTAAAATCAGGAAGTATTCAATTACAAAATTGCAGCTCGCCCGGAAAGACGCCGCCAATTTGAAAAAGAGCTTACTTCACAAATGGAGATTGCTCTAAACATCCTGACAGCCTGTTTGAATATTAATGAGCTTAAGGAGCAGGTAATTATTTATTCAGAATTGTATAAGTTACACTTTGCTGATATTTGAGACTTGCTTCTAATGGCTGGTAGAGTGCCTTTTTTTAATCGTTTTGCTGGTTGGTTTTTCAGGTTCTTGAGGCATTTGCTTCTTGGCTTCGACTGAAGCATGGGTATGAACTCTCTCTCTCACTCTCTCTCTCTCTCCCGCCTTTTATATATGTGTATGTATAACATATATAGATATATAACCTTTTGTGTAAGGAATGTAATTAGATATGTTAGAGCTTTGTCATTTTTAACATATCAAGGCTTTGCATATCTGAGATAATGTGGTTTCCTATAGGAGTCGTGTCTAGAGGCTGTATAGTCTATTGGAATATTAATTAAGGCATCACAGTGACACCCAAGTGACAAAACAATTTTGGTTTGAGCGGTTGTTTGGAGAGATGATTCCAAACGTCTTGTAATGTGGAGGTTGGAGGTCTCTTCCATGGAAAAGATCACTTGCTAGGATCTTACTGCCTTATTACAAAGATCTCACTTGAATATACCTCAATGATCTGCGATGTGAAGTTTTACTGTGGGCATTTGTATGTGGAGTGCCTTGAATCTGTGGATTCACCAATAGCCAATTTGTGGATCATATATTACATCCTTCTAGTGTATATGAGTGCATAATTGGTTGTACAATTCAGGCATTAAACTTGAGAAGAAGTCCTTTCAAGTTCTTGCATGTGTGCGCTTATTTCCATATGGTATCAAACATGCATTGTACTTCCCTGCACGTGTTGGTTATAATACTGAAATTGGAAATCATTTTTGTAGTGGCACATACTGCAGTACATTTTGCAAGTTGAGATTTATGCAATGCTTGTTATAGTTGAAGCCTGTTCTTCAATATCCATAGATCTACACATGTCACATCAGTGTAATTGTTGTTCTTATAAAATTGGTATAGTTTGTGGCTGTTGATATGATAGTCCCAAATTTCATCTTGTGTTGTGGTATGACTTCTCCTCTTACAGGGTGACTGATAGAAATTCATGGTACTTAAATGAACTATTGTGGGTTTCAGGATCCCTGGATCTGTGCTTGCATCCCATCCATTGGTGCTCACAGCCCTCTCAAGCTTGAATTCTGAGCTACTTTCAGAGGCCGCAGTAAATGGTAAAAACAAGTTTGATAAGCTGATGAAAACTGTATGATACTTTTGTGTTTTCAGCTTGTTTTACTATGACAATTTTATAGCAGTGATACAAGCACCCAATAAATCCAACTTGTTTGAATTTTGAATATGCTTTCATAACATCTTGCTCTTTTTTTAATAGTGTTATAGTTCTTTTTTATGATGTAGTTCTATAATTTGTTGAGGTGTAAATTTCGTGGTAGAACTTCCAACAGACTTTTTTTGGATCGATTTGGCTCTGTAAAGTGTTTCAATTTCAACATTTGGAGGTTCTATATCTAAAGATATTTAAAAGGGTAGTTTGAATTTTTTTGTTGCTTAGTATGTCAATTTTTTGAAGTAGGTATTATCTAGAAAGTTGCCAATCAATTTGTAGGTAATGCAGAATGTTAGTAATGGGCATTGTTCTGATTGCATGTTAAATTTTCTTACATCAAAGATGTGGCAAATATGGGACTGAAAGTACTATTGTAAATATATTACATTTCCTTGAATAGAATGTGCTTAACGATGTTTCTTTTTAAGTCGTCTATAATCCTTGTTATGTTCTGACATTCAGTTCAATATTATCGTCAAATTATTTCTTGTCAATGTTTTAGCATTTGTCTCTGCATGGATGGTGTAGTATCGAAATCTGTTAACTCAGCTCTCTAGTTTATGTCCTTCACATTGCTTCTCTGTCAAAGCCATATTGTAAATTTTATTCAGTTACTGTGTGTGTTCATCAATTTCTGCCTTACCCTCGGGTGGATTTTCTTATTTTGCTTCCCCTCTTGGTTTCTTTTTCATTGCAGTTATATCTGAATTGATACACTATACAGCAGCTGGAAGCTCTGGTGGTGTTTCTGTGCAGATGCCCTTAATTCAAGTGCTTGTCCCTCAAGTAATGAATCTTAAGGGACAGCTAAGAGATTCTTCAAAGGTATTTCATGTGTGGAGTTGGGTTAAAAAGTGTTTTTTTACCTACAAAATACAAATAAGGCTCAACAAACAACCCCTTAATCATTAAAATTAAGTGCAAAATAGTAACTTCATTGATGGTTATTTTGCCCCTATCTCGATTCTTGTTTTCAGGATGAGGAAGATGTGAAGGCCATTGCTCGCTTATTTTCGGACATGGGTGATTCATATGTTGAACTTATTGCAACTGGTATACATATTTAGCAGCTATCAAAAACTTCTCCGAGGAATTGTTGGATGTTTTTCGTCTCTTATGAGCCCTGAATTTTTTGAACTTTGTCTGATCTGTTTCTTTTTGGTTGATAACATCTTTTCTTCAGGCTCACATGAATCAATGTTGATTGTACATGCATTATTGGAAGTTGCTTCACACCCAGAGTACTATATTGCTTCCATGACATTCAACTTTTGGCAGAGTCTCCAGGTAAACTTGACCAGAAGGTGAGTCATTTTAGAATCACAGTCTACTTGGTTGTGTCTAAAACTAAAAAGACATTCAATATAAGAACTCTAACCTTCCAGGGAATCGTATATTTCGTTTGTGAATGAATCTTCCATTGAAGCTGAGAGAAATAGAAGGCTGCAAGTTTTTCGTCCAGCTTATGAGTCACTTGTATCCTTAGTAAGTTCTTTTTCTTAGAAGCTTTAAAATTGTAATTTGTGGCATTAGTTTCAAACACCTATTGATAATATCTGAATGTAATGTGTGTTGTTTTCTGAATGTAATGATACCACTATGTGTTGAATTGTTCTCATGATAATTAAGTGATTTTACCAAGCTAATAGTTTAGTTTGTTAACCTAGGATTCATCTAAAGAGAACCACATTTGTTCTTTAGTGTTGATATTTGTATCTGTGTTCTGCTTAGTGGTTCTCCAAAGAAATGATTATCTGATACAGGGTGATTACCGTTTGTCACATAAATTAAATGGGTGTGCAGATATTGGAGAATTAAGATTCTCATATATCATAAAAAGTACATTATGGGAAAATGGTCAATTATCCTAAAACTGAGCTTCAACTTAATGAAATACCACATTACATGCATTTTGACATTCTTTTATTGTACTAAACTTTGAGAAACTGAAACTATTGACAGGTAAGCTTTCGGATTCAATATCCTCAAGATTATCGGGACCTTTCATATGAAGATCTTAAGGAGTTTAAGCAGACTAGATATGGTAATTCCTAGTTGTTCTGTTTGGTGTGTGACATTGTCTTATAGTTTCCCTAAAAAATTGGCCTAAAGTTTTATGCAGTTGTTCTCATTATTGAAGTGCATAGAAAGCAACACAACTTCTTGCCTAATTTTGCATCGGATAGCAGTATATATTTTTGTTGTTGGGAACCTTAAGCAAGGCAACTTCTAGCCGATAAAATGTGCATCCATGTGTGAATTTCTTATAAATATATTAAAGGCATGTTCATGTTGAACCTCTTCCAAACCACTGGTGTTGGAGATCACAGTCCCACTAGAAAGTTGGTCTTTTGTTTTTGTTTATATTAAATTTTAATTTTATGTGAATGTCAGTTTATTTGCCTCTTCCACATTCATACTCTTCTTGATGAGACCTCGAATGTAGCATGACTGAATCTGTATTGTTCCCAGCTGTTGCAGATGTCTTAATTGATGCAGCATCAGTTTTAGGGGGTGATGCAACACTTAGAATTCTTTACATGAAGCTTGATGAGGTGTGTTTTGATTTTTTCTAATTGTAACTCCAATTTTATGTAAAGTTCATTAAATATTCTGTTGAAACATCAATTATATGTGGGTTCATTGAAATTTTATTAACTTGTAAAGAACTGGTATGTTTGGAAAATATTTAATACATTGAAGAATGCTTAGTCTTCTCTCTGACGTAGTGGTCCTTTACTGCTTTAGCTGTTTTAGTTTCTTTGTGTAAGATTCGTTTTTTATTTTTCTGCTACATTTTGGACATGATATTTTCATTTTATTAAGGCTGCAGCTTGCTGTCACAATGAGCAAAGTGAATGGCGCCCAGCGGAAGCTGCTTTGTTCGGCATCCGGGCTATATCAACTTATGTTTCAACAGTAGAAGCTGAAGTAATGCCCAAGGTATGATGTTGTGCAAATTCATGTCTACATCTTTTCTAGTTTCACCATTGTCCTATAGAAGTTGAAACTGAATTAATGCCAAAGTTATGATCTCATAAACTCACTTCTATTTTGCTTTCTTTGATGTGCACAGGTTATGGATAGGCTGCTAAAACTACCTCAGCATCCTCAACTACTTCAGACAGGTAATGTATTTTTATTAGTTATAGTCCCATCTGTCGTGAGTGGTTATGTTTTATAGAAGTTATATTTCACCAGTCTGTCTAATATGGTGTGCTAAATTCATTTTACCTGCACGTGGAGAGTGTTGCAGTTTGCTTAACTATTGGAGCATATTCAAAGTGGCTTGATGCTGCATCCGGCGGACTGTCCATACTGCCTTCAGTTCTACATATCCTCATGAGTGGCATGGGTATATCTGAAGATTCTGCAGCAGCTGCAGCTGTAGCATTTAGACAGATTTGTGATGGTACTAAATCGAATAAGTCCAATAGAAAAAATTTCCCTAGTTTTTTGTCTAACCTAGTCAGCCTCATAGTTGATAATTCTATCTCTATGGATGCTTTATATTTGGATGCAGATTGCCGGTTAAAGCTCTCTGGATGTTTGGATGGACTCTTCCATATATACCATAGGGCAGTGAATGGTGAAGGCAGTTTTAAGGTCTCTGCTGATGATTCACTACATCTAGTTGAAGCCTTAAGGTAACTATTTTTTGCATCGTCCAATGTTGCATGATCTATGTAGTTTTGCATGATACAGCTGATCCAAGTGTCTATTTGACTATCGCATGCAGCAAGGTCATTACTGAACTTCCCCCAGATCAAGCTAAGAGGGCTTTGGAGGCCTTGTGCTTGCCTGTTGTTACTCCTTTACAGGTGTGTTTCAGTTTTAGAAGGAAATCTACGTATGAATCCTTGTGTTGGTGATATGCTGATTTACTGCTGTCAATAACCAGGAAGCTGTCCGCCAAGGCCCAGACACGCTAAATAGCAAACCTGCTCGTGATTTAACCGTTCACATCGATCGATTTGGATACATCGTTAGGTATGTGAATCATGCAGAAGCTGTGGCAGATGCAATTCAAAGACTATGGCCACTTTTTAAAGCCATATTTGATATGTAAGTATTTCTACATTCCTAGTAGTGTAACACATTACAGTATTGATATCTTAATCTCTATTTATTCTTATGCATGTTTTGAATGTTTATGGTGAAGTCGTGCTTGGGATATGCCGACAATGGAGTCTCTGTGCCGAGCTTGCAAATATGCTGTGAGTTCATTGATCCAGCTTCTAAAATGTTAAAACTTAATTCACTAAAGCTATTGTAGACTTGAATTTTTGCCTGCTACTGTATACATTGAATGCATTGCGTTATGTGATTCAACTATGGTACCTGTCTTTTTGCCTGCCGCCTCGTGTGTGGGTCTTTAAAATTTTTTCCATTGCCTTACATGATGTGATGAAGAGTTAATCTAGAGAGTGTCCCTTTTTTCTATCATTAGCGGCTTGTGTGAGCCATATTAATTTGATTGTCTGGTAGTGTATTATTGAAATCTTTCTTGTCTTACTCATTGTCCTTCTATAGGTGAGGACTTCTGGAAGGTACATGAAATTTACAATTGGAGCAATGCTGGAGGAGATTCAAGGTTTATATCAACAGCATCACCAACCATGCTTCCTCTATTTATCTAGTGAAGTTATAAAGGCAAGCCATCCGCTAAAACCCAAAAACCTGAATTTTTGTTTCCTTTTCTTTTTTGTTGTTTTTTTTTAAATTAAAATTGGTGCATTTGTTGCTTCTTATGCTGCAGATATTTGGTTCTGACCCATCTTGTGCAAATTATTTGAAAAGTTTGATTGAAGCACTTTTTGTGCACACCACACATCTTCTCACTAGCATTCAGGTAAGTTTTCATTGAGCTGGAGCCTGCAATTGTTTTTTCTTTCAAATATTATCTTTCTTGTAGTTAACTTGCACAAATATTGCAGGAATTTACTGCAAGACCTGATATAGCAGATGATTGTTTTCTGTTGGCATCAAGATGCATTCGCTATTGTCCTCAATTATTTATTCCATCTGCTGTATTTCCATCATTAGTAGATTGCTCGCTGATTGGGATTACAGTGCAGCACAGGTACTCTCTCTCTCTCTCTCTCTCTCTCTCTCTCTCTCTCTCTCTCTCTCCATGTAAATAGAAGTTTGAAAATTCAAACAATTTCCAAGAGATCACTGTATGTGTAGTAATTTCAACTCAACCTCAACTTTTTCAGTAAAATTAGTTTTTACCATGTTCAGTTAAATATCTGGTTGCAGTTGAGTCTGAGATCTTTTTTGAAGAAATTATTGTTGTTTCACAACAACTTTGCCTTCCCGTTTTTGTATCTCAAGTTTGTTGTTATTTATTTAGAAGTTTTTCTCTGTCGAAGCTTCCTACTTAGCCTTGTTAGATTTCTGATTCTGCATGTATCAAGTGATCTTTGGTACATGGTGTTACTATGTCCTTAAACGTCAGAGACATTTTCTTTCCGTGTTTGATATCAATTATCTTTTTGGTTGAGCATGGCTATTTACCTTTTCATTCTCTTCTTTGCAGAGAGGCATCAAAGTCAATATTAACGTTTTTATCCGATATATTTGATCTTGCAAACTCTGCCGAGAGAAAACAATACTTACCAATCAGGAATTCTGTCATTATTCCTCGAGGGTCCAGCATCACAAGAATCTTAATTGCTTCACTAACAGGAGCACTGCCAAGCTCCCGACTAGAACTGGTAATTTTTCACTTGTATTATCAACATCGACTGTTACGCTCACTGTTAACTGCATGAGTATTGATCGTATGTGTTTCGATACATGTCTGGAATTTCACTGTGCTTTCCCATCGTACAGGTAACCTACACACTACTATCTTTATCTCGAGCTTATGGGCCACAGTCAGTAGAGTGGGCCAAGGAGAGTGTTTCTTTAATTCCTTTGACGGCTGTGACAGAAGTTGAGCGTTCGAGATTCTTGAAAGCATTGTCAGATGCTGCGTCTGGGTCTAACTTTAATGCTCTATCTGTTCCAATTGAGGACCTATCGGATGTTTGCCGCCGTAATAGAACAGTTACGGAGATTGTTCAACAATCATTGAGGCCACTTGAGTTGAGCATAGCACCTGTATCGTGAAGGAGAGATTAGTCGTCCTAGAGTGGCCATTTTGCCAATGCCTTGCCTGTCGACGGTAAAATGAGTTGTCTACTGTGTATTTTTCTCATATTGTTTCAGTGTTTTACTTTGATTCTCCAATTTTTAAGGAGATTCAATGCCCTACACATGGATCGAAGAGAGCGGCCGGTTTCTGTATGAGTGGTTGGTTTCCTTGGCATTGTCATTTTTTGGGGTAGGATGGCATGGGTATAGAGTTGTAGATTACTGAAGGAAAGAAAAATTTAGGCATTCTTTAGGAGTATTCCGTCCTTTCATGTCGTGAGATATCGGAAGCTGTGGTGGTGGTGGCGGCGGTGGTCAGTGGTTGTACAAATTATATTGAAAGCTTCAGTATATTGTAATCCAAACAGTTGCATTGTTTAGGTTCCGGAGGTTTTTTCAATTGGTTTCCGATGCTTTGAAAAAGGAACAAATTATATTGAAAGCTTTCTTTGATTCATATGTTGTGATCTAGACCGTTGAATCGTTCATGTTCCACATCATTTGTCAATTTAAATTGCTAGAAAAAACTTGCAGTACTTTTTTTGTGATTTTTATTTTCTTTTAATTTATTTTAGTGAATTTAAATTGAAAATTGCTAGAAAAAACTTGCTGGGATTTTAAATCTCAGTCTTTATGGCCTTGTTTGGTGTTTAGGATTGGATCGGATAACTCGTGTATTGAACAAAGAAATGAATGCCACTTCGAAAGTTCGTCCCAGTTAAATGTAATAGATGCATTAGTTGTTAAGGAAACTTAGCCCTTCGAATCCCGAGAAAAACGGTAGAATTGTTACAATTGTAAGGGAGTCTGCTTCACGGCTAGTCCATATTTTCATTTGATGAATATTGAATCTAGTGAGTTATCTAATCTTATCCGAGTAGAGACGCGAAACGAGGCGTTTCCTTTTGAAATTATATGTAGTTAGAAATTTAGTGACTGCCTTTGACTGCTTACCCTGTGAACCGTTCTATGTGAATTTCATTGTGTATACTTGTAGGCTCTTGAGCATTGATCCATTATTCGATCGATCAACTGGAAGAAGTTGGAGGCCAGAGAAGTGCTCCCAACTTTGACCGGTGCCGGACTGCAATGACTCTGGACGACTCACCCGCTCCGACACCGACCGCGGGTGAGCACTTCCGGGGATATACTTTCGTGGCACCTAAACCGCGGCCTTCGTCTGTATAAACCGACCTGAAGGCTCTGCTCGAAAGCGGAAAACTGGAGAGTCAAAGGACAGGAAGGAAAACTCGGTGGAAGTTTTGACTTTCAGAGTGTGTTTAACATGCACATTTTATTCCACTTTCAATAGTCCTTATGGTTTGAGGAAAGGACACTTGATATCAAATTCTTCGGTGGATACCATGAATTCTGGTCACAGTGAATCCGTTTTTTGACCCGAAAAAATAAAATATGTTTGGGCTCGTTTGAAATTGCTTTTAAAGTGATTGAAAATTAAAGTGTTTTTGGTAAAATGGATTTTGGGTCCTAAAAGCACTTTAAATATTTTTTGAAGGAAGCACCAGATATTTGCTTTTGCAGGAAGCACTTGTAGTGCTTTTCAATATCTACTTGAATTTTTAATAAGAATTGGTTTCAAATTTTAATTAAAAGCGCTTTTATTCATTTTAAAAATATTTCCAAACGAATTATGTATCAATATTACGAATTCACGAGGATTATTATCAAAATAATCCTCGAGACACTTGGAAATGCTTCTCCATATAGCATCAAGAATAAAAAGTAGTTTTAAAATTCAAAAACATTTTCAGTTATTTTTATTAAAATTTGATAGAAACGTTTTAAAAGCATTCGAAAAAGTGCTTTCCGCCTATTCAAACGGTGGCGGTGAAAGCAACCATTTTTCTGCCTAATCCAATGGTGCCAAAAGCCGACCTAACTCATTAAAGTTGACACCTTGAATTCATCTGAGACATTTCGTTTTGATAAGGCATTCGCCAATGTCGCATGCACGTTTCCATACACAACCACCATCATCCATTATTGACAGCCATGCCACATTCAATCCACAATCGCAAAATTAAATTTGTCCATCCAAAATAAGTAAGGGATAAGAGAATGCTCTCCACTCACGAAGAAAGACCTACATGAGACGGAACGATGTGGCAGTATCCCAAACGAATGTTATACTAGACAAATGTTGTATCATTAGCACGTGATTGTTAAGACACGTTTTTATACTAGTTCATAACGCTATGATAAACGACTTACATAGTAGGGGTACATCACCATAGTGACATCCTGTACAAGACGTATAAATTTTTGTCCATATAATTCCTATTTCGTTGACATACAACACCGGAGAGACAGTATACCTATACTACGTAAGTTGTTCTCGATGCAGTGACATCCCCGTGAGTCCAATACGCTTTGGTGACATCACCATGGGGTGCCGGAGGAGAAAATTTTTGGTGCGACTCAATACACTAGGTATCATAATACAAGCTAAAAAAATTTAAATATCCAACCACCTATATTAAAACACTTGGTATACCAAACAATGCTTTCCAAAACCCAACTTCAGATTTTTTTTTCCCCACCTTAAAAAGCTATGAAAGCCACTAGTTAGACAAGGTCCCAGCAAGGGGAGGGGACCAACACACCAGTAACCAAAACACCCAAATGAAACCAAGAATCTGAATAATAAAAGCAGAAAAACAGCAAGAAAAGGACATAATATTATCTTGAAGGGTCTGTACAACAATCTAGAAGAAGAAAAACAGTTCAGTCACCTAATTTACCATGCCTAAATTATAAACCATTCCCCCAAATCGACACTCTCAAGCGACACTGATCATGCTATCCCCGTTGCTGAATCCTGGCATTGTCTGGAAAGCCGAATGCCTTGACGACGGTTCCCTCGAGTCCACTGACAAGGAGAGGTTGAGAGTTAGGGTCGATGTGTCCGTTGTTGAGTTCAAGTTTAGGTCAGATATTGCGGTTGCATGAGGGGCCAAATGAAGGGCAACTGGATGGACGAGCTTGGCCGAAGTACTATTCTCGGGATTTGCTTGTCGAAGAGCTAGATTTCCCATTGGGTTCTCAATGTGAACTGGCAAGACAGCTGGACCTACAGTCCTTGGAAAATTTGGCACCATCGAAAAACCACCAGCATTGCGAGACTCGGATGGTGGCGGGGGTGGCAACGGATGCAACTGAGACTGAGATATGTTATCTTGATGCTGTACTTGCTCTTCAACCATTGGAGTTGGAGCGACCTAACACACAAGAAAAAGAAGTTATCATGATAAGCTTACTTTTTCCTTTGGTGGTGGTGAAAAACTGTTGAAAACAACTCCAGATATCGCCAATTTGTAATTAGCACAATTCTGTCACACTAGTTAGACAAACGAAATTATATCATCCACTCAGCAGAATAACAAATCCACAATCTGATTTCGTTTTCTTAACTTTGTTGAGCTAGCAAAAGCAATCCGAATCTTGAACTGCCAAAATGTAAATAATCTTATGCTCACACTAGAAACTCATCAGGGAGAAAATCGCATCGAAATTTCAGAAATCGCATACCCATTTTATTCACTAAAGCACTTGTAAACAAGGTCCGCCAATTCAAATGACTGCAAACCAACTACTTTTAAGATCCATATGAACATATTAAGCTCCATCAAAACTCAAAATACATGAATTGAATTGGATTAAATTGTTATAGAACTAGAGGGTATTAAATCGTTACCGTATCAGTGGTGATGTCGAAGAGGCTAGACCTGCGGCGCCGGCGATTGAGGTTGCTCCGGCGCAGAAAGTATTTCTGTGCGTGGCTGGCAACCTGAGTCGGGGTGCGAGTCTTCACGAAGTTTCTTGAGATCCCTCTCCAATCTCCTTTCCCTACTTTCTGCAATCCAAACAAGAAAAGCTTGTGCTCTTCCTCCGTCCATGGAACCCCTGATCACAACAATATACAATAAATACACATTCTTCAACCAAAATTAACTAAATTCTGGTGAAAGTTCTTCTTTTTCCGATATCGAAAATGATCGATTAACACAGATAAACAAAATTAGCAATTTGATTAATTTAGAACATGCAAAATTCAAATGTTATGTACAAAAAACGCAAATTTTGTTACCGACGACCAAAACACTGCTCAAATTTGTTCCAGTTTTTTATGAATCCAATACAACAAATATAATTGACTGAATGATTGATGAGTTTAGAATCACTGATCCGAGATTTCGGGGAGAAGGATAGAGAGACTGACCTCGCTTGCGTTCGCGCTCGCGATTCCCGCCAGAATTGTGAACGACGTCGTTCTCGGAGGCGTAACCGGGCGCCGCGTCATCCTTTCCGGTGGCGGTGCCGTTATTGCCGTTGTTAGAGGCGGCCTCCTGAGGCTGCTCGTACTGCGAGAGATTGTTCAAACTGACGCTCTTCCTCATGGAATCGATCACCAAGCGCACGCCGAACAGCATGATCTCTCCCGCGCCCGCGGGCTCGACGGTGGAGCACGTGCCGGACGACATCTTCACCGACCGCGACGACGACGTTTCCGGTCGATCAGTCTCTGTTTCTTCGGCGACGATGGATCTGGGGCCGTACGATTCGGAGAAGAAAAAGAGAGCGAATAAAAATGATGGAGCGAAGAGTTATGTGCGGGAAAGGTTTATCTATATACGTGGGAGCCGACGGGGATGAGGTGGCACCATGTGGATCGTCGAACGGACATCTTTACTTATTGAGTAAATTGCAGCTACAGTTACTTAATTTTAACTCAATTAGAGAAATAGTTCATCAACTAAAAATTCATTATCATTTGATCTCTCAACTCATCAAAACGTGCAACTATGGTCTCTTAACTAAAAATCAATTATCATTGGTCCCTCAATTTTAATCAAACTAGAGAAATGGTCCCTCAATTTTAACCTAATTCGAGCAATGATCCCTCAACTTTAACCATAATTGTAGCAATTGTCATCTCAAAATAACTCGTTTTGACAAAATTATGACGAAGTTGACGAAAATGACCATAGTTACATGTTTTGATGAGTTGAGGGACCCTAATTGTAGCAATGGTCCTTCCAACATAACTTATTCTGACAAATTTTGACGAAGTTGATGAAAATGACTATAACTACATATTTTGATGAGTTGAGAGACCAATGATAATGAATTTTTAATTAAAAGATCATCGATTTAATTTGATTAAAATTGAAAGTCTATTGTTACAAATTACTCTTAATTATTTGAACCAACTTTTTTTTTTTTTCGTATTTGTCTAGAGATAAACTTTACTTTATTCTAATTGAAATATTTCCGTCTTCCACTAATATATTAAAGAAGAATTCGGGACTAATATGATCCCAACTAAAAGAACCTCTATTTTTTTAATAAACGCCTCGGAATGCGCCCCTTGATTGCCCTCCTTACGAACAAAAGCGAACATACCGTGCCAACTTCATTGGCTATAGCCTATAGCCCTCGTAATGCTTTCCACCTCCACCTCCGCATCCACACTTTTCTCCTTCCTTGCACATTTTTAATTAATTCATGAGCATCAGATTTCGAACTTTTAATTTTTTTTTTTAATATTTCTTTAATTTCGATTAAATCTCAATAAATTGATATATCCATCTATTGTAAATTTTCATAATTTTCATCAACGGCAACATGTATTAATACTAGTATATTCCTCGACGTTTTTATAAACATGCATATTGATATTTAAACACTGCTTATATAGTATGGAGTTGGAGTTATTTTGGCTTTCTATGTTTTTAAGTCTATTAACACATGTATCTTATCTAGCTCTGACGTTGTATTTTGTAATCTAATATTTGAAAAATTAGGAATTATTGACTCGTGCATTTCAACATTAGTAAGTGGATATGCGTAGTGTTAGTGATGATAATTTTGAGAATTAATAGACCATATTATAATTAGGAATATTAGCATTTATCTTACAATGTTAAAATGAACCAAGAAAGAAACTTAGTCACATGAAACATGAGGATATTTGTATGACTAACTATTGCCCTTCAATATATAATGCTCTTATTTTTAACTGATCACCATCTCAATCTTTTGTCAAATTATCAAAATTCTAGCTACGTCGTTTGATGTGAGTTAATATTTATTCATTTTATTATCTGAAAAACGTGATCGCGATTTTTCCAAACAGTTATGGATAATATTATATACATGAAAATGGGATGGAAGGGACGTGACAACCAAATGTTGCTTGGTGATAAATTTGTACACAAAGATTCCACATTTCATTGGATTTCTTTCACAATCCGAATCATCTAATGCCATATGGGTTACTTGCCACCCTAGCTATTAAAAATTAGAAAAAGTTAAAAAGGGAATAAGAAATTACTAGAGAGAGGCAATGAGCCCGAAGGATCCTCGCATGATTCTCTTTGTGAGGATTTTAGGAATCATCCAATCACATCCGTTCATCGTATATCGTTCAATAAAAAATTATTGTAAATTTTTTATTTAAAATTGAATATAAACATTACTTGACAAAAATTAATCATACAATATATAATGAACGGATGTGATTGAAATATTTTCAGAATTCTCACAAAAAGAATCTGACCAGAATCCTCACTCGGCAATGGGACCCCACTCAACCACCAGCTGTCACAAAATATTATATGCTTTCTGCACCCCTTTTCTTTATCCGGTCGAACGCAACTTGTTATCCAAAGCAGTGGAGATAACACAAATAATTACATTTTTAATTATCCACATCCTAAACCTCACACTCATGCACAATAGAGTTGTCACGATATTATAGGTTCGTTTGTAAGTACTTTTTAAATGACTAAAAGTATTTTTAGAGAAAGTCTTTTGGGTTTTCAAAGCAATTTAATTATTTTTTGCAAGAAGTTTCAGTTATATCATTCTTCCGTAACGTTCACTTGCATTTTTATTGAGAATTAATTCCAAAAATATTTTCACAAGTGCTTTCAGTTATTTTAAAAACAACTACCAAATGAGTTCAAGGTAGTCAAAATGACAGATTTTTTTAATTACTTATTCTTAATCTCAATCAATATTTCTCGTATTATTCAATGTTATTGTTGAAAAGCAATCTCAAAATGAACTAAAATTTTATATTACTCTGTAAGTTTGTTGTAACTTAAAACTTTTAGGTCAAATTCAATGGTTGTCAAAACAAAAATAGAACATCTATTAGATTAAAAATTAAAATTTAGTGCTTTAAGTGACGGAGTATTAATTCAATAACCCGAAGGAGTGACACCCCACTTTCCAAATCTTAACTTACTTGCAAATTGCAATTAGTTATTAATTAAACCAGCTCAATGCTAATCTTTATGCTTATAGTAGTTATCAATCTATGATTATTTAACTTATATATCTTGGATGTATTATAAAGTTAATTAAAATATTAAGAGATGCTATATGGACCTTCTAGTTGGCATATTCGCTTTTAGTCCATTGAAAATAAGGGGTAGATTTTTTTTCGTTATCCCTTAATGTGACATCCCGTCCCGGAAATACCGAAATGTACGTATGAAATTACAATTTTACCCCTAGTGTGCTTTCGTCACGTTTTGGTTGTTTGTTGTGTTGTGGCATGTGTTTGGAACCTCACACACTCCCACACACACACAGACACTATCCTTCTCTCTCTCCCTCTGTCTTCTCTCTCTCCCGAGTCCTCTACCCTTCTTCTTCTTCCTAAAAACGTACGGACCAACACATATACCCCTCAAACCGTGACAGATCGAGGAAACTAAGGACACCATTCAACTCGTGAGGTCGAGGCGAGCACAACCATACCATTTTCAGGTAGGAACCTCAACGTTTTCACGTCGAATTCACAAGCCCCGATTTATGTACTGTTCATGCAAAATTTATACGTTGAGTTTTTGGGATTTCTAAGCTCGTAGGTAGCTTGGTGGTGTCCCAAGGAGCCTCGGAGTGCTTCGTTGGACGAAATTGGACGTCGGGATCGTCCTACTCGAAGTTGGCCGGTTTTGGTTGTTTGCACAGGTAAGATTTCGTAACTTTTAGCCTTTAAAAGTGGTCCAACGTGATTCTACTAGTTTAGGGCTTTCTTTTGGTCCAAGAATCATAGAAAACGGTTGAGAAACGAAGGAGAATAGTTAGTTTAAAGTTTTTCCCAGTTTCCGGCGACCGGAGTCCGGCGAGGGTAGGCCGGAGAAGAAAGGGGAATATTCCGTCAAGTTTGACGGAATATTCCTAACGGCAGTGACGGTATCCGGTTAGATTTGACGGAATATTCCGTCAGTTTAACGGAATATTCCTGACGGCGTCTGTTGACACCGTCAGTGTGCCTGGCACGTGGCCGCGCGTGGGGGGCGCGTAGGTCCGTGCCTGTGCTGGCGCGTGGGGGCGCGTGCGGGGTCCAAAAATTATTTTAAAAATATGGTTGTGATCCTGAGGTTGTGTAGAGCACGTTGATATATTCATTTGTCCATTTTGAGCAATGTATGAGAAGTTATTACGAGAAACGGGTTATGTGCTTTAAAGTTAACGTTTTTATAGTTGTTTCGCATTTAGGTGACACGTACCCAGAGGACGAGCGTGCACACGCGAGACAGGGGGGCTACGACCCTTCTACATACCAGTGAGTGGGCTTTTGTTTTCCGTATATACCTATATACATTTATATTCCCAGAAATTGATTTAAAAGGGTTATTTGCCTTATGCCATGCATGTTATTATTAACGTTTATGCATCATCACATTCATTAGTAGTGGCATGCATATACATATTTATATGTGGGTGCTGTGGAGGCATAGGTAAGTGCCAGGTAAGCGTTATTTAACGATTGCATTAAATAGTGGTTAGAGATGCTTAGAGAGCTCATAACCTGCACCCCCGGTGTTAGTGCTCCCGCCCAGAGTAGGGCACAGTCCTTCACGTGTTGTTCACCTCCCGCACCATACGCTCAGCTTGGATCCAAGCTAGGTGCATAGGCCTGTCGTACAGACCACGATAGGTGGTTCCGACTCGTAGGTGACCCGCGATTATTCGCACAGCCTTCACGTGATCGTAGCACTAGAGCGTATATATATGTTACACCCAGGCTTGTCGTACAGACCACTTTAGGTGGTTCCGACTCGTGGGCAGGTTTAGATATTGAGATTGAGATTTGAGCTCTAGATGTAGCCGTACAGGTCACGTAGGTGACTCCGGCTGCCTGATTACATGATATTGATATGGTTACACCTGGGCACTTGCATATCACTTTGAAATTTTGGCATGGCATATCTTGAGCATGATTGGCATACCCTTGAGCATGTTTTGCATGTTTACACATACGTACATATGTTTATTTTCTGGGAAGTATACAGGTTTTACGGCGAGGGGTTAGAAAGTATTTTATGAAATGGTTTTCAAAGAGCTTTGTTTTTGCCCACTCACGCTTTTGTTTTGCGCCTCTCCAGGTTCTAGTTGCTTAGCCGTTGCGGTGGTTTCCCTTGTGAGCTTTTCGGCGTTCTGACAGACACTCCACATCGTAGGGTCGCCTTCGGGCGTACTACCGTTGTTGTTTTAATTGGACTGCTATAGACCTGCTCTGAATTTGTATCGCACTAACTAGCACTCATTCTAGTACTTGTATGCTAGTTTTTAATTATTCGTACTTTCATATTACTACTTTAGCTTCCGCACGTGCACTTGGCTACGTCACCTTTGTGTGACGGCCAGCACGCTCCGATCTCGGTCGGGGTGTGTCACTTAAGCTCGTACACTTTATTATATACTAGCTTTCATGAACACGTATAATGTATTTTTTGAATCACAGCATGTTACGTGCGATTTACACGTTTTAAATATATTTATATGAGTAAATTGATAAAGTAAATGAATAATCTTAGATCATACTAGAAAAAATCTTTCATAAACCAATTAAAGCAGTTAAATCCACATAATAAAATCGGTCTCTATAAAGTTACATTAAGAATAGAGAAAATAATATTTAATAAACAATTGATTGAATCACATTATTTTCATTGTGAGGTTAAGCTCATCCCCTCTCCCTTAGTGTAGATAATATCGTTTGTAAAATTAAAAAAAAAAAAAAAAAAAAAACCAATCATTTGACAACTAATTTAATCACATTATTATCTGCGTGTGAAAGACTTTTTTTTATAACTGGCATTACACGCCTCTTAAGATGTTTTGAATGTATTTAAAACTAGAGAAAATAATATTGAATGAACAGCTGCTTGAATCACATTATTACTAGCCTATTGTGAGGTACTAATAAACAAGTAAAAGTACAAAAATAATTAATTATTTCAAAAACATTGTTAAAACGACGAAAATACCCTTACATTATTTGATACATTATTTTGGGATGCTTTTAAAATTCTTTTGTCTTGCAGACATTTTTGTTCAAATTTTTTTTGTTGAAGTTTGGTGATACCAAAAACACTGTTCACCTTTAGTGTTGATTTCATATATAGATGCATATGCATTTATATATATTATATGTATAGATAAACTAATCACTTTGATAGTGGGGTAATAGTGCTTCTGTGAGCAGCTAGGATAACACCAAAGATAAGGTTTTTGTGGGGCTCCATCATCTATTTGCTGCACTCTATCTTCTTCTTCTTGGCCTCATTCTTTGGATCTCTATCTTGGGAGTAGATGGACTCGGAAATCTGGATCATTCGAGAGAGATGAAGAGATGAGGGTGTGGGTTTGTGTGTAAGATGGGTATGTTAAATAAACAATGGAGGTTGCAAAATTTAAATTGAATGATCCGAATTTTTGAGTCTATCTGCTATAGAGGTAGAGATCCAAAGACGATCTCATGTTAAATTTTAATTCCACACATGCACTCAAATGGTGCACAATGCCCTCCTTATCTATTTAGTATCGGTATATATGTTGAAGGCTATTTCTGATAACAATAGTTAAAACAAACTAATATTTACATTTTACAATGTGTAATGTTATACGACAGAATTTTCCTTCACGCGTTACATAAGGATGTATCATTGGATGAAATTAGAAGCCATCACCTCAACTGCTTATTTTGGAATAAAAGGGGAATTGGTTAAAAATGCCAGGTAGCAAGTGATGGATCCCATCAAAGAAAGCACTTCCAATGGAAGCAAATGTCTCTACTTCTAACTTGGACATAACTTTTTTGACTTTATGGCTTTTAGATAAGCGTGGTTGAATTTAAATCTGCGTTTGCTTTTATTATTCTCATTGATACAACAATGTCTCTCTTTTTTTGGTACTCTATCACTTCAACCTTGAGATCCTCTTCGGATCTCCAGCTCTAGAGCCCATGGATTAAAAATGTCAGGCAGCAAGTGAGGGTTCCCATCAAAGAAAGCACTTCCAACGGAAGCAAGTGTCTCTACGTCTAACTTGGGACCTTTTTTTTTTAACTTTATGGCTTTTAGATAAACGTGGTTGAATTTAAATCCGCTTTTGCTTTTATTATTTGAATCAATACGGCAATGTCCATCTTTTCTTGGTACTTTATCACTTCAACCCTTGAGATCCTCTTCGGATCTCACGCTCTTGAGCTCAAGGATTGAGCAATTCTAACTATTCAAGAGAGAGATACTTCGGCGTTCGAGACAGATTATGTGTGTGTGGTGGGTCAGTGAGAATATACTAATGAAACTGCGTGATTTATATTGAACTGTCGGAATTGCCCAATCTCTAGGGTTCGGAATTTGATATCCGGAAAGAATCTCAATCCTAGCAGGTAGGTATATGGCGTACTGTTGGGACCATGTGATATCTCTTTGTATTCCCATGAGTGTCTTCTTAGTCTCAAAGAAAATGATGGAGAAACCGAGATAGATGTCTATAAGTCTCCAAAGAGAGAGATGAATCAGCCTCGTGCTTCTTTCAATAAGAACTTGCATTTTTATTATAACTTTTGATGTGCTATAGAAGAGCTTTTGGTAAAACGTTTTTGAGCCAAAGTGCTTTTTGATAAAGCATTTCAAACGGTCCCAATTTATGTTTTTCGTTTGTTAAGATCAATAATTCAAGACTCCCCAGAAATAGATGCATGAACACCCTTTAATACATAAGCATTTGAAGGTCATTTACTTTGTGAACCAAAAGCAAATCTGTTAACTCGTCTACAAATATTTCGACGCAAAATTCTAACGTCCATTTACACATGAAAAAGAATAACCTACGGCTACAAAACCACCATCCTCGACGCCTTCCCAAAAAAAAGCTGCAAACAACGTCGAACAGAGCTTTTTGCAGTGCGACCGAAGCTGCCTTCTCCGGCAAGCTATTAGCCAACACTTGTATTGGTAATGACCCGAAAATCATTCTCCACAAAACTGGAGCAGCAGCATTCCCATTCTTCCACTGACTTGGGAAATAAGTGAGCAAAAACTTTCGAACCCTTCTAAGTGACGGATATATCTAGTGTGTGTTTAAACCATGCTTGTCAAAACCTCCGTTCTTGTCCTAATTCTTTCATCAGAACCGGCATCATTATACCATCCGCTATTGACAGCACTGGAGGATGTCTTTGTTCCGGGAGGAGGAAACGGGGAGTTACTTAACGTGATAATATTATTCCTTTCGGACTCATCTGTGGATGGTTCGATGCTTGATAGGATCCGCTTGAGCTGAGGGCGCTGACAGAGAATTCGACCATTGTTCCATTTTGGGAAAGAAAAGGAAGCTGGCAGATTATCCTGCAGAAATGTATAAGCAGACTTTGCGATCGGTAGATCTTGTGTTATTGAGCTTTTCTCCATCTTCCCTCGTCTGATAGATAAACAAACAGATCAACCGCAGTCAGACAAGTTGATGAATGCAATACCAATAACAGCGTTAGAAACACTTCAAATTCTATTTCTGGAATGTAATGTGTCGTAATTTTAAAAATAGCATTTCGTGCTTTTTTCTCCTTTTGTTTTCCCCCTTTTGTATCCGTCCCCAACAAAAGACTTTGATCTGTGAGTTCTAATGCAATATAAAATAGCTGTATTTATGCAAGTTTAAGAATACGCCAAATGACACCTAATGGCATGTTTAAGTATAGCCTATTTTGCTGAAAGAAAAAACATTCGTCAGACTTGCCCATGTATAGATTATGTTTCGAGTTTTAACTTTTATTTCTCATGCTTGTTATGTTAAAGTCAAAGCGGAATTTTTTTTGTTAAGGAGTAACAGCACATCATCAATATCCTCAAATGCACACAAGCAGCGATATATGCAGTATTCAACAATAGACCTAACAACGAGAAACTGGGAATACGTAATTTTTACATAAATCCTAGCATACCCAGACCATATAAACCCTACTATTTAATCAAGAGGCTTTCAGAACAAGAACATCAGAAAAGAAATGTAGAATGAAAAGAGCAGCTTACACTACAACAACAGTTGCAAGATGGGGTAGATCCTCGCCATTGAGGAACATCTCATACATATTGTTTAGCCAAACTGACATTGCTGTATATGCACCGCCTTGCCACATTCTGCAAAATGGCCAACGTCAAGATTGAAATAAAGCTGAGAAAGAACATGGCTAGAAAGAAACAAATTCTCCAAATACCTGTGCACATCAACAGACACCACAAGTTTATTTTTACGAAAAAGTTCAGGAAAAAGCCCCCGCTGTGTTGCTTCATTAAGAACTCGCACAGCTCTTTGTTTCTGACCCAACCACCAAAGTGCTTCTAGTAGCGTGTTGTAGAACCTCATTCCCAAGCCACATCCTTCGGATTTTAATTTGTCAAAAACATACTCTACCATCTGCCAGTTAGAGTCATCATCATAATCTCCCTTGATCATCTGCCCAATCACTTGATGAATATTCGATGCCCTGTTTGTAAGCATCTCATTCAGCAACACATTGGCATCATCCCACCTGAAAGCAAGAAGAAGACTTTCAAAACTTTCAAAATCCCATGGACCAATGATACTCATGAAAGCTTCAAGAGTAATCAAAGTACCCTTGTTTTGAAGTTCTCCTGTGACCAATTGCTAAAGGCTATAAGATAAACAATGTAGTGAATGGAGAATGACGGGTACATCTTTAAGGTGGCAGAGGCCATACTACACATATTTATTGCCAGTTCTCTTAGTTGTTGGATTCTGTGATAGAGAGTATGTACTGTCTGGAGCAGTGCAAGCAACTAATATAACATGGACTTTTTAAGAATTAAGAGTTTAGGAAGACAGATGTTACGATACTAATGTAACACAAATTAAGAATTTATGAACATAATAAGACTGGTAGGTTAGTTACTGAAGCTCAGTAATCCTAAATCCTTCATTGCCACTCCTCTTAGCAAATACATATCTTATGTGCTCCAGGGAACATATGATGTTGGATAATTGTAAGCGTAACCATTAGCTTAAAAATTGATGGCTTACTATAACAAATGAAAGCAAAAAAATTGTGAAACTATTGAGTGAATACTGACCTGTCACTCCTTGCATAAACAGCAAGCATCATGCAGTAGCACATGACACTGGGTAATATTCCTGAGGCTTTAATCTCTTGGAAGTGCTCCTCACACTCATTAACAAGACCTGCAACGCAGTAAACGCTTAAAACTGCCTCAAGTGTCCACTCATCGGGATCGCATCTTGTCTTTTCCATCTCAACGTATGCCTTGATAGCTTCTTCAAATTGACCTCCTTGCCTAAAAGCTTCTATCATGCCATTGACTGTATGGACATTCCGGGCAACACCAGCCTTGCCCATTATTAACAAGACTGCTTCAGTCTCCCTGTATAGTCCGCCTCTTGCAAATGCATATATCAGTGAGTTGTAGCTTTCAACGGATGGTTTGCTTCCCACTTCATTCATTGTGTTGAAGGCAACAAGAGCTTCGTCATACAATGCCGCTTGCCCATATGCTTCAATAACCCCTGTATAAGCCTTGGTACTAGGCACTATTCCATTCTCGTGCATGTGATGTAAAATTTTCTTGGAATCCTCATGGAGTCCTCCCTTTCCACAAGCATATATCAACCCTTCATACGTCTCCATATTCGGCTCGATTTTCTCCTCCACCATATCATGAAACAAAGTCACTACTTCCTTAAAATACCCACCCTCCCCAAACACCTGTATAAGAATGTTATATGTAGCTGCATCTGGCTCCGTATTGCTCACCTTCATCTCAAGAAAAAGCTCTCGAACATCATCATACCTTCCATGCCTCCCATACAAATTCAGCAAAATACTATAAGTAGCAGCATTCGGCATACACCCCGCAGCCTGCATCTGCCTAAACACACCCATTGACTCTCTAATCGACCCCAATTCAGCATATGCCTCCAGTAACACATTATACGACGTAATATCAGGCAAATTCCCTCCAGCTTCCATCTCTTTAAGAAGCTCCGAGACTTTCTCGAGCTTGTCCAATTTACCAAAAGTTTCAACAAGGTAACGATACGTGGTCATATCTGGAACAATCCCACCCTCATTCATAGTCCTGAACACCATCTCTGCCTCATCGCCTAACCCTCTACCAGCACAAGCACTAAGCAAAGTATTATAAGTAACAAGGTCAGGCTGTATTCCTTCGTGCCGCATTTCGGCAAACAATCCTAATAACCCTTCCCAATCCAGCCCACCTCTAGCACAGGCATTGAGCACAGTATTGTAAGTCAAAATACTCGGCGGAACCTTATCTTTCTTCATTCGATCAAGAAATTCAAGGGATGTTTCATACTGACCGTTACGCCCGTAGGCATTGATCAATGCGGTGTAGCTGAAGACGCTGCGGACCACGCCCTGGCTAGGCATTTCGTCGAACACCTCGGCGCACTTATCCAGCAGCCCCTCGCGGCCGAGCAAGCTGATCATTATCGTGTATATGTGCTCGTTCGGCTTGCACCATATCTGACGCTGCATATACTTGAAGAGGCGAAGCGACCGCTGCCAATCGCCGCGCGCCGCGAACTCCTTGAACACCAAAGCGAAGTCGTTTAGTGACAGCTTGTTCTTGAAGATGTCGAGGCACCGGGCGATGCTGCCGCGCGGAGGGAGGCTGCTGAGCTTGTTGATTAGGGTTTCGACGTCGTAGCTGTACTTCCCCTTCTCCACCGTCACCGACGGGTTCCCGAGGATGAGGTCCTTCGGCTTCGCCCTGGCCGAGAACTCCAGCCGGCAGTCGCCGGAGAGGAAGGTCGTGCGGCCGGAGAGGAATCTCCGGTGGGTTGATGAGTTGGTGAGAACGGTGAGGTGGTGGGACTTGGGGTTAATTTTGGAAATTGAGGTGGAGAGAGGCGAAGAGCTGGAAATGGAGAGCGTGGGGGAGAAGGACATTTCGGTAAGTAGGCTCGCATGAGCCTCTCGGAGCTTCGGATTGGATTTTCTCTGTGAAATTCTCGAGAAAGTTACAGTAGATAACAGAAGGGGAGAGCGGGTGGGAGAAGACTGAGCTTGAAGAAGGACACGTGGAAGCGGTTGTGGATAACAGGGGGAAGAAGGCGTGTAGAGTGGTGGGTCGGGTCCAATTATAACCGGTTATCCACCCGAACCGTGCCCACAGTAAGTAAGTAAGCAGGCCCGCAATCGCCGCCACCCAACCCAACTGTCGTACCGCGCATTTGAAAGCACCCTTTTCCCACAATGTAAATAAATCTTTTTCGGATCTCTTCCATCAAGACCACTAGATTAAGTGATTCAGATTTTTTAAATTTCATTTAATGATAAAAAATTATCATAACTTTTAATAAATCAAAACAAATAAGCCGTTGAATGAAATCTAAAAAACCCGAATCACTTGATGGAGTAATTTTGATAAAAGAAATCTGGGGAAAATCTCTTTCCTCCCGCAACAAGCCCAAATGCATGTCATCGAGCCACGTGTTTGCTCACCACGTTCGCGCCTAATAGACGTCTACGTCACCAAAAGTGGGACCGTGATTATGGATCGAGACCCACAAACCTCAATAGAGTAACTGAAAACGCAAAAAAAACACAAAAACCGCACCGGGGTCTGCGGCTCGTCAGGGGTCGTGGCAAACATCGCAATTCAAGGAGGGCAACAAGGGTAAATCGGTAATACGATAAAAACATTCAGTTCCTAACAGACAGCTGCTGCGAAGTGAGGGGGGCAAACTGAAAAACCTCCGCGTCTTCTTCTTCTTATTCCTCCCCTTCTTTCTTCTTTTTACTCAGACACAAAAACGACTTCGTTTTAAACCTGCGACGGCGTCGGGATTGAATGCATTGGCGGAAATGGACGAGTCCGAGGTTGTAATTTCGACTCTTCCCCTTGAACTCTGAACTCTCCCACCAACTAACTACTTTTTTTTTTGGGGTCTATGATCTTGTATAGTGTTCGGTTTGCTGTCGAATTTTGTTTGACTTTGCTTGGTGGGTTTTGGGTTTTGTATCAGAAATTGACGGTGCTGAAGAAGGCGTACGCCGAGATAATTCTCAACACGGCGAAAGAGGCGGCGGCTCGAATTGTGGTGTCGGAGAGGAAAGCTCTGCGGTTCCAGAGGGAGCTCTTTACGGCGAAAGACGAGGCCTTTCGGATGCTTCTTAGGCTCAAACAAATGTTGGATTCGAAGGTAACATGTTTTTGTCTCAAATGGGAAATATGGGATTGCGCCTTTGTCTGTTTGGATGTTGGGTTTGACTGTCCTTGATTTTCTGTGGATTCAGTAATGTGGTTTTTGCAGTTTGGATTGGTCAAAGCTGTGTTTTGTGAACTAAGTTAGTGTAATTTTTGTTTGGTTAAGGTTGTGTTTTTGTCAACAACATACGATCAGTTGTTTGGTTAAGGATATATTTGTTTTCATTTGAAAGGGGATTTCTTGGAGAAAAAGACATGCTTGTTGTTAATTTACTGATGAAATGAATCGAGGGTTTGATTGATTTCGCCGTGTGTTCAGGCTGGTGAGGCAAAGATGATGTCCTTGAGTCAACAAGAAAAGATTGACGAACTCGAAGCGCAGCTGCAGGAAGCTGAGGATATAGTGAAGGAGCTTAGGGAAGAGTTGAGTGAAGTGCAGGCTCAACTGGAGAAGGCGAGAAGCAATCCAAGACAGCCGGATGGGCAAAATTTAGAGAGTGATACTGCAGCTCGAGGGTCAATAACATCGCAATTGAATTTGCAGCTAGATGCAATTGCAACTCAAGAAACGAATTCAATTTCGAATGGGACATATGAGAGGAAAGGGTGTTACGGTGGAAATGATTCTCTTAAGGATAATTACTATGTTCAAAATCCTGATTTCGCCTCGTTAGTAATGAGAAGTAAAGATCCTGAGTTATACAGAAATGGATGCACTCAGAGAATTCGTGCATTTGAAAGAAACCTGTTGGATGAAAAATTCTCTCTTTCTGGACTTCTTGATGATGGGAAGAATGTAACACTCATCGGAGGAGATGATGAACAACTGTGTAAAACCCCTAAAATAAACGGTGATAATACGAATGGGGTAGAGGGGAACCTGGAAGAACTGAAAGTGATGCAGGCAGATGGTAGCCATATTCAAGCACCTGCCTTTACGTCCTTTCAGAAGAAGAGAAAGAGAGCAGCTAGATTTAGGAGAAGTAAAGCTCCCTCATGCAGGTATCTTGATCCTCATCAGTTGATGGAAATGCGCCAAGTATCTGATTTATCATGCACTAGAACTTCTGCTTCTTCACTCAATAACAGTGTTCTCCCAGATAATGCTTCCAAGAAGTCTGAAGATGAAATTCAAAAAGTCACATCATCCATTTCAACCTCAAAAATACTCCCGGATAAAACTGAAACGAGTACACAGTCGGAATGTGGTAATGTTACCGAAAATGATAGTGTTCATAAGGCAACGAATAATGACAAGACGTTTATTGAAGAATCCAGATTGACCGGACAGGAGTGTATATGTGCTGAGAGCTTGAAGGTTCTGGCATGCAAAACAGATGTTGAAAAAGATTATCCATTAGATAAGTCAGATACGAAAGTATCCGATTTAGACGATGGCACTGCTAGTCAACCTGAAAACAATAAGTTTCTCAAATATACATTCTGCAGAAAACGCAAGAAGGACACGTTGAGCAACCCTGAAAGCAAGTCTCTTCTTGACAATGACACTTTGGAAAGGAACACAGGCGAGGAACAAAATGGTTCTATAGAGCCACAGAAATCGAGCTTGTTGATTGAATCATCCCGGGAAAGTCGACGACTAGCACAGGTTGCTCGTCAGGTAGGGATAATCATGATATTAGTGTTTACTTCTTGTCATGTGTGTTTCTTTGCATATAAGTGTTCTTGTGTCACCTCTGGCTTACATTATTGTATACGAAAACTACTGGTAGAATTAGTAAAAGTTATCCAAGAAGCAAGAGTAACATTTTAGTGGTGAATACTGAGAAGGTCAATCTGAGTGCTTGCCTAGTTTGTCTTCTGTTCTTCCCCGCAAAAGATTAAGTATGTCTGTATTACCCTGAAAAATATTGTGAATTTGAGCCGAACTCAAGCTGGTTCGATGTTGAAATGCTGTTTGGTGTTGCCATATCAATAACCTGGAATAGGATGCCAATGACCATAGTTGTGTAAGATTGTCATTCGCCCTGATCACACCCCTAAAAGATTCATAACATTCGCCAAGAGATTTATATCTTTCCAAAAATGATCAATTGCCATGTAAAATCTCCTTCTATCAAGTTTTTCATTGTGTTTTTCGGATTCTTGAAGATCAACTTTTATTGCATTACACTTGTCCCGTTGTCGTTCTTGTTTGTCTGTTTCACTGAAGTTTCAGATGCCTCGGAGTGATTTGCCTCCGACTTTTTTTTGGATATCCTAGGGCATTGTGCTTACCTATTCATCAACTCTTTCTTTCACCTTAATAGGAGCCTGCATTACTTTCAACTTGTTTTTGGTTTATCCCTAATTTCCTCAGCCGAGGGATTGAGCAGCCTGAAGTTTTCTTTGTTTAGAAATGAATGTAAACAGTCAACAATCTTGTAGCCTTGAACAACTTTACCTGTTGGGAAGTTGGATGAGAATCGAATAACGTTACTTACGATGCCTTGTGCGTTTTCTGTTGCACAGCTTATATCTTTGTCGGAGAAGAAGTGGCGGTGATAGAGATCTTGACGGACTTTGCAGAGGAATGGCGAGGATATTGAAGTCGAATTAGAAAGAATGCCAGATGAACTGCATCTGGTATAAGAGAATCAGAAGGATGGACAGTTCCATTGTTCGAATTAGTAGTAACAAATTGGCAATGTTTTCCAAATTGCAGCATATACTAAATGATTAAATTGCAATTTTTTTTTCATTCAGAATGCTTCTTTTTGTAAATGCTGCTCAAATCTCACTTAGTGAGTCACTAAATTATGAATGAAACTGATTATCATAACTGGTAATTACTAGTTTTAATTGGGAATTTACCTCCTCTCTTGTTCCTTTTGGGTAAATAGATTTTGGAATTCACTCATTTGCTATGCATCCTTGATGAAATAGTAGTTTACTAACCCGAGTAATTTAGGGCGTACATAATTCACCTCATAGGTCAAACGGTTGTCAACAGAGGATAGCACTTTTACAAAGTGTTTTTGGCTCTTTATACCAAAAGTACTTCTATTCATAAGCGTTTTCTGCTAGAAGTGCTTTTTATTATAAACACGTAACAATATACAATAAAAAGATGGATTTTTCCAAAGGAAGTTCACAACAGGTGCTTCTCCTAAAAACATTTCATGACTTGTAAACATTTAAGTTTTTATGTCAAACATAGTCAGAAACGTTTTTTATTGTCACATAATGTTTTTAGTCATCTCAAATCCGATTCCAAAAATACCCTTACTTACTTGAATTCAGCTCTATCACACACCTTAATTACTTGTTTAGTTACAAACTCACGCTATTTCACCTTCAATATGAAGGGACAAAATTTGGGGTTTAAATAGTAAAATATAGAAAAAGAGGCTTTGAATTAGTTGTGGAGCTTATTGAAGACCTCAAGCAGTCGGAGCTTGCGCGCAGCACACTCCCCCCACACACAGACGATACCAAAAAAACTCGCAGAGAGAGAGAGAGACTGAGAGAGAAATGGGGATAGTGAGCAAGGCAGGGGATTGGGCATTCAAGGCGTTCACGGCGGGGCTCGGCGTCACCACTTTATACCTCACCGCCACCTTCTCCGCCAATGTCTACAAAGGCCTCGCCTGGCACAAAGCTCAATCGGTAACTCTAACACCTCTCTCTCTCTCTCTCTCTCTCTCTCTCTCTCTCCAGCTAGGGTTTCCTTTATGCGTTCAATTATTGGGGATAATTTCTATGCTCTGTGATCTCGTATGAAGCATGAAAGATCGTCCCTTTTCGTTTAAACCTACCCTAATTTTTCTGTAATTACATAAATTTATAAGATGTTAGGTTGTATTAGCAGTTTAATTATTGGATTAACATTACACAAATTGCATCTCTGGCTCTGGGTAGGTATGTGTGAATTGAATTCTGATGGGAGCTCTAGCAGAATAGAATGATAGGGTTTATTGGGAATTATAACTTGAGAGGATGATGAACCTCAGCTTAACTGATCCAAAATAAGCACTTGGGTAGATTTGGAACCAGAAATGTATCTGTTTGATGAAGTTTATGCATCCCCGACTATGTTAGATAACCGGATATTTTGCGAAAATCGTTGCAGGGGCCGATTTCCTGTATTCAGGGCGGTTTATTATTCCCACATTTCGATAGTGAAAAGCTTTTGAACCCCTAACCGCGCGCCCTAATGAACAGTAGCTATTCCCGTTGCTTTGTTAGAGTAAGGATTGATCAATGTGAATGACTGCAAATTGGAAATATGTGAGTGCTGGTATATGCCGTCGCTTTTGTTTGGCTCCAGTGCGATTGGTGTGATTGTTATACCAATCCCTTAACAAAATGGTACAACTGCTTCTATAATCTAAGTACCCGAGAAAACCACAACCTAGCACGATTATACATACGCGAATCCTTTCGACGGAAGTATGCAATAAGGCCGCAGTTTTCATAGTATAGATTTTCGGAGTTGTGATCAAGTGCTTAAGATGCTATTCAAATCTGTTGAGTGTTATCTATCTTGTCATCAAAACTGTAAAAAAGATGACGATACAGTTACTAGTTAAATCCGTGTTTTTTGTGTTTCTAGCGGAAAATGGCGTCGTATATAATGCTTTCGTAGGCTTCTTGTTTAACCCTTTTTCAGTAGCTCCCCAACCGAGTTTCTTTTTCTGCGCAGAAAATCGAGAAAGAGGGTGCTACTGCTGAGCAAGCCCCTTAATTTTGAGTTTTCACGGCAGTCAGGTGCGTCCGGGAACCTTATCCTCTATGAACATTATGGTGTTGGTCTTTGCCCTTCACGTTTTAAGTAATTGAATTAGATTTTGAACCAGTAGAGCCATTAGTTGGCTTTACTTCCAAATGCTATGGAGATATTTGTGATTCGGATGGCGCATTTTATTTCTATGTGATTTCGATGACTTGAATATGTAACTGTTTTTCAATATTTGCTAAATAAACTTTTCTGAATTGGAAATTCATCGACTCGTATGTTCTTGGAATTCCTTTGGTGACAAGCCAGACCTTTTCATATGCCTTGAGTTTGTTCAGAATGGACCGGCATTGATCGGGATTCGTGGCCGTTGGATCCTTAGCCATTGGATCTTCGATTCAGGCCGGTCCATTCAAGAATTTTCGCATATACCTGGCCTTTCAAGAATTATAGCCCTAATGATGAAACATAGTTGCGTACATAAAATTAAAGGTCGGCTCGGGTCGGGTTGAGTTGGCGTTGTCCAATTCCGAAACGAGTAGACAATTGAGAGCACTTATGATCTATGGTTTTTACTTGGAACTGTATAAATTTGTAACGAAACAAACAACGGTACTCGAAAAGTATAGAATTCATCATCATCATATCTTAAAACTCTTTAAGAGCAAGTAGTAATCAGTGAGAAGAAAGCTACAAAATGATACTCTACTCCTCTGTACACAATACATTCTCTGTACCAACTACCAGGAAAAGTGGCATTTGTTGATATATCACTCCTTTGAAATCTTACTGCAAAGAACAATAAGAGGTGCACTTACCGAATAGCACGCAATATATTGCTTTCTGTATCTTCGTTTAATCGTATGAAAGACTACTATCGTCGGTATACTCAAGAGTACGACGGTTGCAAATTTTCCTGGAGGCTGCTCTTATGATAAACCGAGAAGGCGAGAATATAGCACAAACCTATTACCTTCACTTTGCCTTGATCATGCATCGATCACACCAGGCCGGTGACAAACTCAAACTTTCCGGCTGAAATTATGCTGCAGGGACTGGTAAACGTAATCTGGAGAAGGGAAATGCGACTTAAGTTAATGCCTAGCAGTACAAGAAACGAGTTATTACGTGCGGAAACATTTGTGCAGTACCTGCTGATTTGACTGGCTAGCGACGTGCTCCTTCAGACACACCCCTTGAGCCACTCCGAATCTCTGCCAAAGGGTTTACAATGAATCCACTCCTATCCTGGAGCTGAAACCTAAGGCTCTCTGATGTTTCAGCATTGCCATTGTCATCGGCTCTGTAGCGCATAGCTGCTGCCGGAGCAATGCCACTGGCATTAGGATACCTTGAGGTTGAGTACCTGCCTTCTGTTTTCCTCCAGAACTTGGAACTCCAAAAATCGGCACCAGGTAGCAGGCAACATGAGCTGCGGCGTGAGTCAACTTTGGTCATCCTTCCACTTGACAAGGCCAAATCATATGAGATCCCATCCAGTGCTAGCTCTAGCCCATGCACACGGGTCTCCAACGAACGCATTCCAGTTTGCGAGCTACCCATGAATTTCTAATGTAAGAAGTGAAATGAAGAAAATGATTAGAATAAGCCCTACACCAAAATGCACTACAAGAGTTGGTTATACTTGTTAACAACAGATTAAATATAATATAGGCATATTTAGTGCTGCAATTATCCAGGAAAATAACACAAATTACTTAAGAGTAAACTCGATTTCAAGCCGTGGAAACAAACCTGCACGAGATCAAGTAAACTGGACTGCTGCTTTTCAATCTGAAGAAGTTGATTGCGGATCAGGGATAAATCCTCGCATTCTCTGCGGTTCTTATGACTATTCTCGGTAACATTACTGACTACAACGGGAGATTCCGCTCTCTCCTCATGATATGGAGCCACACGAGATCCTGACCTTGACCCACCAAATTTGTGCACTTTGTTATCAGAACTCCTATGGAACAAGGCCCGTTTTGTGTTCCCGTCGATCCTTCTTTCTGGGATATTCTCATCCGTCTCCTTAAAACCGTCATTAAAAGCCCCAGCCGATGAGGGAGCGCTAAGCACACTAATCTCAGCTTCCCAATCTGAAGGCTTCTTATGACCTGGTTTCCGAAACATTCCTGGATTCACTTTCTTGTCATTACTCATCAAAGTACTTCTGTTCCTAGCAGTGGTAGCATAAGAACTATCAGGCGGAGTTGATATACTAGCCGGAGTAGGTTTCTTCTTCAATTGGCGAGCACCGGAACCAGGAACGTTGCAGTTTCTGGACCTAGCCGGCTGGCGTCCATCACCTGCATTCTCTGGATTCATCAAAGAACCCGAATCCAATAAACAAAAGAACATCAGATAAAATCATATCAAAGACTATAATACCTACTAATCCAATGAATTTACATAAAACTAAGATCGATTAATCATCCATTGGTATGAGCAATCAATGATTCAAATCTAGTAATACCTTTGGAGGAAGCAATCGATTGCGGCGGCGGCGAAGCCTCATCGGAGAGATCAGGAATCTGCTTCCATGCTTCCATCATCTGATTCATAACCTCCCTAACACCCTTCACCTATTGCAAGCCATTTCCAAATCACCCACATTAGCAAATTAAACAAAATTAAGTACGCTAGAAACTCAATAATTAAATAATTATTTATGAAAACAAAGGAATTAAAATTACCTTATCGAACTTCCGAGCCTCGAACGTTCTCAAAGACCCAGCTTTGAACTCCGACAACTCGTCTCTCTCCACAACCGCCAGCTTGGCCAGCGCTTCCGCCGCGGCCTTCCTCGCGGCCCAGTCCTCGCTGCTCAGGAACCCGACGAGGCAAGGAACCAAGCTCCTCAAAGCTCCGTGACCCGACGCCCCGCCCGACCCGATCACCGACCCGATCAACGTCAGCACCGCCGGCTTCGCTTTATACCCGTCGCACTTTACCAGTTTCTCGAGCCTAGGCAGCAGCCTCGACAGCTTCGCGGGTTCCGGGTCAGGGGCGGAGTCGATTCCCGACGCCAGGCAGAGGGCCGACCCGATCTGCGAGTTCGGGTCCTGCTCCGTGAAAAGCGCGTCTGTTAACGGCTTCAGAAAAGAGCCGAAAGAAGAGGGCTTGGTGACATGGCAGGAGAGGGAAGCGACGGCGGTTTGGCAGGCAGATCGGACAGCGGAGTCCGGGTCGCGGAGGCGCTTGGTGATGCTGTTGAGCATTTTGGTGAGGTGCGGGGACAGCGAGTCGCCGTGGGTTTCGGAAAGGACGGTGATCATGTGGACGCATTGTCGGCGGACAGGAGACTTGTCGGAGGCGTCGGTGGCCTGGATGCAGGAGAGGAAAACGGGTACGGACGTCGGGTCGAGGGTTCGGGCGATGGATTCGAGTTCGGAAGCTGCGAGGGAGTACGTGTCACGGTCGGAGAGCTTATTCAGGCAGATAAAGACCCGGTGCTTGAGGTTCTGGGCGGGAGGCATTGTGGATGAAGCCAGTTTGGTGGAGTCGAGTCGAGTTTACGGTTCCGGCGGCGGAGCTTCCGGAATCTCCAGCAGCATTGCCGGTGGAGCTGATGGTGGTTCTGTCGGTGTGTTTTTGGAGAGAAAGGTGGTTCGAGGCTTTACGCTTTTTAAACTGAAAGAGAAAAAGGAGTCGGTGCGCGGAAGTTTTCAGGAGGGTAATGATGACGGTGTCGTTTCGGTAAGGGGATGAAGTCGTTATTCGTTAATTTCCTGTTTAAGAGAGTGATTATGATTAATGACTGGCAGGGTGAAGGATTACCAGTTTTTTACTTCACTCAAGGATAATTTAGTCATTAAACCTTGCTGGATTTCCAAATCACCTTCAATCAGTATGTTTACTTGCAACAAGGGAAACAAAAAGTCGTGAATTTAGGGGACAAAGAATGGGAACGTGATTAACTAACTTTACGAATTAATCTGAAATCGGATTTTTATTTATGTATCAGATTACGGATTATATTATGAGTATCATATATTTATTTATTTCCGCATTCTCTAAGTAAATAAAAGACAAAAGAAATAAAAGAACACAAGAAAGAAATCAAACTGTGAAATCGATTTATTTTAATAGATTATATGATGTGACGGTCGATGGTTAAATTATTTTTTATAATTTACAAAATGAGTTAAACCATCAACGGTCACATCATGTGGTTTACAAAATATGATTCAAGTAAATGAAGAGATTTTTCAATGTGTTGGATCGCGATCTGATAGATTAAATGTAATAACACAAGTGGTTGGATACTTGAAAAAAACTTTACAACAACTTGTATTATAACATTTGGTGCATTGGGTCTTATTTACGACAAACTGAAAAATTTCTCCATCTGATAGGGAGTGGTTCACGTGAGCTCGACACCATGCTAGAATCGGATTGGTCCAATTGGGTAACTTCAAGAAAAGGATGGAGGGAGAAGTGAATGAGGATCCTCTTCGGATCTTCATTGTAAGGATTCTGGAGATCATATAATCGTATCTATTTATCGTACATTATACAATTAGAAATTATTTTAAATCTTATATTTAAAATTGAATACAAATAATATTTGATAAAAATTGATCACACAATTTATGATGAACAAACACGATTAAAAGGTTCTCTAGATCCTTCCAAAAAGGATCCGAGGACCTGAATTCGGGGGAAGTGAATTAGATTTAGGGGACAAGATAGCACGTGAATAATTATAACGCCGGCAGTAAATTGTTATGGTTGGTACGTGGGTGGGTTAATTTTGGGCCTAGCATTAAGGTGGTCACGTGACCGTTGTGCCTACAAATTTTTTTTTTTTTTTTTTTTTTTAAATAAACGATATTATCTATACAAAGAGTGAGATGATAGACTTAACCTCACAATATGATAGCAATAATGTGGTTCAAATTCGTTTTTGACAAGAATCGGATAGCAATAATATGGTTCAAATTCGTTTTTGACGAGAATCGAACCTAAGACCTGTTACTTACAAATAAAGAAGAATATCACTAGACCGTAGTACTAAATGAAATAGTTCTAGTAATAAATGATTACACTTGTAGTGAAAGAGATCTGGTAATACATTTGATATGCAAGTAAATCATAACATAATACGTAGTGGTTTACTTGATCATGTTTAAGAACTAATTAATTAAAGATTATTAAACTAAATTTTCGATTAATCCTTTGTTTGTTGCACCTACCAATAGGAGGGGTTGAACTAATTAAAGATTTAATATGTTAGCGTATTGGCATGCTAATGGATACAAAATTATAAAATTTCTGACCATGTGCATCAGATAATTTATAAGAGGGTGTCGATTTTTAAGGGTTCGTTTGAAATTGCTTTTAAAATAGTTGCAAACGTTTTTTTATGAGAGCGTTTTTAGAATTAATTCTTAGTAAAAATGCAACTGAATAGCACTTGAATTGCTTCTTGCATAAAGCATTTCAAGTACTTTTGGAATTGAAGAACATTTTCACTAAAAGTATTTTCTATCATTTTAAAAACACTTCCAAACTAACCCTAATTCAACTATAATATTTATAGTTTTGGTATTTTTTTTATACAACGAGATTCTACTTTAGAAGGAGCGAAATTAGACTGCGTCACACAATAAACTCATCATCATCCACATGAGCTGAACGTGAAATATCTGACTTACTAGTTCTTGAAAACTATTAGTCGACCAACAAAATCAAATCAGAAATGCAATTTGTTAATTAATTGTGGGCCAAGAAATGTATGTTTTAGAATTAGAACCGTACTAAAAATGTGGGTCGTCTCAGCTCTCAACCTCTCCTTACCAATCTGCTTACACTTCACACCTCAAAGGAAAGCTAAATGGTTTCTGAAGTTAAATAATTGCTTACCTCAATTCGATGAACGGCAATGATTGTGGACAAGGAAGAAGCAAAATTCATACAGAAAATAAGGGCAATTGTAATGACAACTCCAATTTGATTGAATCATGTACCAAAGTGAAGCAAATTTGGCATGTTGGCCATGTGAAATTTGGTTACATGGTCATCACATTCATCAAGATCATACTGACAACTATATCAATGACGTATCGACAGTTGTCAGGTATAAGTATTGACAATATTAATAATATTAATGCTCTAATCGTATTTTGAAAAGAAAAAAAGGTGTTGTAACGAGAAAATTTATGTGAAATAATATATAATCACCCTTGCTAGAATAAAAAACAGAAACCAACACGATGACATATGAATTTCAACTTTCAAGAAACTCTAAACCGACCTTCATACATGTAAAAGAGATGTCTTATCTCAGTTTTATACGCTAAATATGTCTATCTTCCTAATTTTATATGTCAAATATGTCTGCCTTCCCAATTTTATACGTCAAATATGTCTGCCTTCCGCAACATATAACTGGTGCATGAAACCGACGTTATCAAGTTTTCCTCATATATGTATTGAAGGTGAGAACAATTAAGCCTTATTCCAAATGTCTCATGCACAGAGAATGAGAACTTGGTCTGGACTCAATTCGGTCCTATTTGCAGGGGGCAGGCCATGTGCAATTTGCTTTGTATGTGGTACGACACATAACGTGAAGTTTCCAAGCTCAATACATATGTCGTTTAAGTATTCAAGGAGTAATATAGACACAATATAATATAATAATATAACAGTATATATACAGAGAATGTAGTAGATACTGCCAAGATAAAAACATTCTTTTAGTTAGGGTACTGCATGCTGCTATGCTTGTTTGGCACGTCATAATTTATATATCTAAATTTTCATGTAAATTTTGTTTTTAAATTCATTATTATTAAGAGAACGGAGGGGGGATTCAAAACTATTATAATTTAAAAGAGAAAGTTTTAAACCCATAACGTATGAATGAAAACTCAATATTCTATCTACTAAAATATTAGACCACATACATAATCATTAGTTTTTTGATGCCACAAGCTTAAGAGGAAGTTAAGTTGAAGAATTCACAATTTCATCGTACCAAGTCGCAGTTTGGGAGGATTATAAATTTGATTTTTGATCATTATTTCAACCTTAAATCACAACATATATTAACAAGTCGAAGAACAATGATATCGTATGGATCATGGTTTTTTGCCAAGAAGAAATTTTTTCCATCACGTCTTTGAAAATACGTGGGAAGATTAGTCGATAACTTACGGAAGAATTTATTCTTCATAAGTTAACTTCTTTCTTAATTTCTTCGCATAGAACGCGAGAATTTATAATATCATAAAACTCAAGAACGAGACAATTTAGCGAAGACGTAAGAAAGAAAAATCGAGTTGGGAATTTCGTTGAAGTAGTATCATATTGTTTTTAGATATAGATGGGTGACTTAAAAATAAAGAAAAAGAGTTTAATTTGAAGTATAGGGTTTGCAATGTGTTGTATTCCCACATGGGATGTGGACTTAAAATTAGCTTGAGTGGCATTATAGCAATTAATATTAAAATTTAAAATTATTGTGTACCCTGTATATGATGTATCATCATTCATGCCTTGTTTATATAAGGTGCTTTTACATAAGGTTATCATCACTCCTCATAATTCCACATGCAAAGGAAGAGGACAATTAGGTGGTGGCCTTTGGCTTTCAAAGAGAAGGAATTAAAAGAAAAAAGCAAATGTATTTGGTACTGTGGGACCATGATTTTAAGAGCAGGAGTAAAACGGATCAGAATACAAACATCTCATAAATTCGGTCATGGAATCAACAATTCTTATCAGATTGAGATGCACAAATGGATCAACGATGCCACCATCATCCTATGTTCTGGAAAGGTAGGCGAAGTATGTGGACTTTGTTGAGATTGATCATTCTTATTTTGCAAGGTACAGAGACCTTATCTGATTGAGATCAGATAAGTTTCATATATTTTTGGAGATTCTTATAGTTTAGTGATTGGCATGCGCCCAAATAATCACACTCCTAAGAGGATGCAATATCTACTCCTACATATCTTCCGGGATTCTCTCGGTTTAATACGGATTCTATATCATGCCCATTGCTTGAGTCTTAAATTGCTTATTGACTTGACCGCCACAAAGTCTTGGTTTCTATCCCATCGGTACCAACGTGATCTTACGATTACTCTTTTACAGGTAGTTGAGTAGATGCATCTCCTCCATATACATTAATGCACGAATTTGGTCCCAAAATGCACTATTTTTTTTTTTAATACATTGATATATGCACACTAAGAGTTAAAGAATTTGGGTTAAATCATACGAGTGAGCGCTAAATTATACGAATGAGCGAACCACAATAATTTGAGTCCAATGTGCCATTCACATAAATTAAATCTAAAACCTTCAACTTACAAATAGAGAAGAATTTTACTAGAAAATAGTGTACTAAATACACCATCTTTGGAGTAATGGAGTTAAATTATTTTCTTCATTTCTAAGCAATTCTTAGGTTTCGATATGTAGGTTAAACAAAACCCACTTGTTTGGTTTAATGGATAAGTGATTAGATAAAATAGCGTGTCGGTGACCAATTAACAATCTAACTCACTCATTGATAAAACAATATGTGAGCAACTAACTCCATCAATGATATACATCTGATAAAACAATGAGTGAGCGACTAATCCCGACAATCTCACCCAAATTTATGGCTCTAATGGTATCAAGTCTAAACATTATCTTTAGCACAAAAGTTTAATGTTTTTGTTTTTTAGTCACTTCATGTAATTTGGGATTTGGCCATGGTCAACATTTGAGGACCACAAGATTGCTAGGTGTGGTAGTCCAAACTTCATTTTCCCTAACTTTTGGCCTTCAACATCAGATCTAACTACTCATAGAACCCTACACAATGAGATGCATACACATGCCCAAAATTGCCTTCAACTTGTTGGCTGGGTTGACAGCATAATTTTGTGGTTGGATTTGAAATGGAGAGGTGAACTAATAGGACAGGGAGAATTCAACAGGTTGATCTAAACCAAACAAAATTAATTTGACTTGAATTCAAAGGGATTTTTTTTTTTTTTTGGGTCATGATTTTATTGACCCAAAATTTGTTTTTGGGGCCCCAAGAATTTTCCCATCCAAAGATTTAGAAAACTTGCTTAAAGTTTGGGCCAATCAAAATCTTAAAAAAAAGCCCAGCCCAAGGATTACTCTTTAAAGAACTCACACAAAGCGCAGAACAAGAGACGGAGCGCGACCACGCCCAATTTCTCTAACAGTCGTGCTAACCACCCAATACCGGCCGACGGCGGCCTTTCCTCGCTCCCCTCACCGCCGGCAGCCGAACCCTATTATTAATTATTAAAAACCCCACTCTCATCAACCCCTCAAGCCCGTTCGCTCGCTCACCGCTACCATCTCCCCTCCTTCCCCAGTCACCACCCCCAGAAACCTTGCCCAGCAAACCCCGCACCCCAAACCCATTTTCTCAAAACCAAATCAGAAGAAAGAAAGAAAGAGAGAGAAAAGGACAGATCTGGGTTTTCCGTGGGATTCGGTGGCTGGGTACTTTTTGGGTGGCAAAGAGAACCGGAGAGATGTGGTGGTGGCCGATGGTGGCCATGGGTTGCGATATCGGGGTTGTGGGTGGTATGAGAACGTTGAAATGGTGAAGGGCGACGATGGGATTGGTGTTGTGGGTGGTATGCATGTCCATGACTTTCAAAATGAGAGTTTATACGAGCTCTCTGCTACCTCTTATTTTTTATACAATAGTTTAGTTTATGATATTACAGTATAAGTTAATGTTAAACTGAATGAATGTGACAAAATATTTAGGGTTAATCTCAGTTTACTATTCTGAAATTTAATGATTTTTTACATTTGTTACATGAAGTTTTTTTTCATCCTATAGTCATACCTCAAGTCTTAATTTTGTAGCTCAAAGAAGACCCAGGCAATGCCAATCTCGACTAAACTGCATCAACAAGCTTTTCCTGTACCACGAATCCATGTAGATCCAGAATGACACCAAACCAATCTCAAAGAAACAGCAACTATCGTAGTGTGTTTGTGAGGATGAAAAGTGTGTGAAAAGGAAAGAGACTACATGAGCCTTCCCTAAACCCTAAACCCTAAACCCTGATGAGGCGCCTACGTAGACAATGACTTGGCGCCACATGCCCCGCCGCCCGTCCACTAGCCCAAGCCCCAGATCAGCTCTCGCCTCCAGCGCATCCGCCCTCCCCCCTTGCTCAGGTTAACAACCGCCCCTCTCCCTTGCTAGAATCCGCTGCTCCACCCCCAAACTCTAGCAATCCAATCATCTCACCCATGGGGGCATCGCTCATGGCCACGCCGTCGTATCTGACGACGACGCAGCGGTACGCCGCCGGAGCTCTGTTCACTTTCGCTCTTCACCAGGCTCAAATCCACCAGACGCACCCTCTGCGATATTCATCACAAGAAGAAGAGTCGACGGAGGAGCGGACCAGCAGTGTCAGCAGCGCCGACTCTGTCTCCGACGACCCGGATCTCTGGGTCCACGAGGTGTGTGCAGAGGAGAGAAAGGAGAGAAGGGAGGGAGGGGGTCGTGGGGGTGAGCAGCGGCCCCCAAAAAAAAAAAAAGTTTTGGGGACTGATAGCTAGGGTGGAGGTGGGTACCGTACAGAGGTTGGGGGTGGGTACTTGGTAGGTGCAAAAGATGGAAGGGAGGGAGCGGGGTAGATGGGTTAGTGTGCGGGGAGGTGGGTGCAGGGAAGAGAAGGGAGGGAGAAGGATCGGGAAGGGAGGCAAGATGCCCAGAAAAGTTTTTTTTTTTTTTTTTTTTTTGAAGTTTATAATTTTTTAGGATTTAAGTGGGTCACGTGGCGCCAAGTTATTGTCCAGGTAAGCGCCACGTCATTAATTAACAGATATTCTGTCGGAAAACTTAACGGGAAGGAACTCACTTTAAAAAACTCCTTCGTATTTCTTTTATTTCAATATTTACACTTTTTGAGCCATTACTTAAAACAATTTGTAAATTTGTTTTTGTGATTGATTATTCCAAAAGAGAAAGAGATCATCTCCGAATCTCTTCCATCAAAGTTCACAGATTAAGTGATCCGGATTCTTAAAATTTGATCTAACGGTTAGAAACAGATGCCCTTTTTAAAAATTATAATAATTTTAGCCGTTAAATCAAATTTCAAGGGTCTAAATCACTTAATTCGTGAAATTTGGTGGAAGAGATTCGGAGAGGATCTCTTTCCTTCCAAAAGTGCTACTATGTCCCTTCCCTTTTTTTTTTTTTTTTTTTTTTGAACTTTAACGAGAAGTTTCCGATACTGTTTACATTAACGAAAAATCATATTTTTACACTAAAAAAATCAATCATGGTACTATTCACTTTACCCTTTATTTTATCATTTTCGTTAAAACTTAAAATTTTTAAGCCATTTTTAATATATTTTTTTCCTTCCTTAAATATGAAATTTTGATTCACGTTGTAATACGCAACAAGCTAGCAAAAGCTCGAACATCCTGGAATTGGGGAAAATTATGCCTACTACCACTGGTCAAAAGACTCTCTCAACTCAATGCCGGCTATTTATCAAAAATATTATTTTTACCAATTATTTATATCGTCTCATTAGTAAAAATGAGATTTTTATGTGTTTACGAGTCTTATCTCTATTAAAGATTAAACAAATAGATGTTAAGTGTAAAATTATTCTTATTTTATTATGCAATGTATTTTTTAAAATCTTAAATATTTTGATCGACATCAATATTAAATGTCTTGTTCGACGTCTTCACTGCATATATGACGGATAGGGATGGGATCCCGTAGGTTACAAACTTTTAAGGTAGGTTCACTCTACAATTTTGATCAATCATCTTCTTAATCATCACGTATAATTCAACTTCAACAATGTTATCCTAATTTCTCAATATGAAGTGTTGATCTTGTGTATAATTGGTACGACACTGTGTTGATTATTTCCAGTTTTATTAAGTATTTTGTCAAGTATCTTGCCTCATGGCAACCAAGTTCAATCAGGACATCAAAGAACTAAAAACATGCACCGTTTATGTACATCTGCCAATGAATTTTAGGACACATATTTTAATTCGTATATCTGAAATTCTGAATCATGATCAACTTTTAATAGCAACGATTATATTACATGATACGCTATATTATTTGACGAGAAAAATTCTCCTACTAGTATAAGTAAACTAAGGGTTGGCTCAGTTGGAAAGCTCCCTGCTTGTGTGTCATCCCACCAAAATTTGAGTCCTGCTGCTAGCAATCCTTGTTGGTGCATGATCTGTAAATTCCTACTTAAATTCATATCGGTGACATCTAACAGTTAGGCGCAACGTTAAGTCCTTCCAAATCGAGGTTGTGAGTATGCCCTTAGAGCACTTCCACCCCTTTCAAATCCTCGGGGATAGTCTATTATATTCAATTTAGAAGTGGATATGCACTTGGACAATTATTATTCACTAAAGCAGTTACTGTTCACTGCGAGATTGAATTACCTATAGCCCATGGGGCTTTTTACGGGTGAAATTGCTCTTTATGCGTCATCAAATCCACTGGGCATAGTAGTACAGTTCACATTGTACGTTATATTGGCTGCCATCGAAAGAACAATAAACTAATTTATAGTATGAAACACGTAGTATTCCATACCAACTACATAATATTTATTTATACCCTAATAAGTTAATTTTTTTTAATTAAATAAGCAATGCATGTCTTTTGTGATGGAAGAAGAGTTGTAGTATATATAATATATATTTGATAATTGGCTTTATGTTAATTATAGTTCTGTTCCAATCCAATCAAATATTTAGAAGAAAGTAGAAATTTGGTCTCACTCAAAAAGAAATATTATATTTTGATGATAAATATTAAATAAAGAGTTGAGTTTCACTAAGTATTTGATTAATTTGATGTCACCATATTTTATAAGTTATAACAACGTCGTGCATTGAGGTTAATTTCCATACAAAGCTTTTCGTCTGATTTCACCCCCCTTTTTTTTATAATTATTTTGAGCCTAATTTTTGCACTTCAAGTAGGCCCAATAGGTTCAATCTAGCCTACACTGCAGCCCATTGAGTAAACAGTAATGCGACTAAAATGAGAGGAAAATGTAAAAGGAGAAAACGAGTTACATTGCAGCTCATTAAGCAAATGGTAAGGGCTGGAAAAAAAGTCGATTCAGTTGTGCTGTGAGAATAAGCGGTTGTGAAATAAAGTAGCAGAGTGTTTCGTAAACTTTTTTGTAAAAGTACTTTTCGAAAGAAAAAAAACAGTATGATAGTGTTTGGTAAATTTTTATGTAAAACAGTTGTAACTGTGTAAAATGACCAAAAATGTATAATACTAGATGTGCTATGACAATCCACGACGTCGTTCGCTGGCAACCTCTTCACCTTCGTCTTCCTTTCCCTCATCTTCTCATTCCGCATGGTCGTTGAAAATGAGACCCACCTCCTCACCTCCTTAGTCAACCCTGACCCTTCTCTCAAATCCTTCATCTCCTGCCTCGACCTCGCAGGCACCAGTAATACCAACCATCACTCTCCTAGATCTCCAGCCGAGTCCCCTTCTCCGATCTCTCTCCGTTGCCGACACCGCCCATTTCTTCACCTTACCCGCGTCAGAACCTTAGACGACGATTTCTTCTCCGGCGATGACGACGACGACGCTCGCTCCCTCTTCGGCCCCAATTGAAATTGTGCGCTTCAGCCTCACGTTCAAGGCTGAGAAATTCACCATTTATGATGACAGGGCTAGAGGCAGAGATGGCGACGGAGAAAGCAATGAAAGGGAGGAGAAAGGCAGCGATGAAGAAATGGACGATTAGGCCGTCAATTTGCAATTCTTGATCAACGAATTGGAGCTGGGGGTACATGGCAACGTTGTTCTTCCTCCTGAAAGTGTGAGGAATCAGGAGAAACTTTGAAAATAAGCCACTTTTTGAAGCTGCTTTTTGCAGCTTCCACTTTTTAGCTTTTTTTTTTGTTTTCATCTGAAACTTTGAAAAAAAGCTGGTTTGGGGTGTTTACCAAACACCAAAAACTCTTCTAGCTTTTTCTCATACCGGTTTTTTTTTTAAATCACCTTAACCTTTTTTTTATTATTTTGAGCCTAATTTTTGCACTTCAAGTTGGCCCAATGGGTTCAATCTAGCCTACATTGCAGCCTATTAAGTAAACGGTAATGTGACTAAAATGAGAGGAAAATGCAAAAGGAGAAAACGAGTTCCATTGCAACTCATTAAGCAAATGGTAAGTCTTATCACGAAAATACAACTAAAACGAAAGAGAAGTTGAGAAGGAGAAAACGAGTGTAGAATTACTTCTTTTTGTTAGGAAGTTGGGTATCTGAAATACTCGATATGGTGTATTCCAAAGATGCAGTCAAATTGTGTAAAAGATAGTTGTCGAGTTGATTTGCATATGAATAATGTCGTTAATTTTCTTATGACGAAAAATGAGAATAATAGACAAAATTGTTCTCAATTTAATTATACAGCTTATGCGTATTACAAATATAGGGTTTATAAAAGGTTAATTTCAATTTATTATTCTGAAGTTTTTTGGTTTTCAATATTTTATACATCAAGTTTATTTTGTCATAGTTTGGTACCTAAAGTCATAATTTTGGAATATTTTCATACATCTGTTAAGTTGTCAGTCAGAACTTTTGTTAACTGATGACGTGGCGTGCCATGTGGATAATGAATGGACGTCATGTGTTAATATCGACTCACGTGAATATATTTTTTTAAAACTAAATTAAAAAAAAAAAAAAAACTAATCGTTGAACTCAAATAAAGAACGAAACTGATTCCGAACTTAAAAAAAAAATTTGACAAAATTTTCTCTAAATTGATTGAATCTGAATTAGTTGATATACCAACTTATTGCAAATTTCTATAGTTTCCATCGAAATCAATTGATGTCAATATGGATATGTACTATACATTAACATTTTCACAAATTTGCATACGTTAATATTTTCACAAATTTATATATCAAGATTTTTACTTATATCGATACTTTAAATACGGTGGATAATTACATGTATCTCAATTTGAATTTAGCAAAGTAAAATTATTTATTAGAAATATCCTAGTGAATTAACAAACGGAAGTCTAACCATCGAGCCGAAATAAAAAAGGAAAAACTAATGAAAAGGGTTTGAAAATTTTAAATTTTAATGATAAGGACAAAATAAATGGTAAAGTGAATAGTACAAGATTGTCTTTTTAGTGTAAAAATATAATTTTTTGTTAAAATAAATTGTACCATGAGTTTTTCGTTAAAACTTGCTGTAAAAAAACAATTGACGTACTGAAATTAAAATCTTGGTGACCCGAATCGTGCTCCTTTTTTAGTTAAAAGGCACTTTACAAATATACCCTTTACTCACATAAGGTATCCCCTCAAAGAGAGCAGAAAGTCGTTGAACCTCACGGGGGATAAGCCCGAAAAATACAAAAAGTAAAGGGGTATTTACGTAAATAAACTGCTATATAATAACTCGCCTTTCCGTTTTCCAGAAGCACAGAAAGGGGCGAGCGGAGCAGAGGAGTTTACGAATTGCCGTTATCCATTTCGGTTTTCTCTCTCTTAATCTCTCAAAGATTTTTACCAAATTTTAGGGTTTTTCTGCAAATCTTTGGAATTTTGAATCCATCCGTCGAGAAAGAACAATGGTTTCCGATTCGATCGCCAGAGCCTCCGACCATGCAGTCCCAAACAACGGCGGCAGGGATTTGGGGAAGAAGAAGAGGGTGAGATTTCAAATTTCAGTTTTTCCTTTCTTTCTTTTTTCTTCCGATTTCTTGAGATTCTAGACGCGAAAGCTTGTTTTTTGATTGATCCTTTTCGATTTGATTGATTTATTTGGGGGTTTTTCAGGCCAGGTCTGCCAAATTGAAGCAGTGCAAGCTCGATGTTCGTCGGGAGCAATGGCTTTCTCAAGGTATGCATGCGATCTTACAATTTCTAAGTTTAATTTTCATTTGCAATTGGAGATGTCGTTAAATTTCGGAGATTTGTGGGTTTTCTATGGAAAGTTATTGTTTTTGGCATTTGATTGGATTTGGTGGCAATTAGGGGCTATGAAGAACAAGGATTGCAAGGAGGAACAGAACATCGTCGTTAAAGCAGGCAAAGAGCGGAATAACAACGGCTCATTTGGTAATCTGGAGATGAGGCCCAGAGGTGGACAGATTGATGGATCCATCCACCATCACCACCACCACCATGACAGCGATATGGAGTCGAACAGTCCGAACAGTTTGACAAGTAGTGTCTTGGGTAGCAACTATTCCGAGACTACCTTTACTAGCAGCAGCAGTAGTAGCAGCGGTGGCTGTTGCTCTGGAAATATCACAGAGGATGAGGAAGGTGGTGGCGATGATGGATGCTTGGACGATTGGGAAGCGGTGGCTGACGCCTTAGCTGCGGATGAGAAACCAAAAAGTCCATGTCCAGAATCGCCCCCAGAGCATGAACCAATTGCCCAAACGGTTTTTCCTCAGGAAACGACTATTGGGTCTGATCGGGTCGAGAATTCAAACCCTCCATACAGCACAGTTATCCCTAAAGCTTCAGGGAATGGCCATGCTTGGAGGCCTGACGATGCATTTCGGCCTCAGAGTCTGCCCAATTTGGCTAAGCAGCTTAGCTTGCCGAATTCAAACCGGAAACATTACAGTTGTGGTGGTGTTCCTTGGGCCTATAACGGTGTTGTGCCTTCCTCATGTCCTATATGCTATGAAGATTTGGATTTCACAGACACGAGCTTTTTGCCTTGCTTGTGCGGATTCCGGCTCTGCCTTTTCTGCCACAATAGGATTATGGAGGAGGATGGTCGCTGTCCCGGCTGCAGGAAGCCATACGAGCATGAGCCTGTTGAGGCAGAGACAAGTGTGCATGGAGGAAGTCTCACATTTCGGCTGCCTCGTTCTTGTAGCATGATCACAAGGTCCTAAGGAGAGCTTCTGCTTTTCCTGAGATATGTATGCTGGTCTCTGGTTTTTTGTTTCATGTGTTTTGCGTGTTCTACAGTCTTAGTATTTGATTTCGCTAGTTAGATGTGGGTATAGGGTTTTGAGCGCCCGGAATTGACCTGCTTCTATTTTGAGTTGGTTCTTATCTGTATGGTGCATTTGCTGATGTAGAGAACTCAGTGACTCAGTGTCTTATGTGAATAGATAAGGTGGTATAGAAATTCAATACATGATACCATTATACTCTGGTATGCTACTTCTTTTAGTTTTATTTTTGCCTAGATTTCCTCCTTATATATTTAATTGTCCCATTGATTGTCATGGTTTGATTTTGGTTTATTGACATTGCTAATTGATGATGTAGAAGGCATCCTTCCTGATCCTGGATGAGTTGTTCCTAATGGTTTAAACTCTATAGTTTAGTTGTACGTCTCTATGGCTGGATTTGGATTCAAACATGAGGTCTGTTTCATTAATCTCAGCTGTTAAATCATGGTAATGTAGAAATTTTGGATCTTCTTTGTGGTCCATTAATATCTTTGTTTTAACTTCTGAGAACAATGTTATACACCCACCTGTTTATATCATTAATGTAGGGGATATTAGTCTTCTAAGATTATGGTGTGTACAAATTTCATGTGGAACTTCATCTGGGTAAGATTCTGTACGTGGGCGTCAGTCGTTTAAGATTAACATGGATATTGGCAAACCTTAATCTACAGTTATTTGTGCTGGTTACATGTTTCATGTGAGAGAATAGGGTACAATGTTAAGAGGGAACCTAGGAGCTTCTCTTGCTTAGGATAGTGTTGGTACCATCGTCGAGGGCATTTTCCCCTGTCGAGGGCTATACACCTATTCAACTTTTATGTATGGATTCTAATGAGCTATGCAGCTTTTGATCACATTGCTGCTTTCCTCTTTATGAAATTTGCTTCATTTCTGTTTAGCTTGATAAGTTGGTTGTCTTTTAAGGCACGAAGGTATTATACAGTACTTATGATGCTTTAGATTTAGTTCTAGTTATCTTTTATCCCTTTCGACAAAAACATAAAGAGGGTTATCTTTTTATCCCTCAAGAACCCGGAGATAATGACTCCGGTCACTTGGAAGTCATGGCTTTTCGTGTTTTATCACGGTTTCACTTGTCTGTAATCTGTATGCATGGAGTCTGTGTTCTTTCTCAAGCAGCCTCAAATGTTTCACTAGCATCTTTCATATATGAATGGTTTGAACTTTGATACATCAAATTTTGCGTTCTACGCATAATGAAACTATTCATGTCTTGATATTTACTGTTACATTTTCGAAATCATATTCATATTTACTGTTATGTTGAAAACGCGTCGTGGCGAACTAATCTCATCTCTCTTGTGCATGTACAGTGGGGAAGCCATTTACAAATGGTCCCGACAGTCCAGCAAACTAATGTTATTTTGTGACCCTTCTGGTTGTCTTAGACATGTTATGTGTTCGGAGCATTTAATGTATTATCTGAAAGTGATTTGTAGCAAACTCATTCGAATTATGTTTTTCTATGATTAGTTCTTTTTAATTTGATCTCGCGTACGTCGGAGATAGCGAATTTGACCTTGAAAACGAACAAATCCACAAAAAATTCAGGTTGTAACTGGTAAATACAATGATTTTGCTGTTATTCTGCAAGGCTTACAGGAACAGGCAAACATGTTATTATCGGTCCCTACTGCTACGCTTGCACATTTCCTAAACCATACATGAGTCTCGAAATCGTTGCTGTTTTGAGGTCAGTGGGGAGCCTGCTCCACCACTTGTCGAAGGTGGACGACTTCAGCAACACATCCGTACCGATCAGCCCGTCCTGAATCCATTTTCCTACTTGCTCCTGAACTCTCAAAACCCTCTCCCTTTCCCCATACACCGCCGCGAAGTTTCCCGACAGCTTGTGCAACTCCTCCACATCTGCCCAGAAGCAGGACTCCCCGCATGAACCAGTTTGCAGTTTCTGTTCGTGCTCGAGCCATCTTTGCGTGCATTTGTATCGCTTTGGCCTGCCTTTCTTCATATAAGGTCCTGTGTCTTCGTCCTTGGAGTGCCTGTAGTAGTTGGCAACATCGAGAGGCTCGACAATGCGGCGAAACCTGGTTCCTAGATTTATCCACTCCTTCGTAGCCTCGAGTTCATCGGGAAGGTCGTATCTTTTGAGCATCTCAACGATCTCATCCCATATACCTGTTAGCTCAATCCTGCTCAAATTAGCCTTGAAATCTGTCTTGTCTTTATGAATTTTGAAGGCGTCGTAATATCCGACAGTGTGCTCGCATGAGGCTCGGTACTCCTCGATTACATTCAAATGTTTCCAGATCATCACCATTTTTGAACTTACCTTTTCCTGGTTTCTTCGTTTTTGCTTCTCGAATTCTCCCGCTGCGCGAAGGCATAATCTAGCCTTTTCGCTCTGCGATTTTAGACATCGTTAGAATGTATTATTTTGAAAAGAAGCAAATATAGTATCATTGAAACGAAAAGAGTACTTACCAAGCCAAGGTCATCAAAGAAACCATCTGAGGCTAAGGGGAGCGTTTCTAGGTTATCATCACAAGTCACACTCTGCATGTCCAAGCTGCCTTCAAGCTCATTCTCGTAGGCCAAATGCTCGTTTATGCATTTAAGCACGATCGTTGCCCATTCAGTTTCGCTGCTCCATTGACACGAGTAGAACAAGACTTGCAGCACAGCTTCAGGGTTTTTCATAAGAACCAATTTCCCGTTCCCGGTGCAAAAAATGTAAGTTCCGAAGGGTTTGTACGGGCTTAGCTCGACGAACTTTTTTACAGTTTCCAGTAATAGGTTGGTACTCCCCTGTAGTTTGGAGGCAGCATGAGTTGTAAGAGATGCTGCATTTCTCATCACATTTGTAAACAAATGGAAGGCCTCCATGGATGATCCAATCGATTCACTCGCGTGAGCGGGGGAATTTGGATCGAAGAAGGGGAGGATCCTCTCGAAATCATGTTGAATCGACGAGAGCGGAGCAAGCAAAATTCTAGGGACAATGTCATATCTCTTGACAAAATGTATTAAGTATTGAGACCAATTTTCTCTCCTGAGGGCATGGGAAATAATATGGTTACCAATAAGGGGAGATCCGAATGTCACACAGAAAAATGTTCCATTGCTTTGTTTGGGATAATTTTCCAAGCACCAGATTGTGGTCAGCACAGCAGTTGCTCCGCCGGTTGAGTGGCCGGTAAATACTATTCTCTTCCTTTCATTGATAGCCTCTTGCACCTGAGAGAATTAGGAATGAAAGACCATCTGAATTACTAATTAACATCCTGCAACACATTATATATGGGCCTACTAAAGCATAGCCAACAGGTGTAGGATTTTATTATACGGGCTGTGATATCTACACTTCTTTTTACTTCTTACATACCCTTCTAATTTTCAACCGTCAGATCGGATGAATTGAAAATGATCAAAGGACAGAAATCTACAAGAGGTGTGTGAGAAGTAAAAATGATGTGTGAATAGCACACTCCTATTATAAAACGTCTCAGTGTTATTAGGTTAGTAAACTACGAAAAAAGCTTGAAAACTGTACATTTTATACACTTAAATGGTTCATCGAGAGGAAAAATCCCTCTACCATTCACTTGTTTTGTTCTAGCTGATTCTTAATTGCATAAATGCTTTGGTGCCCTCCTCATATAAAGTCGGAAAGCTAATTTTCTAAAATATTGGATTTGAAGTGTTTTTCTTTAAGGCATAACGCTATTAAGTCCTTATAGATGAAAAATCCGCATTAGTTTTAGCACTTATATATTATTTTCATCGTGAATACACTCATTTGTATATTGTGTTTAATATAAAAATGTGGTTTTTCGTTAAAATGAACGATACTAGAAACTTTTCGTTAAAGTTCTCATAGATATTATGTATGTGGCAAAATCTACAATTAGCAACTATAGAAAATGAATATAAATGACGATCAAGCCAACATGTTTTCCCACTTTACGAAGGTTGGGAGAACGTTTATAGCATGCAACATTACTTTTGCTTTGCAAAAATACTGTTTTCGATTACATGTGATTTTTCAATAACAAAGAAGCAACATTTCTGTTGCGCTCGCCCTCAACTATAGTCTATAGCAAATGAATAAAAATAACAAATACCTTATTTTTAAGCTGGGAATTCTGCAATAAATGTTCAAACTTTTGCAGAAAGGCTTGGTTGAAACTTGCAATTGCAAAATCTTGGTGCTCATCAGGTCCTGCAGCTTCATCATAATAACCTATGCATTTCATGGAAGGAAAGAGTGAAAGTTGGATCTTTTTGTCCCCAAAAGCACTTTCTCCAGAAGCCCAACTCTCCACAGACCAAGATCCTGGGAAGCTGAAAACAACATCTGATGATCCTGCAGAAAATTTTTCGACACGAAACGGATCATCTGGGAATTTGTGTGCCTGGAAGGAAAGATAACAGCTTTTCTTGATAAGGTCCTCACTTATATTCAACATCTCTCCAAGCCTTTCACTACCCATTTTTCTGAATTATGGTATTTTGGTGTTTTTTCTTTGTTCTGGTTTTTTGATGATTTGATTTGGGTTTTGATTTGGGTCTTGCGGCTCGGAGATGGTGGGATGGATGAGGAAATTAAAAGGATACCATTGAAGCATTGACCAAAGACTTGGTCTAACAGGCGTATACAATAAATACTCTAATTTTGTGTTTTGAGTAAATTGTAACAATGGTCTCTTAATTTTAATTCAATTGAAGTAATGATCCCTCAATTTAAACTCAATTGTGGCAATGATTATTCCAACATAACTCATTTTGACAAAATTCTGACGAAGTTGACGAAAAGGATCATAGCTACACGTTTTAATGAGTTAAGGAACTTCAATTGTAGCAATGATCATTCCAACATAACTTATTTTGATAAAATTCTAATGAAGTTGACGAAAAAAACTATAACTACACATTTTGATCAGTTGATAGACTAATGGTAATGAATTTTTATTTAACGGACTATTACTTTAATTTGATTAAAATTGAAAAATTATTGCTAAAATTTAGTCTTTGTATTTTTAGTAAGAGTTCAAACAGTATTTTATTAACTACACATTTTGATCAGTTGATAGACTAATGGTAATGAATTTTTATTTAACGGACTATTACTTTAATTTGATTAAAATTGAAAAATTATTGCTAAAATTTAGTCTTTGTATTTTTAGTAAGAGTTCAAACAGTATTTTATGAATAACGTGGACGAGATATTGCAATCCAAGTTTCTATTGCCTGTAAACAATTATTGCTTGACGTGGTTGACGGCGCTTGACTTGCTGTACTTCACCTGTGAGTCAACCACAACTTCTAGGAACGATAGGTCTTGGCCTTCCACTTTGTTGTAATTTCATTCTTTCTTTATTTGCAGGAAATTATGTTTGCTCTGTCGATTTGGAAATTTACTGTGAAATTGAGCTACAAGGAATCTGTAGTAAGTCGCTGTTTTTGTTTTTAGTGTTGGTTTAGTGTTCTTTCCGTTCTATTTTTAATTTAAAAGTTGTTTCCGATTTAATTTGTGGAAAATGCATTGTAGTTAAGTAATCTGATTTCTACTTAAACTCGTAGATTATTGTGGTACTTTTTAAGTGTATAATTACGTCCATCCGTATCCACATAGAGATTTTTAATGTGCTGAAAACACGGTTCGTTACATCAAGTGTAATAATACAGTTAGTTGGAAATTTGAAAAGAAAAAATTCCAATCGATTGTATTATAATACTTGATATATTAGACCGTATTCCTGGCACACTGAAAAATTTCTACACATATACCGACCCATACAAACTCAACAAGTGTGATTCTGCGACCCTTCTGGTTGCCATAAAAAAATTATCAATGTTACTTGTAATGTAACATTCATTGCATATCTGGAACCGAAACTATCACAATGAGAACTGTAATGGTTGGACACAAATGAAAACTACACCAAAACAAAACACAGATACAACAAACACCAAATTATGGGAGTGGGTTCGAACTTTGTGCATAGTGGACTACAACAATGAGAACTGTAATGGTTGGACGATTACAAATGAAAACTACACCAAAGCAAAACACAAATAGTACAAACACACACCAAATTATGGGGAGCGGATTTGAACTTGGGTGCAGTGCGGAAGGTAGGCACATTGCCTTAGCCAACTCGGTTACGCCCTCATCCGTCCTCTTATTATCACTTCGTACTACTACACTAGCATATTTCCTGAACCATTCATGAGTCCCAAAATCGGGTTTGTTTTGAGGTCATCGGGGAGTCTGCTCCACCATTCCTGGAAGGTTGATGACTTCAACACATCCTCGCGGAGAACCCCGTCCTGAATCCATTGTCCTATTTGTCTCTGAAGTTTGATGACCCTCTCTTTCTCCTTGTTCACTGCCGGGAGGTCACCAGAAAGTTTGTGCAACTCCTCCAACTCTGCCCAAAAGCAGGACTCCCCCCGGGAACCTGCTGCCAGTTTTTCTTTGTGCTCGAGCCATCTTTGTGCGTATTTGTAACGCTTTGGCCTGCCTCTCTTCATATAGACTCCGGTGTCTTCGCCCTTTGCGTGTCTGTAGAAGTTAGCAATGTCAAGAGGCTCGACAAGGTGGCGAAATTCAGTTCCAAGCTTTACCCACTCTGGTATAGCCTCAAATTCATCAGGAAGATCATATTTTTTCAGCATTTCAGTAATCTCATCCCATATGGCTGCAAGCACAAGCCTTGTCACATTTGCTTCGAAATCAGTTTTGTGCTTTTGAAGCTTGAACGCGTCGTAGTATCCCACATTGTGCTCGTACAAGTCTCGGTAATCTTGCAGTTTTTTCATTTCTGTCTTCATTTCTTCCTTTTTAAAATCAAATTTGCCCTTGTTTCTTTGTTTTTGCTTCTCGAATACTCCCGCTGCACGAAGGCATTGTCTAGCTCTTGCACTCTGCAATGTTACAAGAAAAATATCTGAGCATGTTAAAGACCCAAACAATAAAACATAGGGCCCGTGTGATAACCCTTTCATTTTTATTTTCAAGTACAAATGGATATCGGGAAAGAGTACTTACCAGGCCAAGGTCATCAAAGATGCCATCTGAGGCTAAGGCAACCGTTTCTAAGTTATCGTCACAAGTAACACTCTGCATCTCCAAGCTGCCTTCAAGTTCATCTTTGTATCCCAAATGCTGGTTCAAGCATTTATTGGCGATTGTTTCCCATTCACTTTCGTTGCTTAATTGACAAGTAAAGAACAAGAGTTGCAACACAGCTTCAGGGTTTTTCAAGACAACCAGCTTTCCATTCCCGGTACAGAAAATATAAGTGCCGAAAGGTTTGTAAGGGCTTAGCTCAAGGAAATTCGCTACAGTTTCGAGTAATAGATTTGGACTCCCCATTAGTTTAGAGGCGGCACTGCTTGCAACAGATGATGCATTGCTCATCACATTTGCAAACAATTGCAAGGCCTCCGAGGATGATCCAATCGATTGACTCGCGTAGTTGGGGGAATTTGGATCGAAGAAGGGGATGATTTTCTCGAATTCTTGACGAATGGATGACAGGGGAGCAAGCAGAATTCGAGGGACAATGTCATACCTCATGACAAAATTTATGAAGTATTGAGACCAATTTTCCCTCCTAAGAGCATGAGAAATAAGGTGGTCACCAATAAGGGGAGATCCGAAAGTCACACAGAAGAATGATCCATTGTTTTCGTTCGGGAAATTTTCCAAGAGCCAGATTGTGGCAAGCGCAGCAATTGCGCCGCCGATAGAGTGGCCGGTAAGTATTATTCTCATCCCTTTATTGATAGCCTCTTGCACCTGACAAAATTAAGAGTAGATGAGAACACTTGAATTACAAAAGATTTGGCCTGCAACACATCATACATATATGCCTCAAACGTCACTGTAATATGCTCAACCTAAATCCAACCCGTTAATTTGTCTTGTCTAAATATATAAATTCAAACTCATTTGAATTTTTCATCAATTGAACACAAAAATAAAAGATACTACGAAATAATATCAAGTATAACATCGAGAACACGCCTTAAAATACCGTAAAAACTAATGCCGGACACATTACATAACAAAAATCCAATAATTTTCCAACAAAAAAAAAAAAAAAAAAAAGATATGAAAGCACATCACATGAAGATAACGCGTCGTTATTGTGTTTCGCAAATGAACACTGAACCTCACTTGTCCAACAAGACTTGACTCGAACACTTGATTTTTCATCTTCGAGCTTGTTTGGATATGGTTTTAAAATAACTAAAAGCGTTTTTAAAGGAAATATTTTTAGGTTCCAAAACATAGTTTCTGCAAGAAGCATCGCCTTTTTTGTAGGAAGCATTTTAAATGTTTTTCTAGAATTTACTTACATTTTTTTAAAAACATTTTTACCAAAAGTGTTTTTGGTCATTATGTGGTACATTATTTTTTTTCCATGTCTAGACAAACACACACAATTAGACTAGAATTGCCTACTCTGTAACACACCAACAAAATTCAAGAGCACCATAGCAATTCATGTGAAAGTCCAAAATTACATCAAATTCAAACAACACACCTTAGCTTTCAGCTGGGAATTCTCCAACACATGTTTAAATTTGTTAAGAAATGCTTGGTTGATAGTTGCAGTTGCCAAGTCTTTCTCTTCTGGCTTTCCAGCTGGGTCATAGTTCCCGACACTTCTCAAGGAAGGAAAGAGTTGGAGATCGGCTTTTGCTTCTCCGAAAGCACTTCCTCCAGAATAATAACTCTCCACAGACGAAGATCCTGCAGGAAAGCTGAAAACAACATCTGATGATCCAGATTTCTTCACAAGAAACAGATCACCTGGTGATTTCTGAGTATTCAAGGACAAGCTTTCCAGTATAAGCTCTTCACTGATTTGCAACATGTCTCCAAGCCTTTGAACAACCATTTTTCCGAATTTTGGTATTTTTCTGGTTTCAGATGCTCTTTGCTTTGGGCTTGCTTTAAAGAGAAGCGTTGAAGATGGTGGGGTGGATTCGAAATTACATAACTATCCTTGAAGGATTGACCAAGACTTTGAGGTTTAAATATGTCTACTTGTACTATATGTCAAGCACAATTTCCAGGAACCTGTCCTGAATGTGATTATTTTTTATTTGTAACTTTATATCATTTGGTTTAGGCTTCCTTGGAAAGATTCTGCAGGAAAGATTAGATTAATGCTTTATTTACTTTTGTTGCTGTATTGCAACTTGCAAGGTCCTTGCCTTCCATTTTCTTTGAATGTTCCCTTCTTTTGCCTTGTTTTCTTCTCTTGCGCTCCTCCAATTTTTCCTTGTCTTTTGATTTGTTCAATTTAAAACCTAGATAAATGGGGGAGAAAGAGACCGTTGTATTCGCTCATGGTCACTAAGACGTCAATAAACATGTAGTAAACAACGATGTATATGGGGATAATTTTGTCAATTTAGTCTCTCCAATGCCTTTTTTAATTAAATATTTTTTAACTTGCTCTGTTTGTACGTATCTATCCAGTATCATCCTATAGAGAAATTTTTCATTGTGACCGGAACATGAGTGGTACATCACATGTTTTTATAAAAGTGTTGGGAAATTCTATTTTTAAAGTTATTGACTTTTTTAATACATATATTATATCATTTATATAATGACACATGTTGTACCATTCCGTATTCTTTACATTTAAAAATCTATCATTGCCATGGCTTTAGGCAGTTATTTTGTGATTTCAAGGCCCTTGCCGTCCACTTTCCTCGAAGGTTGTGTTACTATTGACTCTTGGGGAATGTCACTTTTTGCTTGCAGATGTGAAATTTCTGTGAAATTGAGCAAGAGAGGACAGAAGACTTCTGGTTTAATTTTCTTATAGTCGGTAGGTGACTAGGAAATATATCGGGAAATCGACGTATCGATTGGAGTTTACTATCGTTGTACCGTCCAACTATTACAATTTTTTATTAGAAGTTTGTAAATGGCTTTTTTTATGCGTATTTTAGAGATTTTAATAGTTTTTTTTTTTTTTTTTAATACAAACTTCAAAGAATTTTAATAAACTTTATAACTCTATATGGATTTTCGTGAATTTATATGAATTTCTATTATTAATTTGTAAGATTTCTTTTATGAATTTCTTAAAATTTGAAACAATTGAAAATCACACGCAATGACATCATGTCATTTTTTAATGGAATCCTACGATTGGAATTAAAACTCCCTCATCACAACGCACGCAGAAGCACTCATGTCTCGCAAAGGAGAGCAACAGTAGAATATTATTTCAAGAGCCTTTCAGTAAATTGATATAAGGCAATAAACTCCAACTAATGGAATGAGGGATCTTGCATGTTCTTATAAATAATTGAGCTACTCTTTATATTATCAATTAGATTCTTGGTGGAGCTGTGACTTTCTCCAATTACTTTATTTGGAGGTTAGGACAAATTATTGGGTTGAGAGAGGATGTAAGCTTCTGAATTTTTATGTCTTTCATAAACAGATTTGTTAGTTGGTCCTGAGCTCGATTTGCCCTTCCTTACTGTGTGTGTATATAATATCGTTTGTAATGTTTTGTGAACCTCAAAATCAATTGTAACATTTTCATTCAAATTTACTTCCTTCGTTATTGAAATCCAAAATATTTGAGACATGTAGATAAAGATGGTAGATTCTAGCAAGTAATTTTAGGTTGAGAGAGAGAAGGAAGAGCAATGGCTTAGCAATGACTGGATTTCCCAGAGAACATGGTAGAGAGGTGGGCGTGGTGAGAGAGAACTAGAGAAGCTTGAAAAGAAATTCTAGGGGTGGAGATGAGATTCTTTATGCCCAGTTTGGTATTGCTTTTTTTCACCAAAAATTGTTTCACTTAAAGTTAAACAGTAACAAAGTGTTTGTTAAAAATACAATATATTGCTTATTTTAAAAGTAATGACCTCCAGATAGCAGCTTTTAAAAGCAGTATGTAAGTTGCTTTTAAAAGTTACTTTAATAAAAAGCGGAGTTGAACTTTAAAAATATCTTCAATTCTAGTAATAATCTCATTTATTTTAAACAATGACGTCATTTATCCTTCTAAACACTGCTTTTACACAGTTTTTCATACTCACAACACTTTTGGAAATATAGTTTATCAAACACTCAATTGCTTTATTTTCCAGCTGATTATTCTTAAAGCACAACAAAAACAATTTATTAAAAAAACACAGCAATCCCAAACTGGCCTTAAGTCTTTATTATGCAAAATATTCGCTCTTAAATTTTACAAAATCTCCTACTTATTGAAATTCAGACATTTTGAATACCTATAATTTTTATAGACTCTTTAAAAGGATTTTTATAATCCTAATTGACTACACTTATATTTGGATGCATTCTTTTAAATCCTGTTAAATACTACTTTGACTACACCATGATTTTAAAGTTCTTTAAAATGATCTTTTAGCCACTTAGTAATACGGTTTAATGATATTCCTCTTCACTTGTAAGTAAGAGGTCTTAGGTTCAATTCTCACTAAAGGTGAATTTGAACCACATTATTGTAAACTCATTATGAGACTTAACTCACTTTCCCACCCCTCTTAGGGTATATAACATCATTTATTATAAAAAATAAAAAATTACTTTAAAATCTTAACTGACTACACCAAAGTTTTTTAAGATTCTTTCAAATCATAATTTGACTACCCTCCCTCCTAAACATGGTTAGCTGAGAAAATGCAGGAAAAGGTAAAAAATGCATAGAAATTTAATAATTCTAGCAAAACTATATTACATCAGCTTCAGAATTCATCTTCTGATTCACTGGAAGATGTCCATGACACATCTGAAACAAAATGTGAGTGAAAGTTCATCAACCCCATTGATGTTATGCTTGAAAGTGACAGTGGCGGTGACGATGATCCTACCACTTTCGTAGAACTCTTATTCTGTAGTTTACTTGAAATTTCTGCACAAACAAGAGTAACCATGTCTAGAAAATCTTTCACAATAACAAACAGCTGAAATGGTGCAGCTCCTTTGTCTCTCGAAGCTCCTGCTTGGTAGTACTCGGTTGTTTTCCTCACAAGCTCCATAACCCTAGTTTGCTCTTCTCTCACCACCGTGAGCTCCGCCTCACATTCCTCCAAAAACCCCTTCATTTCTCTTGCAAACCCTCCTCTCTCAGCATTGCCACTCTTTGCCAAAAGCTTCTTGATTTCGCTGACACGGTTGCTTAGAGCAGAGCACATGTGGATGAAGCTGTCATACTCTGTGGTTGCTGCTTTCTTCACATTGGATAGTTCAGTGCTCAATCCTTCTAGCTTTGACAATCCTTGGATTAAGTACTCTTTTCTTCGCTCTTCAGTGGTTAGATTATCCGAATTCAGTGTACTAGTTTGGCTTCTTTGACTAGTGTTTCTTCCAAAGTTGCGGTTTTGATTTATCACGAAACATCTCCCCTCGGATTGAGCTACTTGTTCAACCACAAAGTGAAGTAGAGTAGTCTTTCCATCAGTACTTTTGATATCGGATAGCTTTAGAAGAGCACTTAGGTTGAAGCCTTGTGCATTGCCTCTTGCAGTTCCAGCATTCATTCTATTGCCAGCTTTGAGAATTGCCTCGAGAAGCTTTAGGAAGAGCCCGCGAGTTCTTAGCTCCTTGCACCCAAGTTCAAGTGTTTGCAAGGACTCCTTGAGGTGAAGGACTTCAAGATCATAGTTTGCTCTGAAGAGCATCGCATTGAAACGCGTGAATGCCGAAGGAACAGCCTTCAAAATGTGGTAGAGGAAAGATTCACCAAGTGCTAGTTTACTAGGGTTTCCATTGAATTGGAGGATTTTTGCTTCTTCCTCTTTGGTTGGAGAAATTTTGGTGAGCTTTTCTAGTGTATCAGCACCAAGTCCTTGTCCATCAAGCAGGGCAGTAACGATTTCTTTTTGAGAGATTGCGAGAGATCTTAGCACGATTGCGGTGTTCTGAGACTTTTTAGGATCTAGGATGAAAATTTGAGATGTTGGTGCAGAGTTAGGTTTGCTTGAAGCTGAAGGCATGTGGTTGTTTCTCTCAGAGGATTGGTTTTTAATTTTGGAATATCCAAAGAGATTTTCCATAAGCTCATCATCAAATCTGCATAAAACATTCGAACTTGTCTAAGTTATGATCATGTGACATGAAACAAAAAGTAAGATGATATGCTCGTTTAATAACCATTTCAGTTTTTCGGTTTAAGTATAATGTAATAAGAGTGAGACTTGATTACCTGAATGATCCATCATTGATTTGATCCCAAACCATTGAATGATCAGCGGCAGCCATAACCTTATCCCAGTGCAGCGGCTTCAGCTTCGTTTGCCCGCCACCGGTTGCTTTTAAACCCTCCTCCCCTGTTGAGGTCTCTGCCCTGCTCTTGTAGCTTGCTCTGCCTCTAGGTGCAGGCGGCGGTTTTAGTGACAAACCCAAACCACCTGCCTTAGGAAGCGGCGGAGGTGGTAGAGGATTCTTTTTTACCATAACCGGTGGCGGAGGCGGTGGTGGTGGAGGAGGAGGAGGTGGAGGTGGAGGTGGAGGTGGTGGTGGGGGCGGCGGCGGCGCAGATTTATCGTTTGCCGGTTGGGGTGTTTGTCGAGGCAGTGATTCTAGAGCATGCTTTTCCAACACTTCTGGTGAAATTTTTCTAAGTAGAGGTCTTGGAGGATGTAGAGAAAATGGTTTTTTTACCAACTGATCATGATTGATTAAATCAGACGGCTTAGAATCCACCCTATTTTCTTCTTCTTCATCATCATCATCTTCAAAACTAGGGTTAAACATAATCTTTGGAAAATTTGTATGAGCATGTCCAGCCTCTAATTTCCTCAAGTATATAACATCCACACCATTCTCGTCAACAATTAATCCCTTCACATTCCCACCACATTGCCTCAACTCCTCGCGATTCATCGCCACTTCTTCGCGGCGAAAACTCCCATTTTCCTTGCCTTTTGTGTTGCGGCGAGCAGCGAGGAGTCTGTAGACGAAGAACAAGATTCCGGCAATAACTAGAGTAGCTACAGCTGTTGCTGCAATAGTCTCGGCAAGTATTGTTCCTTTGGACTGTGGCATTGCTAGGGTTACACACCTGAGAGACCACTAGAGAATAATCCGGAAAACTACTTCCTAGAAAAGCAGTTGGATAACTAGTGCTTTTGGATAAAGGAGGACCAAAAGAACAGGTTTTTTTGTTGGGTTTTTTTTGGATGATGAGTAACTTCAGTTCATTTGTTTCGGTGCTGGTTGTTGACAGTTTCAATGAAGGTAGTTGTTTGCCTTGTTGATGTTGTTTTAATGAAATTACTGGAATAACCTTGATGGGGCAGTGCAGCTACAAGTTCAAAGGGAAGAGGTTGGATTGTAGCCATGGAGGTTTGTGTCATTTTGTAAGAGGGGGGGGGGGGGGGGGGGGGGTGGCGCTAGTGAGCAATTGGCAGATGGCGGGCGGAGGTTTTTGTTAGCCGTCCTTGAATTTGCAGTGTTGTAGATTACGCCAAATGCAGGAAATTGGAGATGTTGGTGGGATTCTTAATTCCATGTATGGAATATGGGTGGATATTAATTTTGGATTCATAGCAGAATTCCAAATTCCAGCTGGTGAATTAAAAGTTCGTTGACATCATAAACGGAAATATACACAAATAGAATGAGTTTCGAATTTTTAGTGAAAATAGAATCCGATGAACACTAAAGGGTCAAAAGATGGGCACTGAATTACGGTAGTTTATTGTTGGTTAACTGTTCTTCATGTTCTATTTTGATGAAAGTTTTGTATCAGATTTTATTTTGTGACAAGACGTCTGTAGTTGTAGGTCAAGTAGTTAAGAGCATTTATCTATGCACTTAAGGTCTTTTGTTTTTGTTTCATCTTCATTGTTTAGTAGGATGTGCATGGCGATGGTGATAGAATAATGTATAACCATCTTTGCCTCCATCTCCACGTATATTATATTCTATTAGCATTGTTTGGTTGTTAAATTATAATAAAAAAGAAAATATTGAAATGTGCTTAATTATTCGTTATTAACAAAGTTAAACGAGCCTGCAATATGCCATAGGGCTTCAGCAAAGCTCACCACAGTTGTATGGAATTAGTGCTGCAATCGAAGTACATGGATTGCATTTTTAGTTTTTGAAATATTGATCATTCGTAATAAAAGATATACTAAAATTACGCACATAAACGACTGTAAATTGTTGATGTAGAGTTCGTCTCACGACGCATCACCAACGAGCTAACATGCTCAAAACGCATCCTTGGTCTACACTCACAACGGATCAATGGTCCACCAAACGCGGAGCAAGAATTTATATAGGAACGGGCTGATATTTTCCCTTGTTATGAGAGACTGAAGTGTAATTTGGTTTATGATGGGCTAAAATGCAGTAGGGTACTCTTCCCTGGCGGTCCACAATTACCTATACACGTGACCCATTTTGCAACAATGTCTCAGGGCGGATCCACCATTGGGCAAGGTGGGTCGGCTGAACCCTTCAAAGTTTTAAAGTTTTCAACGGGAGAGTCGGGTGCTGTTTTTTGAAACTATCAGATGCTTTTAAAAAGCTGGCCTTTAATTGTTCGACGAATTGTCTTTATGGGTATTGAGCAAGGTAGCTACTAAAGTTGTTCTCTAATTGTTCGACGAATTGTCTTTATGGGTACTGAGCAAGGTAGCTACTAACCTCATGAATTTGTATGCGTTGCTATATTTTGATAGGCTCACTTGGCATATGTTGGCATCTATGGCATGCTCGTCCAAAATCTATTGCCATTAGTCAATATGCGCTTAGTGCAGTTGACATCTGTCGACAAACGTGCTGTATGACTTGACAAATGACCTCAAAACCTACCTTGATGAAATACCAATTTACATGCTATTCCATCCCAATAATTTTTCTTAGGCCCGGTATTGTCTCATTGTCACTTGCAAATGCTTGGATGACCGGTGCTAACATACTCTCTAACAAATGCTTAACCTCATGGTCAAAAAGGATTAAGCCTTCATAGACATGGAAAGCTACTGAACCATGTCTGGTTCAGACGATATGACCCTTTGTGGTCCCGCAAAAACGAAAGAAGGAAAGCATTGGAGAAGCCTCATGAAAGGAATCTCATATATTGATTGGGTCCCTTGTAACCAGTGAGGCTAATGATTCAAAGGTTCTACATCTCTCCTTGCTCGTCTTTAAAGCCAAAAAAACAGTTTGCTGGATTTCCCTTAAAGATCGTACATTCACACGTTTACCTCAAATCTTTCCATCGTGGCCCCATTGACAAAACATTTGGCATCAAATTAGGGTTTTCAGAAGCAACATGCATAAACACATCACGTGAAATTATTCCATTATTCCAACACCAAAGGGTAAAAATTGACACCAAATCGGATACTGAATCATTTGAATGACTGTACACCATCAGTTGGTCTAGCGCCATGTTCCCATTTAGTTGTAGAATATCGTTGGATTGACGGATAGAAGAACGGTACATATAGTGAATTTGATATTAAGCTATTAGATAATTTAACGGCACCTAGTCTTTATTTAGTTGTAGAATAACATTTGTATTTGCACGGCTAGAACCATATACTGAGTTTGATATTAAAGTTTTCAGATAGTCAATTTATTGGCATTCAGGTTTAATTGAGTTGTAGAATATTGTTGAACTCATACGTAAGGACCACACACGCGCGCGCGCACACACACACACATACATATACACACGTAATGAGTTCAACATTAGGTTAAATCGGTGATAAAATTATCTTTGTAAATATTATCTTTCGTAGAAAAAGAAAATCATTTGCGTGGTTGGCAAGAAAAATACAACAAAGGAATAAAGATCATTGAGACAACACAATATTCCCCTCAAATGTCTGGGATTTTCACTGATTGTTTTTAGATTTCCGTCTGCAAAATCAACTAAAAAAGTAGGAAGCAAAAGGACTTTTTAATACAAGACTTTCATATATGTCTGCTCTTTCCCCCCTTCTTTTTCCTGGTCCAAGTGAAATTTTGATGCTGGAATTTACATATGGCAGTGGAAGAAAATTCACGCACATTGGCAACAGGAATTTCTCTGTTCTGCAAAATGGGGGGCGCTGTGTGTCAAAATGTGGAATTACAATAACCCTAATGGCTGACATAACGATCAATCCATCGTGTGCAATCTCGGTCTCTTTGACGAACATCGTGGCAATGACGATGATGGTGACAAAGGTGGTAGCTGAGACGATGCTAGATTGCAAGCGAACGGTTGCGAAAGTTGTGGTAAAGAGGAGGGAGATGATGATGCATTGTAGTCAACTGAAAATGTTCTTTTGTGAATCTTTTTCTCTTCGGTTTCTTTTCTTTCTCCTGCCAGCATGAAGTTTTTTAAACGGTTCACGTCGGAAAGCTTCACCGGCTTCACTATATATTCCTCAGCTCCTTCCTCTAAACATCTGTAAAACAAATTTGTAAGAGATTGATCAGTCAAAGAACATAGGTAACAGACATTAAGCACCAAAAAGAAAGATGATAACTCATGATCGTCTCGAAACTTAGTTTAGTGAGAGACTTTCCGGCACCTATAGGACTGTGGCGTCCAAAAACCATGATACAATGTCACGTAAAAAAGTTAAAACACATTCGGCGTATGATGGACCTTAAGCTAACACTATCTTATAGAATAAGACATCATGCCCATGAAAACTGTACGCGGCAGATTTTGCCCGTTAGACTCCATGAAGGGGCAATGAAATGGGGGCCATAAACATGGGGGAATTTATTAAATGATTAATACCTGGAAAACATAATAATAATTGTTATTTTTAATATAATTGAACCAACCATGTTAGGTCATTATTTTATAAGATTTGGTTGATCCCCAAAAGATTCACCACTAAAACTGGTGCCTAACATATTTTTCATAATTTCGAAAAAACACCAATATTTTCCTATAATTTAAAATTTTGGTCCATTTTTAAAGAAATTTTAGGTCTGCAGATCATGAAGATCAGAATACAGAATAATACACACTGATCAGACAAAAAGATAAAAACAAAATGATCCGGCAAACTAATTAAATGTTGATTTAGATCAATAAGAATCCCCTAAATCCAATATCGTAAATCGAAATCGTAAATTAATAGATAATCATGCAAAAACGACAGATTATATGAATTACTCACAATTATAATCTTTGTGTGATTGCTCGATCGTTATGTATAATTGTTTTAATTACCAAATTTCATAGGATTATATAGCTAATTAACAATTATAATCTTTCTGGCTTATGATTAAAAAACAAATCAAGTAACAGTAAAACATAAAACAGACATACCTATCAATACGAGTAAGGATGTTTTCCGATGACATGATCACCACCGGAACTTCTCGAAAAGCCGATGATTCCTGTTCATATGCAGATCAAAAAATTAATCTCCAAGTAACAGCCATGATAAACTCAGAATCCAATTGTAAATATTCTATTTTACTCCTTAATCATGATTAAAACAAGATTAAAGGGCTAACCTTGATTTTCTTTAGCAGTTCATATCCTGTCATCCCTGGCATTGAGTAGTCCGTTATGATCAAATTCACCTTCATGTTCTGCAACCACAAAAAAAAAAAGGTACATAAACGTAAGAAAACCGCCATAAAACCAAAACAAGACGTTTCATTTTCCGTTTGGCAGCTGAGAAAATGTCATATTTTTCCTTCATTTTCTCGGAAACCAAACTGATTCAAGGCAGAAGTTTTCTTACATCAAATCCAACCGAGCTCTTCTCTCCATCCAAGCCCAGATACTCCAGAGCTCTCGTCCCACTGTCAACGGCCGTCACTGCAAAAGAAAATTCAAATCGTTCATAAACCAACCAATCAAAAAACAACATTTCTCAGAAAAAATAAAAAACCAATCCGGGGTGTATGCGTACCTTTGCAGGATGATATCTTTAGCAGGCGTTCAATGACCTTCCGGTCCACGTGGCTGTCATCCACAGCAAGAACATGCAGCTCGCCGGAACCCATCTGCGAATCACCGGAAAGATCAAAACTTTCGGTCAGATTCCGCCTGAGAATCTCGCCTGCCGTCGCCATTGAGCTTAAGAGGGCGTCAGGTGAAAAGGCTCAGCGTGGAAAGCGTAAAAGGAACCAGAGGAGAAGAAGAATAAAGTGTTTGAAGAGTTTGTTGTGGCGTTAAGAGGAAGGTGAGTGATATATTATAGTGGGGAGAGGCGTACGAAATGGGAAATAGAAAGAGGTGGGTGGGTGTTGCTTTAAATGGGCAAAAGGCTAAAGCTGAGATTCTGAGGATCCGATATATCTCTGAGATTTTCTTTTCTCTTTGCAAATCTAGCTGAGAGGATTACTTGTCTATTGTCCTGTCAATCCTTGTGTTGGTATGTATTTACTCGAGTTTAATAGGTGAAGTTTTCTGAGTGTTACTAATATGCGTTGTTATTAATTGATATGTTATAATACGAATAAAAATAGTAATCTATTTTTCTACCAAGTTTATATGTAAATCAATACTATTTCATTGGTATATTTACTCGAGTTTAACAAGCGAAATTTTGTAATGTAACTGTGTGTTGTTATTAATCAAAGTATTATAACAAGAGTAAAGGTGGTGATCTATTTTTCTAACAAGGACGAATCCAAACCAATGCTACTTATAGGAGATTGGATTTGAATTTTAGTGCAAAAAATAATAAGCATATTGACCTGACCAACTGGTATATACTATATTTTGTACATCATGGTTGAAGTGTCATGAATTTAGGTAATTGTGTTAGTAAAATTACTAATAGAGTGTCCAAATCCGGGTTTGCTTAAGTTGGTGCTCCACTTTCTTCACTCAACTTTGAATCTCTACATGTGTAATTTAAATGAATTATTATATCATTTATGAAAAAGTAAAAACAAATATAAAGAATAAAGTTTAACTCTTACTTATTGTAGTGCGCAATTTTTTTGGTGTTACTGTTTGTAAAGAAATAGTGTAAGTACTCTAATCTCAACATGACACTACTCACGTGAGTGCAATAACATGTAACCTTTACACTAGGCTTGAATTTGTGCGTATGACCTCACAAATGTTGATTCGAGTATCAGACCTAAGATTTTATCTTATCCTATCGATGTAGAATCCTGACTTATATACAAAACCAACTAATCTAACTTAAAATCAGCATATAAACGTAAGTAACCAATGAAATGAAATATCGTAAATTACTTGTGAAAATGGTCACCGTCACAGAAAATGTATAAGGTTCGCTTTGATTTGTAAAATCTATATTGAGATTTGTGGGGTTACAGTAGAAAGGTGGTGTCTTTTTGACTTGGTTGCATGCAGCTCCAACTAATGCAGTTTCTCGATTTCAGATTTAATGATTTCTGTTCCAATCCATTGTGCTGAATCCAATGGTCAAAACCTAGCTAAAATGTGGATCATATGGATGAACACCCATGGACCCATGACCCATCCATGCCTAGTGACAACAGACAATAAACATTGTGATTATTTGAATTTGACTTCAAGTCCTTGTTTTGTAACTTTGAAAATTCAAAACTGGTTAGTCCACAATAATTCGTAGCATCGTTTAGTAGTATTTAATTTCACTTATAGGTAAAAGGTTTTATCTTTAAGTCTCGTCAAAGATGAATCTGAACTAAAATATTATGGCTAACCCATTGCGAGGTTTAACATACTCTCTTTATCCTTAGTGTAGATAATATCGAATGTATATAGAAAAATCAGTTGAACCATGACAAATCTTTCAATAGTATATTTGTTCCATATTTTTCCATAATTTTTTTATTAAATATTGGAAATACAATGTTTAAGATGAATAGAGAGGATTTTAGATAAGTAAAATTTCTAAACTACGGATCTAATTTTTTACGAAATTACTTGATTTGGATTATGATCAAACTGTTCTAACGAAGTTTTATCACGTGGAAGAGTTGAAAAATGTGTTAGGAATAAAAAAGTTGAACTGTATAGCATCTTTCTATATCTTTTGGTTGGGGTTGGAGGGGCATTTGACTGATTTATGAGCCATGTCATATCTACTCAACATCTTGGGGAGATGATTCATAGTTAAATGACAGATTTGGGTTAGCTGTGATCTAACCATGGTCTCCTACATATGGCCAATTAATTAAAATTAGCATGGAAGGTCTTGGAAATATTGGATTAGATGGATATGGCTCTGCAGTTCTTCGTAAATTTAGGAAGAGGATCCTTTCCGGATTTGCCTAATAGGCATTCTATGAATTTTCACATCATAGTTGTTTATCATACATCGTATGTTCAGTTTTCGTCAGGTACTATTTGTGTTTAATTTTAAATAAAAAAAGTTAAATAATTTATGACCTCATTATGTACAGTGAATGATTAAAATGTGAGGATCGTTAAAATCCCCACAATTAGAATCCGGAATCCAAATTCATAAATTTGCCAATAAATAAGATATTCATCCATTAAAATATTGAATTAAGCACCTGGTTTTTCGAGGAGGATCCCATTGTATGTTGTTTATTTTTTAGTCATATATTTTCTCCTTTTTAATTATTGAAAGTTTGAACTTTTCCCTTTTTTGGATCTCCCAGTACGAAATCTACGGATTGAAAAATTTGAACCATAAAGCGAGGGAGAGAGAGATTTAGACTCTTTGTTTATATGAGGTGGGCCAAAAAATAGGCTAAGAGGACTGTAAGATTTAAAATAAGTGATTATGATTTCTTGTTTCGTCGACTCCGAGATTGAATAAGATCTCGATTCAACTTTTACCACTAATGCTGCACTATGTGAAAAATGAGTTTGGTATGGTGGTAGTGCATAAAAATACTTGGTCAGAAAATAAGGCATAGTTTACTTGGACTCAAACAGCTCCCAAGTTCATTGGTGCTTGCAAAGGATATACACTTGGAAAGTGGGCTATTAACTAATACAGTAAACTGGAGTACTGGTTTTTAAATTATGAGTTAATTGTAGTTTTAATTTCTGAACTAAAAATTTATTAAAATTAGTACTTGAACTTGACAAAATGTGAAATATCGGTCATCGGAGGCAAAAGACGTGAGGACTTACATTAAAATTCAGCACATGACACATGGGATTAAAAGAGACATACGCACAACTCTTCGATTTACTACTTGAAAGGGGGTCACGTTCATTTCATGTGAAGTTGGAAATTCTCAAGGAGATTAATAAAAATGACCCATACTTCACATTACGTCAATTTTATTTTAATTTTAATGAATTTTTAATTGCGCAAATAAACCTACAATTTGATCATTGTTCAAGGATCAATGCTTAAATTTACTCTATTAAAATTTACGAGACGACTATGGTGTAATCATATTACAAAAAATTATCAAATGCGAGATAAATCCAGCAATTGAATTGAATATTGTAAGTAAATCCAACAATACTAAAAACTGCAAATTTTATCATTTTTATGAGGTTAGGCAAATAGTCAGATAAACATAAACCACTTGACTAGTTTACATTGTGTCGATCGATCAACCAATCACTGAAAATGAAAAATCCCAAATCCCATGAGATCCTTATTCTCAAGAGAAGTAAAAGACAAGAAAGAAAGTTGTATCCACATGATTAGGATACCTCTGGAATTGATCTTATTGTAAAGTCATGAAGGATGAATCAATTCAAATTGTTCATCATCATAATTTCAGTCTGCTAAATCTGAAGGCCTCCGATCTCCCACTCAAAAGCTTCCACCTCTTTATCCAATTTTGACCAATATCTTAAATTACATTTTTGAAAGGCCCCAACTTAAATTTTTTTTTTTTTCAACTTTAAGTTTGATTTTCTTTTGGATGTGTCGATGACGTTCACTCCGAAGCGCAGAGTCCAACACCGACGACATCAAAATTGGCGAAGAAAATTGGAAAGGGTTCCTCCGGATTCATTTCATCAAATTCACTTAAAATTATTTAATTTGAAATTTTAAAATTTAATTAAATGACTAAAGTTATTATAATTTTTAAAATCACCCTCTACTTGTAATTGTTAAATTAAATTTTAAAAAATTAAATTAATTAATTGGATGAATTTGATAAAAAGAATCCTGAAAAGATACCTTTTCAAGAAAATTTAGTTTGAAGGGTCACTTCCCCCAAATATATATAAATTTCGTACGGACACGACATATTTTGGATTATCAAAGTGGGGCCCACTTTTCACTGTGGAGGAATGATGGAGAGAGAGAGAGATTGATTATCCGATTTGATTCTCTCTGCTGAGCAACCTCCATTTGCGTGAAGTGAACAGTGAGATCTTAAATTAATAAATAACTAGCGTACAGACATACACTGTTTGAGGAAATTTTTTTTTTTTGTTTTTGAAATAGAAAGAAAAAGGAAAAGAATGATAAAGAATGTGGGAATGAGAATTTTTTTTTTTAAATTTAAATTTAAATTTTTTTTAAATTAGAGATATGTTCAGATTACATGTAGGTGAGGTTTTGAAAAAAATCAGAAAAATTTGATTGTGTGAAATTACATTTTTGTTCTATATTTCTTATTCATGTTCTGTTTTAATTAAAGGGTTAAAATGATAATTTCATAGGATTTGACAATGAGTATTTTATTAATTAGTAAAGACAATACTCTGTTTTTATCTTTTTCCTTTTATAAAATAAATTAATTAATAATATAGGCCATGAATAATCTGATTTATGAACAAGGATCATTTTCAGATTCTTTTTATGGAAATCTAAAAATCAATCATTCGTATTTATTTCTCATACATTATGCGATGAGAAAGAGAATCCAAAAACAATCTATCTCCTAATTTATTAGTGATTTGCCAGGCACTTTGGTGGTGGCCTTTGGAATTTGATCTGTTGATCGACCTTGATTCTTGCAGCCGATCAAATATATTGTACGTGTCCACAGTTGTTGCAACAGATGAGAGTTTATATATACGTGGTTTTCAAAAATGATGCACCACAAATCTAGAAAGATAGAAACACTGTTTTCGGTTCTCCTTGAGTCCACATTTCAGTATCATTTGGATCTATATGGCTTTGAAAGAAAAGAGATGTACAAATGATTTAAAAAACATCTCACCATAAAATCATTTAAATTCACGCTGAATCACTAACTGTTTGATCTTAATACAACAAGAAGAGAAAGTATAACACAAAAATGATCACTTACTATTTGATTGAGATCGAACAATGAGAGACTATTATTTCTTTAGACCACGAGGTCCACGAGAACAGGCGTGCAAACAACACTATTAAGATTATTGTTCTAAAAATCCTGGCTTAGGGTTGCCTAGGTGCTAGGCGGTTGGCCATTACCACAATTAATTCTTAGATGTTTAAAAAAATAAGAAAGGGTGTCCAGACCTGCCTAGGTATCCGCCTAAATTGCTTAGGTCACGACTCTCACTTAGACGTATTACAGATACATTTTTCTATAACTTATAAAAGACTTGTTAGATACTTGGATGAACACTCATTATACATTGTTCCAATGTTTTCAATATGTTCTGGTATTTTATAATTTCTTTTTTGTCAAACAAATGTTTTGGAATTATATATATATATATATATATTTTTTTTTTTTTTGTTCAAATGATAGATTTGTTAGATTAGAGTCGACAGGGTTTGAACTCATGTCGTTGTGTAAGGGCAACACTCATGATTTCCATGATAGATTTGTTAGTGAATGGGAATTCCCCCTAATAGATGTTGTGAATGTAAATTAGAATTTCCATGTTTATTACTCATAATCCAAGTAGGTAATCCAAGTAGGGAATTATATAGAGTTCCTTAATTAAATTCGTGAAATGATAAGTTATCGCATTGATTGATTAACATAAATAAATGCTAAGATCATGCATTTTTTATTCATGAATTGATTAATTGACGGGGTTGCGGAATGACTTTGGATATGGATGTTATTATTATTATTATTATTTTAGTTGATCAATGTGGCTTGAGAAGAATATTGTGCTTCATCATTGGTTCTTTGACATATTGCATGGTATGCATTGTGATATATTGTTTGAGACATAGCGATTTATGTGATGGATGCTCAAGTGTAGTGAAATGACGAACTACGAATGACTTGATCCCTATTGAGGGTACGTAGGCAATCTTACGGGAGGTTAGATGCAGTCATAAAATGTACGAAAAATTACTACGCAATTCGAGGCATGGGATGTGCTTGGTACATATCCTGGAGGCGAGTATGTTAGATATACGGTTATTTGATGATGACATGCGTCGATCCTGGACGTATGTCGGGATCGGGGCGTGACAACTATAATAGTTTTCGTAACTTTCCATTTGCATGTCCTTTTGATAAGTGATGTATAGGAGTTATGGCTTCCTACAATTCAAAGGCAATGGCATTAGCAAATACTTAGGTATTATGCTTGGGTAAAATGAATGTTCCAAGTAAATGAAATGGGCAATGCATTGTCCTTAGTACTACAATCAGATTGTTTTGTTTATTTTGGCATTAGAATAAATAGAGATATGTTCTCCCAAATGATTCTGATTTGTTTGGTGTGCATGCTCTTTGTCTGGATTGATCATAAGTTGTTGTAGGGATAGTTTCTTTGCTTCTCTTAATTATGTTCATGGCTTATATCTCCAATTTGATTGCATATAAGATTTATTGAAGCTTTGAATTTTCTGATATTTTCTTCTTTTCTAAAGAAACGAAATTTATTAATGTATTTGTGAAAAAGCTTTATATTTGTTTGGGCTTATGTCTTTATAGTTATTTGAAATGATGCTGCCATTTCTGTAGGTACTTTCAAAGAAACAAGGTTCATGGCGTGATCGTATACGTGACAAAAGGAATTGACATGGATGACTTGGGATAGGTCTTCTCAAATCCGGTTCATATACCAGATGCAGAAGTCATGTCGACATAATCTGAAGTCAAGTTGAGATCTGATATGCTTGGGTAAAATGAATGTTCCAAGTAAATGAAATGGGCAATGCATTGTCCTTAGTACTACAATCAGATTGTTTTGTTTATTTTGGCATTAGAATAAATAGAGATATGTTCTCCCAAATGATTCTGATTTGTTTGGTGTGCATGCTCTTTGTCTGGATTGATCATAAGTTGTTGTAGGGATAGTTTCTTTGCTTCTCTTAATTATGTTCATGGCTTATATCTCCAATTTGATTGCATATAAGATTTATTGAAGCTTTGAATTTTCTGATATTTTCTTCTTTTCTAAAGAAACGAAATTTATTAATGTATTTGTGAAAAAGCTTTATATTTGTTTGGGCTTATGTCTTTATAGTTATTTGAAATGATGCTGCCATTTCTGTAGGTACTTTCAAAGAAACAAGGTTCATGGCGTGATCGTATACGTGACAAAAGGAATTGACATGGATGACTTGGGATAGGTCTTCTCAAATCCGGTTCATATACCAGATGCAGAAGTCATGTCGACATAATCTGAAGTCAAGTTGAGATCTGAAATGGCGATGGAAGGGGCTGACATGGATATTGGCATGGAACATTCTAATATGATCATTTTGAGTTTTGATATGAAGTTACATGATGGAGTTGACAACGGAGATGCACTGAAGTTAGTGGAAAGAATCTTCTGCAGTGAAGTTAGAGGCCGAAGAACTTCCTTTGTGGGATCATTTATTCTGAGTCATTCCTCTGTTAAAAAACAACACTTCCAGAGGGTATCCTCGAGTCCATGCTCCTTGATAGAAAGAGCTTGAGTATATTGCCTGTAGTTGACCAGTTCTTCATCAAAGGGAAATTGGAAGGGAAGATAATTGAGGTACTGGCAATATATAAGAACGGAAGATCAGTTGGCAGATATCCTCACAAAAACTATTTCAAGTCATAAGTTTTCAAGTTTCTTACACAAGTTGGGCATGTGTGACATATATGCACCAATTTGAGGGGGACTGTTGACTTTTTGTGTATATTCCTGTAATCTTGAGATTTTTAGTTTAATATGATTTTATGTCAATTATTTCTTTCCTTATTTATAGGATTGTAACATCTTATAAATCTGTCATTGAGAGATGAATAGAACACACAATTATTCCAAAATGGCATTCTCTTCTGGAAGCACTAAGGTTTTTAATTTTCGACCAGTTCATAATAAAAGTACTTATAGTATTCAAGGGGGATGCCATTTTCCTGAATCAAACTCATTGTTACCATGCATTTTAATCTGAATTAGTAGCATGATTTTCGAAATCTCGAGGCCAACTCTAAATGATAGCCATTGTGGAAACATGCTGATTGAGTATACCTCTATAAATCTATCCAAAGATGTTAGCTTTGTGCAATCATCATGCATTTCTGTTTGCAGTTGTATTGTCCCAGAGTATAGCTTTCTCGACACCCGTGGATTGGGGGGGGGGGGGGGCGCTTATGAAGGAAAGAACCTAGAAGCTGTTTTAGAAGTGCCATTTCCAATGAACATCCGCATTTTTAATTTATCTCGCAACGGAGTAGAATATATAGTCATTGACAAGCAAAGCAAGTATGATGAGTAATTTTGTTAGTGCACCTCAGGTATATGCATCAGACACTCTTTCTCTCACAATCAAGCCTCCCCCATCGATGATGGAACCCCAAACGAGAGCGTCTCAGATGTATTCGTTCGAGTGACACAACTCTGTCCATACTCGAGACTCGGTACTCCGAAGACACTGCGATCATTGTCCCACCAGATTCAGACAATTTGACTGTCCTTCAAGCTGGTATAATTAGACTTGATTTGCGCAGGTAACTCGAGACTCTCTTCCTTAACACGATCGCTATTGTCATAACAAGAATATGTCATGATTTTTTTTAGTTTCAGGCACAGGGTACTTTCTTTTGCACAAGGAGAAGTCAGATTTGTTAATACCAATAGTGTACCTCCTTACAAGTAACCTGCGTCAGTTTTGTATAAATGCCTAAAACCACCCAATTGTAACTAACGATATTTCTTTTGATAGACTGAACTTTGCCGGGCTTGCAGGAGGTTTGTATCTCATTTGGTTAAGAGTATTCACTCTTGCGTAGTTGCATTCGAGGTCCTAAGTTCGATTCTCCCCTCCCCAATTTTGCTTGCATAAACAAAAGTACTGCCCTAGGGTTATGATTTTAGACAATTTAGTAATAGAAATCCAATTATGATTGTCCTCAATCGTACTTCTCCTCAATTCAACTCCCCTCATTCCGATTTTGGATTAGTGAACCCCTCCACTCACGGCAGTGTGCGCTCATCTATTACTTCGTTGATTAGATTTGAACAAAAACTTAAAGTCATGACTTAAAACTATTACTATGGGATTTTTCTTTCAGAATAATTGGATATTCCTTTCTTTTTAATCTTTTTTGCTTAGAAAAGAATCTGAAGGATGTTGGATAGGCCCGAGCCTATTCTTGTCTCTCTTTGGCTCCACCAGTAAAGTTCACACATAGGGCCAAGTACAAGGCTCCATTAAGCTATAGCATAGGGGGAGTTTTAGTTCATTAAGCTAAAAAAATACTAATTGTTTGACCTATTTTATGATTTTTTTAATTGTCATAGCCTACCTAGAAAATGAAAAGTCTGAATCGTAGAAGTGTTTTTAGGGAAAATAAGAGTTAATAAATGATAAATAAACTCATCACTTTAACCAACTAAAATTTAATGAATTAAAACCTCAATACAATAGTATATTCATTTGAAAGTTTGAAGGCTAGAACCTAAAAGCAGACTATATAGTTCTTACTGAAATTACATAGCTTTACGTAGGCAACGAAAAAAATTAAGCATTTGATTTCGTAGTAATAATTTTAACTTAGGCCACCAACCTAATAATTCCTGGCTCTGCCGTTGCGTCGGCCACCATGGGTGCATATATGGAAAGACAACTCATCGGTAAAGAATATGATCATAAATGACCTCAGTTTTCCAAGCCACTTTTACCGTTTTTGCGCCAATGTTATACATAACAACGTATCCAGATACTTGTAGATACAAGATATCCTCATTATTATTCCTGATCTTTTTCTCCTTCGATTCCATGGTCAATGGATTTTGCGAAACCATCCAGTCCAGGGAAACTCTGCCTAATAAATACCAATATTTGCCAGTGTTATTGGCCTCTTCATCTTCCAAGTACTCCCAAACACTCAGAAAAATTGGACAGTTTCGATTTTGAGCGAACTGGCACATTCGCATACAATATCCTTTTTCGAGATCTTGCTTTAATGGAATCTAGGATTTCAAAATATGAATGGATGGGAGTGATGAACTGATCATCTTGAGGCCTACGAATGCAACGCCATTTAAGATGTTCAATATCCAAACCGATCGCCCAGCCAGCATCAAAGTTCCACCAATACAGATTTCCATTGTAAGCAACCGCTGTGCGATTCAAACTACTAAGTGAAATTCCTACTACAATATGTTCTGTCTATTTACCAGTCTCGGAAGCGAAAATCTCGAGCTTTATTTTCGAGGGCCGCGGCAAGGATGAATGAGTTAATCGCACGATCCTGTACCAACTCTCAACATTAGGTTGGAATGTATTAGTTTTTTCCTTTCGGCTATCGTTGCCATCTTCCCTGCATTCCTTCTTATAGTAGTAGGGTTCGCAGATGAATCCGACCCACGCTTCCTCTTGGCAGCATTGATGAGAAAGGGAAGGAATGGCGTCCCATTGCTTGGTTGATGGATTGCAGACGTAGTAGTCCGAACTAGTCTTGGCTGCGCAGCACAATACTAAGTTGCGACATGCCGCTACTACAATTGGTTCCTTGTCTGGTGTGTCGACAGGCCTTTGAAAACAAGGGAGGAAACTCAAAGAAAAGCTGCGTCGGCGGCCTTGGTTTTCGGGCACCAGAGGCTGCTCGGACATGGTAAAGAAATCCCTCGCATCCCTTGGATTCGTGAAGATCAGAGTAGTTGGCTCCGACGTCTGCTTTTTATCTTGGACACACAAAAAGCATAAACGAAAGTAATCATCAGAGAGGAGACTGAACCAACGCTTGGAAACACACCTGCATTGAACTGCAGATTCGAGGGGAAGTCGACAAAGGATTTCCACCAATACAAAATCAGGGAGATCATCAATATACGACATGATCTTTATCGTTTGATCGATGTAGTTGTGATTGTGCAGATTGTTTGATTGATTGCTAATGGCACTTACTAATATACAGTGCAGATTCGTCAAATCCTATTATCCTAATTCAATAAAAATTCTTCTTTTGTGGGATGTGGTTTTTATCGCTACTTGTTACCAGAAAGCTAGAAATTTTTGGATTTGGATCCTCTTCTGAGCCCAAGGAGAGGATTCTCCTGACCGAGCAATGTGGACCGTTGAATTTTCATCTAACGGCTACAAATATGAGAGTCCCTTTAAAGTTATATTAATTATAGCCGTTGGATGAAAATCCAACGGCCCACATTTCTTGGTCAGGAGGATCCTCTCCTTGGGCTCAGGAGAGGATCCAAATCCGAAATTTCTCCTCCCATATTAGCCTTACTAGTGACTAAGTGATATATCATCTATGATGTTTAGGGTAGACTAGTAGTAATTTTCACGCTTCCACTTTCTCTTTCTTTTTAATCCTTTTTTTATTAAAAAAGAATCTGAAGGATGTTAGATAGGCTTGGGCCTATTCTTGTCTTTCTTTGGCTCCACCAGTAAAGTTCACACATAGGGCCAAGTATAAGGCTCCGTTAAGCTATAACATAGGGAGAATTTTAGTTCATTAAGCTAAAAAATACTAATTGTTTGACCTATTTTATGATTTTTTTAATTGTCGTAGCCCACCTAGAAAATGAAAAGTTTGAATCGTAGAAGTGTTTTTAGGAAAAATAAGAGTCATTGCGTCTCTAGGGATTGAGGTGTTGAGAAGTAGTTTTGAAATTTACTTGTCTTAGAGGAAGTATATTATTGATTTGCTACACGAAACCGACATGTCAACTTGTCAGCCAGTAGCTACTCCATTAGAGGAAGGATTGAAGCTTAGTGTTGACAAAGAGAGATACCAAAGGTTAGTAAGCCGCTTAATGTACTTGGCACACACAAGACCGGACCTTGCATATGCCTTGAGTGTTGTGAGTCAATACATGCATGATCCTGGAGAACAACATATGAATGTAGTGATGAGGATTTTGCAATACTTGAAGTGAAGCCCAGGCAAAGGAATTTTGTTTAAAAAGAATAATCATCTTATAGTTAAAGGTTATACTGATGCATATTGGGCAGGATCAGTGGACGACAAGCGCTCAACATCAAGTGGGGGTAACTTGGTTACATGGAGGAGTAAGAAACAAAATGTGGTTGCCTGTTTTAGTGCAGAAGCTGAATACATAGGTATGGCCTTAGGAATTTGTGAAATTTTGTGGCTTAAGCTTCTGCTAAGGGATTTGGATATAAAACATGATCAGCCTATGAAATTGTCTTGTGATAATAAAGTTGCCCGTGACATTGCACAAAATCTAGTACAACACAATAGAACCAAGCATGTTGAATTTGACCAGTTCTTCATCAAAGGGAAATTGGAAGGGAAGATAATCGAGGTACCAACAATAAGAACGGAAATTAGTTGGCAGGTATCCTTACAAAGGTTGTTTCTAGTCATAAGTTTTCAAGTTTTTTACACAAGTTGGGCATGTGTGACATATATGCACTAACTTGAGGGGGTGTATTGACTTTTTGTGTATATTCCTGTAATCTTGGGATTTTTGGTTTAATATGATTTTATGTAAATTTCTTTCCTTATTGATAAAATTGTAACATCTTATAAACTCCTCATTGAGAGATGAATAGAACACACAATTATTCCAAAAGAGCATTCTCTTCTGGAAGCACCAAGGTTTTCAATTTTCGACTAGTTCATAATAAAAATACTTCTAGTATTCAAAAGGGAGGCCATTTTCCTGAAACTCATTGTTTTCATGCATTTTAATCTGAATTGGTAGCATGATTTTCTAAATCTCGAGGCCAACTCTGAATGATGGCCATTGTGGAAACATGCTGATTAAGTATACCTCTATAAATCTATCCAAAGATGTTAGCTTTGTGCAATCATCATGCATTTCTGTTTGCAGTTATATCGTCCTAGAGTATAGCTTTCTCGACACCCATGGATTGGGGGCTTATGAAGGAAACCTAGGAGTTACAGGATTAAAAGCACACCACAAAGTAGCACACAATTGTCCTATTGATTTTCCTTATTAATACTAAGATTTGTTAATTGTAACATATGAAAATAAGGATATTTCCCGTAAAAGATTGTTTTATCTAACTACTTAAAATTTCACAAAAGCTAGGATGATGTCCCTACTTTATTAGTGATTTGCCAGGCACTTTGGTGGTGGCCCTTGGAATTTGATCTGTTGATCGACCTTGATTCTTGCAGCCAATCAAATATATCGTACGTGTCCACAGCTGTTGCAAATGATGAGAGTTTCTATCTGGGATGTGCTATCCACATACTTTTTTTTACTTCTCACATACCCCTTGTTAATTTTTGTCCTTTGATCTTCTTCAATTCATCCGATCCAACAGTCGAAAACCAAAAAGGTGTGAGAGAAGTAAAAAGATGTGTGTGGATATCACACCCCTTACTATATATAGTTTTTCAAAAATGATGCAGCACAACAAAAAAAAAATATAAAATACTAGAACATTCGTTTGACAAAAAAGAAATTATAAAATACCAGAACATATTGAAAACATTAGAACAATGTATAATGTGTGTTCATCCAAGTATCCAAAAAGTCTTTTATAAGTTATAGAAAAATGTATCTGTAATACGTCTAAGTGAGAGTCACGACCTACGCGGTTTAGGCTGATGGCTAGGCAGGTCTAAACGTCATTTCTTACTTTTTAAACGTCTAAGAATTAATCGTGGTGATAGCCAACCGCCTAGCACCTAGGCAACCCTAGTTGAGATTTTTAGAAAAATGATCTTAATAGTGTTGTTTGCATGCCCGTTCTTGTGGACCTCGTGGTATAGTGTTTCTATCTTTCTAGATATGTGCATCATTTTTTAAAACACTATATATAGAAGGGGTGTGATATCCACACACATCTTTTTGCTTCTCTCACACATTTTTGGTTTTCGACCGTTGGATCAGATGAATTGAAGAAGATCAACAGACAGAAATTAACAAAGGGTGTATGAGAAGTAAAAAGATGTGTGTGGATATCACACCCCTTACTATATATAGTGTTTTCAAAAATGATGCAGCACATATCTAAAAAGATAGAAACACTGTATTCGGTTCCCCTTGAGTCCCCATTTTAGTGTCAGGTGGATCTGTATGGCTTTGAAAGAAGAGAGATGTATTGATGATTTAAAAACTTCTCCCCATAAAATCATTTAAATCCACACTGACTGATCACTAACAGTTCGATTTTAATATAATAAGACGAGAAAGTATAACACAAAAATGATCACTTACCATTTGATTGAGATTGAACAATGAATGACTATTATTTCTTTAGACAACAAGGTCCACGAGAACGGGCATGCAAACAACACTATTAAGATCATTGTTCTAAAAATCTCGACTTAGGGTTACCTAGGTGCTAAGCGGTTGGCCATCATCACGATTAATTCTTAGACGTTTAAAAAATAAGAAAAGACGTTTAGACCTACCTAACCATTAGCCTAAACCGTGTAGGTCGCGACTCTCACTTAGACGCATTACAGATACATTTTTCTATAACTTATAAAAGTCAGCCTAAACCATGTAGGTCGCGACTCTCACTTAGACGCATTACAGATACATTTTTCTATAACTTATAAAAGACTTGTTGGATACTTGGATGAACACACATTATACATTGTTCCAATGTTTTCAATATGTTATGGTATTTTATAATTTCTTTTTTGTCAAACGAATGTTCTAGTATTTTGTATTTTTTTGTTGTCAAATGATAGATTTGTTAGATTAGAGTCGACGGAATTTGAATCCACGTCATTGTGCAAAGGGCAACACTCATATCTACCACTGTGGTAGAGGGTTACTTCCGATATTTTATAATTTATATGTCATTTTGTTTTGCAATTTATATATTACAATAAAATTATATTATTTTTTAAGTATAATGAACATTTATATATATTGTATAATAAATTTAACTTAAAAAAAAAAAAAAAAAACTGCCTAGACCTCTGTCCATCGAGACATCGCCTGACTAGCACCTTACATTTCTTAGAACAAGAACGACAACTGAAACAAAACCCGTCAGCATGACAAATAACTGTAAGGTGTCATAAACCCAAACTTTGAGATCCAAACTCGGGTCGAGAGGTCCCCTTTGTCCCGACAGATCTATCAGCCCACAGACATCGTTTCATCGCACCAAGTAAAAGAAATGGCCCAAACTATTTGAAAATCGAGGCCCGTTAATTCAACAAGCACAAAAGAACGCGGGCCTCCAAATCCGCCGCGCAAAACCGTCATCAAGCGACAAGTAAAAGAAACCAACGCCCCGAACCCGTCACACCAGAAAGCGTTGCAGATCGCCGAGCTCGGAAATGGAGGAGGCAAAAGCGGCGGCGTACTATGACGAGCTGACTCGGCGCGGCGAAGGAGCCGCCAGATTCAAACAAGGCCTTGGCTTCTCTTCGGCAAACTCGGATTCAAACACCCCTTTCTATATATATGGATTTCAAAAATGATGCAGCACATACCTAGAAAGATAGAAACACTGTTTTCGGTTCTCCTTGAGTCCACATTTCAGTGTCATTTGGATCTGTATGGCTTTGAAAGAAGAGAGATGTACTAACGATTTAAAAACATCTCCCCATAAAATCATTTAAATCCACGTTAGCTAACTGATCACTAACCGTTCGATCTTAACACAATAAGAGGAGAAAGTATAACACATAAATGATCACTTACCATTTGATTGAGATCGAACAATGAGTGACTATTATTTCTTTAGACCACGAGGTCCACGAGAACGGGCGTGCAAACAACACTATTAAGATCATTGTTCTAAAAATCCCAGCTTAGAGCTGCCTAAGTGCTAGGCGGTTGGCCATCACCACGATTAATTCTTAGACGTTTAAAAAATAAAAAATGACGTTTAGACCTGCCTAACCATCAGCCTAAATCGCGTAGGTCGCGACTCTCATAAGATGGTATGAATAGTGCTGATCATTCCAAGTTGATTGAAGGCTATGATAAGATGGTATGATTAGTTTGGTAATTGTAATTTGCTTCTTGTAATTCATCAATGTCAGGAGTCAGGCTCAAGTCTTTATCAATCTTAGATAAATGACACAGTGAATTCTTAATAAGATGTTGAAGGTTAAACATCTTTGAACACCACTGCATTTTATAAAGTGAAGATTGAGTTGTGTTGGTTTGCATTACTTCTGTTTTCTCAATCAGTTGCATAATCATCTTTATGTTCATTTTTTGGTGAGAAAACAGGGATATGTTTGCAGGTATAAATGCCGCTACATCTTATTGCCCGGCCATACTTGTAACAAAAGATTATCGTTTCAAGCAAACACTTTGATTGCTCTATAACCTTACAGAGTAATTTAGTTCTATATATGTGGCATATTAGTTATTATCCAAGATCAGAAATAACCGGTCAATTAGCAGAGCCTTGGATCTTCAATCATCATAGGTTAGATTCAGAAAGAAAGGCATGATTAGGCATCCTTGACATGAGATTTGATAATACTGCCACACTGATTTATGTAGCTTTTAAGTTGTAACTCAGAATTTATCTAGGCCGTTTGATTAGAGCAAAGTGAACTGATTGTGCGTGTTTGCCTTTTTGTATAGTTGCTGAAGATGATGCAGCATTAGTTAAGCACATTGGCCAAAGCTTCCGGTTTTCTGCAGTTGAGGTATGTGTATCTGCGATCGTCCCGCTAGTTTCTCATTTGAGTTCCAGTTCTATGTTCATGTCACCTTACATTTAGAAATCTGGCTTGTTAAAGATGACCCGTAGTTTCTGATTTTACTCATTCGATTGTCATCGTGTAGACAAAAAGGGAGGAGCAGCTCAGATCTGCTCATGATGAGGCCATGTTTGGTGCATCAGATGATCGACCGACCATTGTGATGGACAGTGAGATTGAGGCAGAGAATGACATAAACGACAGCAAAGAAAGTAAGCCTACAACTACAAGCCTCCTGAGTGATAAGGTAAGTTGAAGATTGCTTGTTGCTAAGCGACATGTTGATGTGGGTTATTTTTTGGACTCCACATTATATTTGAAATGATGCTGCCATTTCTGTAGGTACTTTCAAAGAAACAAGGTTCATGGCGTGATTGTATATGTGACAAAAGGAATTGACATGGATGACTCGGGATAGGTCTTCTCAAATCCGGTTCATATATCAGATGCAGAGGTCATGTCGACATAATCTGAAGTCAAGTTGAGATCTGAAATGGCGATGGAAGGGGCTGACATGGATATCGGTATGGAACATTCTAATACTACCATTTTTGAGTTTTGATATGAAGTTACATGATGGAGTTGACAACGGAGATGCACTGAAGTTAGTGGAAAGAAGCTTCTGCGTTGAAGTTAGAGGCCGAAGAACTGCCTTCGTCGGATCATTTATTCTGAGTCATCCCTCTGTTAAAAAACAGCACTTCTAGAGGGTATCCCGAGTCCAGGCTTCTTGATAGAAAGAGCTTGAGTATATTGCCTATAGTTTGGCCGGGGAAAACAGTGGCATCGTAGTCGTATGAGTAGGCTACTAGTTGTACTTGTATTGTACGTTCGTTCGTGTATGATATTTTAACATATTCTAATACTAGATTTGATTGCAAGTTTAGAGATGTGTGTCTATTGAAGAGTTGAGTTCTCATCCGATATTAGCCACTAAACGAGACCAAAATCTTAATCACAATTATCCACATAATAATTGTGATTGTGCTGTAGAAGATACATGTTAATTCAACTATCCTAGTTTGGTAACAAAAGAAAAATCCAACCATACAAGTGATAATAGAGACTTATTCAAGCCAAGCGAACCTTATTAGTTTTGCCTTTTTTTTTATTTTTCGGAAACCGATCAGTTTCGTCTTTTGAATGAGAACAAAATGAGAAAAACTTGGGTGAAAACCGTCCAATGACATGATTAAGTTTACTGCGGATCGTTTAATGAGTACATTGTAATTCCAAACTAATAGCATTAAAAACCAACAAGTCGTTGTAGTATAGTGGTAAGTATTCCCGCCTGTCACGCGGGTGACCCGGGTTCGATCCCCGGCAACGGCGCAGCAGTTTTTCCTTTTTTAACATATTTTAAGTCAGACCTCAGGACTCAGGAGGGCCAACGGAATTACGTGTCGCATTCTTATTTGCTGAACCGGAGACAGCAAGTGGGGCACCCCACTCCGGGAGACAGCCAATCAAAGTGGCGGCTCGGGTTGTCTTTCTTCCTTCCTTGGTCCCTGTTTTAGCATTTCAAGCCCTCATCGCATTTTTCTCTCCGGTAATCTCCGTACGGTGCGTTTCAATCAATGGCTGCGAATCGCTGGCTGAGGCCCGAGGTGAGCGCAGATCTACCTTCGAGACTTGATCCTTTCGTCTTGTGCCAGATCGGCTTTGACTTTGTTGGTCGGGCTTATAATCCGGCGTCGTATTGTTTGTGTGTATGTAGGTTTATCCACTGTTCGCGGCCACAGGGGTCGCGATAGGGATCTGCGGGTTGAGTCTGTTCCGCCACATCACCATCAACCCTGAAGTCAGGTACGTCTCTCTCTAAATTTGGACTGCAAAGCTTATTGCTTTAGAATTAGATTGTTGCTAATCTTTGTGTTCTATTTGTAATTCGTTTATTTCTGTGCTATGCCAATAACTTATCAAATTAGATGAATATTTCCAAGACGTAAAGACCTTAATTTTCATTTTATTGTTTAATATTTGGGTTTAATTTAAGAAGTTTTAACGAACACTTGTGGTATTATTCATTTTTAACAAAAAAAATCATATTTTTACCTTTTTTTTTGTACTTTTTATTACATCTTTATTTGTCTTTTTTTTATTAAAATTAAAAGTTTTTTTGAACTTTTCATTAGTTTTCCTTTTAATTTAACCATAATGGGTGGTCTAAATTGATTACAAGAGAGGCTAAGTAAATTTTTGTGTACCTAAAAATAAACCGATTTTGTGATGGATATCGGGATGGGCTCGTTTGATGCTTAGGATTGGAGTATTTATTATATTCAAGGTGTGTTTGGACGAAGAAAAAAGGGAAGTTTGTTCAACTTGAAGGTAGAAGATAGATTACTAATGAATGAAACTTGTTCCCAACAATTCCCGCAAAATGGTAGGATTGGAAATGATACGTTTTCTTCATTTCTAATCCCCTCTAAACAAATAATCATTTGCCTCTACCTTCAAACACATTTCCTTCACACCGAACGAGCCCTCAAAGTGTTTATATATAACATGACCGGTTTGTAGTTAAAGCTCTTTAAATCTTTCAAGCTAGCGCACGTGTGAAGAACAACCCATGCAAATGTGTGGTATTTCCTTCTTGCTCTGTTGGTTCTCTTCACTCTCACAAATCTGAAAGAATTATGAATTGGATGTGAAGATTATACCGGATGTCGTAGCGTATAGTGATACCATCTCTTTTTTTCTTTCTGAATCAGAGTGAGCAAGGAGGGCAGAGCTGCTGGAGTATTGGATAATCACGCCGAAGGAGAAAAGTACAAAGAGAATTTCTTGAGGAAATTTGTCCGCAACAGGGCACCGGAAATTATGCCCGCCATCAACGGTTTCTTCACCGACCCGAAAAATAATTGAACTGGTTTGAGTAGCCGGTTAAGAGAAGAAGATGCCAGAGATCGAGACTCTGTAACTGCTATTAGTCGTTGGAGCTTTAGAGGTTGTGTTTAATTTTTACTTCCTGTGTGGAGGTTATTGCATTTGAAATAATCGGAGTGAATGACAATGTGCACTTGAATTTAGTTTTATTTGTGTTGATTAACTGCCTTTCGAGCATCCTATAGGCTGGATGTTGCCTTCTGTATATTAATCGGTTGGATGGGATCGTTTGGAAGTACTTTTAAAATAATTGAAAACGTTTATGATGAAAATGTTTTTTGAACCAATCTTTTAGTAAAAACGCAAGTGAATTCTAGAAAAGCACTTGAAGTGCTTCATTTTACTTCTTTCAGAAGGCAGGTGAGGTGCTTTTGGAACTCAGCTTTTACATTATTTTAGCAATGGCAGCTTTTTATACGATTGTTTCATGAGACGACATAAAGCAATATATATATGCAAATTAAGATCATTTATTCCCACAGAAGTTTTACTGAATATAGAGAAAATTACTGCGTATGTTGATCTTATTCTCTGCTGTATCATGCCTCTCCTTACCTTCTTTGTACACAGCGTAAATGCATTTCATTTCACACCGAAACAGGCAAAAGTTGTGTTCAATACATTCAAATCCTTAGCAAACAATACAATTTTAGCAACAAATGCTTCCTAAAATATGAAATATTGTGTTTCGCACATCAAAGCCTGCCTCGTGACTAGTTCGATAATCGACAGATAGGCAACCCAGTGCAGAAAAATAAAGAATGAACGGAAGATCAAGGAAACACTTGAAAACCTATGATGCACGGATACTTCTGTTTGGTCCTGTATTCCATTTCCGATACTTGATTGGATACGATACTTGCTCGATACTCTCGGATACTCGTCCAACACGTAACTTGGTTGATGGACACAAATTTGACATGATGGATATGCGTATCCTACATTTAAGATTCATGTATTCGGCTTTTAGAATACATTTACACTTTCAAAAAACATAATGAGGAGGAGAAATTTAATAGGAAACATCTATAATTAAAAGTTGCTGAATACAAAGAGCTTCTCTATAATTAAAACCATGAATAGACTCTCACACTTCTTCCACTGTATAAAGAGGATTGGATTTCGAACTTTTCTTCTCTAACAACTCAAATGTACTTGAATTTGAATGATGAATTATGTTTTAAGATGTATATTTTTGTTACTATATACATTTTTATTTGCCGTATCCATAGCGTATCGCATCTTACTTTTTAGAGATTATCCGTATCGTATCGTCGTATCCGTATCCATGCTTCATAGTAGAAAATTAAAGCAACACATTAAAATTGAAATTTTCTACAGAAATCAAACTAATTAACATTACTAATAGAAGTACACGACACGCTCTCAAATGTGATCGATCCACTTCAAGCTTCTCGCAAGTTGTTGTGCCAAGACTGGTAGAGAAGGCATCTGCCTTGTACATCATGACTAAATTAGGGAGGAAAGTGCTCAACTTCCATTGAAGGACCGCCAGCTTGTTCTATTCTCATTCCTCGAAGTAAGCTCTTTGCTGTTTCCTTTTCCTGCAGTGAAGCGCAGAGAATTCATTAGAATTCAATGTCACATTTACATAAGCATATATAATGAAATAGAAGTTGCAACTCACTGGGCCAGTATAATCTAGAAGACGGGTACAGTAGATCTCTGATTCTTCAAATCTTTTCTGCTGCCTATAGTATTGAGCAAGATATAGCAGGGTTTCTACCATATTTGGTCCTTCCCTGTCTTCGGCTTCCATCCTCTCCAAATCCTTCTTGTAGTAATAAGCTGCCTCTTCAGAACGTCCAAGTTCAGAATTTAGCTTTGCTAATTGGTGCAGGGCAATTGCTTCCCTGTCATTACAATTAACTGCCCTTTTATAACACTTCATCGCTTCCTCAGTCATGTGCAGCTGTTCAGTATCATAGCACTTGGCCATAGCAATCCACAACCGAGAATCATTTGGCTGCAAGAATACTGATTTCTTGAAGTAATAAAGAGCATACAAGGGCATACTCATCATCTCATAAGCTTGTCCTAATCCATACCAAGCTCGATAATCACATGGATTTATATCTACAGCATGTCGATATGCCTCAATAGCAGCTGGGGTGTTTTTCATCTCAACATATTCATGACCCATAAGGGTCCAAGCAGATAAATAGTTTCTGTTCAAATTGAGCGCCCTCCTAAAGTACACAACTGCCTTCTCATGCTGCCCTTTTAAGCTGTAGTAATTTCCGATAATACAACAAGATTCAGGCCTGTATTTATCAGTGATAAATACTCTATGGGCAAGATAACTTAGTGCAGAGTAGCACTCCTTTGCATATAACACATTGGAATACATGTCCATGTCTTCCACTCGATAAGGGTCATTCCTGAGAAGTTCTTCAAAAATTGCTTCAACTTGTTCAAATTCCCTGAGATTGTATTGTGCCTTTGCAATTTGAGCCTGAATGTAATTACTGAAAACAAAAGTGCCCTTAAGATATTCATATTTTTTTAAGGATTCACTGTGCTTCCTCATTTCTTGATAAGCACTGGCGAGAAAGAAGTCCTTCATCCAATGGTTATTGAGCTTAAGGCTGTTCAAGACATCAACTGTAGTGCACAACGACTGCAGCTCCGACCAGGCACTCCAGTTCCAAGGGTAGCTATTAACAGACTCCACAAGAACTGTAAGAGCAAGACTCTTGTTGCCTTTGTCTTTGAGCACAAGGCCATACAAGTAGAGTCCAAAAGGATCAATAGTCCCATTCTTGCGAAGGGTTGATAACTCCCTCTCGAGAGAAACCAGTTCACCATTCACAATATCGCTCTTTCCTAGGGGCCCCTCAAGTTCTATCATTTCTTCCTCTTTCCGTTTTTCTCCAGCCTTCATCAAGCAATAAAAACAAAGAAAATTATACAACTATAAAATCTGAATGAAATAAGTAGGTTCATAAAAATCAAGGATTTTTTAACACAAGAGAAGTTTCTACTACTGGTATCATGTAGCATTAAACTGACATAGATTTCTTAAAGTCCCCATCAACCAAAATGTAAAATCTCGTTAGATTCCTAAACCCAACTGCCGATTGGAGTTGTCTTTCACCCGTTTTGTTGTATGTTTAATCCTATTTGCCACATTGGATTCCTATATCTCATTATATTTCAACTAGTTCATTCATACTACATAGCTGTTGACTAATTTGGCTTCAAACTGAATGTTTATGGTACTCAAGTCTTGAGCCCGTTTCATAGAAAAACTTGTCTTCTCATATTTAAGTCTCAAGCTTGTTTTGCACAAAGCATTGTGTGGCTTTTAAGTGCCACGTCAGTCTTGTTTACGGGATGTTCTCGGCCTAGTTTTTCTTTGGCTTTATGGATACACTTCTTCGAGAGTGTTCTTTTAGGTTATTGTGGTTGTTGCGCAGCTTATTTGAATTGGAGAAACAAGAACAAAATTTCTCATTTCTCATTTCTCATTTGATTTAGTGAGCGAGTGAGCTTGGGTGTATTTGGGTCATAGGGTTCTCGAGTGAAACACACTTGTAAGTGCTCTCCTAGAAGACTCCATCCTCTCCGACTGGACATAGGCTTGCTAACGCTGAACCAGTATAATTGTTGGTGGTGTTCTTGGTTAGATTACCTATATACTATGTATTCTCAACAATTTCAAACTTGTGAAGATTTAAATTTATGGGCGAAACACACCGAAAAATCAAAAGACTAAAACTTTGAAGAGAGTGAAAGAACAGAGAAAGTTACAAACCAGATAAAGAGCATAGGAGCGTAAGAAGACCGATTTCTTTCCGTTCTGATCACGAACCACATGAGCAGCTCTTCTGTATTCCCTGCAGTCAAAATACGACTTAGCAAGGAGGTAGAAATCGCCGTCCACAATGTCATCTTCCTCCATCACCGGAGTGGACACATACGACACGCCGGCAGCCGGTGTCGAGGTGATGTCATTGGTGCGGAATCTGCGCCGGATGCTGGAGCTCCCGCGCTGGAATCTCGTGTTCGCAGGCGTGAACTTTACCGGGTCTTGCTCGATGATGCCGACGAGCTGCTCTGCCGCCCTGCATAATTATTGAAACGACGACGCATCAATTGGATGTAAAGAAATGAAATTTGAAATGGGGATTTAGGGTTTTAGGATTTTGGGAGGTACCATTTGGAAGCGGCGTAGAGGCAGCGATCGCTCAGCTGTCGAATCGCAGTTCGAAGCTCGATTCTGTAGTTCTCTTTCGAACTCATCTAATCGATTGACTCGCTCACTCACTGACTCAGCCAATGCTGCAACTGTTCGCCCGGGGCATCTAACGTGCGCCGTGAGTGACGGTTGCTCCTGACTGCCCAGCCACCCCGCGCTCTCTGCTTTCAGATTTTTCAAAAACAGGATCGAAACGTTTTGGGTTCTGGGAGGGCTTTTTAGTATTTTAACTTGGATGGGCTGGGCTGGTATTTTTGCACCTGTTTCTACGTAAGTCTATTTTAAATTTACAACGGTTCAGATGGATCCAGCGGACAAATTCTTAGATACAACCAGCAAACTACATAGCTAGGGAGAAATTCTGGTTAATACAATGGGAGTTTGAGATTTATCATTCATATACTGGTCGTCTGGTCCATACAACTCAAAGTTTTTTGAACTAAAATTCTGACTTCGCCAATAAGGACAATTGATTAGGAACATAAATTGACTTTCGTATTTTCTAATATGCGGACCTTCCTTTGCAGTTTTATTAGATAAAAAAGAAAACAACTGTGCATTCGTGCAGACATAAATAGATCGCTTAAACCTTTCAACAACTCGAATCAAATGATCATTGGACTCAGATTATTGGGATTCAGAGAAGATCTGGTTTCATTGATTTCATTCGATGTTTCCCAGCTTGTACATGCATTTATTGGGCTACAATTCATTTTCTGGAAGAAAATATTCAACCTTTAAATTAAGACATGAAAGCAAGGCCCAATGGGAATTAACTAAAAATAAAATTAATTACAATATTTGGATCAACGCCAGATGTAAAAGAAATTTATATGGATCTTCCACCAGGACGTAGTGCTCCGGATAAATGCAAAAGAAAGGTACGCCGGTTGAAGAAATTCTTGTATGGTTTGAAGCGGTCCCCTTGAGCATGGTTTGGAAGATTCACAAAATCTATGAGAGCATTTGGTTACACACAAAGTAATTCCAATCATACTCTGTTTTTGAAAAAACGAAATGGGAAGCTTACTGCACTTATTGTGTATGTAGATGATATGGTTGTAATAGGGAATGATCCGGAAGAACGTGCGGCCTTGCAAGATACTTGTGTACAAAATTTGAGATGAAAGACCTTGGATCCCTAAAATATTCTCTAGGGATCGAGGTGTCGAGAAGCAGTTCTAAAATTTACTTGTCTTAGAGGAAGTATATTATTGATTTGCTACACGAAACCAGTATGTCAACTTGTCAGCTAATAACCATTAGAGGAATGATTGAAGCTTAATGTTGATCCTAATCAAGTACCAGTTGACAAAGGGAGATACCAAAAGTTAGTAGGCAGTTTAATGTAATTGGCACACACAAGACCGGACTTTGCATATGCCTTGAGTGTAGTGAGTCAATACATGCATGATCCTGGAGAATGCAGTGATGAGGATTTTGTGATACTTGAAGGGAAGCCCAGGCAAAGGAATTTTGTTTAAAAAGAATAATCATTGTGGAGCCAAAAATAATCACAAGGCGACACGTGGATTTTTGGATAGAAGGGGACAAAAATACCCTTGAGGCATACCGGGATTCCTACGCACAAGCAGCAGACAATCATCCCTTAACCAAGTCAAAAGTGCCCAAAATAGGTAACAAATTCAAAACTATTTCATCCACCATCATCCTATATTCTCCACAAGGTAATTATTCCATAACCCCCAAAACATTTCTTTTAAATCATGTTAATTAGTCAATTAATGGATTTATTACCTAATTAATCTATTATTTACAAAAATTCTTCGATAAAATGTAAAAGAGAAGTACAATGGCTAGAAATTTAGAAAATTCAACAAATAAAAATTTCTGAAAATATGACTTTAACCCCTCAAACTCAATTTCTTTCATATAAAACCTGACATAAATTTTTTACTCAAATAAAACCCAATAACTAGACTCCACATAAGCAAAATCATTAATTTTGTTTGACTTTACACATTTTAAAATTTTCGAATGCCTAAAATACCCCTTTTTGCATGTTTAATGTGCACAATTAAACATATGTAGATTTTAAGGAGGATTAATGATTTTTAAAAAAAAAAACAAAAAAAGTACTAATATTCTAAATGCATTGCATGTTATATGAGAATTCGAGATTTCCACGCTTTGTAATTAATTTGGTTGATTCATGTTTCTCTCACTCCATAAAATTTGCTTCTAATTCGATATAGGAATTAATTTGGCAAGTTTTCTTAATCTTAACAACATTTTTTAATTTAAATATATATACATTAGTGAAATAGTCTATCTTTTAAAATATTTATCAATAAAATAATGTACCTATTGTTCAAATTTTAGGATAAAATTTTACCTGTTCTTATTTAACAATAATGTATCCACAATGTTATTTTTGTATGAATATAATTTACCTACTTTTTGATTTTATATGAAACTAATTTACCTACTGTGACAATAATGTATCTACAATACTACATAAAAGATTTACCTTTTTTAACAACACTAGTGTATCTACAATTTTGTTTTCGTATGAATATAATTTACCTACAATTTAACTTTTCAAAAAATGTATCTTCTATTTTATGTTTTACTATGATATTTATGTTTATGTGTTCACAAAATAATTTATCTAAAGTTATATAGTTAAGAGATATTGTAATGCATTATATTAATCCATTATTAGATTGGTAAAAGAAATTGTTAAAAACGTTAGTCATAATGGTTGGCTAATAATGTTTGTATGAGAACAGTTATAGAAAGTTGTGGCATAAATTGTAAATAACTTATATTAATAGGTTACTTGTTTTCTTATGTGGCAATTTATTTAAATTTTGGGTTTTTACTAGATGTTGATTCATAGGTGGGTTTTTATCCGAGATATATGAGTTGTATGGGCCTATATCTAAACAACCTTAAAAATTTCAACATTCAAGAGATGGGACCACGGCGATCCACGAGGCTAAATGTGACAATAGGTGAAGCAGCACCACCACCACGAGTTTCCACCACGCGAACCACCGCGGTGGCTACCATGGTAGCCACTAGCGGCGAGGTCCATAGTGTCACCACCACGACCCGAGCCGTGCCATCCAAGGCGGCTCACGACACTAAGGCCACGGCTCAAGCCATGTCACTTCACGCCCAACGCGAGCTCAAGCCTTACACCCGCATGCATCACACGCCGAGTAGCCTACTCTCGTGTCCTAGCCTGCTCTAGCCGAGCAGCCCACTTTCGCGGCCTAGGCCACTCCCGTGGCTTAGCCTGTTCTCTTGGCATTCTAAGTAGCCCAAATCGCCCCCAAGACTATCTCAACCATCAAGCCGGGGACATTTTCACCACGTTTCTCCACAGATCTGATAATTCCTAATTCAAATCTCGTGCCCGAAGCCTACCACACTTCCAGTGCTCAAGGAGGCATATTTCTTCTAAGCTCTTCCAATCCAAATGGTGAACAACACTTGTCTCAACAAGTTATAGAGTTGACGAGCGCCCTTGCACAACAGGGACAACCTTGGTGAATTAACTCTTGCAACGCATCGAGATCCAACGTGCCCCGGATGAGTTGTCCCGAAGAAGGACAAGGGCAGACGAACCTCTCCACCAGCGTCTCGGCAAGTAGCCACTTGACCAGTCACGAACCGAGTGTTCTAACATAGTACACTCCCGACTGGAACCCCGAGATAGCGTATACTCCCGTCTTAGCCCATGGAGGAGCGTGCACTCTCAGTTAGGCCCACGGACAAGCATACATTCACGGTTGGGGCCACACTTCGATAATCAACATGAGCAACCTTCCAGGTGAAGTGTTCATTCGCGGCAAGGCCTGCAAGAGCATCATCCACCTCACATCGGAGTAAGCAACACAGAGGTCGGAGAGAAGCAGTCACTCAATCCGGTTTAAGTTCAACTAGCAGCATTGAACTGCGGATTCGCGGGGAAGTCGACAAAGGATTTCCACCAATACACAATCAAGGAGATCCTCAATATACAACATCATCTTTATCGTTTGATCGATGTAGTTGTGATTGTGAAGATTGTTTGATTGATAGTTAATGGCACTTATTAATATATAATGTGTTTTGATGAGAAACATATGCCTCTGACGAAGCCATCATCTTAGTCATCTCCTGAAATTAGGCAAACACAAGAAAGTCCACTCTCACACGAATCTGGCTGATTTCCTTCCCTTGTAATTGCTGATTTACTTTCCATGTAATCATTCAATTAGTTTGATTGTGTTGATATACTTTCTGTAAATGGGACTGTGTTGGTCCACTCTTGTAATTATATATATAAATGAATACCATGACTGATAGATCAGTCAAGAATTCCAGCATAGAACCTTTCTTGCCGCAACATTCTAAAACCTCAGTGGTCCATATTTCTTTATGTTTGTGATCCTGGTCATCTTTGGAAAGATATCCGTTAAGAAATAGGATTATGAAGAACAATCAAATTAGAATACAAATTGGAAACAACTAATCGAGGATTACATATTATTTATTTATTAGGCTAAACTAGATCCAAACGATTCATCAAATCCTAATTCAATAAAAATTGTTCTTTTGTGGGATCTGGTTTGTATTGCTATTTGTTACCAGAAAGCTGGAAAATTTTCCTCCCATATTAGCCTTACTATAGTGACTAAGTGATATATCATAAATGATGTTTAGGGTAGACTAGTAGTAATTTTCACATTCCCGTTTTCTCTTCCTTGATTATATTTATACTTATTCATATAACGGCTAAAAATAAAGGGACAAGTGCATAGGAGAAAAATGAGTGTAAAAATCATTTCCGGTGATGCTAATGTATAACCATGGTGCTATTGCATTAGTTGCTTGTTGAGTAATCGTTTTGACTGTTGTTTTTTGGGTGAATAGAACTGGAAGGTTGGTGAGGGCGGGGCAGTCTGAGTATGAGAGCATAGTAGTAATCAACACAAATCCGGTTTCGAAAACTTCTGTTGATAACAGGTTGTTGGAGAAAGGAAAGAAGCAGGCAGTGAGTTCAGCTTTCAATTTGAGGGAAATGGGAGCTTGTGACAAGAACTGTTGGATATCTTCTATCACTCAGAGAGCTTACCAGGCTGCAGAGATCATTGCAGCCGTTAATGGGGTCAGTTGAAGGTGCGCAAGTTAGTACTATGAACTACGAACTCTAGTGCTTCATTTGGCACCAAATAGTACTAATTTACTAAAGAGACTGATTAACTCATAGTGACAAAAAAACCAAGAGCGCTTTTTCGGTGCTCCTCTAGGAAGCACTAGGATTTTAAATATAAATGTCGACTAGTTCCCAACAAAAGTACTTCTAGTAGAAGCGCTTATGAGCATAAGTGCGTTCTTATAAAAAATTTCAATATATTTCTAAGCTTGTTGCATTTTCCATCTAGATTATTATTTGGTTTAAAACCATTGTTTTCTTCTCTTACTGAGCTATCAAAATTCAAAGGGAGGCCATTTCCCCAAATCAAACTCATTGTTTCCGAGCATTTTAACCCACCATGATTTTTGAAATTTCTAGGCCGACTCTGAATGATACTGTCATTGTGGAAACATGTTGATTAAGTTTACCTCTATAAATCTATCCAAATATGCTAGCTTTCTGCAATCATCGTGCATTTTTGTTTGTAGTTGTATCGTCCAGGAGTATTCTTTCTCGACGCCCGTGGATTGGAAGCTTATGAAGGAAAGAACCTAGAAGCTGTTTCAGAAGTACCACTTTCCAAGTAACATCCACATTTTTAAGTTATCAAGATTATTTTTGTTTATAATGGAGACGCTACCACAACGGTGTACATGTGCCATGTAATTCTTTCTCCGCTAACCCACTGTACGTATGGGAGCAAGAAGGACCATTTCTTTGACATTGAATAACCTAACCTCCCATGCAATGAAAAACACTACCCACCTAACACATCCTAACCTAACCACGAGAGAGTTTTTAGTGTATTTGGAACACGACTCAGTACACTAAGTTTAATAATACAATTGGTTATAAATTTGAAAAAAAAAAATTCAACCAATTGTATTATGACACTTGTATAGCAGACCGTATTCCCAACACACTAAAAAATTTCTCCCTAACCACCACCCACCTCTGCGAAATTGAATAACCTAATCCAACCTAACCAACCACCTCTCTCTCTCCTCCTTCCAATCCCTCTTTATAAAGTCTATCTCTTTTTGCTGAATTTTCTGTAGCAAACTCTCTCTCATATAACCTAATGGTCTCCTCTCAGCCACATAAAGGTTAAGAGTTTATGTTTATTTTAAGTCCCTATTTTTCTGGTTTTCTATGCCTACACTTGCTCAGGTAATAATTTAAATTATTATTGTTTATGTATTAATATATACTTGCAGGACAATATTTTGGGTAACAGTGGTGAATGCATGGGTTGCTGATTATGTATTGCAGGTATGGGATGTGGCTATGACTGGAATCCCAATGATTATTTGGAATGAGCAATTTTGGAAATATGCAATTAAATTAAACAGCAAAGAAGTTAGCACTCTACATTCTATGTCTGGTTTCTACAAATCCACCCTAGCACCAAAATGATGAAGAATGGTCTTTAAGGTAACAAGATGTGGAAGCAAATTTCGCCAGAAGCATGTGATAAAACATTTATTGACTCCAAAAAGGAAATTAATCCACTTGTGCGCAAGGCTGATAGGAACTTTAGCACTTTTCATCATTGACCTTAGCAATTGGTTAGGTTTCTCCTTGTTGTCAATGTGCTATGTGTTTTACCGTTGAAGGGTACAACATCGTGATGGCTCAGCCTGAAAGTTCAAAAGTTCAATAGTGGTGACCAATGTAGATCTTGAGTCCCAAGACTAGTTCGTGACGGCTCAGCCTGAAAGTTCAGTAGTGGCGACCCATGCGCATCTTGAGTCCCAAGACCAGCTTGCGATGGCTCAGCCTGAAATTTCAGTAATGGCGACCCATGTACCAGAGAATGCAGACTCTGTGGCCGTGAACATCCAGGACCTTGAGTCCCAAGATCCGAAGCCTGCAACGGTGCTCGAGGAGATGCAAGAACCTGACCGTGAGCCCACTCAACCTGAAATTTCAGTCGTGTCCCAGATTACCCAAAAATTGGACCAAGGATCGATATTCTTGGGCGAACTTATAGCGTTCGTGGAATCCTTGGTTGCGTTTCCCCAACTTTCGGTCGTGAAAGCATTCTTGCTTCCGAAGCTCCTGGCGAGTAAGGCCGTCATTGATTTCATACTTCTTGTCCTTAGTGTATGCAGTAATCTGGGACGCGACTGAAATTTCAGGCTGAGCGGGTTCACGGTCAAGTTCTTGCATCTCCTCATGCGCCGTTGCGGGCTCCTGATCTTGGGACTCAGGGTCTTGGATGTTCACGGCCACATAGTCTGTGTTCCGAAGACTCTGTGGATTTGAACATCTAGGACCCTAAGTCCCAAGATCCGGAGCCCGCAACGGCGCCTGAGGAGATGCAAAAACTTGACCGTGAACTCGCTCGGCCTGAAATTTCAGTCGTGTCCCAGATTACTACATACACTAAGGACACGAAGTATGAAATCAATGACGGCCTTACCCACTAGGAGCTTCGGAAGCAGAAAGGCTTTCATGGCAGCAAGTTGGGGAAACGCATTCGAGGATTCCACAAATGCTATAACTCCGCCCAAGAATATCGATCCTTGGTCCAATTTTGGGGTAATAAAACCCTCATTGTCAATCAAAATCTTATGAAATTACCAGTTTAACTCTCTAATTAAAACAGAACATGAGTAAGAAATATGGGGCAGAAATGTAATTTCACACAACTACATTTTGCTATTTTTTTTCAAAGCCTCACCTACATGTGATGTTAAAATACCTCAAATATTTATTAAAAAAAAAAATCAAAAACAGAAACCTCTCACTCCCCTCACATTCTCTCTCTCTCCCTCTCTCCTTCTCATTTTCTAAAAAAATGTGTTTATACACATAAAGTGTGTAGGCAAATGCTAGAAACAAAGAAATAAAAGAGTACTAAAAACCAAAAAAAAAAAAATATACCGAATGAAAAACATGGTTTTACCATTAAATAAAAGATTTTAACCGCACCTAACGGTTGTGATAATCAAAAAGCTTTTAGTAGTTAAAATTATGGGCAATATTAGACAAACTAAAATTTCGTTTTTTTACCATTTCATTTGATAACCATATATACACACATACATAAAATCGAGTTTGTTTGATAACCATTTCATTTTTAGATTTCAGAAACTCAAAATTGATAAATATTATAGTTATCAAACAAGCTGTAAATTGATCAAACATCAGAAAGAAATAGACGATAATCAAGCATCATTAAGCTAAAACATGTTTTCAGAAGAAAGAAAAGATAAACCCTAATGGCATACAAAAGAACAAAGGAGGGAGGAGGAAGACGAAGGAGGCTATGCGAATGAAATGAAGATGCCTTTGCTTTGCCTTGGTTTATATAAAGGATCTAAGAGGGTCTTCTAGGGCAACTGGTGAGGGGGTTTCGGCCAACGGGCAGGTTTGTGGAGTGGGAGGAAGGGTTTTGGGCAGGGGTGTCTGAGCTGCCCAAATTATAAACAAACATGCAAGTTGGATGCTTATCTCTTGGCATAGTAGGTGTGATATGTAATGCATGTACGTAAAATATGTGTGGGAAATAAATATACAGTAACATTTGTTAAAATCATATTATAGCTCAGTGTCATATGAAAGGGAATATACTCAATTTTTCTTTTTTTAGGGTCATGAGTTGGTGGAGCAAAACAAATATCGGATTCCGAATTTATCATAATCTTGATTCATTATTTTTCTCTCCTCGACAATTGAATTAGGTCTAGGAGCTTTTGTGATTCATTAGCTTTCCTTGTGAGGAAACAAATCTAAAAGATTAGCAACATTTATTTTAGTATAATGGCTCTCATAACACAAGCATGACTAAAGCGAAATGATTTATGCATTTTTGTCTGCATTCCCAAGTGCAACGGAAAAAAAGAGTGCGGAAATTCACGAGTGCCCAACCAAATAGTAAGTTCCAGATTGGCTCATAGGCCTAATAAAATCTTTGTACTCGCACAATTTTCACAAGGTAAAAGATATATCGATTTCTGATTTCCACAAGATCTTAAAGATGTTATTAGCACGATAAAATGAGAGTGTGTTGTTCAATCACAATTACAGAGTTGGGTTAGGAATTTCCAACTTTCAAAATTACTGTCTACAATATATAGTAAAAGTCGACATTTTTTTACAATTACTTTAGGGCAGTGCTCTCAACACACTCATTTTTACTTTTTACACACTCAATTTTTAGCCGTTAAATCAAATGAACTAAATATCAATGGCCAAAAATCAATAAAGGAGTGAGAGAGGTAAATATGGGTTTGTGAAAAGCACTATCCTTACTTCAAATTGTAACTGTGGTACTGTATTGTACACAAATCTATGCATAATACACGAACAAGCTATTCCCAGCGGCACTAGCAATCAAGTTTGTTTCTGGATGCCATGCCAAATGTAGAATCCTGGAGCTTAGGTCATAACAACTGTCATTACGGCCCGAGCTTGAATTTTCATGACTTGAAAATTAAAAAAAATGACGTGTTTCAATCCTCAGATAGACGCATTCCATGCAAGAAAATGCATGGAAATATAATATGGTTCAGAAGCCCAACCATGCCGGTAAAATCCTCGGGCCAGGTTGCTCAAGGATGACCTCCTAGTCCTTGGAGCAGTCTGGAGACTGGGCTTCCTGCTTTAAGTTTAGAAGGGAAGTAAAAGGTTTAGAGAATAAATAAAACATAAATTGCATCTGTATAACACTGAGATTATGTACACTTTTAAGTGTGAGTTGACATGGTTTCACAATTCTGACTCTCGAGTATTATGGTACACCATTTTGTAAGGGAGAAGTGACCATTTCGCACTGAGAAAATTAAAATAGAAAGTTTGAAGAAAATTTCATAATCCCTCAAGTCCAAGGAGATATCTACTTCTGGAAGAGGATCCAACAACGAACAGTTGTCCCAGGAAAATGAACCCTATCGGCTTGACTATAAGGTTCCATTGCACCAACTCGACATATTACAATTTGAGGAATTAGGACAGACCTGTTGGGAGTTTTGCTAGCTTCTATTGTAGCTCCTTCACTTCCATCTCCATGGGAAAAAATGCGCACTACGTTGCTACATCAAAATAAAAGAAAGTTGCGACAGTTGGGCAAAAGCAAGCAAATACAAGCTCCACAATTTTGATTGGTAACGACGGTACTGTGACTTAATATGTGAGATCCTGTCAAAAGGGCATACCTATAAGACCCAGTTGCAAAACGAAGTCCATCTCCACTGAAACAGCATCCAAATTTATCAAATATGCAATCATTGTTATACAACTCAGATTTGCATGGGAGAAAAAGGCTGTCAGCAGTAGGGACTACGGATATAGGGTTATCAAAGGTTGTATATAAATTATAATTTATAAGTAAAAGCTAACGATACCGCATGTCTGCTGCAAGGGCAACTGGGTAAGGGACCTAGTTCAAAGACAAGTTGAATCATAATGACTCCCATTCAATTCATTTGAAACTCAATTCACAGGTTTCAAAAACTAACGTGGTGATATTTTAATGTAGGAAGTTTATGCTCCAATTATCTAAGAACCTCTCTTGGAGCCAAAACGTTGGGTTTTCTTCGCTTATCTTAGGGCGCAGGTGTTCATGAATCTTGTATATTGCAACTGGTGAAGAATCCATATGCATGTCCCAGATCTAAAACAGAAACATAAGCAGCAATCAAATCAAATTTGCACCAACAGAAGAACTTTGAAAATGCCATCATAAACTTGACGATGACATACCTTTATAAGCATTACATTTTTGTAAGGAGAATCCAAAATCTAAAAGTAAACCTCAACCAAAATGAAACACCTTTAGATTCATGTCGCGACTTAAGATGTGCCACCTGTAACAATCAATCCTGGATATTACAGAACAGAATGGTATTTTCGTATTTTCACTTTGGTTGAATTTCATTTGTTTAAAATATTGTTTTTGGTATTAAATGGTGTGCCCAAGGGGCCCACCCCTGATTTTGGTCCCCCGGTTCTCCCTCCCCCTTTTTCTGATTTTGTAACTCTCTCCCTCACTCTCGGCCCTCTCCTTCCTCTCTCAAAAACCAACCCTCCTAGAGCGCTTTCACTCAAATAGTAACACGCAACAACCACCTAGACTACACCACAACCTTCCCTCATAGTCCCTACGAGTTCTTGAACCAAGAAAATAGAAGAAAAACCGTTCGAAAACTTTCCCCTGAGCTGCACTGTTCAAGGAACTTCTCCGGCGATTTCTCGCCATTCCGACGAAGGTAAGCCTCAAAATTGGTCCCTATCGTTGTAGCTCGTGTCTAGGTTCACGATTAGTAAGTTTTTGGGTGGTTTTGGTGGTGTAGGAACTCGGAAAAACTCAAGGAAATTCACTGTGCAAATCTGGAAACTTCAAAACCATGGTCATTTGGCCATTTTTCAACCAACTACGGCCACCACTCGGTCCTCACTTGTATCTCTTCTCCACATTCCTAACTACATTTTGGATTTTGAATCACTCCATTTGGTCAAGAAACGAAGAAGTTACGAAGCTTTGAAAATTGCCCAAATTTTCAGCCAAAAACCAGTTTTCGAGAAGTGTGCAGTCCCTTTTGAGGCGTTTTTCGGGCAAAACACGGATATCTGGCCCGCTTTCAAGGCACCAATCTCTTCATCTCGTCGAGAACTACAACGATCGTTTTTGTTTCACTTGATTTTGTTGAGAATTGGAGAAGTTATGAATGTTTGAAAGTGTGCTCAGAAATCGGCCAAACTTGACCTGATAATGGGTCAAACCCGACCCACAACCTTAACCGGCCCAAAGATTTGGGCCATAGTATCCATCCCATTAGGCCAAGCCCTTTAACCCTAAACTCAAACCCAGGACCCAGACCAGTTGACTTTTGACTGACATGTTGATCGTTGACTTTTTTGTTGACTTTTTCGGGTTTTGGTTGGGACTCTTCTTAGATTAATTTCGACGTCCTAAATCCATTTATGACGTCCATTTTCCCAAATTCAATCGTTTAAATAGAGTTTTATTACTTGGACCATTTATGTGCTTAGGGGCAATTGTTAGCGGCGTTCTGTCTTTGTTAGTTTGGGTGGCTCTTCGGCGGCAAAATATCTGTGAGTGGTCTCCTTCTAAAATGCATGTTTTAATATTAGAAATACATACATGAAAAACATAATTTAATGGTTACGTTTTATGGAATGTTTTATAAGTAAATTGAATTTACATTATATGATATCATGCTTTACTGAGAATATTTTAGAATAACATACTTTATTGAACTATTGTTTTTTGTAGTATATATGATGAATGACTATATACTATTTATGACCATGTTTTTACACTTCATTATAGTATATATGATGGATGACTATATACTATGAATATGTTTTTGAGATATATGTATTATGCTTTGGAAAGATTATATTCAATGTTTTATGCGTATCTAGTGGTCACTGTTCTGGCTTAAGGCCTGGGGAGATATATGTAGATGGCTTCCGGCCGAAAGATATATGCATTGGCTTCGGGCCGAGAAATATAGTGCCTACGGGCAATTCAATATCACTACTTAGCACACTCTATATAATGTATGTTTTATGATGGTTTTATGGCATGCTAGGGTTTTCGGAAAACCTATTACATAGTATGCTATTAAGTTTTCATAAAACTTTGAGGGTTAGTATGTTGATGAATAATTGTTTCAGTATTATATGTATCAACTTGGTCCACTCATGTTTGTTTTGCGTCCGCTTAGGATTTAGAATCGAGGCGTACAATCCCGGCGTCAAGGCACTTCCGCATCGGCATATTCAAGTCCTCTCGGTGTAGGACCCATCCTTTTATTCATTCAATTTTACTTTATTCATTTTTAGTGTCTAGAATTAGTAGTATGCTTTGAACACGTTCCTCAATTGCATATTAATCATATTTAAATTTATAAGTCTCATTTATTTCTTGTTCTCATGCATTTTAATATGACTTCGTTACCTTCGGATGTCGGCCAGCACGTGCCTACCCTGATGTTTGGGAGAATATCAGAGTCGAACGTGTAACCGCCCATCTTTGAAAACTTTATATCAGAGATAGATGAAATAGTTTCTGTGAAAAATGACTTTGGCATATGAGAATCTCCATCTCGTAATCTGTCAATCCCTCCAATTCCACATAACTAGTGTCAGTACATCCTCGTGAACTTTATCATAACTAATAACACACTCATCACAAAAACTAACAGAAACTGTGATTAGACTCACATTCTTGCACTGTGATCACATAAAGCTGACTGCCGCATGTCAACTAAACGAATACAACCTCTTGAGCTGCTGTATGCAAGCAGATTACAATGAACGGGATGGAATTCAGCCGCTGTTAAGACCTCTGGATGCATCAGCATATATTTTCATTTGATAGATACGTTGGTAGAGCACAGGAATTGTTTTTTCAAAACTGAGTGAACACGTTGATCAGACATTGACACCCCTGTTGGTTAGTGTTCCATCAAAAATAAGGAACTACTGTCGAAAATTATGGAAGCAAAACCTAATGCCATGGCTAAATTGAAAGAGGGAGAACCGTTTAGAACTTTACAGAATCTGAAATTTTCTCAAAATTCAATTCTCTAAAAACACAGAAATTTTAATCTTCTTAACTCAAACATTCTAAATCGATTCCAAACCATCTTTCCCACAATTTTAACTTGTATCTTGATCGGTATCTTCCCACAAAACATATCATCATCCGAAAAAATATGAAATGTTTAGACGATATTAAGCATGTTCAACTGAATATACAATATAGGCGTTCATAGAAATTGTAAGATGTAAAGATAAAGGGTAGACTACCAGTAAGGTCCTCCATGAAAGCTATAACTCTACCTAAGAATACCAATCCTTGGTCCAATTTTTGGGTAATCTGGACACGATTGAAATTTCAGGCTGAGTTGTTGCACGCTCACGGTTAGGTTCTTGCATCTCCTCAAGCACCGTTGCGCGCTCCGGATCTTGGGACTCATGTCATGGATGTTCACAGGACCCTATGCTCGTGAACATCCAGGACCTGAGTCCCAAGATTCGGAGCCCGCAACGACGCTTGAGGAGATGCAAGAACTTGATCGTGAACCCGGACCTGAGTCCCAAGATTCGGAGCCCGCAACGACGCTTGAGGAGATGCAAGAACTTGATCGTGAACCCGGGCCGTGACGACTCAGCCTAAAATTTCAGTCGTGTGCCCATTACCCAAGAATCGGACCAAGGATTGGTATTCTTAGGCGGAGTTATAGCGTTCATGGAATCCTGGGATGCATTTGCACAGACTTATCCCCAACTGGCTGCCATGAAAGCCTTGTTGCTTCCGAAGCCCCTGGCGGTTAAGACCGTCATTGACTTCATACTTTTGGTCATAGCAGCTAGTTGGGAATAAGTATAAGTCTGTGTAAACAATCCCAGGATTCCTCCGCTCTCAAGTAACAAGGGACAAGTGGGAAGTTAATTTATAGGATAAAGATAAGTGTGTGAATCATATTATTTGTATGTTAGTCACTTTCAGTGTGAGATTTTTGTCATGCGTTGTATATGTACAGATGGCGTCGTTGTAAATATGTGTGAACAAAGTTATGGTCAATAAGTTCAAACAAGCTTATTAAACTACATACTACATGTGTTAAACTACATACTACATGTGTTTCTTATGCAATGACATTGTATTGTGATCACTTTCTGTTAAAATATTAATTTTGCTTCAGTATTTATGTGACGTGATGCTGTTCTCCAAATAAATAAAAAAGCAGCTACGCTCTCTGGGATCGAACACAAAACCTTGAGAGCGCCCTTATGATTAGGCCACGCAGTCCATACTAGTTCATAACCATTTTTTCAGACAATTGTTATTAATACTTCAAAAATCTTATTATACACTCCAAACTTTCTATATTAGAAAAGAAAAATACACTTATAAAGAATGTAGAATGAAAATTTTGGAATGCTAATAACACTTTCTTTCCTTTATTTTTATGCCTTAATTAATTTAGTAAACCCCAAACCCCCAACCCCCGCACGCCAACCCTGACACCACTGGTTTTAATCTCATCCTATACCGTCCATCCGTCCGTCCGTCAGATCCTCACCCACGGACCCCAAGCCAGCCACAACCGCTTCAATTTCTCCTTGCCATTATCGCACTGTTCGAGTCTTGCTCATCCAGAAAGTAAGTGCTGCGCTTAATTTTTTGTTTAATAACTTTTTTGTTTTATTTTTAGTATTTCAAATTACTTCATTATATATATTATTTTGAATCATTTTTCACGACTCATATATGTGGGCTGCATTTTCTACTGTTACACATCATCGCATAATATAATTTTTTTTTTTTTTTTACGGAAAGATTACATTGATTTGCAGCACTTATATTTACGGACTGTATTGATCGATTTTCATTTTGAGGAGTCATCTTTATGAGGTGAGTCAATTTCTTTGTCGAGTGGTATTTTAACATATATTTTATTGTCTAAAAAAAATAATGGATAAGTTTTTAATTTTTCTTTGGCTTTAAAAACAAAAAACATGTGACATTTTTTTATTGAGTCAAATCAGAAAACAAGTACATAGAGTACACAAGGGAGTACCTAATATGTATCCTTACTAAACTGAATTGCTACTTTCATTGGAGATAATTAATTTTATTCTGGTAGCATAGTAAATTTCAATTTTTTACCCCGTTGCTACCTTCGTTAGAAATGCGTAGTATGCATTTATGGTTGGGCTAAATCTTGGCTTTTTGTCATTTAAGGTGGGGAATTATTACAGATATGTACGTTGGTGAGAATTTTGATGGAGAATTAGGAAGCACAGGTAGGTGGGGAGATTTTAACTTAAATATCACTTTCATGGTTCTAGGGGAGGGTACTACATACGAACCAAAACGATAAGAATTGGCAGGTCTTGTTTTTGGAGTTTGGTCAGTCAAGGCTTATAGACCAGGCAGTGGAGTGGATTGAATGGACTCGAGCAACTTACATAGAACAAGTTTATTATGTGGCATTCTGATCCTATAACACAAATATATGTCACAGTAGCAATGAACTCGTTCATGCAGGGTCTCTTCCTCATAACCGGAGATAAAAATACAAATAAAAAACGCCATTAAAGTTTGGTAGGATTCCTAAAATGCTTAATCAACCAATATAAAAATCTAAGGCTGATCCATATAAAAAAAAAAAAAAACACCAAACAAACATTTAAGTTCAAATACTAAAATTGCATACGATTAAGTTCTTACCAAATGAAACGAAAATCCCAACAAGAAATAACAGAAACGAAATGTAACTTAGTTCTTGACCAAAACGGAAAAGAGAAACTAAATGTAAAATACTTGAAAGGCTTGAGTCGAACTTCTAATCTCGAGGACGAGATATAACATCTTTGTAGAATTCTTCCTGCAGAATCATCTCTTCCTTGTTCTCTTCCAGCTGCGTTTTGATCCTCTGCTTCAAAAGACGATTTTCATCTTGCAGCTTTTCGATCTTGTCACGAAGTATGGCATTAGTTTCCTCAGCATCTTTCCTGAGCCTCATTTCTTTCGGGAGCTTGTCCTTCAGCCGAATAACCTCTTCGCTGTCCAGACTCATCTGCCTTGTCGGCTTCAAAACCATCTCCTGGTAAGATTTTATATCGAATTTCAGCCCCGCTTTATCATCGCAGTGCTGGTTGAAAGTATCCAAGTCTCGCTTGGTTGGCAAGAAACCATAGAGCTGTCGGATAAGACCTGGACGAAACAAGACAGGATTGCGCTCCCACGCATCCCTACCAAATCCTTGTTCTGCAAAATGCCTGTGCAGCCGCTCTGCCTCAAAGTGTCCGATTGCCGAGGCCTCAAAAATCAACATGCTCATCCCACAATGTCCCTGCGGACCATATGAGTGTCGAGCCTTACTAGCATGGTAATCATCAAACAAATCAAGAAGCTCCTCGGTTCCCATGCCAATCCACTTGTCGTATTCATCCTGCAGTTTGAGTTTTGTGTTCATGATCAGCACCATCGGAGGCCAGATAACTTTGCGATTCTTTTCTTCATCCTTCAGAGCTGCCCATCTGCCGAATACTTGGCCCACAGGTGTAACAGTGGCTCCCTTGAGCTGCAACTCCGCATCTATAAGTTTCGCAAGCTCTCGATGGAGCTTCACCCGCTTGGCCGCTTTAGTTTCTGCATGCCTTTTCAGGGGCTGCATGCCATCGTACCAGTCAATTGCTCCAGGACCATTTTTGCACGCAGGGCAGTGCCACCGCCTGGCAGGATCAATAATCTCATCCACACTTAAACGATCAAACGTGTCCAAGAATTGTTTGAACCATTTACTCTTCTTTCGAGTTCCATGACTCTTTTCACTAGAGTCAGAGTCAAACTCGTCGCTGAAGAGATCATCATCCGAGTCGTCAAGATCACTCAGAGGATCAGAGTTGTCCTCGTCATCATAATCTTCAGCAACAGCAGCAGGAGGAACCACATTCTTGTCTTTCTTGCCAGCTCTAGATTGCCAATTCCATCCTTGGTCCAGCGGAGGGGGAATCACATTTTTCGGGGCCATAAAGTTGTCTCCAAAACCACCTGTGTTGTTATAGGGATGCCTTGCATTTCTTCCTCCAGCTGGTTTTTGAGAATGAGCAGCTTGTGAACCACCAGCACCACTGCGCGTGCCAGTTTTCGGAACCCCTTGGGGTGGCGGTCCCCAAGCCTTGTAACTAGAACTTTGAGGACCAAATATGCCGCCACTTCTGTTCTTGGATTTCTTGCCAATTACCTCCCATTCTCCATCGTCCTGTGCCGAGTCCAGGCCAATGTTTGCTACACCCTGACTCAACTGCTTTCCTTTCGGATTCCCGTCACCTCTTCTTGAACTCATCTTCGACAGCAACCCTCTCCCTTGACAAAGCCGGAAACCTGACCAGACACATATCCAGACATGCACGTAAGTACCCCTAAAGCCCGGCAAAATCTTGAGTGTAACCATGTCCTCTCTCTATAGGTAGAGGCTAAGCCAGAAATTTAATTAAGAGATGCACCTTGTAAAATTCAAAGCTTCTTTTTTGTGGTATCAATGCTAATCCGTATTAACAAAATATATGCAACTTAATAGGGTTGTACATGAGAGTGAATGATAACACAAAAAAGGCTTTTTAGCAAAAATAGTCTTTGAAATTATTATAACTCCTCACTTTGGTTCATGAGATTTAAAATTGATAGAAGTGGTACTTGAGATTGTCTTTTGTCAATCATTTTGGTTTTTCTGTGAAACATCTCATTTAAATTGAAGGAAACTACAAATTCAAGGAAAGGGGTTGATTTGACAAAAATACTCCCAATTTAACAAAGATTTCTCACAGAAGGCCCAAGATGATAGACGGTGGACAATCTCAGGACTACTTCTATCAACTTTATATGAGAAATCCAAATGAGGAGTTAGACCGATCTCAATGACTATTTTTGATAAAAAGAAAGGAAGAAGGAAACATAAGAACTCGTGAGAAATTTTGCAACTATTTTAACAAGATTATATCAACATTTCTCGAAGACAAAAAAATGTGGGAGGGCACACATGCCATCGCACGGCACATGTGCTTCCTCCACCCCATCACTATGGCACGTGATGACAGAGATAAAACGAGGGGTATATACAACCCGATTATACGTACAATCTCTGGTTATACAACCCGGTTACGCGTACAATCTCTGGTAAAATGCACATCATAAATCACACAATCTGACACACCTAGAAAAAAAAAGCTGTAAACTTGTATAGGAAATCTGAATGTAAACCCACAGAAACTCTGCATGCTTCATAAACTTCTGTAATAACCCAATTCATATATCAAAAGAACAAAAATTCCATAAAATCCCTAAAAAATCCATCAAAATTTCATCAAAATCCATTCAAAAAATGTATAAATTTTTTACTTGAACACAAACAACTACATAATGCCATGAAGAACAAATAAAAAATAATAAAAAGGGATGTACCTGAAGCCGAATGGGATGATGAAGAAGATGGTGGAGGAGCGCAGCGGGCCTGATTTTTGTTACGAGATGACTCCAACAGTTCACCAACCACCTCCTGAGACGAGAGTGATATAACCGGAAATCAATTTACTAAAGTGCTCACTCTTTTGCGTGACTATCTTTGTCTTCATTTGACACGCTTTCTTGTTTCTGATAAGCATCTCTTGAAACCTCGAGAAAAGCGTGCCTCGACTACTTTTTTTTTATATACTATGCCACGTCAAATAACCACGTAACAATGACGAATGACATGATGACACGTCGTATTAATTGCCAACAAGGAACAATGTCATGAGGCCACGTCGTCATTGATAGACATCATTGACAGATAATTTCTATTAGGACCTCGAGAATTTCGCCTGATGCGTGTGCTGTTAACCAGTGTGTAACGTAAGATTGACCACGTGATTGGGATGACAAGCAATATCTATTAGGATCTCAAAAAGTTCGCCAACTGTATGTATTATTAATCAGCGTGTAATGTCAAATTGACCATGTAATAAGAACCAATAACATAATACCATGTTGATCATCGATTCATAAATTGATGACTATAATTACCCCCGTTGTAGGTAGATTTTTTTCCCTAAATTGGAGAAAGTGATGCAGCTTATGTGCAACCTCGTCAAGTTGTAGACAATGTAACAAGGGCTAATGACATAATGTCACATTGTCGCCAATTGTCAATACCAATTAAGTAAGGAATTCATTATTCAGGTAAGTTAAAGTTGAAAGTTCTCACTTGTTAATGAAGAAAAATATTATTAAATCGTAGCGCTGATGAAACTAAAATCCACAAAAGTAAATGGCAACAATCAACATCGGAGCTACATTATGCCCATCACGTGCCCCGCTTCCCTTTTTTCTTTTATTTTTTTTGACAAACCTGCGACGGGCTGGGCTCATAAAAAGGGCTCATATAGTGAAAAAGACAAATACGAAGGCCAATTAAATTGAGCCCGCGAAACATGTTTGGCTGCCGAGAAAATAAGGAGGGAAAATTACCTGCCAACATTTTCAACCGCAGCAGAATGCTCACTCTGCAACTCAAAACTGCCGCACAGAAAAACCCAAAACCCAGTTTTCTATTTCCGTGTCGGAGCTTCACCACCTCACCTTCTCATCCCTCTCAAGACTCTCACTTGGCGAACCTGATTCTCAAATCCGACCCGCAAACCCTAACCCAGATTCTTCACAGCCCCCAAATCGATTGGACTTCCGATTTGGTCGACAAAACCCTGAAGAGGCTCTGGAATCATGGGCCCAAAGCCCTCCAGTTCTTCAGAATCCTCGACCACCATCCGAACTACACACACTCTTGCTCCTCCTTCGACCACGCTGTCGATATTGCCGGCCGCCTGCGCGACTACAAGTCCCTCTGGACCCTCGTGGCCCGAATGCGGGCCCGCAGGCTCGGCCCTGGGCCGAGGACTTTCTCTATCATCACAGAGAGGTATGTGGCTGCTGGTAAGCCTGATAGAGCCGTTAAGGTGTTCCTGTCAATGCATGAACATGGTTGTCCTCAGGATTTGAATTCGTTTAATACAATTCTTGACGTGCTTTGTAAAGCTAAGCGTGTCGAAAAGGCGTATAATTTGTTTAAGGTGTTTAGGGGCAGGTTTAAGGCTGATTGTGTTAGTTACAATATAATTGCGAACGGGTGGTGTTTGATTAAGCGAACCCCGAAAGCTTTGGAGCTTTTGGGGGAGATGGTGGAGAGGGGATTGGACCCGAGTTTAACGACGTTTAACATAATGCTTAAAGGATATTTTAGAGCTGGTCAGATTAAGGAAGCTTGGGAGTTCTTTTTGCAAATGAAGAAGAGGAAGTGTGAGATTGATGTTGTTACCTACACTACTTTGGTTCATGGGTTTGGTGTTGTCGGGGAGATTAAGAAAGCTCGAAAGGTTTTTGATGAGATGGTTGGGGAAGGGGTGCTTCCTTCGGTGGCAACTTACAATGCCTTGATTCAGGTTTTGTGTAAGAAAGATAGTGTGGAAAATGCTGTCGTGGTTTTTGAGGAGATGGTGAGCAAGGGTTATGTGCCTAATGTGACGACTTATAATGTATTGATTCGAGGGTTGTGTCACTCGGGAAACATGGATAGGGCGCTGGAGTTTATAGACAGAATGAAGGGGGATGAGTGTGAGCCAAATGTTCAGACATATAATGTTGTGATTCGGTACTTTTGTGATGCCGGAGAGATTGAGAAGGCGTTGAATGTGTTTGAGAAGATGGGTTGTGGTGATTGCTTGCCTAATTTGGACACGTACAATGTTTTGATCAGTGCCATGTTTGTGAGGAAGAAACCTGAAGACCTGTTAGTGGCAGGGAAGTTGTTGATTGAGATGGTTGATCGAGGATTTTTGCCGCGAAGGTTCACCTTCAATCGCGTTCTGGATGGGCTTTTATTAACAGGTAATCAAGCTTTTGCAAAAGAGATTTTGAGATTGCAGAGCAAATGTGGTCGTCTTCCCCGTCAAGTAAAATTGTGAATCATGTTGGAATTCAGATTGGCTCATGAATCATGTAGATTTGACTACATTCAAATCTTAACCCCAGCTACTACTGCTCCAAAGGGGTTTCTGTTCCTGTTGAAGTTTCAACACTTGATGTTCTCTTATCGCCATGTGTTGAAGGTCTACCGTTTGGAGGATCAGGTGGGCATTCTGGTGCACTATGATTGAAAGAAAGATTTTTTTTGCAGCCGACTTGAGGCTGTCACAGCAAGCAGTCAAATAAAACAGGACTGGCTCAAGAAGGACCGTCTCAGCATTTTGGTTGAAATGAAATATCACGGCGAGAGAAACTTAAATAAGAACAACAGACTCTGAACATGGCAATCATTCGCTTACCAAGAAAAGAAGAACGAGAAATAATGGCCATGATTGTCAATGGTTTCATGAGTTTCAAGCTTCAATTGATTCGTTCTGGCTTGTGTTGTGATCATGTAAACTGTATAAAGTGAAGAAATCGTGTAAACTTCAGCACATATCTTCTGTTGTCAAATTTGTAGTTCCATACGTTAGTCAAGTTGAAACCGTTGTATTTTCCTCGCCATTCTACTCAAATTGTATCGCTGCAGCTTCGAAGAAGCTGGTTTCTCGACTTTGTGAATCAATACGTTCAATTTAGATTTCCAGAAGTTTGTGTCGAGTAAGTTTAAGTTGCTTGTTGCGTTTTGGTATAAAACTACTGTGCGATACAAGTAGACAACGAGTTTATTTCAAAACCACTTTTTCCGTTGTTGAATGAAGCCCTAAGATCGAATCCCCTCTTGTATTTAGGGTAACGAAATTTTTTTATTTGTTCTTTTCAAAAAACACGCTTAAAAAATTTTCATTCGACGTGCTAGAAGGAAAATTTTGTATTTCCCGAAGGAGTAATTTTAATGTTTTACATGGGAGTAAAATTTGACTTGGGACAATACTTATCGAGAGGGAAATTGGGCAAGCTCAGCAAATTAGCAACCCCAACCCAAATATCGTGATGACAAAAAATAAAAAATGGAGGCAAAAGCCGGTAAATTTCCAATAGGATTCTCTCTGTATCATTTTGGTGAGAATCATAGGGATCTGTAAATTGTATCCGTTCATTGTACATCATGCGATCAGTTTTTATCAAATACTGTTTATGTTTATTTTTAAATAAAAATATTTAAAATAATTTATAGTCACACAATGTACAATGAATAGACATAATTTACGCATCTTCGAAATTCACGAAACCGACGAGGATCCGGACTCGGTAAATTTGGCTCCCATCTACGAAAAGACAGAAAAAACCTGAAACCATCAGATTTCGCGCTCATTCATCAAACATTTGAAAAAACTCGCCAATCTCTCCCCCCTCTCCACCCTCGTACTATTTCTTTCGCAGACTGCTACGCTCCACCGCGTCGGCGCTCACTCGCGCAGCCGCCCTTCAGATCCAAAACCCAAACAAACGCTCGCAAAGATTTGAAATTTGTAAACCCCCGCCTTTTGCTCCTCAACCCCCCTTTCCCCCTTCTTTCTTAACGGTCCTCTCTCTCTCGTCTTTCAGCACCTTCGCTTCCCTCCATTTTTTGTCTCAACCATGACGGCTCCTCCACCCCCATCTCCAGCCACAGAGCAACCCCCGGACCCGGCTTCAACAGGACCTTCCGCCAGAAACCACCGCTACAGCAGAAAGCAGAAGTCTCTAGGCCTCTTGTGCTCCAAGTACGTTCTCCCCTCCTCCTCCTCTCCCTCTCTCTCTGTCTGCAATTTTCTTGATTCTTTGATTTTCTCTCGCTCTAATTCTTCCTTTCTTTCTAATCGCGTAGTTTCATCGTCCTGTACAACCGTGACGGCGTGACTTCAATCGGCCTTGACGACGCGGCTTCGCGACTAGGTCTCGATCTTTCCCCAATCTCCGATCCCTTCGCACCTCATTGTATTCATTTCATCGGATCTAATGGTTTCTCGACTTTCAGGTGTTGAGAGGCGGAGGATCTACGATATTGTCAACGTCCTGGAGAGCGTTGGGGTCAGTTTCTCTCTTTCCTTTCTTGGTACTTTTGTTTCAATTTGTTTCGGTTTTTTGAATATCGATTTATTCATTAGGTTGATTTTAATTTCCAGGTTCTTGCTCGAAAGGCAAAGAACCAGTATTCTTGGAAAGGATTTAAGGCGATTCCTAATGCCCTGCAACAGCTAAGGGTATTTATCTCTCACAATTCATCATTGAGATTCAGATTGATCCAATGTTCTCCTTAATTTTGGTGTTCGTTTCTTGAATTTGTTTGAACTTAGTACTGATTTGGTGATTTTATTGTGTAATAGGAAGAGGGTCTGAGAGAGAATATTTGTAACTTTGACGGCAACGAAGATCCAAATGTAAGTCTTTTGGGGGGTTTTCTATATTGAGCTGTTCATCTCTTCAAAATAAGGTTTTTGAATCCAGAATTCTAAAATTTTCACTTTTTCTCGCAGGGTTATCAAATTTCAGACGACGAGGATGATGCAGAAAGATGTGGGAGTCAGCAGAATGAAAACAACAACCCTACTCTCAATCTTAAACCTATGAACCCAAAATCAGGTAAGCCTTGTTTTCGGTGTTTTCAATCTTGTTCGGTGCTTTGGGCTAAGTTATAGGGGGATATTCAATTACTTTGAATGGTAAGTTTGGTGATGTCCTAAAGACTCTTACTTTTTATTTGTTGTTAAGCAGATAATAGAAGGGAAAAGTCGCTGGCGCTTCTTACGCAGAATTTTGTGAAGCTCTTTGTGTGCTCAACTGTGAGTGAAATAATGGATAACAACTTGCTTATTTTATAAAACTGTGATTTGGGTTTAGCGTAAGTTTGGGCCATAATTGATTTTACTGCATGAACTTGTAGGTTGAAACGATTTCCCTTGATGAAGCTGCCAAATTACTGCTTGGAGATGCACACAATGCATCAATGATGAGAAGTAAGAAATTTACACTTGGTTTTCTTTATTCCTGATCATATGTTATAATGGAGCAGAAACTATTGACTAACTTTTGTTCAAAACTTGATAAAGCAGCAAAGGTAAGGCGGATTTATGATATTGCGAATGTTTTGTCGTCCATGAACCTCATTGAGAAGGTAAAAACACTAATTTGAATCCTCAATAGAAGAAAGAAATTAAACTTCCGAATTCAGAATTCAACTTTTGTTAACATGTAACATTATTTGGTCAAGATAAATGTTTTTCTTCTTATGCAAAAATGTGCAGACCCACACGTCAGACACGAGGAAGCCTGCATTTAAGTGGTTGGGATTGAGAGGAAAAGAGGAGGTTCCTCAGGAGACTAAGAAGAGAGCTTTTGGCACAGATATAACGAACGTCAGTTCTAAGAGGGGAAAGGTAGACTCTTCTATTGGTGGGAAGTTGGATGGGCAAAAACAGAAGGGCCTAGTAGGTCAGGCTGATAGGAGCAATTTGGAAGACTCCAAAGATGGTTCAAAGACCTATCAGTTCGGTCCTTTTGCTCCTGTCACTATTGCCAGAGCTGGGACTGAGAACACGAGGAAGGTTCATGACTGGGAGAAATTAACCTCTACTTATTGTCCTCAGTATCAAAACCAAGGTATCATCTTATGATTCATCATGCATTAGATTGAAAGAATTTGATTTTGAATAGTAAATATAGCTGTTCTTATCATTTACCATTTGCAATAGCGATCCATTTCTATAGGTTTGAATTCACATCAGGAAGCCAACTAAGGGATAAGAAACTTCATTAGTTTTGATACCCACAGACGATTGATGGACACACTTTTTTTTTTTTTTTTAATGATCTATGACTATCATCAGCCTTGGTGAACTTGTCTGTAGGACCAGGTGACAATAGTGGGAGAAAGAGGAGAGGTGGATAGAGAAAGAAACATGACCGGAGACTGACTAGATGTGGGAAGAACAGAACTGGATATCCAAACCCCATGTTGAAACAAAGCCAAGAGGACAATCGTACTAGCAATAGGAAAACGTCTTATAGCAGAAATCGAAATCAAAATTAAGCAGGCCTTACATGATTATTATTGTCTCCATTACTATTGGATGAAAATTTACTAAATCATGTGTCTTGCTTCACGTTGAAGCTTTGAAGGACCTGTTTTCTCATTATATGGAAGCATGGAAGACATGGTACTCCGAAGTTGCTGGGAAGAATCCAATCCAAATTTCTTGATGCTTCTCTGTTTGACCTGCGCTCATTGACTCAAGGAAATCACTTCAATTCAACTCTTGTTAACCCGGCAGAGAAGGGATGGCCCCTCCTAGTTGGATGCAAACTCTATGCACCATGTTTAGAACGGCTACCCTCAGGACTACTACATTTAACCGTCTTATTTCGACATTCTCACAGGATTCTTGTATTGGTTTCCTTTTGAATCGGTGGCTAGTTAGATATGTGCGTATGTTTTGTGTATTCGCTAGAAAAAATGGAGGGTGAATGATGTAAATTCATGTTTGGAATTGGAAAGTTGGGCCAATTATATATGACAGATTATTGTGTGCTCATTTCTAAAGTAAATTACAGTAAAACTTGCAACTATACATGCAAGTCATACAAAATGTTTGACGAACAAATGCATGAACTCAGAAAAAACCTCCACATATCTTCTCTTCTGATCTCTGGTCCCGGATCTCCCAATTAACATCGTATTTCATGTTATTTTGTAATGAGGAATTTCGCGTGCCCACACGTCCACAGATAGACATTCTCCACATTGTTAAGCCTTGATAGAACATTCGTACACCAGTCCGAGAACTCCCTGTTTTGCTGCAGACATTCCTGAATCTTTCTATTGTTCTTTCCCAGTTGAATGATTTTGTTGGATATACGCGTTATGTGTGCGATGTTCCCCATCCCGGGTGGGGATTTTCCCTCGGCAGCAACTGCTGGCTTGTCCGTAGATTCAGCTGGCGAAATAGTCGAGAACTCTGAAATTAACAAAATACAAGGCACACCATACTGCATACATTGTCTTTGATGGGATCACTCTAGTTGTAGTTTATATATTCTCTGAAACTGAAGGGCTCTTAAAAACTCGCAATTTTTATGCATACTGTAATTTTTATGCATATTGGAGAGATCTCGAAGCCGACGTACCTGGAGATCCGGACCACTCATTTTAAATTATGCGATCTTCGTTAGCACATTCAACTAACTCACCTCACACAAATCAAGGATTCGAATCTTTCTTTCTGCCTATTCAATGGCCTAGATCTCTAGGTCTTTCAACTCCGAACACAAACATCCAGTCTATCAGTATCTTTCCTTCCGTGTTTGGCAGTAACACTGTTTTCCTTCTGGAATTTGAAATTATTAATACATTTTATCTCCCGATGATTGAAAACCTTTGGATTTCGAGTGGACCGTTTTGAGTTGTCCTCTATATCATCTATGATGAAGCAAAACATCTTATCCAACAACCAAAAAAAAAAAATTAATTCATCTTTTTATTATACATACATACGTATATATATATATATATATTTATTAGCAAATAGCAAGATGTTAATTTACAAAAGAGAAATTTGAATAACAGCAATGACGCAGAAAAGCAGCAATTAAAGGATGATTTCTTCCTGAACGCTGACGTTGAGAGTCTTATGGGGCAGGACAATGCTGTTTATAACCACCACTTCATCTTCAACTGTCACTGCTTCACCTGAATTATCAATAAAACCGGCATTCAGATGGCGCATAAGGCAAAATCAATAAATAATTTTATCAGAACATGAGGATTGAGTGAAAACAAAAGGATTTACGTACCAAGGATCGTGATTCCGAGCTTTGAATTGTAATCCCCAGTAGCCTGAAATCATAGTGCCAAACTTAGAAAGTCAATTGCAACAAAGCTTTAAATAACAAAAGAAAGTTGAAGTTCTGTTATTAAGCATGGGTTGGTAGAAAGTTTTTGAACGTGCCTGGACACGAGACCATCTCCCGATTGAAGATTTCCATCCAACAATTGCATGAATAACAACTGCGTTTTCCTGAAACAAAGCATCGTACATATGTCAACATGAGGCGATATCTAGGATGCACTCCATAACCTATGCTTTTGTTATGTACCTTTATTTCGACATTGTCAAGGATGATGCAACTTATGAGCCTCACACCAGCTCCTATGCGAGCATTTGCAGATATTGAGACATTGGGACCAATCTGTACGAGCAGATAACAGGAGATTTAATCGATGCATTACTAAGGGAATGCTAAATGATCTGGAAAGCGACAATACTAATCTGTTTCACTATATAAATCAGAGTTACGACAACCTAGTCATAGGATTCCTAAACTGGTTGAAAAGAAATCACTCAAATGAGATTTTTGCAAGGCCATTCGTTGAATCTGCACATTTAGTAAAGCCAGTATGAGAGAAAACGTACCTTAGCACTTGGATGTACTTTTGCTGATGGATGAACGTAAACATCACCGGTAATACTGGCACTCTTTGTACCATCTCCACTCATCAAGAGATGTGGATCGGTGAATCGAAATTGTGCAAGATACAAACCAGAACACCTTAACGACATTCTGCAAGTATCAACACAAAATATTTACAAGATGGCCCAGACTGACGAGGACAAGGTTATAGCAAGACAACACCTCGGACGCAAATCTTACCCAGGAGTTTTGATCTGTTCCCAGAAGTCCAAGGTTTCATATGTGTATAACTGCTTTTTCCCCGCAAGAGGTGATAGGATATCTTGATCTAGCCTTACAAAATGCGTGGGAGCATTCCTGATAAAGGAACTCTCTATCAGCATTACCTTTCTATTCTAGTCAATTCAATATGTTGGATGGCACTATAGTAAAGCGGTGTTTTTAATTCACTAAACAATGTAGATTTTTAACTTTTTATACTATATGAAGAGAAACCTTGTTGCTGAATGAAGGGATTCGAAGCTGGATAGACGTCTTAAATCAGCTGCAAATACCAGAAAACGGTCCAGATTTCAGCATGGTGAATACCAATGCCATCAATAAGTGAACATACATCTTAGTGGAAGCAATCTATGTATCAAAGAATTTCCTACTGACAAAGAAATGAAAAAGATACCCTGTTCTTGTGGAACTAAAGTTTCATGTTACCATAATTATAGCACACTAATAGCACAGGCAACCTATTCATGGAGAATGTATCACTACCTCTGTCCTTCCACTGAGTGGAAACACCTTCGATGGTGTTAAAAATGTCTGGTTTAAATATGTAGACACCGCAATTTATCCTGTCGCTGACCTGAATAAAATAAGAATTATAGAAAGAAAGGTAAAGGAGAGCACAAAATTCTCCATTGATGCACCATAAGCTTGAAATTCCAATCTCAAACGTACAAAAGTCTCAGGCTTCTCGGTGTAATGCAACAGTTCATTGGTGACCGGATCAGCTACCAGTTCCCCAAACTGACTGGCTGATTCAGCAGAAACCTATACAAAGAAAGAAGAAAACTTAGATATGGAGAACAATAGATAATATAATAATCAATATTATTATTAACTAACTTTGCACATTTTTTGACCAACCTTGATCACAAGGATTGTTCCCATACCACCATATTTTTTGTGAGCCTCTGCAAATAAACAAGGTAAAAAGTGGAGATTAAGCTTTCTGTAATCCCCCTATAAATCCACAATGAATAACCTGGAAACAATCATACGAAACTCCCAGCAACTCATGAAACAATTACCAAGCATTTCTGGAAGCGGAAAACTGCAGCAAACATCACAATTCAACAAGACAATGTGCGACTGCAAACAAATATAAGAACCACAATCAGCCTTTTGCCTGAGAATTAGAACATGTATGCATCGACACAACTTATTTAAGACGAAAGACCTAAACAAACAAACAAACAAAAAACCAGATAAAAACTTATCAATTGATTAAAAAGGAGTTGGTAAAAGACTAACCGGGTTGTCTTCCATGATCAGATTTCTGAAATTATAAAGTCCACCAGCTGATCCATGTGGCTTGTCTTCCCTCAAATATCTAATCGCCACACCAACGCAATGTACAACCAACAGATTAAACATCAAATCCAGTTCAACATTTTCAAGATCTAATCAGTAACTACTAACTGGAAAACAAAAGCAGGAGCTCACACCTAACAGGGACTTTAAGCTCATTAGAGATTGAAGACACATATAACGCAAATTCACGCTCCTCGTAGAAACCAATGAGGAAAATTTGTGTGAGGTTCGGAATCTGTAATCCAAAAGACAGTGAATTCAACTAGTATGCACACTACGAAGCCAGAAATGACAGATTTATCTACAAGAATATACCCTTTTACAAGCGGAAATCGGGTGATGAACCATTGGTTGTCCTGCTAATGGAAAAAGCGGCTTCGGTATATTCAGTGACAATGGCCGGAATCTAGTTCCTGTAGAGTTGAAACTCCAATATATTAAGAAATGCTTTCTCAAAGATTGTAAGAGAAATGCCATGATTCCCAATTCATGATTCAACAATTGAAATTTACTCTCTCAAAAATGCACGAAGCCTTGAACTTTCCCATGGAAAATTCAAACAAGCATCACCAAAACTGAGAAATTGAGAAATGGGGTCTCATTATTCGATCCAAAGATCATGACAGTAACTTTTTATTTACCTTTAGTGGGCCCACCCACCATGATCACAGCAACCACCTTCTCGTCCGAGCTCCCCATGTCTTATGCAGAAAACCCAGATCCCAAAAGCCGAAGGAGGCAGCGGTGGTTCCGCTAGAAAGCCAGAAACTTGAATAGAAGGAATGGAGTGGCAGTAACAAAGGAGCCCAAATGTATAATTTATATGGAGAGCTAAAATCTGTAGTTGGAGGTTCACCAGGGAACAAGGAAGCTACAGCAACGGACAAAATCTGAAGTTTCTCACAGCTCAGAGAGAGAGAGAGATTAAAAAGGGTCTGGAATCCAGAACGTGTATTATAATAATAATGCAGTGTATGAGGATGTGAGCATATACAATCCGAAGTTTGGAACATAAATGCAGAGAGAGAGAACGCAGAGGAAGGTTCCCTCTGTTTTTTTTTCCCATTACTTTTTGGATATGGAGGGGGTGAGGGAGGTGGGTGCGACCCGGGTAACTGGGCATCCCCGTGAGGCTGACTGGTTGGGAGGCTCTCAGCCTCGTTGTCGTGGACACGGACACCTCACTAACTCGCTCCATTTAATTTTAGAGTGTTTTAAAGAAACATTCGTAGTATTGTTTACTTTTTAACAAAAATAATATTTTTGTTTTAAAAAATCACTCGTGATACTATTTATTTACGATATTTTTTGTCATTTTGATTAAAACTCGAAGTTTTCAAGTTCTTTTAACTAGTTTTCCTTTAATTTTATTGAGATTTGTCACCAAACAAAGTAAAGATTGCCATTTAATTTGAAAGAAGTTGGCTTCAAGACTAATGGTTGGTTTGGTATTAATATGCTTTGAAAAAAACTGCTTCTGATGTGTTGTGAGAATAATTGTATTTTTGCTGCTTCATGTTTTCAGCTTTTTTTCATCCAAAACTGTAAAAATAAGTTGTTTTTAAACGTTTACCAAACACTTTTTTGAGCTCAGCTTTTTTTTATACTCACTTTTTATAAAAGCACATCAGTACAAAATCAGTACTAAGAAGGGGAAAAGGTGAAACTTCACCTACATGTCTAAACTTTGAGAAAGATTGAAGCTTGCCTTCATACCATGTGACATTGACTCCCAAACTTAGTGGTCAATCTCTTGTGGAACAAGCCACCACCGAAAAGCCATCAAATTTTAGATCACCACTATGATGACCGGAATGTTGGCTGCCACAGCCGTCCCTGAATGTAGGGTGGCCATGGCCCCAACATACATCGAGTTTTTGCACAAAAAATTAGGCTCGATGACAGGAATAGTGTGACCACTTTCTTGCATTCAAGTTCGATTTTTTTTTGTACTGGAATTTATGGTCCCCTAGGACCCCTACTAATAAAATAATTGGAACCCTTGCCATTAGTACACACTGCATCATGGGTAGCAATTTTATGAGATCTACAAGACTATTGAGAAATGGAAAGTTTAATTATGACTGTGTGCTCGACTGTAATATATCATGACTATAAAAAAAAAATGCTTAAGTATAACTGAGTGTATATCCTCTTACGCCTGCTCATCACATGCACAAGAGGATAGAACACCGGTTGCACCCAAGATTTTAACCATGACTTCCTCCTCCTCAACAAAGTACCTCTGAATTCAACCGTGTCTTATTCCTAGTCAAATGGTTAAAATTGACATCCAGTTTTCTAGCTCAGTACATATTTTCACCCTCTTCATTCCTGTGCGTTATCAGTACATCTGAAGTTTTCACCATACTCTTTCGCGGGTAAACTTTCACAGCTTTGAAGGCGACTTGTACCAACCCCATGGATCATCAGATACGTATTCGGTAACCTGCTTCACGGTCAAGTAATTATCAAGTCCCCTGTTCAAAAGAGAAGAAACTATTATTACCATCTGCAGTTCACCGATCTTAATTTGCAGAAGTAACTGTAATGCAATGTTCGTTGTTCTTTTATGCTTAGTTCGGATATGCAGTGTGATTATATTAGGCCTAAAATATATGCAATATCAATGGAACATTATAACACAATGCCAAGAAAGCCATACCATGTCCCTAATTCACGCCCGAAACCACTTCGTTTGTTGCCTCCCCATGGAGCCTGACAGAAGCATGGTTGCGAGCAGTTGATCCATACAATTCCTGCTTGAAGGGCCTGCAGAAGAACAAGAAGCACAACTCATAATCAGATGCTGTTTTTACGAATGCTGGGACAGGGGATGATCCGTTCACAAAAGAAGTACAAGGGAGTCTCACCTTAGAGACACGCTCACACCTTTCTAAATCTTTCGATATGACTGCAGCGCCTAAGCCATAACTGTCAAAGTTCAATAAACTTCATCAGTCAAAATGGGACAAAAAAAGCAGTCGAACAAATCTCTCACTATGGACGGTGACAGAAATAAGAGTCAACTCACTGGCTGTCGTTTGCTAGTTCAAGAGCTTCGTCTTCTGAACTAAATGTTTTGACACAAAGAACAGGTCCGAAAACTTCTTCTCTCCAGATTTGCATGGAGGTTGTTACATCAGTTATGATTGTTGGTTCAATGAAGAATCCTTTCTTTAGATGCTGCCATCCACCAATAATATAACTCACAAATTGAGTTTGTGACAAATAAAGCAGCAGAATGGGCTTGATGGAAACATAGGTTTATACCTCAGGACGAGCCCCACCACTCAAAACTCTTGCGCCTTCACTCTTAGCTGTTGTGATGAACTTCAATATTTTCTCGTACTGAAACAGATCCAGTGAAAATCAGGTAATATTCTAATACTTCAATTATAAACTGGGCAGTGAAATTAAAGATTTGAACTACTTGATGTTTCTAACTGTTTGACTTTTGCATATTTCTGTATCTGAAGAACACACGTATAATTATCACCCGCAGAAAGTGAGCTATATGCGGATGCATGTCAAACCGTAGGGACTCTACTCTTTATAACAAACATAAAATACAATTTATCAGCCTAAATTCATCCAAAGAAGAAACTTTTCAACAGACTGTCCAGCAAGGCTGCAACATAAATGGCTGGGGAGTTGTTTAGCATAAACATGGCAATTTTAGATTTAAAAAAAAAAAAAAAAAAAAACACTTTCCAGAGACTATAAAAATGGTTCATTACCGGGTAAGATTTGAAATTAGAACCCAGGCCCACACACAAGACAAGCCCGAATATAACATATTTATTAACGTCCAAGCAACTAAATAGACATGTTCAAAATATTGGAAGAATAAACAGCTCACACTTGCTGATTTAGACAGCCCTTGTTTTACATGTTTTACAAGAGTGACAACTTGAGTATCATAAGTCCAAATCTTACATTTACAGACTTAGAACGAGAAAAAGATAACTAGTTGGAACCTTAGTGCTTCACAATTGTCTAATATGTGTCAGTGGACCTGTTGCTTTAACACACTATCCCCCAATTCAAGAAATAGAGAACTAAAAACAGAAACAAAATGCAAATATTGTTAATGGTATACTCACCTGCCCTCCACTAACAACAGGGCCAAGCCTGCACCCTTCTTCAAGAGGATCTGCAATCTTGATGTTTTTGCACCATTGCACAAGCCTATCCAAAAACTCTGCTGCAATGTTTTCCTGAAACAAGGTGCAAGGAAATTAATACAGTAGTATAAGCTTGCTTAAGATGGCACTATGAAGAAGCTTCTAGGGAAACCACATTCAACTACCCGCGGGAAAGTGGCATAATTGATGATGTTGTAGTACAAAAGTTAATTATCATGCATGAACCCCGTGGTCTAGAATTGTTTGAATTTACATGTAATATCCACTTAGTTTAAAAAGATGCACCACCATCCGTGCAACAAAGAAGGAACTGACAAAAAGTGATGTATCATCTTGCTATCATACTTACATGTATTATAAGCCGAGATGTTGCACTGCAAATCTGACCATTTGTCCAAAAGATACCGAAGGCAGTCCATTCAGCAGCTGTTTGAGTCATAGAGTAAACAATTACCATTATAGTACCAGGACTAGTATATTTTTTCATTTCACTTTAGATTCATAGATTTTCTCCCTATACAACTAGATCCTGATGGAAGTAATTAGTTATAAAAAAAAACATGTAAGTCTAAAATGTAGCCTTCATGAGGAACTAACCCTTGTCAATATCAACATCATCAAAAACAACAATTGGGCTTTTCCCACCAAGCTCCAGTGAAACAGGCTGCCAAACAACATCGGAGATGGTAAATGAAGTTCAAATGAAGAGTACAAATGTCACAAATATAAATGAACAATTATCAGATTACAAAGCCTTGGCTGTACCTTCACCAATTGGGCTGCAGCTGTCATAATCTTGCTCCCAGTCATAGTACTTCCGGTAAATGCAATCTGTTGAATATAAGTTTATTACTATTACCACCACACAGCTAAAACAACCCAAGCTGTCACAACTAACAAATTTGCATGATTACAAGAAGATATATTCATAGAATTTCCAACTACAGACTAGCAAGGAAAAACCCGAACCTTATCAACGTGGGGATGAGATGCCAAAGGAGCACCAGCTTCATGGCCCAGCCCAGTCAGGATATTGAGGACACCAGGAGGAAGACCGACCTCTCTACACACATCAGCTAGCTCCAAACAAGTCCTGAAATTGATTGATAACATGATGGTAGGCATTCAATGTACAAAAGCAACATAAGAGCTGAAGAAAGTACATATAAACCAAAAAGGGACATACACAGATGCCAACTCAGATGGTTTCAATATTGCAGCACACCCAGCAGCTAAGGCAGGAGCGACTTTCCATGTAGCCATTAACAAAGGGTAGTTCCTTAACATAAAAACATAAGCACTTCATCACCATATAAATAATAAAGATGCTTCTTAATAACACTGAAAGGCTATTTACAAGATAAACCTACAATATCTAAAGATTGTCATTGCTAACGGGACTGTTAGGACAATTCACAATCCAAAATTTAAGGTTTACAGATGAAAATTTACTTTACAAACAGGTTAGTGCAACCACCAAGGAAGAAAATCTTACTAAAATTGAACATACTCATTTAATATAAAGAAGCAGCAAATACCATGGTGTAATTAACCCAACAACGCCAATGGGCTCCTTAAGGACATGGCTTTTAAATTGCTCCATAGGAAGAGAAATAGGAGTCTTTTGCTGTGCATCCAAACCTTCAGCAAGGTCTGCATAGTACTCAAAACAACCAGAAACATCATCCTGCAATGCATGTGCCAGAACATAAGACCTTATGCATGATAAATAACAATTCAAATTGTCAGAGAATCACAAGCATACTATGTCCCATGCAGCTTCATCCAATGGTTTTCCACTATCAATTGCTTCGAGCTTGGCTATTTCAGGCTTTCTCTCTGCTATCTGCACGCAAACAAAAACAAGAAAATTGTAAGACATATGAACACGACCAAATCTTTGAAAGGTCATTATGGAAGTTAGAAAATCAACAATAGTCCAAGAAAGAGACTTGAAAGAAACACGAGGCAGTTATTCAAAATTGTTCAGTTCAGACCCATTTCTTCTTCATTTCTTCTTGAATGTTAAAATATCAACCTCCAAACATAAGAATTGAGACAAGTATATAGCACAACAACTACAACTATCGGTTTCCCCATACGCTTTCAACATCAAATTCAAGACCCGATTAATTTAATTGACAACGGAGCCAATACCTTAGCAGCAATAGCGCGCAAATACTTGGCACGAACAGCCCCAGGCGCCAATGCCCAGTCTCTCCCCTTGTTCCTGGCAAGAGCTTTCCGAGCAGCCTCCACCGCAAGCTCCACATCTTCAGCAGTAGCTGCAGGTATATCCCCTGCATCCACACATTCCACAACCAGTTCACATACCAGATTTAAGTCAGATTACAAAACCCATCTCTCCATTTCCATTATTTTCTGTATCAACACAGATACCACAGAAATTTGAAGGGGGAAAAAAAAAAAGAGACGATCTTTGGATCTCCCATTAGAAGATCAAGCAAGAATCGAATACCCAACAGGGCCAGCACTCTATTTTTACGAATTTAATTAAATGTTTCATTTAAAACAAAGTTCTGGGTCAGTAGATAAAGCCAAATTTACATCAAATTTTTGCTCAATCTCTTCAGCCACTAAATACATCAAACGATCACATGCGATGACTAAACAGTATATTAAATTTAGAAAAACAACCCAGATATTAATTTATTGACAAAAAAGCTCAGGGTGAGAAAAAGACCAATGATTTGTTCAGTAGCAGGATTGATGATTGGGATGCGTTTCTTGAGGGCCGGTTCTCTCCACTCGCCGTCGATGAACAGCTGCCGACTCGGTATTTGGATCGCCATTTTTCAGCTCTCTCTCTCTCTGCGCAGTGATAGAGTGATACGTAGAGACTGGGCTAAGCAGCAACGTGATGTGGAGTTGTTTGGTGGGATGTTCTGGAATCGCCGACTTGTTGAAAAAGAACAAGCCCAATAATGCATAATCTAGACGTGCAAGCCACCGATACCGGCTCACCAGGTGGCCTGTGAAGTTTTTTTTATTTTATTTTATTTATTTTAAATTTTTTAAATTTGGGGAAATGTCAGAGCTTTTGGATAACTAGGATCAGAACGAATAACAAAATATCATATGCATTTGAAATTTTTATTTGACCATGTATATTAGTTTGAGATACTGTTACATTTTAAAATTAAGATACTGTTATATTTTAAAATAAGAAAATTAAACGCTTAGTTTTGGGATAGGGAAAAAAGTTTCAATTACTTAAATTACAAACCGTCCAAAATATTATTTTTCACGAAATAATCACGTAACTTGTTTCTTAAGAATGAATACAACATAACAACATGAATATATACTCAAATAGTTATTTCTCTAAAGTCCGATTCATTACATATTTATTGTACCCGGAACATAAGTGGTACACATTACGTGTTATCATACAAGTGGAATGATGTTTTATTTTTTTCAGTTGTTAATTTTTTTAACACAATTATCTCATCATTTGTATAACGACATATAGTGTACCACCTTATGTTTCGGACACACTGAAATATATATTAACCTTTTTATTTTATTCAACATAGTTGAATTATTTTCTAATTTTTCGTTTTTTCAAATTCTTCTGTTCAGGGACTTGAAGGAGGAGGTCCCTCAAACCAACCATAAGGTTGATCTGATACATATTCGGTAACTTGCTTGATGTTCAAGTAAAGCTCAAGTCCCCTGTTGCACAACAGAAAAACAGAAATACCATCATTACCCTTCCCATAATCAAAATCATAACACAATATTAAAATTAAGTTAACATAAGATTAAGAATAAATAATGAACACTATGCTGAGGTTGAGGAGAAAATGAACACAATGCTGATATTGAGATTGAGAGAGAGAAAATTAAAATTAAATTAACAGAAGATTAAGAAAATGTACCATTCTCCTAATTCACGGCTGAAACCGCTTCGTTTGTAGCCTCCCCATGGAGCCTGAATGAAGGATGGTTGTGAACAATTGATCCATACAACTCCTGCTTGAACACCCTGCAAAGCATCACACCAACAAAATGAAACACAATTCGTAACCAAATTATCAAAATGATGCCATTAATATTTCTCGTGTCACGTATATAACATGATGAAAGAGATACTAAAAAGGAATATACAACCAGTTATATGCAATGTTCCAAAAACCACTAGGCTGTAGTCAAACGGTGGAGAAGGCCATAGCGCCCAAGGGCCTAGGCAGGGCTTAGGCGAGGGACTATGCAGATTTTGTATTTTCGGCCATTAAGAGTAACAACTTCCATTTAGAGATTTCGGCCGATCTGCAGCCCACCCAACCCACGCGTTGCCTGCCTAGACGCCGCCCAATTTTTCTAAAGATTCGGCCTCAATCATAGCAGTGGCATTACGCCAGTGCCTATACGCCGCCTAGAGCGATTATTAGAACACTAACTTATAATATCTTATCAGTCTTACCTTAGCAAAGCGCTCACACTTTTCTAAATCTTTTGACATGACAGCAGCACCTAAGCCATAACTGTCAAGGGAAGATCAAACAAATGTGGGTAGTAAGGAGAATATAAGAGGAAGAAATTGACCGAAAGAAGGAAACGGGGCTAAAAAGAAGTGGAGATTCAACTCACGGGCTGTCATTTGCTAAGTCAAGGGCTTCCTCTTCTGTATTGAATGTTTTGACACAAAGAACAGGCCCGAGAACCTCCTCTCTCCATATTTTCATGGCGCATGTTACTTCAGTTACGACGGTCGGTTCGATGAAGAATCCTTTCTTCAGATGCTGCCATTGCCATCCTTTTTTTAACAGTCTCAAGTTGTTGATACAGAATAAAGTCATGTACCATGTATAGGTTAGTTTATACCTCAGGACGATTCCCGCCGTACAGAACTTTTGCTTTTGCACTTTTAGCCCCTTCGAGGTACTTCAATATTTTCTCATACTGAACCGAAACAAATGCAGTGAAGATTAGATAACACTCACTTGGATCGTAAACTTCAGAACGAAATTTAAAGCTTTTCGTTGTCTCAAAAGACAAACACAAATGCACTCACTCGCTTGCGCGCGGAGACTCTTTAACATAAAATGCAGAAATTGTTGCAGTTATTTACCTGCCCCTTACTAACAACAGGGCCAAGCCTGCAACCTTCTTCCATAGGATCCGAAATCTTGATGAGTTTGGTCCAGTCCTCAAGCCGGTTCACAAACTCCATAGCAATGCTTTCCTAAAGTCGAAATGCAAGGGATTAATTAGTACTCAAGTAAATATCTACGTAACTTAGAAGGGACTAACAGAAAGTAATGTAGCATCGATCACGCTATCATACTTACCTGCACTATGAGACGGGAGGTTGAGCTGCAAGTCTGACCACCTGACAAACATATACCGAAGCAGGTCCATTCCACAGCTGTTCAATTGAATCATAGAGTAATAGAGAGTTAACATAACAGTACTGTCATCCGGCAGCAGTACCATATCTATATGTTTCAATCAGATTCGCGTGCATGTTCTATCCATGCACAACTAGTTTCTAACGGAAGCAATTTATTTGCCCTAGAGGTACTAACCCTTTTCCATATCAGCATCATCAAAAACAACAATGGGGCTTTTCCCTCCAAGCTCCAATGCAACAGGCTACAAAGAAACCACATAGGAGAAAGTATGCAAAGATTAAACGAAGAGAATGAACCCCGAAAACAAAATGGAAAGATATTTAGTTTTTCAACCTACCTTGACCGATTGAGCTGCAGCTGCCATAATCTTGGTCCCGGTGAGAGTACTTCCGGTAAATGAGATCTGGTGAATATTAATCACATAGCAATTACATCCTGGTGGCTAACAACTCAAAACATCTTACAATCATCGAGTATGCAGAAATTCAAATAACATAATTAGTAAAGAGAAAAAGCTGAACCTTATCAACATCTGGATGACTTGATAAAGGAGCGCCGGCTTCATTGCCTAGTCCAGTCAGAATGTTGAGGACACCGGGAGGAAGACCAACATTTATACACACCTCAGCTAGCTCCAAACAAGTTCTAGAATCGATGGATAACACAAACGGTACGCATATATGTTAAAAATCAACATACCAATTAAATAATACGTATGTATAAAGTATAAACCAACCAGGACATACACAGATGCCAATTCAGACGGTTTCAGTATAGCAGTACAGCCAGCAGCCAAGGCAGGAGCTACTTTCCACGCAGCCATTAACAAAGGGTAGTTCCTTAACATAAGAGAGAAGCACTTTTGGTTCCTTAACATATAAATCATTATTAAGATGCTTCAGGCTTCTTTTGAAATAAAGAAGCTGCAACATACCATGCTGTGATCAACCCAACAACCCCGACCGGTTCCTTAAGAACATGAGTTTTGAACTTCTCCGTGGAAAGAGAAACCGGAGTTTTTTGCTTCGCATCCAATCCTTCGGCAAGGCCTGCGTAGTACTCGAAACAGCTTACGACTTCCCCCTGTATTGAATTTGAGTTAATTAGGTGCCATGACATCACATAAGACCTTATGCATCATGTCGTAAGCAATAATTTCAATATTTGTCACTAGCATACTATGTCAGAAACAGTTTCATCCAGTGGTTTTCCGCTATCCATTGCTTCGAGTTTGGCTAGCTCGGTTTTTCTCTCGTTTATCTGCATCAAAAGTACTAAAAGCTCAAGACATCTCAAACAATTTCATTACAGTGAGAGTTAATCAAAACTATTTGAAAGATTAGAAGATCGAAACACGATCAGCAATAATACTGTTTTAACATGCAACTGATGATAACCAGATTGATGATTTCACTAACAAAAAATTAAATAGTGAAACTCAGAGACAATGTACCTTAGAAGCAATAGCGCGCAAATACTTGGCACGAGAAGCCCCTGGAGCAGAGGACCAATCTTTCCCGTTGTTCCTGGCAAGGGCTCTTCGAGCAGCCTCCACTGCAATCTTCACATCAGCAGCAGTAGCTCTAGGAATATCCCCTGCATCACACATTCCCACAAATCAACCACTAATTCACATATCATTTCATTGAAACGCCTGTCCAGAAGTGCTTTTGGGATGGCTAATAGCGTTTTCATATAATCAAAAGCACTTCTAACAGTAGTTGTCTGAAAAAAGTTTCAAAAAGTTAAACGTGTTTCTGGATTGAAACACTTCTAGCAAAAGCGCTTGTGAGCACGCTTGCCTTCTAGAGAAACATTTCCAAACGAGCCCTAACTTGAAAAACAAGTTACAAACCACGAATCAGTATTCCACAATCGAAATAGAAAATCTTTGAGAGTCAAGGAAGAGGGAGAGACCAATGGTTTCCTCAGTGGCAGGGTTGATGATCGGAATGCGTTTCTTGAGGACCGGTTCTTTCCACTCGCCGTCGATGAATAACTGCCGGCTCGGAATTTCTACCGCCATTTTTCAGCCAGCTCTAATGCTCTTCCAAAGTGTAGCAAATTAATTGTTAGACTAGCGAGTGAATGAGGTGATTCGAATTGGATCGGATTTCGGATTGAAATTCTAATATTAGTAGTATGAAATCTGAAAGTGCGGATCGCGTGAAGAGGATTTCAACAGCTGAAAACTCGAACAAAGAAGAGACGGTATTTCCGGTGCTTACGATGCTTCACTAAAAGAGAGCTCTCTTGAATTTTCGCGGGAGGAACGAGGGTCGTTGGCTTTTTTCATTTGATTAATTAATTTGTTTATTAGTTTAGAATTAGCCGCGATTGATTAGGACTTGTTTGGTTCTACTATAATCCAATTTTTTAAATTCAAAAACAATTTTCAAATTGTATGCTTCGAGTATTTTTTCGGTAGGATTATTTTAAAAATTATACTAAAATCAAGTTAAAAATTTGTCTTGTTGAAAAAAAGTTCAAAAATAAGTTTTTAGAATTTTTAAAGTTATACTAAATACTTTCTTCTCCAAATATGTTATGTGCATCCTATCTTTTCTCTTTCATATATTTCTCTCTCCTTTCTCTCTCTCATCCGACCCTCTCTCTCGTCTTTCTCCCCCTCTCAACCGATTCTCTCTTTCTCACTCCTTGGGTACTCTCCCTACTTTCTCCCTTCTCTCTTTGGATTTCCATGTCCGCTTGATATTACCAACTCCCTTTTATGAGAGGTTTTCTTTAATTGTTAAATATAAAAACAATTTTGAATTTCATACCAAACAAGTTTTTGAGTCTTAAGAAAAAAAAATATTCTTAAAAAATATTTTGAGAAACAAGATACTAAACTAGCTGACACACCCCGACCGAGATCGGAGCGTGCTGGCCGTCACACAAAGGTGACGTAGCCATGTGCACGTGCGGAAGCTAATAAGTAGTAATATAAAAGTACGAATAATTAAAAACTAGCATACAAGTACTAGAACAAGTGCTAGTTAGTGCGATACAAATTCAGAGCAGGTCTATAGCAGTCCAAATAAAACAACAACAGTAGTACGCCCGAAGGCGACCCTACAATGGGGAGTGTCTGTCAGAACGCCGAAAAGCTCTCAAGGGAAACCACCGCAACGGCTAAGCAACTAGAACCTGGAGGGGCGCAAAACAAAAGCGTGAGTGGGCAAAAACAAAGCTCTTTTAAAACCATTTAGCAAAATACAATCTAACCCCTCGCCGTAAAACCTGTATAATTCCCAGAAAATAAACATATATACGTATGTATAGATATGTCAATCATGCTCCATGATATGCCATTCATGCTCGAGAATATGCCACAACGGAATCTCATAATGATATGCAAGTGCTCAGGTATGAGTCATAATAATCACACAATCCTCTGGTAGCCGGAGTCACCTAACGTGACCTGTACGGCTGTATATAGAGCTCAAATCTCAACTCTACATCTAAACCTGCCCACGAGTCGGAACCACCTAAAGGGGTCTGTACGACAGGCCTGGGTGTAACACGTATATACGCTCTAGTGCTACGATCACGTGAGGGCTGTGCGAATAATCGCGGGTCACCTACGAGTCGGAACCACCTACTGTGGTCTGTACGACAAGCCTATGCACCTAGCTTGGATCCAAGCTGAGCGTATGGTGCGGGAGGTGAACAACACGTGAAGGACTGTGCCCTACTCTGGGCGGGAGCACTAACACCGGGGGTGCAGGTTATGAGCTCTCTAAGCATCTCTATCCACTATTTAATGCAATCGTTAATTAACGCTTACCTATGCCTCCACAGCACCCACATATAAATATATATGACATATGCATATGTATATGTATGCCACAAATAATGCATGCAATGATGCATAAACGATAATAATAAAGTGCATGGCATAATGTAAATAACCCTTATTAATCAAATTCTGGGAATATAAATGTATATAGGTATATACGGAAAACAAAAGCCCACTCACTGGTATGTAGAAGGGTCGTAGCCCCCCTGTCTCGCATGTGCACGCTCGTCCTCTGGGTACGTGTCACCTAGATGCGAAACAACTATAAAAACGTTAACTTTAAAGCACATAACCCGTTTCTCGTAATAACTTCTCATACATTGCTCAAAATGGACAAATGAATATACCCACGTGCTCTACACAACCTCAGGGTCACAACCATATTTTTAGAAAAAATTTTGGACCCCGCACGCGCCCCCACGCGCCAGCACAGGCACGGACCTACGCGCCCCCCACGCGCGGCCACGTGCCAGGCACACTGACGGTGTCAACAGACGCCGTCAGGAATATTCCGTTAAAACCCCGGAATATTCCGTTAAAACTAACTGGTTCCGTTAACGGCGTTAGGAATATTCCGTCAGAATTGACGGAATATTCCGTCGCCTTCTTCCTTCGATCGCCGGCAACGTCGCCGGCGCCGGAACCTGGGAAAACCTGCAACTCAGGTTTTCTCACTCATTTTTCAATCGTTTTTCGTGATTTTTGGACCAAATGAAAGCCCTAGACTAGTAGAACAAGTCCCAACAAGTTTTAAGGGCTAAAACTAAGAGATTATACCTGTGCAATTTCTCCAAAACCGGCCAACTTAGAACAGGACGATCCCGACGTCCAATTTTGTCCAACGAAGCACTCCGAGGCTCCTTGGGACCTCACCAACACATCTACAAGCTCAGAAAACCCAAAAACTTAATGTACAAACTTTGCATGAACAGTACACAATTCGGATCACTTCGAAACGACGTGAAAACTAAATGTTTCTCACCTGAAATTGCTACGGTTGTGTTCCCCTCGACCTCACGAGCTTAAATATGTCCTTGGTTCCCTCGATCTGTTAGTGTTTAGGGTGGTTGTGGGTTTGTCCGTACGTTTTCGAAGAGGAGGAAAGGGAATGGGGCTCGGGGAACTCACAGAGAGAGAGAGACAGAGGGAGACAGTGAGACAGTGTGTGTGTGTGGCCCTCAGCTTGCCAACACCACACAAAACAACCAAAACCAAATAACGAAACGAACTAGGGGCTAAAATGTCATTTCACTAGTACGTTTTTAAAAATCCCGGGACGGGATGTCACACTAGCCCTTAAATTTTTTTACCTTTGGATTCAACAACTACAATATATAATATTATCGGGTGAATTATTGATTTAGTCCCTAATTTATCACGTGAGTGAAGATGAAGTTTCTAAATTTTATTTTCAGAAAATTAAGTTCGTAGACTCTTAAAATTTCGCAATTTCATCCCTACCATTAAGTTTGAAACTATTCTATTTAAACTTTCTGTAAATTTAAGTCACGTGATGAACACAACCACTTTAAGGGTAATACTGTCTTTTTATTTCACCCATAAGCCCTTAATGTTGGATATAAATCATGAATATAATTGCAAATTTACCTTCTAAAGTTAACTTTATAAATTTTTTCTGAATAAATAAGTACTTAAACTCATTACAAACTACCAATCTATACCCAAATGTGTTTCACATACAAATAACGTGACTTGAATTGATAAAAATATATATAGAATATCTTCAAATCTAATAATAGGAGTGAAATTTATAATTTTTAAAGAGTTTAAAGACTTAATCTTTTGGAAAAAATAATATTAAGGACCAAATTTTCATGCGGATATTAATTATGAGATTAAATCTGCAGTCAGAACCAAAAGCATAATTAATCTGAAAAAGGTTGGTGGGTTGCTACAAGAAACACTGTTGCGAAACCAAATTAGGAACATTCGCAAGTTGTTACCTCAACTTATTTACCAAAAAAATAAAGACTTGCAATCTGAACTTGTCCTTCGTACTTTTATTCCCTCATTCGTTAATGGATGAGATACTTTTCCTTCCTTCTGCCCTTTCCTCCCTCCCCTGTCCTCACAGTGTCTTTTCTCTTCTTTTTCTCTATACCTTTTTCATTTTATCTCACTACAAGATGAAATTCTAAGCGTTCAAACACAAAAGGAAGAAAAGCAGAGAAAAAAAAGGGGACATAATCCTTGTCTATGTAGGGGTGGGCACGGTCCGGTTCGGTCTGATTTCACCCTCAAAATGAAATCGGAATCAGAAAATTTTAACGGTTCGGTTCGATGCGGTTCTGCTTAAATTTATTACTAAAACCATACGGTTCGGTTCATGACGGTTCTAGTTCGGTTCATGCCGGTTTATGGTTCTAACCAAAATTATACATATGTTTTTTCTAATTTTCTACTTCTAATACCAAACACATATTACAACCATAAATTCAAGTAAATTTGAGTTTCCACTACTAGATTTACAAGATTTGTAACCGGAAAATAGAAAGTGTGCATATAAATATAAATCAAAAGATAGAAATGCTCATATCAAGGCCAAAGTGTAGATCTTAAACTAAAACTAAAATACATAATGCATAATATACTGGAAAATAATGGAGAAAAATAATGTAGGGGGAGAAAAGCGATAAAACAACAAAGGGTGGGGAGAGAAGTGAAGAAAAATATTGGGCTTATGCACATGGTCTTCTTGGAAAAATGTCTTATTTATATAAAAATAATAATAAAACAATAATTTATATTAAAAGTTGTTCGATCCGGCTTTGACTTTTTTGGTCAACGCGGTTTTTTACGGTTTTTGTTTGTCACGATTCGATTCGGTTTTTATGCCCACCCCTATGTCTATGGGTCAATTATGGTATAATCTTTCATTGATTTCATCACGTGCAATGAATATGACCAACATTCATCATTCATATCTTGCTGCAAACATTTAGGGTGCGTTTGTTGTACCGGATTATCTCGGACTGGACTAGCTTTAGGGACTAAGTTGGATTGGCTTAAACTAGACTAAACTGGATTGACTTAGTGAAATGTTTGATACACTGTCGGACTAAACAACAGAATAACAACAGATTCTAATATTATATTTTTATTCATTCATATTGTATTAATATTTTATATCATTTAATACATATTTAGTAATATTTTATTAGTTCCACTGTCTATTTCTTTTTTTTTTTTTATTCTAGAAACCTCTCATCTCCATTCCTAATTTTTTTTTCCTTTAATCTTCCTTTTTCTTCCTAATTTTGTTCCGACCCTCTCCCTCTCTTCGTCTTTTTCTTTTCCTATCCACTCTCCTCCCTCAAAACAGCATCATTCATCACTCCCCTTTTGTTCTCTCTTTTTTTTTCCCCTTTTCTTTTCTTTATTGTTGTGATTGCTCTAAATTATTTATGGCACCACAGATTCTGATTTCCCAATTTCAAATCCCATGGAAAATTGAAATCATGCAGAGGCTCCTCTCTGCAGTGCCATGGATTTCACAACCACTCTATTTCTCGCCCCTCCTCTGATTTTCTCAGAAATTCTTGGAAAATAAGAATTTTTCTATTGATTTTGCTGTTGTTATCAAATTGATTTTTTTTTTCTTTTCAAATTTTGGTGGTTGGATGTTGAGAATTAGGCGGTGGGTGTGGTGGGTTTCAGATCTGGGTATAGGTGGCCAGAGTTGCAGAGAAGCAGATGACTTGTAGCGTTATACTACGTACGCAGAAGGGCTTCAAGTCTGGTGGTGTGATTTCGGAGCGAGGACAGAAAGCTAGCAACACAAGCAGTAGCAGAGAGAGGTCTTAGCAGTCCCATGGTTATTGGGGGGTCTTACTAAGACCTCTTAGCGAAGGGTTTTGTCTATGCGAGTCCCCTTTAGTCTTATTAATGTTAATCTCAGCACGAAACAAACAGGGTATTGGACCAACAGCTAGTCCAGTTTAGTCTAATCCCAGAGCAAACAAATGCCCCCTTATGAGATTATACGTCAATAAAATATTCGAACAATAGTTCTAAAAAGTGGCTATTATATGATTATTCTGAAAATACATGACATTTTGGAATGAGTAATTCATTCGTTCTAATCAAACTTTGAGATTTATGCATAAATAAATAATAAAAATCACAAGAAGAAATGCATTCACAAGTGTTACAAGTGGTCCCCTCTCCCCTGTCAGTTTAATATTGGCCATCTCTATGTGTATCCATGTGGTCCCCTCTCCCCATCTAAATATAAGCCATCTCTCTCTATATTTTCTCAATGCCACCGGCCCCCTCTTTTCATATTGAAAAAATAGAGAGAGAGATGGCCTGTCAGTTAAATATAGGAGCTGTCTGTGTCTCCATCTGTATACCTGAGCAAAGACATGGCTCAATCGTTCGAACGGTAGAATTTCTCCATTTAGGCGGGTTAGAACCGACCCAGTAAAACTGGCTTGGACCCGATTCTGATCTTCTATTCTCAGCTCCAATATTATAATAATACTCTCAAATATAAACTTAAATTATAATTCATAAGTGAATTAGTAACAATCACAGAAAAAAAATTCAATGAACCCGAAACATTGTTTAGTAATTTTATTATTTCATTAAAATTAATAGGTTGTAAAAACCACGTGCCAAGTATTCCAAATACACCTAAAAATTTGTCAACGATGATAACCAAGAAATTTGCTTCACCCGGATCAATAGAAATAAAGTAAATGGAATAATATTTAAAAATGATAATAATTGGATAAATATGTATATTTCTGGTAGCCTTGTACGCTAGATTTATGCATTTATCATCAAAACATAAACAAAAGATCATACAAGTTTGTCTGTACAAACGAATTACCAACAACAAATCACCCTACAACGAAACTAGAAGCTCAAATCATATTTAAAAACCCAAGAAATTAAAACTCTGTATCAAGAAATTAACAAGAAAATTCAAAATCAACGCTTCTGGGTAGCCTTCTGGTACTTTTCTTTGATCCAGTGGAATCCAGCGGAGGCGCCTTCCTTGACCTTCTTAGCGCCGGTCGAAGCCACCGCCTTGGTCTTCACAAGGCCTTCCCCGACCTTCTGCTTGTACTTTGCTGCGGTTCCGCCGTCGCTGCCGCCCTTGGCTTCGACGGGGTAAGAGGAGTTGTTGTAATCCCACTGATCGGCCCACGAGCTCTCGTGATTCGCTTTGCCTCCGTTCATGATCGCTCTCGAGGAATTGAAGCTGGAATTAATCGGCGGAAGAACTCGATCGATTGGGGACGGTGAGAAAATCGGGTTGGGATTTTGGGGGTAATTCAAAATTTCTGGCGAGAAGTAGAAACGTGATATGGGAGGAGGGGTTTAACGTATGATTTTATAGGAGTATAGAATCGATAGGAGTTGGACCAAATATTAAATTCGGACGCGTGCTGGGGACTTAAATGGAAAAATAATACATACAATGTATTGGGACGCGTATGACTGATGTGTATTTGAACATTTCACTCTTCCCCTTTTTCATTTTTCATGACAAGAATACCCTTATCTCCTTTTCCAATTTTAATTTCCTTGAAGAGTGAATGGAATATTGATAATTAATTGTTTTAAATTCGGATGATATTCTGGTTTGGTATTGTTATGCTTTGAAAAAAAACTGATTCTGATGTGCTGTGAGAATAAGCCAAACACATTTTTTAACTCAGTTTTTTTTTTTATACCCACTTTTTATAAAAGCACTCCAGTACCAAACCAGTACTAAGTGTAGTGCATGAGAAATTTTTAGTGGACGAGTCTCTAAAGAGGAAGTATCTATATTAATCACTATGTGAGTAAAAATAGAAAGAATTCTCTAATTCGTTAATGTTCCTACAAACAAGTTTGCTTAACACACTATATTTGAGTTTGGATTTAAAAGATTTTAGAGGTTAAAAACCTAAAGGCAAAGCGCAACGCTTTAACACTCGTCAGTAAAATCCGTTATTCACTTTTTAAAAATGAATGTTGTGTACTAATTGACTTACTTATTGTAAAGTAAAGAAAGAACGATTTTATCTGATAAATACATACTTTTTATTTTTCACATGCTAATTATTTAATGTTATTTTTGTTTTGATTTGATTTATTCAATACTGCTTCCGTGATTCATCTTCTTCTAGGAAATTTACAATTTTCTCCGGCCGAATTTTTGGTCAACTAGCTCCTCCTAACTATAGGTTTATGAATTACTGATTATTCAACTAATAAGGGCAATTTTGTAAGTAAACTTAACCGTGTATTTCTCAAAAGCCTTCTGGAACAATCCAGAACAAAGACTTTTGACCCATAAACTCTCACACCGTCAGGGCCACAGACTTTGATAAAAACTGATAATAAAAGGACCTGCCCGAATTGGAATCTCGTTGGATTCTTTTTGTGAGAATTTTAAAGATTTGTAAATTGTGTTTGTTCATTGTATATCGTACGATCAGAAATTATTTTAAATATTTTTATTTAAAATTAAACACAAATAATATTTGATAAATACTGATCATACGATATACGATAAACGGATATGATTTACGAATCTTTAAGATCCTCGTCAAAAGGATCCGCAAAAAATCCGGTTGGGATCTGCCCAATAGAGTCGAAATTTCTTGGCGGCTTTCTTCTACGTCAAGCTTGTAACCTCAAAGCTTCACTGATCCCGATCCAAATTTCAATATATTCCGTGGTATATATTTCCAAGTCAAAGCTAGAGTTCCCATCAAATGACACGATACATGATCTAAGTTTTGATAAGGATGTCAAGATTCAAATATAAAAAATATTGATTGTTGCGGTTGATGGTTGTTTATTCTTTAATGTATCATTTTATAATATATTTAAACGTTTATTTTTTTTAAGTCTTTCTTAAAGATTATGTTTATAAAAAATTATCAAAATCTAAAATCATATGACTGATGGATTAAGAGTTTAGGATTTTTTTATAGAACTATATTTATTCATTTTCTTACTTATAAATGAATGTCTTAATAGTTTTATCTGTCTAGGTTTTTGCAATGATAATTTATGAATGATGTAATAGACGGGTTAGATCATTAAATAAAATTATGAAGTCGATCCTACAAAACGTGTGTCAAAAGTTATGTAAAAAAAATGGTGTCACAGATTCGTCCTTTATCAAATGCATCTGACCATCAACTGATAGTCACGTATTTACAAAGTATGATTTAAACAAATGATCCCTCTAGCATCATATCGTGTAAAATATATATACTCAACCAAAAGAAGCACTAGTCAAACAATTTTTGTGTACACATCAAAATGATAAACTTAAATGATAAAGAAAGTTGTATATGTGAGATCATGAATATATTTGAATAATAAATAAATACAAGGCATCTTGATTTTATGTGTAGCCACATAGACAAGTTACTAATTTTTTTTTTTTTTTTTGGTAAGACCCGTAATGATGTGGTAAACAAATAACTTTTTTTTTGTTTTTGAACAAACGAAGAGGAATATTAGTAAATCGTAGTACTAAGTGGCAACAAATAACTTATTTTAAAAATGAATAAAAAAAGAAACATAAAAATAGGGTTTTGTTGTAAATGTCTATGAATTATGCCAAACTTATCAATTTTTTTTTAAATTATAATTATTAAGGGCATGGTAATGGTTTGAAACTATTACTATAGCTCATGAGAGGTGAAAGTTTTGAACCCGAAACAGCATGGACGGAAATGGGATGCATTGCCACTCTCATCAGTTTAATTACTGAAGAAAACAGCAGTCCATCACACAAAGTCTTCATATCCATATTATTCAAACACATTATAATTACAATCTCGGATAAGCAGCTTCATTAAGTGGTTGTATGTCAGAAGCACTTCCTAATAAGTACTTATCAAACAGCCAGCGGGATATGTTGATGGCGTTTCCAGTACTTTTCACAGGAAACGTCTTCCTGCTGTTTTGCCAATTATTCGTCAGCTTTATCCACTCCCTCCTCCAATCCTTCAATCCAAACTCGCCGCCCTCCTCCAAGCTTTTCGTTAAATACTTGAAATATATAGCTGCCCGAGGGCCATAATAATCGCGTAGAAGCCCGCTCCAGTACTTGTTTCCTGCACGAAAAAATCGAAAAGACAGATGTTTACAGCAATGTATATGGATGCAGATCGCAGACGGTTCAATGTTACCACATCACTTGTCATACCGTAGTCGCGAAGCAGACTTGCTTCCTCCTCCGTGTTGTCGAACCACATTGTTATCTGAGTTCTAGCATTCCACTCAAACTGCATTTTCGGATCACATCAGATGAAAAAACAAAATCTTGTTTTCCTTGCTAGCATAAGTTTATTTAGGGAACGTAATTCAATGGGGATTCGAACCTGTTTTTCCTGTTCTTCGTCCTGTGCGAGTTTCTTCGCACTTTCCAACCAGGGTCCTAGGAGAAATCCATCGTGGCAGGCTAAGAGTGCGTCCATGTCTTCAACTAGGTCTAAAAACTTCTTGCTGTCGTGTGCCACTCCGAGGACATCATTTGAGTGATAGGCCTCTATGACCTTTAGAAAGAGCTGGTTTGCATATTTAGATAAGGCTTGTCTTGACAGATCAACAAGATCATACCTGAGCAGTACAGTTAAAATGTCAAATAGAACTAATACGAAAAGTTTAAGTGCGAAAAAGCTAATGCGCGTGAGGTTTTTCATACTCAAAGGGGCTAACCTGTAAGCACTACTTTCTGAGAGCTCATCTCCACTTGCAATAAAGAGTTCTAATGCATGTATTACTTCAGAAGTTGAATACCATAAATGAGGTCGATCGAACGAATCAGTTACTTCCTTGAGGACTGCACTTCCTGCTACTGGTTTCTCATTTTGATGAAGACCTTCTGACAATGTTGATATTAAGGATGGATCAACGTCGGGAAATGCCACAATCACATCCCTGTTTTTGTCCTGTTTTAGTAGGAACTACGAGTTATGGCATCCATGCACTAACAAAAATTTGAACTAAAAAGAGGAACCATGATTTATGGAATCCAATTGAAAAGTTGTGTGAGAACAAGATTGAGCCAATGCAATCTTGCAAAAATTGAAAAGATAAAAATGTTTTTCGAGGTAAAATCTAGCGAGAAATTATCCTACAGATGAAGATACTAAAAGAATTTAAGCCGGGAACTTACATAGGCACCATCAGTGCAGTTATAGATGGTATGATATAGTATATTCCAGGCATCTTGTATTGAAGGAGTTGAACGGCCATAACGTCTGGCAGAATATTGATCAATCCAGGCCTGAAATCGGAATGAGTGAATGATTTTTCGGTTTTATATCCTAATCACCAGTTACAAGTCACAGGTATCCTAACGTTCAACGGGATTAGGAAGCAACTTAAGCTTACCTTAGCATCAACTTTGTTGTGTTGAAAAGCCATCTCAGACATAAGATCATAAACAACAGGATTCTGTTCTATACCTTCCATTGACATTCCGACACCAACCTTCAGAAAAAGTAATCGATAAGATTAATCATATGAAGATACAATGTAGTTAAATGAAGGCATTTAACATGTGTTTATGCAAAGCCTAATCAAAGATTACTAAACAACTTATAATATCATGACTAAGCGAACTTTTTATGGGTGGATACCATTGTTGAGTTTTCACTTATACGAGCATGGATTGGTCCAGATGCTATTGCATCCAAAACTCCGTACATCTCAACATTTCCTGCAAAATTGTGCAGCATACACCTGTAATACAGAACTCCGACAAATCAAATAAGAATCTTCAGAGAAGAAGAAGGAGCATAGATGAACTTAAAATGTCCTTCTGCAGTATACAATAAAGGACTTATAGGAGCTTAAACTTCAAGATGGACATAATTGTCAAGCTTTAGACATATGACTTTCCAGATGTAAGGAACACCATAAAACTGCTCCGTAGTACTCCATATAGGTTTCACTTCAGCAAACAGATCAAGTACTACCAGCTTCCCCGCGGGAACAGAGTGTAAAAGTGCCTGAAATAAGCACATTTCACTGTCAACCAAAGCCGAGAAAAAAGGGAGCAAGAAAGATACGAAATTAAAATGGCTTACGGTTGGAGAAAATAAATTATAAATCTAACCTTCATTTGCGGAGGCCTCCAGAATGGATCGTATGAAAATAACCACCCCTGGAAACTCATTAGCATACCAAACAAAAAGTCAACAGATCTGTACATAATTGCATCGAGGACTCATCGTAACTAACCATATTCTCATAAAACATATGGCTTGGAGATAATTCCTTTTACCTGCATTAACCAGACACCGTCCTTGTCTCCACTTTGCATACCCCTAAAAATTGCTGCACCTAACGAAGATATGTACTCCGGAGCATCGTCAGGTGGAGTATTCTCATCAAAAGTATCACTGCACAGGTTCAATCATAAACAATGTTAACATAATCTTTGGAGTTTAAGTAAAGCTCAGGCAATTATTTGGGAGACAAAAAGAGCGAAACAAACTGGTTAATTTTACATGTATTTGAGAGAATTTAATGACCAGTTTAATAAATGTTATCTAGCAGATGTCAATGATTATAAAAGAATGGAAGAATGAGCTTTTGAAGAACGTAAGTGGAGGAACCCTTATACCAGTTGTATATGTGACTAGTCCTGCCGTACTCTGAACAAATAGGTAATCGACCAATGAGAAGAAATTAGAACGGAATTAGTGTTTGACACAAATATTATATCCACAAATATAAAGTGGGGAGGCACAAGATCCAGATTACCAACCTTTTACTTGTTGATCAATGAATGCTCTCCCAATTTCAACAAACAACGGATCAGTTGCATCAAGAAGGTAAGTGCAGGTCCATCTAGGATCACTCTTAACAGAAAACCTGAAACAAAAGTCGAAAAACACAGGTCAGGTATTTAAGAGTTAGATTATAAAAGTGGAACGTAGCAGTACTTACCAATTTCCTAAGCGTGTTATCTTTGCCGATGGATATGTAGTTTTGAGCGCTGCAGGAACATTTCCGGAAAAGGCTGGAAGGACTAAAAGCAGGAATGAAAACATCATGCGTGTTAATGTCCTTTTTCTTCCCTTTCAAAGAACTTAAAGTACTAAATTTAGGAAGTACTCGAGGCTATATGTCTTGTGATAATCAGCACCTGGAGTCATTCCAAGTTCATACATTCTGACCAGAATCTTTTTCTGCAGAATCAGCTGTTGATCCAACCAACTTTGAGGTAGAGGTCCGCCCCATCTGCGAAAAAACATTTTATATCATCAAGGAAAAAGGCTACATTGTAACAAAGTCGGAAATTTTTGCAGTCTAAGAAAGCTCACCCATGCAAATTTCCCATACGAGACCAAGCAAGGAAAGCGGGGCCTCCAAAAAATTCATCCAGGTCTGATTTGCTCATATTAAATTTCTGCTAGAGTATAAACAAGACATTGGTGAGAAATGAAAAAACCATTGATTTGTTCGTTATTTTTTACAAGACGAAAACAGGGATGAAAAAACAAAGGCGAGAAAAAAAATCACCTGGAAAACTTTCTGCCAAATAGCCTCTTGCCCTGTAAATGCTAGTGGCAAATTGATCCCTTGAAGGGCCATCCAGTCAATCTCCTTCTCCCATCTTTCCCAATCCCACCAGGCGAATGTATCTTCAAGAAATCAGATAAAAGAAAAGATCACTTCCAATTTATTGAAAGAAAAGTTCCAAGGTTTGAACTTTGAAATCGCGAATACGTAAAAAAATGTCAAAGTAGAGGCTTACAGCTGGAAGTAACAGCATTCTGGTAGTAGTTCCAAGGAACAGGTCTCTGGACCAAAATGCCGGCATCTTGCACCGGGGTGAGCAACCCTGATTTCGGGACTGAAAATAGTTGCGCACCACCAGTTTTATCCCAAGATATATGTGAATTACACAAATTCTTCAAGTACCAGTGCAGACCAGCCAAAATCTCCACTCCAGTGACCCCAGAAATTCTAGTTAAAGTATGGAATTTCAAAAGTCAAATGAAAATATACATCGGCAACTTCAACTATTAAATTATATCTGTCAATGGGTTTGATTCAAGGTTAAATTTTATTGAGAAGGAGAGACAATGCCAACATACAGAATTCGAGGATCCCCGCGTCTGCGAAAAGAAGGATTGTTCTTGATCATAAAGCAAGATGCACCCCCACATTGCTCCTGCAAATTAAATAAACCACAATTTTTCATAAGAGTGAAATCCAAGAACTTCCCCACACATGGGAGTCCAAGTTGGTGGTATCACAAGTCAATGACGCATTGTTACGCAGGAAAGTTGTGTGATTGGATTCGGAAACCGTCAGGTGACATTCCAAATGGAATTAGAAGCATAATTAACAATATTTCAGCGACAGATATTTATAAAAATAAAATAAAATTCATTGACAAAAAGGCTGTACCTTTCCTAAATTTGAAAGAAAAAAAAAAAAGAACTTTTCAAGTTACAACTAGAAAAAAAGGAGAATTTTGAGATACCTTGGAGACGATTTGGAAGTCGAAGCTGGAAGAGTGAGAGGGGAGGAGGCGGCGGAGGACTCCGCGAGCGGCAGCGACTTGAACGTACGGCGGCGCCTTCTCGCGGTCCTGGATTTCGAGAAGGCGCGAAATGTGTCGGACACCGACGGTGGACGAGTAAGCCAAGTCGAGGAAGAGGATAGTAAGGAGGATTGTGAAGGCCGGCGAAAAGGTGGGAAATTTGGAGGCCATTGGAGGATTAGAGTGAGAGTGAGGAGGAAGCGTGTTAATTAAGCTAATGGAAATGGTGATTAGCGATTAATTAATGGAGGAGGAGGAGAAGAAGTGGAGAATCTTGGAGGATGATGACGACTACGAGACAAAAGTGAAGGCCGGCCGGGCCGGTTGGTGAGAGGGCGCGGGAAGGATTTTTTTTTTTTTTTTTTTTTACCTTCTTTCTTGTTTGATTGGATTTTGTTTTTTATTTATAGGATTCTCCTTTAGTAATTTTGTATTTTGTAATAAAATTAAAAAGAATAAAATCATGCAAGATTAATGTTAAAAGTTTCTCAATGTGACTGAAATACGAGATGGTACATCACGTGTCACTATACAAATAATGAGATATGTGTATTAAAAAGTTAATAACTTAAAAAATAATATCTCTTACCACTTACATAGAAACACGTGATGTATTACCCGTGTCCCGTCACAATGAAAAAAATTTCCATTCATTGAGGGTCTCTTCTCACTAATCACATTTTCACATGATACGTCATGTGTTTGATTCTTGATGCTGGTGAACCACACGATGATGACCAAATGGAGACTAAAATGCCTATCTGAGTCTTTCTAATTCCCGGGAGGAGGACTGTAGCGAAGCCACCAATTGATCCCTTTAAAAAAAAAACACACTTAAAAATTAGAGGGAAAAACACTTAATTACAAGTGTTCATGTAGAAGTGGTTTTACTTAGTAGTATTTTTGGTTTTTTCAAATCAATCCCAAACATGCCTATAAATAATTTCAAAGTAAGAAGAATTTAGATGATTATTTTTCCTTTTAAATTGCCAAAAAGGGTCATGGAATTGTTTGAGTTTCAAAATATTTTTTCTTTAGAAAATGATTTCTGCACTTCTTATTTTCTTTCTGCAAATTTTTTCTTCTAGCCTTCGGATTGAGTACTTCAAAGTAAAATTAATTGATACAAAATAAATAAGTAAAAGAGCGCAATAAAAGAAACTGAAAGTGTGAAAATCATTACTCTTCTTTGGTAGAGGTCCGACTCTAGATTGTTGCGGTGCTAAAATGATTATGTAAGGCTTGGGCCTTATTAGGTTTGTTGGGCCCTTACTATGTATTCCTTGGGCTAAACCTAGCATTGACTTCCATGGGTCCTAAACCCGAGGAGGGAAAAGTAAACATGAACCAACTCTTATAGGGTATTATTTTGTTTTTGGTGCAACTTATTGGGTTTTAATTTTTATTCTTGAAAAGGAGATTAGTTAATGGCTTCACCATAACAGTTCACTTTTTCAAGAGTTAGGAAGACTCACAGAGGTATTCAACCTTTTCCAGACTATCATCATGTGATTCACCATCGCCATGAATCGAACTCATTATATGAAGTGTAGAATATGACTTGAAATTTATTCACAACCGCTAGGGCACTCTGTGACATGACAGTTAGCTTATTGGGTTTTATTTGAGAAGGGTTTTTTTTTTAGGTAACATAAGGGATGAATCACCCAAAAAACTAGCTCAAAGATTCATTACATCTACATAAATGAATAAATCAATAATGAATCAAGTAATGAAAATAAAGAGAAAAAATGCAAGTGAAAAAGATAAGAGTGTGAAAATCATTTTCCTTATTATTGAGATATCAAGAAAGAAAAAGAAAGTAGAACCAAGCATGCGAATGGTGAATGGTGAATGGTAAGTAATGGTGGGTGAGGGAATAGCTCATTGTCGTCATCTGCATATGCATGGGAGATGGGACCAAAAGACAAATGTGGATGTAGAGAGAGAGAGAGAGAGAGAGAGAGAGAGAGAGTATAGTTAGTTGGATTTCTAACAGACACATGATTGTGGTCATAACATTTTAGTGCCATTGCCATTAATTATTATTATTCATCAATCACCATGATGTATGCAATGGAAAGTAGATCAAACCAGAAGAGGTGAGTATATAGGCTTTTGTTTCTCTAAATTTGAATATGAATATATATTCCACTTTGATGTTGCTTTCATCACTATACATGTGTATGTATATGGTGATGATCTGTAGCATCATATTTTTTACATAATTTTTTATTCTGTAATGTATTTTAATAATCTGAACGTCTATATTTTAGAACGTTATTCATAAATCATTCTTATAAAAAATTAAACAAATCTGAAAGCACTAAGATATTCACTTGTAATGATGAAAACGGACGATTACGTTCTACAAAGAACCCTAAATCCTTAATCCAACGGTTATGCGATTTCAGATTTCGGTGATTTTTGGTTGACATGATTTTTTAAGGAAGACCTATAAGATAGACGGTTCAAATTATTAAAATACATTACAAAATGACCTTACAAAAATATGTGTCAAAAAGTGTATAAAAAAAAACGATGTCACTGATCCGTCTATGTACATATACAAATATATGTAAAATAATAGATTTCAATCCTTGAGGTCCCCTCTTTCCGTCCCACCAAAAGCTGCAGGTTGGTATAATTAGGCTAGTAGGAGAAAAGGGTGCTTGAATGAATGACTAGAAATGGAATTAAGAGGTTTTAACATGGTTTCATAATTGAGATCAAAAGAAAAAGGCTTCATTATACATAATCTTCCCAAAAGTTATTGTTGACGCTCTCAAAAAGTTGATCTACGGTCGTTAAAGTGCAATTTCTCCCGTATATTTTTTACTTTTTTTAATTTATAAACTTAACCAGAATGATTTATGCACACTATTTTTCATAATTTATGCACGTTATTTTTCACCTCATGCAGACCGCCTCTTAATCTTGGTTCTTAATGTCCAACAACTAAAAATGAGAGGAGTATGTGCATGGAACACAACATGGAAGTGGGACTAGTGCTTGCCTAGCCTAGGACCCCATATATATAGAAGTTGAAGGATGTGGCAGTTAGGATTAGAAGTCACTTACAAAATAAGTTTGCATTGAGTCTCTAACTACTAATTCCCCAAGCAATGACTAGATTAACAAAAGGAAGTGTGTCCCAAATGGAAGATATCATCAACCAATCGTGGATAACAAGAGCCACTACCGAGAGAGAGACACTATTCTTAGCCGGACACGGATACGGATACGGAGATATGACACGATACAATACAAGAATACGTTAAATTAACAAGAAGAATTGTTGTATGACCACAAGAAAATACGACACGACACGATGATACAACATGACACGACACATAAATACGAGAAAATACTACCGTGTTCATACATCGTAGTTCTTAGCTCAGCAATGCCACTAGGTTCGTTTCTTTTCAAATGCACAAATTTGAATTTAAAGGCATGCCAACTACTCTTCGGACGATTTTCAAACCATTCATAAAATTTTCTAATGCATTGAAGAAAATTGATCAACTGTAAGACAAGAATCAACAAGTGGCATCCATATTTACGCGAAAGTTCGACTCTCATCTTCATTGTTTATTGAGCTTCAACCAAATGTATAGTCGGATTGATAACTAATAATACTCGTGGAAAACACTTAAAATGTGACATCTCACATCGTCCAGGGGAGTGAATCATGTAAGTCTTATATGTATATTTTCATCTCCATATAGCACGAGGCTTTTTGGGAGCTCACCGGTTTCATTGAAACTCCGAAGTTAAGCGAGTTCGCGCGAGAGCATTCTCAGGATGGATGACCTACTAGGAAGTTCTGCTTGCGTGAGTTCCCAGAAACAAAACCGTAAGGGCGTGGTTAGGGCCCAAAGCAGACAATATCGTGCTACGGTGGAGTCGAGGCCGGAATGTGATGGGGCCCGGGCCGGGATGTGACATAAAACAATCAATTTATACAAGGAAAAAGACACATCTCACCTACAGTGCAACAATAATCAATTGTAACCATAGGCTGACTCTCAATTGTAACAATAGGCCGACTCTCATCTTCACCTCACCTACAGTGCAACAACAATCAATTGTAACAATAGGCCGACTCTCATCTTCATCTCACCTACACTGCAACAACAATCAATTGTAACAATAGGCCGACTCTCACTGTTACTCGAGTTTTAATTCAAAAAAAAAAAAAACAAAAAAGAATAGCTTTATTACTGCAGTCCGATTGACAACTGACAACAATTGTAACAATAGGCTGACTCTCAATTGTAACAATAGGCCGACTCTCATCTTCATCTCACCTACAGTGCAACAACAATCAATTGTAACAATAGGCCGACTCTCACCGTTACTCGAGTTTTAATTCAAAAAAAAAAAAAAAAAAAAAGAATAGCTTTATTACTGCAGTTCGATTGACAACTGACAATACAATAACAGTTGAACAATGCTTTTTTTTTTTTCTTTTCTTTTTCTCTCTAAAATAGGGCTTTAAAGTGCAATTAAAAAGTAGATATGAATTAACACATCAATTAATTACCATCAAAGGTGCATAAATAATAAGCCAATGATCTTACCATATTGCACTAAAGCACAATTAGCACCCACAAAACATCCTTCTCGTGCTCCTAATTAGTTCTTTTCTTCTACCTCCAGACTCTCTCCCCTCCCCAAAGCTCCATTGCAGATCAGAGGCCAGTCACCGTCAAAGAGTACATTTTTATATGCGCCAAAAAGGACCATCATTTGTTAGCCAAAAAAGATGAGGAGAGGACAATTGTACCTACAAAACGATGGGGTCTAATACAAGGGGAGCTCAAACACTTATCACTCTCTGATAGGTCCAGAGGTTCCATTCATGTGGTGGGTCCCGCTGTCCATTTGATTTTCCATCTGCAGGGATAGAAATGGAGTTGAAATCCTCTCCGAACCTCACTGTCCAAAATCTAAAGGTCAGTAATCTGAACTGTTCAAGAGAGAGATCTTCAAGCCTTTGATTTGTGTTAGGTGGATTAACAAATTGAGTTAATAAGAATCGTCGGATTGAATTTGAATGATTCGAATTTGCTGATTGTTTAACCCTAGACAATGAGATCTGAAAAGAATTTCAATTGAAAAAAATGGGAGTTGAATGCCGAAAAAAAAAAAAAAAAAAAAAAAAAAAAAAAAAAAAAAACCCATATTGCTAGCAAGAACCAGTGAGACACAAAACTTTCAATTGAAGGAGATCATCAAGCAATTATGCCCAAGGGCAATGTTGAGCTCACATGTAACTACTCTGCCAAGCTACCCAATCTATCGACTTTCTGTCTTTTTTCTCTTCTGCAGGTAATTTCACAATATTTTAGGAAAACGACTTAAAAGAAAACAAATCACAGCATTTGAGCCTTGTACTTTGAGTTTGTAATTAAGCAGAGTATCAAATTGATTCACAACTCAATAGAGGCTGAGTCCTCGAGTCCAAGAACTACTTAAGAGAATGAGAACGATGGTTGTGGATGTGTGCTTCATTTCACCTCACCCCAATGACATGTAGATTGTACAGTGGAGGTTCAAGTCCTCATACCATATTGTTCGTCCATCATATTGGTGAGGTCAAATTAAGCATACATCCAAAACCATTGGATTAGAGTATTGAAAAAAAATCAAATCAAGAAGCATTTTCTCACTCAGTTATGGAAAACCTTGTACCATTGTTGCTGATCGGGAAGCGGATGGCTCTGCTCACCTGCAAATGCCCTCAGAATTCGGTTAATCTTTTGGTCATGCATCATAATTAATCAGGTGGCAATCAGACCTTAAACATGGGTTAATCACGAACCATATTAGCGTAGGTGGAGGGAAAGGGTTGGGTGAGTAGAACTTAATTTCTCCACCACAAAAGGGAGAAATTGTTATATAAATATGGAGGGTCAGACTCAGTGACACAGACAAAACTGAGCAATCAAAATGGGGACCAAAATAGTCGAATCCTGCACGGTTTTTTCATAGGTCCAAACTTTGTACAGAACCATCTGATTCTGTCTCTCGCTGCATGAAATAGCAACACTAATGTGATGGTGTACCAAATTAATCATGCAGCACACCGAGAGAACATAAAACATGCGGTGTCGTGTTATTGGTCTGGGCAGTAGTGTTTCGGGGGTGTGATATGTGTTATACTGCTACGTGAAGTTATTTTTTTTTTTTTTTTTGAAACCCTCTACGTGAAGTTATTAACTTACATGTTATAACATAAGTAAACAATATAATTGATATATTATAGAGTTTAGAATACAAAGTTACAACTAAATTTTTTCATAACGTGAAGGATCTAATAATATCATGCGGTAGAGTGATAGCCACAACGAAAAAGTCCTCTTGCATTGGAGTAAGAGAAGTACAGCATAATTTGATAAAAATCATGATGGATGCCAAATCACAAGTAATTCCTAGGCTCCATATCCCACCTAATAAACTGGGCCAATAATATTTGCTGAGTAATACTAGAGAAATTAAATTTATAAATTAAATGTTGGAAACTAAAAGACTTGGAAGTTGATAATTGTTTTATTACTTAAGCGTTGATAAACGTGTTCATTCCTATTAGCGACACATCATTTAGTTTGCAAATTTAATCTCCTTAGCAATACCCATATTTGCTGCATCACATTTTGCCAACATAGAATCTATTTGTTTATATTTTGTAGCTTTATATAGGCCTCCTAATAATGCTCCAACATTGTTTCCTTCCCTATATAATAACTCTTTTTCTTCTCCCTCTCCCTCTCCCTCTCCCTCTGTAACATGATCAGTAATGGAATGCAACTCATCCTATCAGTACTCAGGCAATGATCTCTATGACCAATCAGAGTTTCCCTACCCTTCTTCTGAGCCAAGTCTCCAGTCAGTTCCTTCTCTCACCTCACAATCCCACAGGCAACACAGCTTTCCATCAAACAATTACCACCACTGCCTCACCACCTTGCAGGGCCACAACTCCTACATATCCTCTCTAACCCTAGCCGGAAACTTCATCTACACCGGCTCGTCTGACAGAGAAATCCGGTCGTGGAGGTGCAACACTTTACTGGAATTCGACAACGCAACCCCTACTCAGCATGATCACAACATGGTGGCTGCAGGAAAGGGTGCAGTGAAGTCCCTAGCCATTTCAGGTTACAAGCTCTTCAGTGCTCATCAGGACCACAAAATCCGAGTGTGGAAAATCGACAGCCAGGAGCCTGATTTTCAAAAGTGCTCGCGGCTAGCTACGCTGCCAACGCTTGTTGACCGCGCCTCGAAGCTCCTGATGCCGAAGAACCATGTCCAAATAAGAAGGCACAAGAAGTGCACATGGGTGCATCATGTGGACGCAGTGTCTGCACTGGCCTTGTCGAGCGATGAGCTGCTGCTCTACTCGGTTTCGTGGGACCGTACACTCAAGGTTTGGAGCACAAAAGACTTCAAATGCTTGGAGTCTGTGACAAATGCACATGATGATGCTATAAATGCAGTAACATCATCAAATGATGGACATGTTTACACTGGGTCAGCAGACAAAAAAATTAAGGTTTGGAAAAAGGACTTTGGAGAGAAAAAGCTCTTTTTAGTTGCTACACTTGAAAAGCACAATTCTGGGGTGAATGCACTAGCTCTGAGCAGTGATGGGTGTGTGTTGTATTCTGGTGCATGTGACAGGTCCATTGTGGTTTGGGAGAAGAAAGATGGGGGTGGGAATATGGAAGTTCTGGGTGCGCTTAGAGGTCATACCAAGTCAATATTGTGCTTGGCTGTGGTGGCAGACTTGGTGTGTAGTGGCTCTGCAGATAAAAGTATAAGAATTTGGAGAGGGGTTAATAGAAGTTACTCATGTTTAGCAGTTCTGGAAGGGCATAAAGGTCCAGTGAAGTGTTTAACTGCTACAATTGATGACCATTGCAGCTCATCTGACTCCTCCTGTGTTATTTACAGTGGTGGTTTGGACTGTGACATCAAAGTCTGGCAGGTCTTTATTCCTAGTGAACTGTAGGACCCTAATTTACCATTTTCTACGAGAAAAACTTATATGCACGTGAAATATTACAATGACGGTACTTAAAGACAATCACAAACTTTTCACATGAAAAATATGTGATTGTATTGAGATACCGTCACCGTGGCATTCCAAATCGAGTATTGTGCTTGCTAGTGATTTGGTTTAGTTAATGAGAGGAGGAGACAGTGTTTGTACTTTCTCTTACTTTGCTCTGGAGGCTATAAACTGTAATATAATAAAAGAGATCAAAAAATTTCTGAGCTTTCCTTTTTGTGTGCTCTAAAGTCTAAATTATTGAGTGGAATTTTTCTCTGTCACAACATGCATGTGGGAGTCACATTCTTCAGCATGCTCTGGCAAAAATATAAAAAAAATCTAAATGTTTAAGTTGTTGGCTATCAGAGAGTTACAGATAGGAAACCCACCTCACAAATGACAAATTAGAAAAATATGGGAAAATCCAAATACATTAGAGCCAATAATTGACTAATGACCAAATATGACATGAATCCCAAATCAAGAGGCCAAATCTCAAATTCAAAATAAATTAATTTGAAAACTGGAAAAACTTTAAAAGCGGTAGATGACATATGTGAAAGACATCACCTGAGAGAGATATACTCCTCTGCTTAAAGCAGGATTGGTTGGCAACTTGGCAATTGACATGCATTAATAATAGACTATATATATATATATATATATATATATATATATAGACAGACACAGAGAGAGAGAGAGAGAGAGAGAGAGATTACTTGTTAATCTCACCTTCCTTTCCCTCTAAGTTGGGTTAATTTAGGCAACTAAAGCAAGATTATCTTCTAAATCTATCTTCTACAATAAGGAGCTTCTTTGACAGGAGCAGGTAGCCAAAGTAGGACTTATCCAAAGCTGATTAATTAGAAATCTACTTACTTTAGTATGTAATTACAAATTTCGTACGTGGAAGTTTAACATCCTTATGATCTACCATTAGTTCTTAACTTCATACTACAAGTGGATGGGAAGTTAGGTAACACGGTAATTTTATAATCTCAGGACAGAAAGCACACCATTATTCTGACCTAATTCACTTTTGTTCTTTTTGTCTCAAATCCAATGCTTGCTGAGTGCTGTCATTTAAATAACGTTGTTGACCTAAGACCAAACCCAATTTTGGACTAAATGCTATTTTTTAGGTTTTATTCTCCCCAAATCCAACCCAACTCATGCTAAATGTGTGGGCTAAAAGCTAAAAGCCAAACAAAAGTCAAATTCCTTCCAAGATTTAGCCCAGAAAATAGTGTGGGCACCACCAGCGGGACCCCACACACATGGGCATGTCTTTCAGGATTTATTGAATCCAACGGCTGAGATTGAATATAATCAAATAAAAAAGATTTAATGGCCCAAATTTAAATCCAACGGCTAAAATTATTTAACTCAAAATTCACCCAAATTTTGTGATTTTTCAATATTTATCATAATTTAAATATTTTTAAGTTAAAATGTTCATAAAATTAAATTATGATAATGTACATAATTTGTTTTTTTTTAATTACTTTAAAATAAAAAATTAGCCTAAATTTATTCCTTAATAATCTTGGGCTAAAAAATTTAGGCCAGAATCATTGGAGCAGAAAAGTTGTTTCTGGGCTAAAACTTAAATTTTCTAAACTAAAAATTTTAGATTTTGGCTTAAGGGTTAGAGATGGTCTAAGAGAAGAATGACAGGTATGAGATTTACCTCCTTTTTTTCAAAGATAAGTATCACATTAAAGGATAAAAAGAAGAACTGATGATCTAATTTGGATAATCTTGTGTGCAGGTGTCAACTATACAGGCAAAGCAAAACAGGTTATCTACGTCACACAATGCTTTACAAAGTAAAACCTAAGCTTAATCCTGATTACGTTCATGCTTAGCCAAGATTTCAAGTACCCAAAATTTTATAATTTCTCTTGAGCTACAAAAAGTGACTTCAGTCCCCAAACTTTCAGATCAAAAGGAGTGGGTGGTGCTGGCTAAAGGTGGAGCAAACACTAAAGTACGTCTCTGGACCATTACAATTGACATAGACGTCCAATGTCCTTGTAGAGAGAGAGAGAGAGAGAGAGATACCCTATGAAGTACAGATTGACCGAAAGAAAGGTGGGGGTGCAATGAGATCTTGCGGATGTGAGTGGCCGGTAGAGAACACCTCGGGCACAATTCAACCAATGTGTAGGTTAGTTTGCCACCAAATGAGGTGTCTAATGGCTCAGCCAGCAGTAATTTAATGGTTTAAAAGCAGCAATTAGTATGGCACTGAAAAATTGATACTAAAATCTGACCTTATGAGATTATCCTAAATATTTGTTCACTTCCTATTTTTCATCAGCTCAGATCTCATTCTCTAGCTCTTGAGTTCAATTTTTCTTTGTTACTACGTAGATGCGATCAACTTCTTCTTCTTTTTCTCCCCTAGAAAAATTTCACTGAAATAAACCCTGTGTGAATGTAGAACTGTAAAAGGCTCACAATGGAAATCATGAAAGTTCTCTTGATTTATGAGACACGAAATTATTTGAAGAAACGCTTACGCCGATCTCGACCAGAAATAATAAAAAAAAAACTTGCAAAATGTCGCATTTCATTTCCAAAGCAGAAGGTGTTACATAAATAACTGATGAAAGGGGAAGGAACACCAAGCCAAGTATATATAACATTTGAAATGGGGGCATCTGAATTATTTTACAGTGGTATTTTCTCTGGAGTACCTGGATCGCGAGGATACTTTCTTGGTGCAGGAAAAGTTTTCAAACACACGATGACAGTTCTTTGTCCATACGGGCTGTGCGATTCCACTGGATACAAACAGAGGTTACATCAGTAAACATGTTTCAGCTCTCTCTCTCTCTCTCTCTCCCCCCCCCCCCCCCCCCCTATACATGATAGGTTTGTTAAGTTTTCACATACGGAAGCACCCAAAATCTGAATTGCTTTTTCTGCATTCCTAACTTCCTCCTGTTCAAATGTGCCAAATATGTAGAGTGCTTAATATTTCATATCTAATAGTTTAACTGCACAATGGAAAAAGAAAAAAAACAAAGGGCTGTTCGTCATGTTGCTGAAGTAATTAAAGTCATAAATCTCCCTAGACAGAATTCCCACAACCCAAGATTGTTAACCAGTTCAGTTTTTAGTGACATTTTGGATACGGTTTCAGAAATGAATGGTTAATGTGATAAGACTTTTCGATTACATACCTGAGGATCGTGGCCCTTTGCAGCAACAAATAAACCGCCAACGCAAACCAGAGGAAGACAGTATTCAGCTGACCACCGAAGTAACAAGAATCAGCAACTCGCACATAGCGTTGAAACTCAAAATACACATACGAAATCAAGACAGGAATTTTTCTTTCCTACCTAAAACTCTCATTTCCGCAACCGCTCTGACTACCGCTACATCAAATTTTTCCCTGAGGCAAAGAGCCTGCCCCAAATTCTGTCCTATAACAAAACTTCATATCCTTAATTTGACATCTCTAGAAACAAAATTATATCTACGAAAAACACGAAACAATACCTCTGCTCTTCCTCTTACCACTTGAACATTCGACAAACCAATGTGACTGACAACCTGTTCCAAAAAAATGCATCTCTTGTACATAGACTCCATCAGTGTCACTTCCCTACCTATCCAGCGAAACCTGAACAAATTATACAAATTTCCGAAAAACTGCAACAAAAAAAATCGAAACTTTTGCTAAGTAGTTACTTACCTGGGCAAGCAATGGCTAAGATCAAACCCGGAAGACCCGCACCGCTCCCCACATCTACAAGGCGGAGGTTTTCGGACGAAGGGCTACGGTGAGAGAGATAAGAATTTCTAATAGACGGTATGATTGCAAGCGAGTCCTCAATGTGCCTCTCCATTACCTCAACCGCCTCCTTAACAGCTGTAAAATTCATTTTCTGCAAGTTCAAAAATCTCATCAATTGGTAATCTTTTCATGATTTTCCCACAGTTTTCTCAGCAACCAAACAGAGCATAAGTGTAAGGAGAGAGAAAACCTGGTTCCATTGGAGAAGAGTGTCGACATGGAGATGGACTTGCTCTTTTTGGCGGGAATCTAAAGTCTCAAAGTAAGAGGAGGAGCTAAGAATTGTAGCGGCGGTTAGGGTTTTGGGTCTGAATCTGTACGGACAGAGCGTCGCCGGATTTGATACCGGAAGGTGTTTGAAGAAAGTCCCCAAAGAGAATTGAACTGCGCAACGGCTAACGAACATCTTTCCCGCGCTCTCTGTCTCGGCCTCAACGACTTTTTATTTCATAAATCAAATAATTTAGGCCCAAATATTAGGGCCCGAGTAAGATTGTTGAGCTAAGAGACTGCAAAACTTATGTGGGCTCAGTTCGGTTGGCCTGACTGCTCAATATTCTACTTGCACCTAAAAGGTTAAATGCTAGTATAAAGAGTAAAGATAGTATGGAATTGGAGAAGATGTTCGGTAGGACTGTATGAGTATGACTAGAGCATTTTTCTAATGAGTGGTGACAGCGTCGAGTTGGATGAAATCAAATGACAGTAACAGGATGTAATAGCAAAAAATATTCAGTAAGGCTGTCTAATTAGAGCATTTCGATAATGAATGAGAATTGCATCAGGAGGAATTATAATACATAGATAAAATGAAATAACGAAAGAAATTCGATACCATTGTCTAACTAAACCCACTCTAATACCAAGTTATAACTTCTTTTTTGGTCAAATACACCGAGTTCAAATTGCATCTCATACTTTTGAGAAACTTATCTTATGAATTGTTGGGCATCCCTACACAATTTCTACCAAGAACAAAAGTGTGTGCAATGTGCATGCTCTGTTGTCAGCCTAATGTTCGATTGTTTATACTATTTTTGCAACAAGGGCGGTGTCAACCCACTTTCCAATGTAATGATGATACCCAGAGTTGAGAGATCAACAGGTTTCAAGGGAATAACAAGCACTTTTTTCCCTGTTGGAGGCATAGCAGCTCCTGCCTCTCACGAACCCCTTTTTCTTTTTCTTCTTTTGTTGGTTAATAACTAACCTAATTGCCTACTGCATGAACTCCAGACAAATAAACAGAGTTATATCTAGTATTGGGTGTATATTCTTTTGTTGGTTATATCTCGATTTTATGTAAATTTTAACTCAATATACTCTTTTGTTGGTTATATCATCTCATAAAATTGGGTGTATATTGAGTTAAAATTTACATTAAATCAAGTATATATATTATATAAGTTACATGAAATTAGATATAACTCTGTATATTTGTCTCTCTTATCATGTGAGAATAAACGTATGAAGTATACATTCGGTTTTATTTAGGTTTCGTAATTCATCCAAATAAAATGGATGACAAAATAAGTTATGCTTTGGATGGTAATGGAATATCATAAAGTGATTGTGACATGAAACAAGCACTGGTAAAGACTGGCTCGACACGAAATACTGTGAACGTTTGATCTTTGGTTTTGGACCTTGTTTTGGTGCTGAAAAGATTTGAATATCTGGGAATGTCTACTTTTTTGGCTAGCTAGGGTTTTCTTTTCCGTCGCACTATATTACAAAGTGGAATAAAAGGCTGGTTGAATTAAGTGGGAACTTTATCAGGGTCAAAACATAAAGTCTTTGAGTGGTTAATTAATACAAGTTGATTTGTGAATTAAGGATAATGTTCTTCAGGCTCATTGCATGTTTAACTATTTGGTAATTTCTTGCAACTTTCTTTTTGTCAAGGCAACTTTTTTCTTTTGTGATTCAAACCATGTTTGGTTAGAGACAAATACTAAGCTCGTATTCTGCACGAATCATTTGGGATGGTGAAGAAAAATCATGTTCAATTCCTGATGCTAATGAATCATATGATAGTAGAGAGTATATATGTTTTTTCTTTTTAGCAAATAACTTTGTAAATATTTGTACAATGTAGCACTCTGATATTAACAATGAGCTTGTACTTCAATTATATCATCCATGCATCTATGGTCATGTTTTCGACTTCCACATTCCCTAACATCCAGGGTTTAGGGCTTAATCAGAATTTAGAATTGAACATTCCTGCATTCTTTCTTCAGGATTCAAGATGTGGGATTTTTCACATTTCACCTGCAAGACAAACTATACACAGCATAAAATAAAAGAATGGTTAATTGAGTACTTTGAGGATGATCATTGCAGGTATAGAGACGACTGAAATGATAAATATGCTTTATTTGGGAATCTTATCCTTTCTCTCCAGGCACTTCAGGTATAGCTAGCCTGCTTCAAGCTTCAAGCTTTGCAATTATAAAAATAAGAAAAGACCACTTTTGTTTTTGAAGGAAGAAGATTGAATTACTAGCAAACAGTTCTGTCCACTTCTATTTAACAAACTGCTTTTGCAGGAGTACAGCATGCATTTTATCGTCACAACCTCACAAGTTCTCCCTCAATTTTGTATCACATCTCTGATCTCTCTCTCTCTCTCTCTCTCTCATGTAAATATATTATTTGATTCTTTATCTCTGTCATTCTTGATCATTTCTAGATTCCTCTGCCATTTTTAATTAGTTTCTTATATATATTGGTTTATATATGTTGGCCTGCCGTTTGCATCTTTAACTAAAACCGATAAAGCTTTCAGGGTTTCAGCAACTCTCTATATACAGTCACAAACAGCCTTTTACTGTAGACCATTAAAAAATGAGAGGTTTAACCAACCATTTTCAGTATTGTTCATTTTTAACGAAAAACTACTTGTATATCTATTCCGTTACTTTTCATTATACCTTTAAAAAATGTTTTTTTATTAAAAATCAAACTTTTTAAAACTTTTTGTTAGTTTTTCTTTAAAAAATAAAGAGCATGTAAAAAGAAAAGAACTTGAAAATTTAAGCTGCAATGTACACACCACCTAAGCTTTTCTAATTTTGGAGTCTCACTATTTAGGACCAACTCGTTTAACTTTCTTTTGTACAATACTTTTTCTGTTGAATTGTTATTTAATTAGAATGTGTAATTTTATTATGCATATATGTAATATTACAAGACAATATATGATATTAATGGAGGTGAGCAAAATATAGTATACTCTAGTTCTTCACTAAAAAAACCCCTACAATTCCTTTTTCATAGTGAAAAACACTAAAAATACACCACTGAAGGGAAAAAAAAACTCACGAACTCAATTGTTATTAGGAATCCAATATTGTTATTGCGGTAATTCATGATTTTTTATTCTTTCTTTTTAGAGTTTGATTCTTTAACTAGTATCTTTTATTAACATTAAATTTTTAGAAGAACTACACTAATTAGGTATAATCTCATTCTCTTAGTAATCATGTGACCAAAAATTCATGGCTAAGCACGTCTTCAACCTTAATGTTATATTTAAAGGTGTGTGACCATGCATTCTTCAATCATCTGTTTTCTTAACTACCATGTGACGAAGAAAAAAATTTTGAACTCAATATTAACAAAGGTAATACTAGAGAGACTAAATTTTGTAAACTAAATAACATAAAAGTTGATAATTGAATTATTAATTAAACGTTGATAAACATACTAGCATTAACCTATTAGAAATGTAGATTTTTTTGAGGTAAAATATTAGACAAGTAGAATTAGAAGGTACGGTTTGGTGGAAGTTGATTGGGGTGTAGGAACCGAGGGGTCCAACAAGTGTTGCAGGAGATTCCTTTTTCCTTATAGAAAATGCAAAAATCTTTTCTTAGAAAACAGGAGCTGGGGGGCTTGAAAAAGCTACCACACACCAAAGGCCTTCATGATAATAATTCCTCGATCTCCATCAAGAGAGAGAAAGAACAGCGATGGCACACAATAGCAATAGCTTGGATTTTTGTTCAAAGTTTCAACACAAGAACCAAACAGCAATCATGATGCTCTCCTCCTTGCCCTTCCCTCTGACTCTCTACCACCATCATTACCCCCTCAACCCCACCTTTATCACCATCATCATCACCACCACCACCACCACCATCCACCAACCCCACCACCACCATCATCATCTCCAACATTACTCATCACCTGCAGGAAACCTACTTCTCCTTCCGCTATTACTGCTGCCAAAGAAACAAGCAGCAGCTGATCAAGATCAACAGCAAGAAGAAGAAGAAGAGGAGGAGGAGGAGGAGGAGGAGAGAACTGGCATAGGCTTTCACTAGTACTGCTCCTTCTTCTACATGAGATCAAACCCTACTTATTGTATGAGTAGGGTTTCTCCGACGAAAGGGCTTTCTAACTCTTTGGCTCAAGGGGAATCAAGCGTCTCGGTCCGATCATTTGCTACATCAACCCTAGCAAATCCACACATACCTAGTTTGTTCTGAATTTTTGGCTACCAGCTAGTTCTGAATCAAGTGTTTCCCTTCACTTTTAATTAAGTAATTAAAGTTGTTTTTCTTTAATTAACATGTTCACATGTGCTACTTCTACTCATATCTAATTAGTAGTCTTGCTGTGTAGATGATTCCAAACATGTGAGAGCATGATAATTATTATTGCAGGTCGCTTCATGTTGTCTGTAAGATTTTGTTTGCATACTGTTGAGTGTTTATAATTAATGATTTGATCTTATTAATTATTATTTTATTTTACATATTCTGAAAGAGTTTCCATTAATTTCTCCTTTTCTAACTTAAGTGGAATCAGTGCCTCGCTAGTTGTTATTCCCAGTACACAAGCCGGCCTGCAAAATAGTGCATGGAGAATTGTTAAACTAGTTCGCTAGGGTTTGGTTAAGTTGGTTTCTCTCATAGTCTCATGGCAGCTGTGTGTTTAATTAGATTAATCGATTTAATGTTAATTTAAGGTGTTCATATAATCAAAACATGCATGCTAGAGTACTAACTTGGATAGCCGTGTTACAAAGACATCTTGTTGTTAGCAAGAGTTTTTTTCTAGGGAAAACTTGATATAAGTCCAATTTTTTTAGTCAATAGTAGGAATAGTCCAGTTTATTAAAATAAATTCAATTTGTTATATTTAATTATTTAATTATCAATGGTTATCTCTTTAATGATAAGATTTATTATAAAAATCAAATTTCTTCCCAATTATCTCTTTGCTTATTTCTTTTTATTTGTCTTTTTGTTATTTCTCGTTCTTTCTCCTGCTTTAAACCCCATTTATAGATTTTGTTTTTAATTTTTATAATCAACCTATATCACAGGTTAATTATTTTATCTACCTATATGACATATTCTTTTTTTATAATCAACCTGTCACAGATTAATGTGTCTTGCTTATAGGTATGTTATGTTTTTTCTACCTTTTAATTAGGTTTCGTATCTCACGTATAGGTATTATATAAATTCATATATTTGTTACTTGAGTTAGGGTAAAATGTTTTGCAGATAAATTTACGTTAGTATATTAGTTTTTTTGTTATAAGATATTAAATATATTCTTTTGGAGTTGGAAAATGCATAATATTAGAAGATTTTAATTGATTTTTAATATTTTTAGAAAATATAAAATGAGTATAAAAGAAATAAAAACATATAATTTGATAACTTGACTCACTCCTTAAAACACTACGTTTTTGGACCTGGATCTAAAAGCCTCTTTTTTTCTATTGGTTTTTACACATTAGGTTACAATACCGAATGAGAAGTATTTTGTGCAACGAACAAAACACTATATTGCTTATATAGAGTACATAACTCTAATAGATCATAAGCTTATTAGGAATCCTCACGCATCTATACTTTCTTTAATTAGATCCTAAATATAATAGAAACCATTTTGCCCATATTACTCAAATTCACTAAACCTTAGTGGGCACTGAATATGCTAATTAGTTAATATTCCAAATCCCAATTAAATTTCCAAGCAATTCACGAGTGACTAGAAGACCACATTAGACACTAATGAGATTTCTCCTGTATGCGGTGCAAGGAGAAATAGATTCCAACATTTAATTAACATGGATTTTCATGAGACTGATTTGGTAACTTAACATTATAACATAATTAAGTAAACACAACTTAATTATTTCAGCTGTACTCCAGTTTGAATTTTGAATCGATCGTACTGATATATGGGGATTGATGATTATGAATTTAACTACGTGTCTAGAAGCTAGGGGTGAAATTTCAAAGTCTCTATGGTCTCTACTTAGAAAATTCAAGTCTAGGTAGTACATGATGTCAAAGTTCTAGAGTCGATTCAGCTAATTACACAATTGTTGTCTTCAACTTAACCACTTGTAAAGGCCTCGTACAAAGATATATAGTGAAACCATTCAAACGAGAAGGATTTAACTTCTTCAGGTTTTGGATACGAGACACACTTCAACACATGAGTGCTCATGTTAACCCACGTGTACCTTGCTTAATTGGTCATGTGAGGACAAAAGACACGGCGTGCTAATAAGGAAGACATTTTGCAAAGATTGTTGGTGAAATATGCATGCCGCATTCTTGGTTCATTCCGTCCTGTTGCATGTCAAGTTTTTTTCCTGGCAATGTGTGCATATGTGGTGTCTTGTCTGTATCCATTTTTTTTTTGGACTGTTTTTATTTCTCGCTTTCATCTACGGTGTCTTTATAATTGATCCTTCTGAACTTTGTTATAAAAATTCCCATCGACCAAAAAAAAAAAAAAGTTTCTTTCCTGGGTCCTGGCATACCCAGGAGATTTAGTCCAAAGCATGCCCCTCACTTTCAGTCTGTCCAGACTGATAACCAGTTTGCCTACTGCATGTGGATTGTCTAGTACATATATGGGAGGCCAGACATGGCACATCTTTTAAGTAATTAATTAGCTACAAAAATTTGGAATGACAATTAAAAGGTTGATTAATTAGCAATAATAATGCATTTCATATGTTCTTATCAAATTCATCTCTCTCTTGCACTTTAATTTGTACGGAATTAATCATCAAATTTACCTTTCCAGATCAAAGGCAATAGACTGTTTTAAAAAGATTGGGTGGTGAAATTCTTTTAGCACAAACACAATTGAGTAAAGCATGCAGACATCTTTTTTCAAATTAATCATGCACCACAAAATGTACATAAATCCTCTGATAAAAAGTTGTATCTATAATATCATTTTCCATGGATACTTAAATGAATTTGTACATAAATCGTCTCATTTATGAACATTTTAACATAAAAATATTTAGATTCCGATAAAAGTTGAAAACTCACTAAACCGACCCTGTGAAACATGTATTTATAGGATTTTTGGATGAATTTTGATTCAAATATATTTTTAAAATTGTTTTGGATTTAATTTTGAGTCACTAGATTTTTTTTTTTTAAGGCTTCTTTTAAACCTAACAATTAAAAAAGAATTTAATTAATTTAAAGGAATTGTTATTAACACTCCAAAAATCTTATTCTACACGCCTCACAAGAGTATTTTTCTTTCTAATTATAGAAAATTTAGAATGTCAAATGAGATTTTAAGAATGCTAAGAACAATTCCCTAATTTAAAACCTTAATTTTAGATTTTAATCTAATAGTCATAGATGATCTAACCAAACAAAAAGGTAATTCGTCTATTTTGTGTGACCACTGACAGAGATGGAGAAAAGTACCAAAGCCCCAAAAAAGATAAAAGTCCTTTAGTGATAGATGCCCATTTAGAAACCACTACATTTGAAACCCATAAGTCCCAATGATTTGAAGCCCACTGCAAGTGCAAGCATAGCACCTAATTTCCATGAAAATATTAAGCTTTGTGTGTTTCAGTAAATAGTGGTACCATCCACTCATCTTCTTTTTTTCATTATTCACGTACTCTTTTTAATTTTTGGGAGTCAAATCGAATGAATGAATAATATCAAAAAACAAAAATTAATATGAGGTATGTGAAAGATATAAAGAAGTACGTGGATAGTAACACACTTCGAATAAATTCTCAATCCTTTTGAATTGGTCATTTAGCATTGCTGATATTAAGTTGTTAACAAGGAGTTTTTAATTCCCTTTTAAAAAAATAAAAATAAATGTGGCGTTTGGCATTAAACAAATAGGAAATAAAGGTGTTCCTTCACTATCAGATTACATGCGTATATGAAATGGGGGAGCGGGTGTGTTCTCTGAGTTGTGAACATTTAACTTAATCTATAATTTTCCAGATGGCCTTTTGGGTCTTTGGAAGAGCTACTGTTGTTTTGATTTGTGCAACCATGAACTGTCGGAGTTCATCAGTTTGTTGGCTCTGCAGCCCACCTCACCTACAACTCTGTGTCTTAACAATGTAAATGAGAGAATGAAGTAGTTTTGGATACATTAACGCCATGTTTTGGATTGAGTATGCAGGTACGAGCTAAAAGTGTTTTCCGATTCTGTCTCGTGGAGAACTTGAAATTACTTATGGGTCATAGAAGCGTTTCTGAAAAAGCACTAGGACAAGCACTTCCAAATACTTTCCCACGAAACACATGGATTAATAAAAATTTCAACGTGTCTATAGTAAAAATACTTCTAGCAGAAGCGCTTATAAACACAGGTGTTTTTTATATAAACAATCTCAAACGAAAGCATTCAAAGTTAAAGATACGTTGTAGTGCATTAGATTGTTCCACTATCTCACCGAGAATGAAAGTAAGAATCTTTCTCGTCTGGTTCAAGCATCTTTTAGTTAACTAGAAATTTGTGTATTGTTTCTTAATTACCATCTAATTATAGTTGAATGATCTTCACTTATCTCCCAAATCTACCAGCTCAGAGTTTCAGACACAGAAATATAGTATTAATTGATTCAAGTTTTGGGCATGTTCAACTATCTGCTTAACAGTTGACAAAAAACAAAAACCCCATTTTCATAACATATACACACAAAGGACTATGCTCCACTGTTCATAGAACGGGATTATGGATAACATATCAATAGTTATACTGACAACATATTGAAGGAGTAGAATTTTCTTCCCTCTTATTCTCGTCCCCTTCCCTCCCCTCCTCTCACATATTATTTTTTATCTTATTGTCTCTATAAAAAAAAAAAAAAAAAAATTCAATATAAGATGTTGACATGGCTAAACCATAACCGTTCAAATAAGACGGAAGGGAAGGAGAGAGAATCCTCCTCCCATAGTGAAACGTTACCAACACCATATTAATGCCATATCTCACCATGTCGAGAGAACACATGGACTTCCATATCAACACCGCATCGACAATTGTCTATAATAAGAATAGTTTGAATGACATATTGAATATCTTAAGTGGGATTTCGTTCCATGACCTTAAAAAATTCATGGAACGAAATCCCCTTAAGAAATTTAAGACGGTTCTCTATTATAGCTCTACACATGCAAGTTGCCTGACTTGATGCAGGTCTGGTTTGACATGGTTTGGTAGGCTCTGCAAAAATCTGCTGACTTACAGTAAACCTAAGTTCTCAATCATAATTCAAAACCCTAAAGTGATCATTGAAGCCACCAACTCTGGAATGTGAGAGTCTGTGACAAAGACTCTTTCAAACTCCAGGCTCTCAAACAATCTCTCTATGATTTCGTAAACTTCGCATACGTATGGTTAGTAGTTGAAATACACTCTTCTGGGAATTTTTTAGTATGACAACTGTCATTCTGTTTATCTAAGATGGAAATCCTAATGAGACTCTTTTAAAATGAGGCTTTACGGATTTCTTGACATATCACAGTTTAATGTTAATAATGTTTTACCGCAGCCACCATAATTCCCATTATTGCCGTGCCTTTTTCCACACCTTCCCCACCATTGCCGCACCACTAAACCTCCATAAACCCAATCCCAAAACCAGAAAAACATCCAAAAAACTCACCTAGACTTTCACTGCCGCAGCAAGGAGAAGAAGAAGGAGGGCTTAGACGCGCAGAAATTCAAGTGGATTCGTTGGGCGTTCTAGGTGTAATCCATCCTTTGTTCTTTATGTTTAAATTCAATTTTATTTTTCTTGTTGTGAACATGAGAGGCTAAAACCCTATTTAGCTAGGGGGTGATTCGAAACCATGTTTATGCTTGCAATATGATTTGATTACTTTTGGTTGGAATTTCGTGAATGGTGAATTCAATTTGTTTAATTGTTTGATCGATAACTTATTTATGTTTGTTTATTGAGAGTGCACGCTTAATTTTCATGCATGAATATGACGCTAGAATATAAGTAAGTTTCACCTAATAGTTATGAACTTATATTCACAAGTAGTGGAGGTTGCTTATAAACAATCGCGTTAAATAAATTCTTGGCATAAGTTTCATGCAATCATAGTAACGAATGCCTCGTCAACACTTATAGTTTTCATGATGCTTAATGATTCTTGCTTGTATCTCTATTATGCAATTCATGTAGGGAACTTGTGGGGAATGCTTTGGGTTGTCGCATGCAATCATCCAATTCATTAACTTAAGGAAAACTTGACGGTTAATTTAAGCGGACCTAATTAACCCGGGGTGTTGAGTTTCATAATTCATCGAAAGACCAACTGAAAATCATCTTGTATGCAAGTGTAACATGTGTGGAGAAGAACCTTCTAGCTAGCATTCATCCCTATTTTCATCACATTCATATTTACATTCTGCCTTTAAATTACAATCTGTGTATTTAGTTTAATCTCGTCCAAAACCAATCCCCCTTTACCTTAGTGTCTAATTTAGTTAGAAAGTGTCTTAGTTTGTGTTTATAAGTGTTTTGTATTCTTTGAGTCTTTTGATTTGTTTTAGTATTTTATTGTTTAGTTTTACATTCTTTGAGTCTAGTTTAGTGTTTTTAACGTTTGTTTTACGTTTTTGAGTCAGTTTCCAAGTGATTTAGTAATCCCTCCTAATCCCCGGTCTAGAACGATCCCTACTTGCATCTTTACTACAATTGTCACAAGAGGGTTTTAATTTGTGTGCTTATTTAGTTCGCATCAAATTTTTGGCGCCGTTGCCGGGGATTAGCAACTTTGCTAATCCCTTGGATTGTTACTTTCTGTTTAATTTAGTTTTTGTTAAGAATTCTGACCTTGTTTTGTTTTCCTTGTTTTAGGTACTAGTGCATGACTCGGAGTTCTCAACCGATTCGTGAGCATATCTCTGATTTTGACAGCGATTTTGAGAGGACTTTGAGACGGAAGAGGAAGCCACACGAACCAAGTCCACAACGTCCGGAATCTGACCTTGAAGAACAAGAGGCCACGACAGGTGCATTTGAGGAACCCACGGCAGGGATTTTTGAGGAACCACAAGTCATGGCCGTGGACACCCGGACACTCAAGGAGCTTGCAGCTTCGGGATTGGGTAATGCAGCACCCTTGTGTATCCAATACCCCCCACCTGCCGAAGGGAAGACCGACGAGTTCGAGTTGAAGTCCAGTTTGCTCCATCATATTCCGAAGTACCATGGGTTGTCTATGGAGGATCCGAACAAGCACTTGAAGGAATTTGAGGTGGTGTGTTCAAGCATGACTCCCGTCAACGTCGACGGAAGCATATTGAAGATGAAGGCTTTCCCATTTTCTTTGATGGACAAAGCCAAGGATTGGTTGTACGACTTAGCTCCCGGAACCGTCACATTATGGGAGAGCATGAAGAGGGCTTTTCTGGAGAAGTTTTTCCCAACTTCTCGAATCATCCTTTTGCGTAAAAGGATAAGTGGGATTCAACAAGAAGAATGTGAGTCATTTCCTATGTATTATGAACGTTTTAAATCTCTTGTTGCTTCGTGTCCACAGCACCAGATGAAGGAGGAGTTGCTTCTACAATACTTCTACGAGGGGCTCCTACCTATCGAACGTCAAATGCTAGATGCCTCAGCGGGTGGAGCATTGGTGGACAAGACACCCAGGGATGCTAAGGTTTTGATCGCTAACCGAGCATTGAACGCTCAACAGTACGAAGGAGTAGGCCAAAGAGGACCCACACGGCAGCAAGTGCATGAGGTAAGTTCCACCCCCGATATTCATTCACAGTTAGCTAATCTTACTTCCATTGTGTCTCAGATGGCCGAAGGAATGAGGATGCAAGGACCAGTGGTATGCGGGGTGTGTTCGATCCAAGGACATGCTTCTGAGAAGTGCCCACAACTCATAGAACATGGTGGATGGGAAAGCGCCAACGCAATTGGGTTTCAAGGTCAAAACCAACCAAGGAACGATCCGTATTCCAATACCTACAATCCCGGTTGGAGAGACCACCCAAACTTCAAATGGAGGGAGCCCCAACAACCACAACAACAAGGAGGCTTTAGGCAACAACCCCCGGGCTTCTTCACCAAGCCATTAGCACCCATACAAGCACCTCCACAATCTGCCCAAACAAGTTCAGGTAACACTGTAGATAATGATACACTTCTTAAGTTACTAACGAATTTGTCTCAGGGGCAAGAAAATCAAGCCAAAGCCATGCAAAACCAAGATAAGAGGGTGAAGCAATTGGAGAGACAAATTGGGCAAATTGCAGATTTTGTAGGGAAGTTTCGTGAGCAAGGCCAACTTCCTAGTTCAACCATTCCAAACCCAAAGGGAGGGTTTGAAACGGCCAACGCAATCACCTTGAGAAGTGGAAAAGAAGTTGGCATTACATCCAAACCATCACCATCAAGCCCCGAAGAGGAGGAAAAACTGAGAATCGAAGAGGAGGAGATAGGCCAACCCACGACAAAGGTGGAAACACCTTTGCCGCAAGTTTGTATTGATCCAAAAGTGTCTAATTCGGCCAAAAAGGGTAAGAATGTGTCAAATTCGGTTCCTACTAATGTTTTTCCTTTCAATGTGCCTTTTCCTAGTAGGTTCATGCAAACAAAGAAGGAGGAGCAGGAGAAAGACATTCTGGAGACGTTTAGGAAGGTCCAAGTAAACATTCCTTTACTTGATGCCATTAAGCAAGTGCCCAGGTATGCAAAGTTTTTAAAAGAATTATGCACATCTAGGAAAAGAATTTCAAACAAAGAAGTTGTGAAAGTGAGTGAAAATGTATCAGCGGTTTTGCAACGAAAGTTGCCTCCAAAATGTAAGGATCCAGGGAGCTTTACTATCCCATGCACAATTGGAAACACTAGATTTAAACAATGCATGTTAGATTTAGGTGCTTCTATTAATGTCATGCCATATTCCATTTATGCATCTATGAACCTGGGTGAGTTAAAACAAGATGACGTTATAATTCAATTGGCCGATCGTTCTAATGTTTATCCCAAGGGAGTCCTTGAGGATGTTTTAGTGCAGGTCAATCATCTCATCTTTCCTGCAGATTTTTATGTCTTAGAAATGGAGGATTCGAGCGATGCTCCATCATTGCCACTCTTGCTAGGCCGTCCGTTCATGAAAACAGTTCAAACAAAGATCGATGTGGCCAAGGGAGCACTAACAATGGAGTTTGGTGGTGATATAATTAAATTTAATGTTTATGACTCTATTAAGAATCCTAACGATAGCCATTCTTGCTTTGTCATAGATGTGCATAAGGACATGGGGCCGAAAGGATCCATACCTATCAAGAAGGATGTATCGAGAACCACTGTTGGAGAAGAACTTGGAGTGATTGGTCTACAACCACCCAATATGGCCGAAAGTAGCCATAGTAACATTGTTGAAAGGGCTGTCATTTTTGAGCCCTCACCACATTATGATTGTAAGTCTTCAATTCCAACCTCAATTCCTATTTCAACTAATAGGTTGTTACCGTCGTTGGTGCAGGTGACCAACCGATATAAAGATGGTGGGAGCATTTATATGGATTGTCGGAACCGAAACACTACCATCAGGGAGGATTATTATCCCCGCCCATTCATTGAGTCGTATTATGGAAGTGTTGAAGGGCATGTTGTGGGGAGGATCCCATTCCATGCCGTGAGCCCTAGTGGAGATTAAAAGAAGGTTTCGTCCGGCTGGAAGACGTTAAAGCAAGCGTTGCTTGGGAGGCAACCCATGCAATCAACAAAGGACGAACTTGGGAATCGCTCCACACTCAGATTTGCGTCCCTAAACCCTTTCCTTTGTTGCTTACTTTATGTTATGTGTAATGTGTTCAATTGTGTCTAAAACATTGAGGACAATGTTTAGTTTAAGTGTGGGGGGGTAACATTCTGTTTTGAGATATTTTTGCATGAAATTCATAGGGTATTACCACCTAACATGTCTAAACTTGTTTCCCACTGTTTTTAAGTGTTTTTAAGCTATTTTAGAGGGTTTTAGTGTGTATTAACTTAAAAATCCGAAAATACCATAAAAATTTGAAAAAATTATTTTGAAAAACCCAAAAAGAGTTGTTTTGGTGTGTTTGTTTGTGTCGTAGGTTACCTTCCAACACAATGATGAGGATTTGGTTTTTAATTGCATGATGGTTAAAGAAAGTTACAAACATTGATGGACGTTTGATATACTCTTTGGTTTATGCTTGTTTGTAGTTATAGTTTACGAATTCACATGTAATCACAAAAGAAAAAAAAAATTAGTTTTTGTAACATGCTTGAAGGAAGGAACTTAACAAACGCTACATCCCTGTGAGACTTGAGCCTAAACGTTATTTGGAGAGTAATAATCTAAGCATCATTGTTTTCTAAAGTCGTTGCATGATCTCATTATTCTTTGCTTGGTTACTACTTAGAAGGCGTTTCATCACTTAGTTCCAAATGCTAGAACTCATGCCCATTTCATTCAAAGCATGTCATTGATTTGCATAACACGTATTCAAGATGAAGTTGTGTAGTGACCACCACCAAAAGCCAAACAGCCATGTGCCCTTCACTCATTTTGTGTTTAAGTTTAACCCCATTGAGCCGTGTTAGCCCATGTTCTTTGTTAACCCACATCATCTTCACCTAGCCTAGATTAGGACCATCCGTACCCTTGTTCTTGAAGCATAGTAAGCATGAATGAATTCCCTTTGATTAATGTGTTGCAGAAAATAAGTGTGGGGGAAGGATTATTGATGTGAGTTATGTGCCATAGGCACGGCTAGAAAAAAAAAAAAAAAAAAAAAAAAAAAAAGAAAAAAGAAAAGAAGAAAGAAAAGAAAAAGAAAAGAAAAAAAAGTTCAAAAAGAGTTGAAAAGTATTGTTTGTTGAAGTAAGGGCCCAAAACTATGAATTAGGCCCTAAGAGTTGTTTGAATCTCCCCTGTTTGTCTAAAAGTTGATTTCTGCATTCTAAGGGAACTCTAGGTCTTAATTTCATTACTTTGCTTGCTATTGCTTAAAGAACTTTTGTTTATCCCTACCTTTCCTTGTGAGCCAATACCCCAAGCCCCGTTACAACCCTTGACTTCTATCTTGAGTGTTGTGCATTTCAATTGTGGAGTTTGAATTTGGTATGAGCATATGGTGTCACTGGTTCTCGCATCTAAGTAGTAGCATTCCATTCATGAGATCATATGTAAACACGTTTAATTACTCCAGAAATTGCTTTCTTTGTTATAACGTATGTGAGTACTAGTCTTTCATGTTTACATCAATCTTCTCACATATAACTAGTGTAGGGTGTGTAGTCAGAACATCTGAGTGAAAATTGAGTGTATAACTAGTGAGGAATTGAGGGAATTCTCTAAGGCATGTTACTACATTCAAAATGTGTTTTAATTGATTAAATGCGAGCTAGTGAATGGTGACTATGAGTAAGTATGTGCTCGAGGGGAAGGAAGACTAACAACTATGTGAGTAATGATCTTTGATATGTCATGTTTCATTGGAAATCCCTGAGGCAAACGTTGGAAGGTTTAGGTTATGTTTTGTTTGTTTTGTTTCGTTTTGTTTAGTTTAGTTGTTTTGTTTTGCTCGAGGACTAGCAAAAGTTAAGTGTGGGGGAATTTGATAGGAGCATATTCATGCGACTTAATTAGCTTGTTCTCGTGCATTTATGTTGTGTTTATTTAGTTATTTTCGTGTTTAAGGCCACTTTTGTGTATTTTCAGATTATAAGGCCAAAGTGTGCAAGAAGATACAAATTGGAGCCTTTTGGAGCAAGAGAGGAATGAATGAGTTGAAGACTTGAAGAAACGATGAATTCCTACCAAAACGAGGACTTTTACTCAAACAAGGATTCCTACTTGATGTAGGAAAGTTAACCCTAGGTTTCCCGTTTTGGTAACCTTTCCTAATCTTGAACGTCCGTATTTTCTTGCTACTTTGAAGGCCTTGTAGGCACTTTAGGACACAAAACAAAGGCCCTAGTCCACTCTAACACCCTTGCCGTGCCCAAGCCCTTTCTTTCCTTCCCTTGCCGTGCAAGGGGGGTATTTAAGTCCATTGTCACTCACTTAAACCCTATTTTCCTCTCCTAACCTAATCCTAGCCGCACCTTGCAGCCATCCCTTTTAATTTCTGATTTTATTTCCTAATTCTAGAAGCTTTTAACTTAATTCTAATTCACCAAAATAAATTAGGGTTTGTTTTTCTTAAACCCTAAGTTTTCCACCACCTAGCCGCACCTTAGGGATTTCTCATTATTACTTTTCATATTTTTCAGCCACCAAATCCATCTTGCAGCCGCACCCTAGGTTTAAACATATATTTCATTCACAAAACCAAAAAAGCCGCACCTTTTTCCTAACTTTGGGAGGATTCACATTTTATTCACCCTAATTGAATTAGCATAAGCCAATCTCCCTTTTTTTTTTCCACCATAAGCCGTGGCCCCCATTGATTATTGACCCTAATAAACCTTTTCTCCACTTTCCAGCCGTGCAGCCCACCATTCCATTCCAGCAGCCTTCCTCCACCTTCCAGCCATTCACCATAATAAATCATTCATTCACTCTCTCCCATTTATCCTGCCGCAGCCACCTGCACCCAATTTTCTTCTCTGCCGCCAACCACCATCCATTCCAGCATCCCATCACCCAAAAACCAAGCAGCCACTAGCACCTAAAAACCAAAAATCACAACCTTTTACCGCAGCCACCATAATTCCCATTATTGCCGTGCCTTTTTCCACACCTTCCCCACCATTGCCGCACCACTAAACCTCCATAAACCCAATCCCAAAACCAGAAAAACATCCAAAAAACTCACCTAGACTTTCACTGCCGCAGCAAGGAGAAGAAGAAGGAGGGCTTAGACGCGCAGAAATTCAAGTGGATTCGTTGGGCGTTCTAGGTGTAATCCATCCTTTGTTCTTTATGTTTAAATTCAATTTTATTTTTCTTGTTGTGAACATGAGAGGCTAAAACCCTATTTAGCTAGGGGGTGATTCGAAACCATGTTTATGCTTGCAATATGATTTGATTACTTTTGGTTGGAATTTCGTGAATGGTGAATTCAATTTGTTTAATTGTTTGATCGATAACTTATTTATGTTTGTTTATTGAGAGTGCACGCTTAATTTTCATGCATGAATATGACGCTAGAATATAAGTAAGTTTCACCTAATAGTTATGAACTTATATTCACAAGTAGTGGAGGTTGCTTATAAACAATCGCGTTAAATAAATTCTTGGCATAAGTTTCATGCAATCATAGTAACGAATGCCTCGTCAACACTTATAGTTTTCATGATGCTTAATGATTCTTGCTTGTATCTCTATTATGCAATTCATGTAGGGAACTTGTGGGGAATGCTTTGCGTTGTCGCATGCAATCATCCAATTCATTAACTTAAGGAAAACTTGACGGTTAATTTAAGCGGACCTAATTAACCCGGGGTGTTGAGTTTCATAATTCATCGAAAGACCAACTGAAAATCATCTTGTATGCAAGTGTAACATGTGTGGAGAAGAACCTTCTAGCTAGCATTCATCCCTATTTTCATCACATTCATATTTACATTCTGCCTTTAAATTACAATCTGTGTATTTAGTTTAATCTCGTCCAAAACCAATCCCCCTTTTCCTTAGTGTCTAATTTAGTTAGAAAGTGTCTTAGTTTGTGTTTATAAGTGTTTTGTATTCTTTGAGTCTTTTGATTTGTTTTAGTATTTTATTGTTTAGTTTTACATTCTTTGAGTCTAGTTTAGTGTTTTTAACGTTTGTTTTACGTTTTTGAGTCAGTTTCCAAGTGATTTAGTAATCCCTCCTAATCCCCGGTCTAGAACGATCCCTACTTGCATCTTTACTACAATTGTCACAAGAGGGTTTTAATTTGTGTGCTTATTTAGTTCGCATCAAATTTTTGCAAGCATAAACATGGTTTCGAAACCATATTCATGCGACTTAATTAGCTTGTTCTCGTGCATTTATGTTGTGTTTACTTAGGTATTTTAGTGTTTAAGGCCACTTTTGTGTAGTTTCAGATTATAAGGCCAAAGTGTGCAAGAAGATGCAAATTGGAGCTTTTTGGAGCAAAAGAGGAATGAATTACACAATTGGAGCGTGTTTTTGCTAACATGGCTTATCAAAATGAATTTGACTACCCATTTATCTACTCTACTGAAGATACTCTAAAGCCATACAAATTTCAGCAAGTCAAAACCCAAAACCATTTAATTTCAATTGCATATTTGTTTAATGTTAATCTTTAATCAAGGAGATGGATTATCCAACTTCAACTTATTGACCAGATTTCCATCTACTCTAACTCTTTATATATTGAAATCTCCCTTGAACAAGATTGTTTAACAGAACTATATTGGTGTTCCATTGGTCGACAGAAGTAGTAGGTATAACATTCCAATATTAAACTAAATTGGTGTCCTTTATCCTATTTTCTAATCCACTCATCAATATGATACCAATTAGATTAAATTTTAAATATAACTTAAAAATTGTATTGCTTAATCTCAAAACTAACTTTTTTGGAACCAAACTTAAGAAGCTAGATGTGAAGGTGAATATTCTTAAGCTACAAGCGAGTTAAGTTCAACCATTAAATAAGTAAAGGAATGCAAGCAATTACCTTCTCATTTCAACCATTTGATCATGCAATCTTATACGATGATGATCAGAACTATTTGTTAATTTAAAGACCATTTTGCAAAAAAATTAACTAAATTCGAAATCGTTCATGCATCTAATGAGACATTTTTTTTTTTCAATTAAACACTAAAATTCCGACAATATTAATCGAACGGTTAAATAATTTTTTATTTAGGGTTTAGTTTTAGTGGAGTTGATCTATAAGAGTAATGTTGAAAATAGACGGTTTCAGTCATAAGAAAACATTACTAAATCATAAAAGGAAGAAAGTAGAAAAAGAAGATCAGAATAAAAAGGTTGCAACGATAATTTAAAGAACAAAACTTAAGATGAGAAGATAAAAAAATGCTATTATGCTAGCCATGTAAATTGAAATTATAAAGAGAAAATTCAATCTGTGATAAAAAAAACGTAAAACACACAACTCTACTAAATTTGACTACAATACCAAAACGTATTTAAAAAAAAAAAACAACACACAATACACAAGATAACCCCAATTATTTTTACATTTTCCTCACACAAAAAAAATTTGATTCTTGTTAAAAACGAATTAAACCACATTATTAAAAGGTTCAATTCTCGTGAGAGAGTATGAAGCATAGCACATTTTCTCATTCTTTTTTAGTAAATAATATCGTTTATTTTAAAATATAAAAAGATACACAAGAAAACCCCTGTAATTTTACTTTTGCCCCAGATGGTGGGCTTCTACAATGAGAGGGTTGCCATGACTGGTCAAACAAACAGCCCACACAGCTTATAGACCAAGATTATAGTCAATCTTTGACAGAAGTCAAACACTAAACTTCTAGAAAAAAAGTACCTTAATTAAACCTACTCATGTCCACCACCACAACAACCCAATCCCTCAAACAACCATCAACCCAAAATTCCTGAAACTGATAGCTCTGCTGCCCCCGCCACCGCAGTCTCCTCGTTGGGTATGGGCGGTAATGGCAAGCGCAGGTGGAAGATCACCTTCTACCGCTCCAATTCCAGCTCCAAGAATCCCCCAAAGGAGCTCTTGTGCCCCATTTCCGGGTCCTTAATGTCCGACCCTGTCGTCGTCTCTTCGGGTCAGACCTTCGAGCGCCTCTCCGTCCAACTCTGCCGGGAATTGAGCTTCTCCCCCAAGCTCGAAGACGGGACCCGACCCGATTTCTCCACCATGATTCCCAATTTAGCCATCAAGTCCACCATCCAGAACTGGTGCGACCACAACAACGCCCAGTACCCGCAGGCACCCGATTCAATCTCCCTCGATAAGGCCATACGGGCGGTGATGGAGGAGGATAGGGAAGACCCTGGAATTAGAGTTTCGGAGCGGGAGCTGCTGAGGGGGATGGCAGAGAAACCGCCGGTTAGCTTCATGCACGCGGCGACCGAGTTGGGCCGCCGAGTCGACCATTTCTACTCGAGCTCGTCGGAGGAGTCAGTGGTTATCCCGTCGGCGAGTCCACCCATTCCTCTCCCGTTCGCGACTCGGCCGTCGTGTTGTTCCTCGTCGTCTTCTTCCGAAGTAACCGCCGAGCTCGAAACACTAAACCCTAATTCCTCGTCGCCGGAATGCAAGGAGGAGGAGCAATTGATGACGAAGCTGAGAAGCTCCCAGGTAATCGACCAGGAGGAAGGAGTAATTTTACTCCGGAAGCTCACGAGGACGAAGGAGGAGCTTAGGATTTCGCTCTGCACTCCCCGGCTGCTCTCCGCCGTCCTATCACTGATTGTGTCGCGATACAGCACCGTGCAACAAAACGCCGTCGCTTCGCTGGTTAACTTGTCTCTGGAGAAGCCCAACAAGGTGAAGATCGTACGGTCAGGATTTGTCCCGCATTTGGTGGATGTATTGAAGGGAGGATCCAGTGAGTCGCAGGAGCACGCCGCCGGCGCGCTCTTCAGCTTGGCGTTGGAGGAAGACAACAAGATGGCGATCGGCGTGCTCGGCGCATTGCCTCCGCTGATGCACGCGCTCGTGAGGGCTGAGAGTGAGCGGACGCGCCACGACTCGGCGTTGGCGCTCTATCACTTGACGCTGGTGGAGAGCAACCGAGTCAAACTCGTTAAGCAACACAATGCGGTGCCGACTCTGTTGGCCTTGGCCAAGTCTCCGGCGTCGGCGGGCCGAGCTCTACTGATTCTGTGCAATCTAGCGAGCTGCAGCGAGGGCAAATCCGCCATGCTCACCGCCAACGCGGTGCAGTGCTTGGTGGGGGTGCTGAGGAGGCGGGGAGACTTGGACTCCGAGTCCACTCGGGAGAACTGCGTGGCGGCGCTCTACGCGCTGAGTCACGGATCGATGAGATTTCGCGGGCTGGCGAGGGAGGCCAATGCGGTGGAGGTGTTGAGTGAGATCGAGAAGAGTGGAAGCGAGCGGGCGAGGGAGAAGGCGAAGCGGCTGTTGACGGTGATGAGAGGGAGGGAGGATGAGCCGAATTTGGACTCGGTGTTGGACTCGGGTGCAGGAGCTGGACTCGGTCCGACTCGGTACCGAGTTGGGAGGAACTTGCATGCAGCCAACTCATCTACGTTTTAATTTAATTTTCTTTTCTTTTCTTTTTTTCATTATTACAGAAAATGGGTTTTTTTTGTATACTTCAGAGTGGGTGTAAATTATTATTTCAGGAAAATGTAATGGCTGCTGAGTTGACAAGGTCGAGTCATGACTCGGTACTGAGTTTGGACGTGTGGTGGCATACGGCGTCAGCGGCGGTGGCGGGTGTAATTATTGGCGGGGGATGGTCCTGTCTCCTTTATTTTTGTGTTGTCTTTTTGCTTTTTTGTTCAGGATAATTATATTTTAGTGTTAATTGGTGCCTGTAACTGTAAGTAAGATTTTATTAAGGATTTTGGAATGTTAGATTGGCTTCAAAAAAGATTGATTGATAAGAACAATTTAGAATTTTGTCTTTTTGTGGCTTGTGGCCAATTTTTTACAAGAAGTTATAGTGTGTATTTCATTTATCTTTCCAAATAAATAGAGAGGTGTCAATCAATAATGTTATTCTTACCATAATTTTATACCATATGTATTTATCATACTAGGTGGTAAACGAGCTGGACAACCACATCATCTAAATTAATTAGCATTTAATCCAAATGTTAATCAATAATTAATAAAAAGATTGTTAATTAAATGAGGATTGTGTCATACAAGGAGTCTCATTCTTTCCCCTAAGATTATTTAAGTATTTTAATTAATAAAAAGATTGAAATTAAATAATGTAGCTTGTCCAACTCATCTGTCATCTAAGATGGTAAATAAATGTGATATAAATTTGTAGTAAGAATAGTATTACTCGGTGCCGATAGGGTATATTGCTCTAGTGTCTATGAAATTAATTTGGAGTGAATTTACATAAATACACAATTACTGTAAACCACTATACGTCTATCACACGCACGAAACTATAAATGTCGCCCATAGAAATCGGTCACGAAGAATGACAAACGCAATAAAATATGAGTCAACGATGACCACAACAGTCATCATTGAATAGCGAAGCCGTGTAAAGTTATTGCAAGAGCGAGATCACGCGAAGTGATTGTTAAATAAGACGAAACATCAATCACAATGCCAAAGTGCGACCATAACACTTGCTGGGTGAGACGACAAAACTACACCATCCAAGAAGGGAAACACTGGTCGGCTCATTCTAGTGGGGGACACTCTGACCAAATCAATCTGCACTATCGCCATTCGCCACTCTATTTGGATCCGGAGCATTCGCGGCTAAGGGAGATAGTGAAGTCGCCGTAACTGAAAGGCAACTAGAGGGAGCTGCCACCGGCTCCAAGCCATAGCAAGAACTGCCGCCTAGTTGATTGCAATTTCTTGGCGAGGGTGGCATTCCATTTTCTTGGTTGAGGATTGTAGTCGTGCATTGCAAAAGAAAAGGTAAACATTTTGGGAACGTTTTCTCAAATGTGCCAAAAAGAAGAGATTATTAGATTGTAGTTTAGTTTCTTTGGATTCTATGGTTGCAAATGTGCCGAAAACATATTCTTCTTCTTGTTAACACCAAAAATATATATTTTTATTATTGTCAACTTGATATTGTGGGCGAACGTTGCATATATAGGTGGAAATTCACCTCACGACTTAATAAATTTTATTGTGCTAGTCTTCTAGCAGCCTAGAAGAACTGCATAAATTGGTGCAATTTTGCTTTGTAACTAATTAACCTTTTATGATGGATGAAAGAAATGAAAATTAGGGAGAAAAAAAAAAATTTATTGTGCGAGAAACATTGTATACATGGTGAACATTTCACTTCGTAACTGATTAACTTTTTAACATAGAGGAAAGAAATAAAAAATAGAATTAGTAATTGGCAAAAAGATTGTATGTCATGATACAACTCAATGGAGGCATTCATGTTGCTTTTTAACTTATAAAAAATATGCATGTTCATATTTATTTTTTCTTCAATAACCTGAGACTACTTAGTAGTTCATAAAATAAACAATGAAGATTGATTTTAAAAAAATGGAACGGTGAAAATTGTTTTATACATCAGACTACTTAATAGGCTGGATTACCGAGAACAAACGAAATTAGGTTTATGGATTCGATAGTTTTGCTCTTGTCCTTTGGCATCTTGTCTTGCGTGGTGGTTGGTGTTGGAAACGTGGTGATGATGGGGTGTGTGTTGATGCCTAATTCTCGTCTTTTGAGTTTTAATGTTTTTTATTTATTATTAATTAATCATTAATTATTCATCGCATGCCTAGTAGATTGCTTAACAATGAAATTTGTTTAATTAGAGCATCTCTAAAAAAGATGTCAAAATATCCAAATCAGTAATAATAGTAAAAAAAAGACAGTTGCAATGTTTTCCAACCAAGAAGCTAAATCTGATGTGGCATGACATGGAATAGCAGCCATCCCCTTGCTGTCAAATTTGACAGCAGCGTCAAATATTTTTTTATTAATTTTTTTTATTAGATCAGCAACTCTCATCTATTACTTGGCGCCGCTCATCCTTCTTCTTCTCTTTTCTCAGAACCAAACCCATAAACTAACCTCACGATCTCAACCTAAAACCTAAATGTAAGACTCCATTTCGCATCGTTGCTCAAATAAGAGCTCCAGTGGCTCTTACCCTTAGTTGCGACGACGAGTACTCTGTCGGCGGTCTCGCGAACGGCTCGGCAGCATCGCGGAGTAGAAGTGGAAGGGGAGGAGTCAGGTGTGGGGGTTAATGAAGACTTGGTTGAGGGTGTGGACGAGCTTTGAGGAGTAGAGGTGCTGTTGTGCCTTGGACTTCCACTTGGTGTGGCTATTAGCGGGTTCTTATTTAAAGGGGATTTCGGTTTTCTGTTAATCCAACAGAGGAATGTGAGTGAGAGAGAAGAGAATGGAACGAAGGAGGTTAGGGGTGGAGAGTGAAGGGATGTGGAGAGAGAGAGAGAGAGGAGAATGGAACAAAAGTGGTTGGGGTGGGGATTGAGGGGGAAGGGATGGAGAGAGAGAGAGAAATGACTATTAAGAAGATGAGGAATGGTGGGAAGAGGCTTAGGCCATCTCCAACCAAAAGGTCTAGAAGGCTAGTGGGCTGAAAATAGTCCAAAAATCGTTTCCAACCGAGGGCTAGGTCAGAGGGCTCGTGGGCCTAACGGAATCTGAAAGGGCCAAAGGGTTGGCTCTTTTCAGCCAGCCCCCGGCTGGCTCATAGTGTCAATTATAACCGATACAAATAGTTAGGAAAATTTTGAATACAACTGCTAGCTGACGTCAGCTAGCCGTTATTATTAAATTTTATTTTTTTTTATTTTTTTTTACAATTTTATCTAATTTTTTTTATTTACAAAATTTTTTGCCTATAACTTCTATTTTTTTTTCCTATAACTATCCCATCCCGCCCCAGGGTCCATCACATCCTGGGCTCGCTCCACCACCGTAGCACGATATTGTCTGCTTTGGGCCCCGACCATGCCCTCACGGTTTTGTTTTTGGGAACTCACACGAGAACTTCCCAGTGGGTCACCCATCATGGGATTGCTCTCACATGCTACTCGCTTAACTTCGGAGTTCCGATGGAACCCAAAGCCAGTGAGCTCCCAAAAGGCCTCGTGCTAGGTAGAGGTGGGAATATACCTATATGGCTTACAGGATCCACTCCCCTGGTGATGTGGGATGCTACAATCCACCCCCTTAGGGGCTCGATGTCTTCGTCGGCACACTTCCAGCCAGGGGTTGGCTCTGATACCAAATTGTCACATCCCGACCCGGGGTCCACCACATCCTGGGCCCGCTCCACCACTATAGCACGATATTGTCTGCTTTGGGCCCCGACCACGCCCTCACGGTTTTGTTTCTAGGAACTCACACGAGAACTTCCCAGTGGGTCACCCATCATGGGATTGCTCTCGCGCGCTACGCTCTTAACTTCGGACTTCCGATGGAACCCGAAGCCAGTGAGCTCCCAAAAGACCTCGTGCTAGGTAGTGATGAGAATATACATATAAGGCTTACATGATCTACTCCCCTGGGCGATGTGGGATGCTACAACTTCTATTTTACAAAATTTGTTTCATGTTTTTTTTTTAAATTTCATTTTTTTTTTCCTATAACTTCTATTTTACAAAATTTGTTTCATATTTTTTTTAAAATTGTATTTTTTTTCCTATAACTTCCTAAGCCATTATACAACATTAAATTAAATTCAGTAACATGAAACAACATTAAACAATATGAAACGACATTAAATAACATTAACCAACATAAAAATTATACAACATAAATTGAAGTTGTAGTTTTTTAAATTTAGGTTGTTGTAGTTTTTAAATTTAAGTTGTTGTAGTTTTTAAATTTAAATAATAAATTATGTTTGGCCCTATGGCCCTTTGGATCTCGGTTGGAGATGATTTTTTGTGACAGGACTAAAACGAGCCCTTTGGCCCTCAGTTGGAGATGGAGGCAAATATGGCATTGTACCGTTCATTAAAATATTAATATATTGGAGGGCTAGAGGGCTAAAACGAGCCCTCTGACTAGCACTCTATTGGGGATGACCTTATAAAGATGATAGGAGAACGAAGATGAGAAGCAGGTATACAAAGATTCAAAAAATAGAGAACGAAGATAATAGGAGAAGTCTAGAAAGAGGGGGCATAAAATAATAGTTTAATAAAATAAAAATAAAAGAAAATAGTATAATAAAATAAGATTTAATTTGACATACCGGGTGGAGAGCAAATTTTTGAAAGATGTCAAAATACCACATAGACTGTCAAATTCAAATTTTATGTTTAAAATTTGACATCTTATTTGAAGATACTTTTAGTAATTTATAAACCCTAATCTATGATTGCAAGAAATGAAGAAAAAGAGCTTTCGCGTTTGGACTAAACTGGCCCTCTCTATTGCTTGTCAAAGAATTGCTTTTTGTCTTATCAAATTCGTTTGTTGTCAACTGTTTTTTTTTTTGTTTTTTGTTTTCCAAACAAATAGTAAAATTGCCACGGTATTAAGAGCTTTCGCGTTTGGACTAAACTGGCCCTCTCTATTGCTTGTCAAAGAATTGCTTTTTGTCTTATCAAATTCGTTTGTTGTCAACTGTTTTTTTTTTTTTTTTTTGTTTTCCAAACAAATAGTAAAATTGCCACGGTATTTCCCCTCTCCCTTCCGAAGGAGGACTGCTCCTTCCAATTCACATCCACTCTCCATTTTGCCTTCTTGTCTTTCAGTTTGATTTTCAAGTTTATGCAACCTTTTAAAGTTGGTTAATTTACTTTATTGTCAAATTTATATCATGTTCGGTTAGTGTTCTTCACTTAAATTAACGAACATCACCTTTATTTGAACAGAAAAAATGATTGATTTGACAGTGTGGAAGTAAATTTGCATTTCGAATTGAATTAACAAAAACCTACACACATTAAAACAAACGAAGTTAGATTAACACTAATGTATTTAGAAAGACTATAAGAAGTAATAAGAGTATAGTGAAAATTGAGGAGTGAACTCTAGCGTCCAGGTTCGTTTGCACACCAATGAAAGAATATTCCTTTAAGATTCCTAAAATATGCTTTGAAGAGTCTTGTCATGCTAAGAGACTGATAAACAAGCCCATTACATACCAGGATGATTTGCTTATGTCACATGACGATCAAATGTGATGAATTGAACACGGAGGCCTATTGAGTGTGAGCTTATGGGACCATCGTAGAAAATGTGGCCCGTTAGCACATTAGGATTTGACTTATTAGCCACATATTCTGTCATATTCCGTCAAGTGCAGAATAATTATATTTGATAAGTTATACACCGAACATGTTCATATTGATCAAGATATTTTATGTTCCCACATCCCGTACGTGAAAAACTATAACTCTTTTTAGTTTTATAGATTGAAGAGGTTGAAGAAGTAAACTAAAACACTATACAAAGTTTATGAGCCTTTCTATTGCATGTTCTAGTTGATGATAAAATATGACTATGACGTCTCTAGAAAGGGGTTGAGAATCTTCGTTTCGTCAAAAAGAATTTGTGCACATGATTTTTCTTACGTCACTTGCACATTACATTGTTTATGGCCCTAAGAGGCTAAGACACGTAAAAGATAAGATATGGATCTTTTTGTTTTAATAGAAGTCAATGGATTGATTCCACTAAACTGTTGGTCAGTTTCTGACTATTAGGGTTCGTTTGGCCTTTCCTAATCAGTTTCTGACTATTCAGGGTCAGAGACGAACATAAATAAAATACAAAAAATGGGTTTGGTTCGTGAATTAACAATACATTGGGGCAGAGGTTTTCAATGTTAAGGGTGAAAACTCACTGATATATTTTAGCTTCTTTTTTATCAACATTGTGTTATTAACAAGTGCCAAGAATCAACCTGAAGCCCTATCATGTGGAATACAACTTTGAAATTCATCCCTAACCACTAAGACACCCCGTTGTGATTAACAGCTAAATAATTATTGATTTAGTCAATTTTTGTCGTGGATACTCCTTGTTGGAGAAACAAAAATTAATCCTACATCTTTAGTTTTCTCAAGTAAAGATGTACTATACACTCCTACGTCCTTAGTTTTCTCAAGTAAAGACGTACTATACACAACTAAGTACTTCCTTATTAGATAGAAATACGGTTTAATGATATTCTTTTGTATTTGTATAAGTTATGAGAGTGGGGCTTCAAAAGTCGTTCACCATGCCAGCTATAATAGATTTTGTTTTATTTGTAGTTTGAGCGTTATTTGTGAATTTTGTTTTGTTAAATAGTATTTCACCTTCTTTTAATTGACAAAAAAATATTCTATTAATATATAGTTTGGATTTAGATAAAAGAAGAATTAACAAAAAAAAGGGTCAAATATCTTTAAATTTAGGTTTTAAATTGTTGATTACAAGTGTTTAAATACGAATTATAATAGATTTTGCATGAAAAAAAAATATTTTGAAGAACATGAATATGATAGTTTGTTGTGGCACATCTATAGCAAATACCTTTTGTTGTGGTGGTTAGCGGCGAAAAACATTGTCGCTAAAGATCTTTGGCAAATGTTGGAACCCGTAAAATGGTCATTAAATATAGTAACATCGTAAAACATTGTAAATTGCCGATAAAAGTTACAAATCGTCATTTAAACTAAAAAAACTATGCTACTTTCTGCTAATTGAAGTGTTTTTCCTTCCATTTTTCGGTAGGGACTTAATTCTACTTCTTACAAAATACTACAAACAGTTTAGTGAACCAAGAACTACGAGTTGTTTTATTAGTTGTTCAAATTATATCTCTGTTATGATAAACATGTAAATCTCGATAATATCTTATACAACAAACATGGACCCACCACCTAACTGGTTTCTCTTATTATGATTATATCTTTCTTCATGATTACCAGTTTGTCGTCGTGTTATGTTAATCTACGAACAATCAAGATTACTTTGCTGTCAAATTCCAATTACTCAATTTGTTAATTTAGTTCGAATGTACACGTACGGAACATAACCCAATTTTGTTTAGTACTTTCCTTGGGTCATACCCAAAAGGCTTTTGCTTCTCTCAAATCTGCTTTTCCAACTTCGGAAGATGTAAGGCCTTTTGATTCTTTTGGGCTTTTGATGGTTTTGGATTTGGAACCGGATCCCCTCCAGATCCATCAAAACTAAGTCCACTAATCAATGAATCCGGATCGTTAAAACTTGATCCAACAGCTATAAATAGGGTCCCTAAAAGTTATAATAATTGTAGCTGTTAGATCAAATTTCAATGGTCCGGATTCAATGATTAGTAGGCTCAGTTTTGGTGGATCCGGTTCCTTGGATTTGTGGGTATGACTGCATTGGGGAAGTTATGGTTGGATTGCATTATTTTGGAGCCAATAATAGATGGTTCTCTTCGCTCCAGTTAATTTTCTCTTCTTTTGGTTTATTGGGTTTGGAGACTTTTTCTCGGAAGTTCTTTTATTGTAAACATGTCAAAATATTCATTAAAAGTGCCAATGCTACCTTGAAAATGCATTGGGAAGTGTTTCTTAGAAAAACGGTTAGAAAAACGGTTGGAATTGTTTATTGAAGAAGCATCCGGTGCTTATCAAAAAGCGCTTAATGTAACTCATAAATGTTTATACTTTTTTCTACCAAACTTAATTAGAAGCGTTTTTGGTCGTTGGTCAGTACAAAAGCTCCCACCCTTAAACTGGTTTCCTTATAATTTCATCTACTTTGAAGCATTAAGTTGGTTTTATCATCTGAGATTATTTCTGCCTTGGTTGGTTCACCATTTCAAAATTTCGAATATTTTGTTTTGGGTTTGTTGTAAATTGGAATTAGACTTGCATTTTGCACTGGTTTTGAATTAAGTGCTTCGTTTTTCTAATCAAAGTTCTTACTGCTGACTCAAGCTCCAAACTCCATGGAGAATACCATAAGATATGGAGGCTTAGCCCGGACAAAAGCTTCTTGTATTAACAACATGCTGAGGTGTGTTTACTGGGAGGGCACATGTGTGATGCGATTAATCCAATTAAAAATTAATTTTCTTAAATATCGTATATAAAAACGAGTTAAACGCATTGCATGTGTGCCCTCTTCTGTTGTAGCCAAAAGAAAGCAAAAAAAAAAAAACAGAGAAAAGAAAGACAAATCCTGATGTTTGAGCATTTTTTTTCCTAAAAAAACTCCACAACAAGAAGCCACTTGAAGTGGTAGACGAACAGCTCCCGACATCGGCACCAGTGGCATGCATCTGACATGAAGTTTAATCTCCGTATGTGACATGCGCTGTCCAAAATTTGTGTTTTGTTCTCAAACGCTTTCGCCATGAAGTTCATCCTACACCTAACAATCACAATCATTTTACAACAGTTTGAAAATGAATAGTTTGTTTTATTTGAAAATTTAAAGGTTAGATACATGAGCATCAGGTTTTATGTCTAATTTCCAAACGGTTGATAATATAAGATTCAAACAAAAATATTGGAGGAAACTAAATTTTTGGAGGAAGGACCAAGCTCTAAAATGATTTGTTCCATTTCATTTCATTTACCCTGCCATGCAATAAATGATTCGTAACTTTGATATAAGAAGTTAAAACCCTTGAAAGAAGACGTAGCATGCTAGCAAAAATTTACCCTGGTTAGTAATTTGATTTGTAAAAAGAAAATGAACCCACAAATCTGTCGGGGCTGGTTGCCTGTAAATTTGTAATTGCAAATTATTAGGGACTGTTGCGATGTGGACGAGAGAAGGATATGATTTTGTATCTAGAGGGAAATAATTTTAAAGAAGATTTTTTTTTTTTTTTTCTGAATTGTTTTTACTTTTCCCGCTTTTTTCCGAAAATATTTTTAAAGGATATGGTTTTGGCCATTGCAGGGTGTGCAAGGTCACAATGACCATTCTTTGAGTCTTGGATGTGTTTCACTCCATCAACCATGTCAAGTTCTATTTAACTAAGCCGTCGCAGCAGGCGCAAGGTTACAATAACCATTCTTTGATTCTTGGACATGTTTCACTCTGTCGAACATCTCAGGTTCTGGTTCTCCATAGATGGGATTCTGCTCCGGAAAATAGTTCAGAACTGACCCTGCTCAGTGGTCGAGCATCTTGTGAGAAGTCGGAAGCTTCTTGTTGTAACGACCCAAAATTCTTATTTGGAAGCTAAATCCGGTGATAGGCCAAAATAAAGTCATGGTTAATCTCTATGCTATTAACCATAATAAATTTCTTTCCATAAAAGAAATCCAGCACAATATTAAATTTGGGTTATTTTATGGCTGCATCTAACCATCTCGTTAGACTGCCTACGTACCCTACTGGGGGATCAAGTCATTCGTAGTTCACATTATGCTTTTAGAACAACATACTAAAACATCATTACAATCCAACGGTTAGATATCCGCCAATCGCAAATTTAAATGGCGGTCAACGTTTGATTTTACAAACTTAGAAGTCCAATTCAGAAAGATCCGTACGTCGGATTCCTGGTCCGTTATTAAAGTTTGTTAACGATCCAACGGTTGGATCGTCAATTCATATAATGACCAATTGGCGGTCTCTATCAAAACTATAGTCATACGACGAGATTTCGTCAATTGGACATCACATATGGAATCAAGGTATCCAAATTAGTCTAAGAAGGGCATGTGGGGTCTTGGCTCACGCGCCACCGCATGAGCCGGTTTCCAGTGAATGGAAACCCAGTTTTTCAACAAACTCCAAAATTTATCAAATTTTGCAGAAATGTACAACTCAAGAAGAGGAACATTTTTCATGTTCCTCCCCTTTCCCCTCCTTTTCCTTCAACTTATTGGGCCCCTCTCCCCCCTTCTCTTTGGTCCCGTTTTCTCCTTTCTCTCCCGCAATTCTCCTCTTTCTCCTCTCTCTTGCTGCCAGCTTTTAATCCTCTTCTTGTTTGCTTGTTTATTTGTTTTTTTTGTTCCACATAAACAATAAAATAAATATCCACATCTTTCTAAAATATTCAAGGTATTACACTTGTCCTCATCTTTCTGAGCAGGCACAAGGTCACAATGACCATTCTTTGAGTCTTGGATGTGTTTCACTCTGTCGACCATGTTAGGTTCTGCTTCTTAAGGTATTTGAGCTGTCACAACGGGCGTAGGATCACCAGAACCATTCTTTGAGTCTTCCTGCATTGTAAAACGAATCACTTGATCGATCATCTAAGTTTTGGTTCTGCATTAATTGGATTTTGCTGGAAAATGGTTCAAAACTGACCCCTCTTTGTCGTCGTTGAGCATCTTGCGGGGCCAGGAGCTTCTTAGCCTCTTCTTTCTAAGTCGCGCCGTTGTAGTGTTGCATCTTGCCAGAGACGAAGGGGTTTCAAAAGATTCTTGGAAATCAATAGGGCGGGAAAAGGCAATTTGGAATTCAATGCAAGGGAGAGGCTAAAGGGTCAAGTGAGTTATATTGTGGGTCATTTTAACAATAAATGACTATAAAATATAAAAAAAAGTTAGTAAAAAAATATTTCTGATTTTTTCTGAATTGCTTTTAATTTTTCTAATTTTTTAAGGCTCAGATATGTGTTTTATTTATGAAAAAAAAAAACAATTCCTCTATTTTTATGAACTTATTAATTTTTATTTTTTTTCTAGCTTTTGTTGGTTAATTTACAGAATAATTGGGTTGATTTTGGTTGGGTCGTGGCCCCATAACTGTGCAGCAATTTTGGCCCCATATTTTTTGATAATGCAATTCAAAAAGCAATTTTGCCAATTATTATAACCATCATCATTTTTTATTATTTAAATGAATGCTTAGACTATTTCCAATTCTTGGGTTAAAACTTAGAATTTTTAACCCATAAAATTTAGGTTTTAATTCAAAAATATGTTTTCTACTCCAACCCTTATGGGTTAAATTTTTAGTCCGATATCATTAAAGAATGAATTTAGATCATTAAAGAATGAATTTAGAATTCTTTAAGTAACATTTAAAAAAAATTATGTAGACTATCCTAATTTAATTTTATGAACATTTTAACCTAAAAATATTTAGATTCCAATAAACATTGAAAAATCCCTAAATCGGCACCATGAAACTCGTGGAAAACTATGAAAGAATATGAAACACATGATATAATTTTTTTTTATAATTATTTGAACCATTGGATTTAAATTTGAACTGTTAGATCTTTTTCTTTATCGTTAGATATGATCATATTAGATCTTAGCCGTTAAATTCAATGAATTTATAAATATAAAATTAAAAGAAAAATACACATATATGGTGGGCCATTGGAGTAGGTCTTAATATATCCTCCCTTTGAAACATCCGATAAAATTGTAACGATACAAAGATGAATGCTCACTACATGAAACCAACCGTTTAAATTTTGTCATGAATATTTGAATATCCCACTGAGTACTATGTAGGGGATTATTGTCTACAGAATATTTGTGAACTTTTTATATGTGATGTCACATCCTAGTCTCGGTTCCGTCGTAGCACAATATTGTCCGCTTTGGGCTTACCATTATTGTCTACAGAATATTTGTGAACTTTTTATATGTGATGTCACATCCTAGTCTCGGTTCCGTCGTAGCACGATATTGTTCACTTTGGGCTTACCATTCCCTCACGGATTTGTTTATGGGAACTCAGACAATAACTTCTCAGTGGGTCACCCATCCTAGGATTGCTCTCGCTCAAACCGAAGCCAATAAGTTCCCAAAAGACCTCGTGCTATAGGGAGGTGGACATGTACACATAAGGCACATCACCCCCTCTCCATTGGTCGATGTGAGATGTTACATATGATATTTTAGAGAAAAATTTCTAGATCCGTCACTAGTGATTCGTAATACAACAATACAATAGGATACATGTGTTGCATGAATGATTAATGAAGGAGCCTCTTTCAAGGAGGGCATGAATTGTAAAAAGTAAAAACAAACATTAAGGGTTTGTTTGGTATCCTACTTGAGTTCAACTTTTTTAACTCAAAAACACTTTTTGAGTTTTAGGCTTTAAGTTCTTGTTTGGTAGGACTCTTTTTAAAAATTGAATTCAAAACTAACTTAAAAATATAGGTTATTTCTTAAAAACACTAAAGGTGAGTTTTTAAAGTTTTCCTGCTCTTTTCTCAACATCTTCGTTTGCTCCTTCCTAACCCTCTCATTTTTCTTTCCCAACCCCTTCTTTCTTCTCTCCGTCTTCTCTCTCTCCTCAACCTTTGTCTTGTCTCTCTCTCTCTCTCATCACTATCTCTTTCTTCTCACTCCTCACCTTCTCACTATATTTTTTGCTCTCTCCCTATCCTCATCGTCCTCCCCCTATCTTTCTCTCTTCTCGCCAACTATTTCCTCTCTTTTCTCTTTTCTCTTTTCCAATTCTTTTTCTCCTCCAATTTTTGTTCAAGGAAGTTTGAATTCAAACTAAAAAAAATTATTTTTAAAAATTCAACCAAACAGAATTATGAAAATTTGACTTAAAAGAAAACTGTTTTTAAGTGATGTTATTTGAAAATTATTTTTAGGAACAACCAAAGTTTTTGGGTAAGATACCAAACAAGCCCTAAAGTTTTCAATGTAACTGCAGGTGATGTTATAATTTCACACATATTATATATAATACGTGTTACAATATTACTTACGTCATACACTTACGCTTTGGTTGACTCATGACCGGCCCAGGAATCAATCATTCTGAGTATGAGTTTCATCTTCTGTATGTAATGGTGAATTTCAATCATTGCATCTATCCCATAGGTTACGAATTAAGGATTTGAATCTTACACATTTTAATTAATTTCTCTCACACACCTTTTTATTTCTTACCATTAAATTGAATGTATCATACAAAAATAACAAACATGATTAAACAAGGATGTGTTGCTAAAAAAAATATGCGTTTATCATTTTGTTATGAATTCGTTACAATCTAAATGGCAAGTGGCTTGTAACTCGGTTATAGCATTTGCTCATGCACTCAAGGTTTTGTGTTTGAATTTCTCTCTAAAAAATGTACAATCCAGATGTTTGGAACTACTGTCATGTACAAATGGAGAGATTTTACAGTGTGACCTCGTGTCACTATACAAATGGTGTGATATGTGTGTTAAAAAGTTAATAACTTAAAAAATAAAATTTCCCACCACTTACATAAAAACACATAGTATATCACTCGTGTTCCGATCACAATGAAAAATTTCCAACAATAAGAAGAGAAGAATAGAAATAGAAAGAGATTCTATCCGGATCCTTTCCATCTAATCCTCCTCTTCAAACAATCTGGGCCCTTTAAATTTCATCCAACACTAAAAACACAGATCCACTTTAAAAGTTATAATAACTTTAACTATTGAATCAAATTTTAAAGATCCAAATTGTTTGACGAGGAAGATTAGATGGAAAAGAGCCAGAAATGATCATTTCGAACAGAAATTATTTTCCTGCATCGTCTTTCCCCATTCTTGGTTGGGCCGTATTCCCAAACACGAGCAAATATAAAACCTTTCCTGTCTTAAACCCTTCACCAAACATCTCCAACACTCCACTCTCCCCGCCTTCCGTCTTCCCGCCATATTCTCCGTCATAAACCGCCCACCGGGAAACGAAACTCTAGCTCCAGTCTCTCATACTCAGACAGCCGGGTTGTCATCGGAGCTTCGGCGGCCTCCGATGGTGACTTCCAGAGACGTCCAGGAGATTGTCTCCAAGCTCTCCTCGGATAAAGCCAAGACTCAAGAAGTATCTATCTTCTACCTCTTTCTCTCACACTCATTTGTCTTTACCATCTGTTTGGTCACCGGGAAAATGCAGTCGTACGAAAAGAAAATCAAATTGTTAAAACGGGTAGTAATTACTTTCAGGAACCTGAAGAACCGTATGACTTAATAACCAGGAGGATCGTCTGTTCTGATTAGTTATGATGATTCAACTTGTAGAAAAATATTTGAAGTTTTTGAAAGTTGAACAGAAGCTTAATGTCCGCTCAATTTCCCAAAAGTTAGCTTAAACTCCGAGTTCAATCGGGTCAAAAGGTTGTAAACTCCGAGTTTAATCTCCGAAAAATGTGAAGGGGTTTGCAAAGCTGGAAGTTTCTGATTCTCCCACCAACTTAAAACCTGAAAGGGGCGAAAGGCTTAAAAATTGATTCTTGCACGCGACGTTTCCGGCAAGGCCGCCCAAATTTCAACCATAGAGCACCCTCAGCAAGTGCCGCGTACAGAGTATGCCTCCATCTCTGCCTCCATCAATGGTGTTCGTAATGAGGAAGCTGATAGGATGCTGTTATGATGCTGTTATGCTGTTAGTATTGTTGGATGTTAGTACTAAGTATCCTATCTATTAGTAATTGTTGATTGTTAATGTCAATAATAATTGGGTGGTTAGAGATAAGATTTGGGAAATATCTTGTAACTGCCTTAGCTTGCAGTTCGGTATAAATACTGAACACTTGTGCAAATGCAGGGTATGATTTGTAAAAGATGTTGTTGAAGTAATACAAGAGAAATACTAGCATACAGGTGCAAGGTTAGAACAAGGGGTTTTATTATTGGTATCAGCCGGTAACACTCCTCCACGTTTCCCTTCTTGTATGACACGAGCAACAATGCGTGCCAAAACCATGGATACACGAGTAGCAGCTCTTGAAGGTTCAGTTCAAGAAATCCAATCTTCCGTCGCGACGATCGGGTCGACAATGCAGAACTTGTCCACTGTAATCGCATCCATGGAGTCGCGATTCGCAGCCTTGGAATTTCATTTGACGGGTACTGATCGTCCTCTTCGTGGCCCTGGGGACCATGGCAATTCTTCAAATCCCATGGGTAGTTCTGAAGAAACCTTCTCGGATCCAATTGATCATATGGGTCAGCGTTTTGTCCGTCAAGATTCGTCATTTCAACCACGGCCGCCATTGATCAAGCTTGAGTTTCCTCGCTTCTCGGACGGCGATGATCCCTTGGCATGGGTTTACCGGGCAAAAATTTTCTATGAGCATCATTGCACTCCCATGGCTGGACATTCTGGCTTCCTTAAGACTTATAAGCGGATCTCCAGGTCCTTCTATTGGCAAGGTATGAAATTGGATGTGATGCAGTGGGTGGCAGCTTGTCAGGTCTGTCAGCAAAACAAGACTGAGACTCTTGCTTCCCCTGGCTTACTTAATCCACTTCCCATTCCCTCTACTGTGTGGACGGATATAGCAATGGACTTCATCGTGGGTCTTCCCCCTTGCAAGGGAAAAACCATTATTTTTGTGGTCGTCGATCGCCTTTCTAAATATGCTCATTTCCTGCCGTTGTCTCATCCATATACTGCACATTCAGTTGCACAGATGTTTGTTGATAATATCTTCAAACTTCATGGTATGCCGTCCACAATAGTAAGTGACCGAGACCCTGTTTTCTTGAGCTCTTTTTGGAAGGAATTTTTTGCACTGCAAGGTTCCAAATTGTGTCTCAGTTCTGGTTACCATCCCCAAACCGACGGTCAAACAAAGGTTACCAATCGGGGTTTGGAAACATACTTGAGATGTTTTTGCAGTCATCAACCAAAAAAGTGGCTTCAGTGGCTTCCTTGGGCAGAATGGCACTACAATACTTCTTTTCATACTTCATCAAAGCTGACACCTTATGAGGTTGTATATGGTCAACCACCTCCTGCTGTGCCTACTTACGAATCGAGAACAACTAAAGTTGATTTGGTTGACAGAAGCTTGCAAGAACGGGGACGAATTTTGTCTCAGCTCAAGACTAATCTTGTCTCGGCTCAGGTACGTATGAAACAGCATGCTGATAAACATCGCAGTGAACGATCTTTCGAGGTTGGCGATATGGTTTTTCTACGATTGGTACCATATCAACACCAATCTCTCGCTAAACATCCCTTTCATAAGCTCCAGCCACGGTTTTATGGTCCCTTTAAGGTGCTGCAGAAGATTGGTCAAGTGGCTTATAAAATTGACTTACCTGCCACATCAAAACTTCACCCAGTTTTCCATGTTTCTTGCTTGAAGAAACAATTGGGTTCTGCTATCATTCCTGCAGTCCCATTACCTGTAGCTACAGAGGACGGACTCTTGGAGGATTATCCATTGGCAATATTACGGAGGAGGTTAACAGGTCATGGCAGTTCATCCACGACAGAGGTTTTGGTGCACTGGAAGCATCGTCCTAAGGAGGAGGCGACATGGGAAAACTATGCAGAATTTGTAAACAGGTTTCCTGCATTCCAACCTTGAGGACAAGGTTCATTTTTAGGGTGGGGTAATGATAGGATGCTGTTATGATGCTGTTATGCTGTTAGTATTGTTGGATGTTAGTACTAAGTATCCTATCTGTTAGTAATTGTTGATTGTTAATGTCAATAATAATTGGGTGGTTAGAGATAAGATTTGGGAAATATCTTGTAACTGCCTTAGCTTGCAGTTCGGTATAAATACTGAACACTTGTGCAAATGCAGGGTATGATTTGTAAAAGATGTTGTTGAAGTAATACAAGAGAAATACTAGCATACAGGTGCAAGGTTAGAACAAGGGGTTTTATTAGAAGCGCCCAGGTCGGGTACAAATATTGACCAAGGTTTGTAATTAATGGGGAAAATTTCACGAGTGTTGGGCGGGGTACTTTCTGTTCTCGACTCCCTGAATGCTATACCGCTCCAAGCACTCTTTCTTCCGAAACTTGTTCTACTGAAGACAATTGTCGATTTCCTGGTTCTGGTGATCTCCTGGATCGTAAGGTTCTGGTGATCACGCAGACCGTAACTGTTGAATTGTAATAGTGAATATATGTAACTGTAACGAGGGTTGGGGTTCATGTATCTGCCGGTCTGCAAATCTGCGGATCACGTTCATCTTCATGTTCTGTTTCTGGGGATCTTGTAAGGCATCATATCAATATTCAATATTAACGAGAGATTCAGTTGCTGTGGTTACATTTCATTACGCAAATGATTCGTAATTTTGCTATCATCACCATCATACATAAAAATTTATATAATATGACAATTGAATCACAAGAAAATCCGTCTCTTTAATTCTCTGGCGAATTCAATCCATGGCCAATGACAACCCTTGACGATAATCTTCTTCTTCAACATCATCTAATTAATTAAGCTTTAATGGAGTTAAAAGCATCACACCTGCGCCTGACCTCTCCTTTACGTCCAGTCTTAACTCCATGATGGCTAAGCTTCTCCATAGCATGAGCAAAAGCCTTGAAAAAAGCAGCCTGGTCCGTCGAGTACAACTCCACAAAAGGCCTCGTCCTCGGGTCCTTAACAAGTGCATGGTCCGATGCCAACAACCCCAAACCCCTCTTCAGATTCTGATAATATATGTTATCGAACTTGCTGGGCGTGATCACGTCGTTGAAGGCAGACATGGCGATGTTCGTTTTGTAGTCTGCACAAATTTTCTTCAGCCCTTGAACATAGTTTGGGTACATGTCAGGATCTGTTGGTGTAGTTTTGTTGTAATTGAAAATCCGGTCGACAAATTCTTTGCAATGAGCGAATCCAATTGTGTGCGCACCGGATAAAGCCACCATTTCTTGGAGTGTGAAGCCTTTTGTAGCGAAGAATTTGATCATGTCATCTAGGGCTTGGTTGCTTCTTGGGAGATTTCCTTCCACCAGTGAAGCTTTGGAAACCTGTCCGTCTTTCCGTCCCAATCGGACTTTGTAGAACGGACCGCCGACCATCGTGACCAGGTTGCGTGTGGCTAAGGTGAGGATGTCGGAGCAAGAAACAATGCCTGGGCAGGAGAGCTCGATGGCGGTCTTGGCTCTTGCCACGAGGTCAAAGGCATCTGCCGCGAGGGATTGGTTGATGTCGGCATCACGCTCTGCGGTGTTAACGTAGTTGGAGGAGATGAGGATGGAAGCGTCGCAGCCTTCGACCATGCAGTCGTGGAAGAAGAGACGGAGAGTGCCCGCCGCAGTGGTGGGACTGGCGATTTGTTTTGAAGTCACAGTGTCACGGACAATGCTTTCGAAGTCAGGGCATGTTTTTTTGTAGTAGTCGATGGAGAGCTTAGATTCGGTGAATGGAATGGCGAGGAAGAGAAGGAAAAGGATTGGAAAAGCCTTGGATTGAGACATAGGTAGCTAGAGAGAGAAAAATGATTTGGTGTGTTGTTAATAATGTTATAGAAAATCAAAAATGGCTAGGAGAAAAGTAAAACAATTTTGAAGAACTTCGATAGAAACTTGTTTGTTTTGGTGAATGAATGGAGAACTACAAATAAGGCTGGAAATTTATACGTAATAGTAGAACAGTTCTATGAGCTGTGTAAAACTGACTAACAAGTAACAACTTTGAGTTCGACAGTTCTTAACCGAATAGAAGTATCGATTGCTGAAAATTAAGCAACTTATCAGTTAGAACGACTACTCGGTTTAGTTGACAATAGCTAGCCTTTTATAGCCTTACAATCAATTAGATTCAGTTTTATTCAAAACCTAAAATGCTTCCTGCAATCCCATCCAACTTTTGTTCCCTAAAGTTTCCATTTCCCCTTGGAAATCAAAAGCTCACACATAGCAATGGCAAGCATGACTTGTGAAATGGGTGATAGCTAGCCAGCTATGTGTCTTGTGTTTTGATGTTCCGACTTCAGCAAGATGACTTTCCGGCGCCGGACACCACTGTGCATATCACCATGCATAAATAGATGCGATTCTTTTGAAGCTCAAATCTTTAATATGCAGGTGTTTGAGGTTGCAATTCATTATTTGGTATTTAATCTGAAAAAACTTTTGATGTTTCCCTGCATGCCTCTCTGTATTTGATCTCAAAGGCGTTTTCCTGATAATTATTTGACCCTAACGAACAATTAATTAACGTTTGAGGTGACGTTACTGTGGATTAATCAAGGTTCTAAAAGACACTAGGCGCTAGTCGGGCGGTGGGTTGGGGCCTAACGCCTAGGCGGCTAGACGGATTTAAGTAAATATATTATATTTCGTGTAAATAAGTGTCTCTTTATGCTTAAAATATCTATAATTGCATCATAGACTACAAAATAGAATGAGATATATATATATTATGAAGTATTTGAACATAATGAAAACATGAGGAACAAGCATATAATGTCTGTTTGTTTAAGCATTCAACAAGTCTATTACAATTTTTTGAAAAAAAAATAAAATGTAAAATGAAAGTTATCTATTTTCTGTCTAAGTGAGTCGCAATCTAGGTGGGTATTGGCGGGCTAGGCGGTCTAAGCGGGTGCCTCAGCAGGTTTAAGCGTCATTTCTTAATTTTCAAACGCCTAGGCATTAATCAGGGTGGTGGCCAACTGACTAGCGCCTACGCGGCGCTAGGCAGGGATTTTTAGATCAGTGCGATTAATATTAGAGATCTAGATTCTAGTACTACACTACCTTTAATTGAAGGGGTCCCCATTTTGTTAAAATATGGGGATTAATTTTGGGCCTCACTTCACATTGAACTTTAATGATCCGCACATTTATTTTTTAAGTCTCAATTCATAGATCACTCTTACAAAAAGTCAATTCAATTCGAAACCATTTATCTATTTAATTATCATGATGAAATTAAATGTTTTCTTAGAACAAAGTGTTCGGCAATTTCTTTGAACTCAATTAGATGCCTCAAATATTTTTGATTTGCCTAATATTTTGTAAAAATGATCTATGAGGTGCAATTTAAAAATAGACTGTTTGGATCATTAAGGTTGGATGTGGTGTGATCTCCACAACTAAGCACCATTTAAAAATGGGGATCCATTCCCTTAAAATTAAAGACCTCTTATTATGACAAACTCAATGTAAGGCTTAACCCACTTCCTTACCATTTTAATGTAAATACTATCGTCTTTAAAAATCAAATAAAAAATCATCACAGCTCGAAAGCTATCACAAAAATCACACTGTAATGTATAAATACTCAAATATCATATAATCATGAACTTATGTACCATCATCATCACCACCATCATCATCATGTCACATATCGAACCAAATAAGAAAAGAAAGAAAAATAAAATAAAAACAGAGAGATTTGTAAAAACTCTCTCTCTCTCTCTCTTTATTCCCTAGTGATGAATTAATCCATGGCCAAATGAAAACCAATAATAACAATCATCTCTTAATTATCATTTCATCATCATCATCATCATCTTCTTCTTCTTCATCTCTCATCCTTCATTATAATCTAAGCCTGAAGCGAGTTAAACGCGTCGCACCTGCGCCTCACCTCTCCCTGATGCCCGGTCTTAATCTCATGATGTCCAAGTTTCTCCATTGCATGAGAAAAAGCCTTGAAAAACTCCGCCTGGTCAGTAGAGTACAACTCCACAAAAGGCTTCGTCCTCGGGTCCTTAGTAAGTGCATGGTCTGATGCCAGCAGCCCCAAGCCCCTCTTTAGATTCTGATAGTACATGTTATCAAATTTTCCAGGTGTTAACACGTCGTTGAAGGCAGCCATGGCGGGGTTAGTTGTGTAGTTACCGCATGTCATCTTCAAGCCTTCGGCGTATTTAGGGTTGATTTCTGGGTCTGTTGGAGTAGTTTTGCTGTAATGGAAAAGCCTGTCAGTGAACTCCTTGCAATGAGAGAACCCAATTGTGTGTCCACCAGTTAAGGCAACCATTTCTTCAATTGTGAAACCCCTAGCGGCGAAGAATTTGATGAGCTCATCCACGGTTTGGTTTGCTCTTGGCAAGTTTCCCTCAACCTTGGACGCAAGGGAAACCTGTCCATCTTTTCGTCCCAACCTGACGGAGTAGAAGGGTCCACCAACCATCGTGACAAGGTCACGTGTGGCCTCCGCGAGAATGTCTGCGCACGAGACAATCCCTGGGCAGGTGAGCTCCAGGGCGGTCTTGGCACGGACTACCACCTCAAAACCATCACCTGCTAGGGATTCGTTGATCTCAGCATCGCGCTCAGCTTTGTTGAGATGGTTGGAGGCAATGAGGACGGAGCCGTCACAACCCTCAACTAAGCAGTCGTGGACGAAGAGGCGGAGAGTGCCTGCGGCGGTGGTGGGTTGGGCGGCTTGCTTTTGGGACGCGGTGTCTCTGACAATCTTCTGAAAGTCTGGACAAGTTTGCTTGTAGTAATCTTTGGTGAGCTTCGATTCGGAGAAGGGAATGGAGAAGAAGAGAAGAAGAAGTATAGCAATAGCCATGTTATTGGAAAGAGAGACAGATAATGATGATGATGATGATGATGATGATGATGATGGTGGTAGCTAGAGGAAGATCAGGGTTTAGAGTGAGACCTGCTTCTTCCCCTGAGATCTTTCCTCAATGGAAGTTGGAAAGAGAAGGCAAATTAAGTAATAGCTTTGAGAAAAACGGAGGACAGGGGAAGAAGGTGGAGTGAGTGTTTGATATATGGATGGGAGGAGTTTCAGGGGATTTGATGTGTTGTTACTATTTCTGCATGGAATTTTCGTGGATTTAAGTATACATTTGTGGTTTTTGGTCTGCTATTTTTGCATTGCATATAGTTTTGGTGTCTTTGTGTGAGCGAGGAGTGCGTTGGACCAGAGAGAACAGCCATGCAATTGATCGTAGAGTCATGCATGCAGCTTCCAATTGATTCTTGTCAAGATTGTATCGGTATAACCGAAATCGAAATTCAACTTCCAACTGCCCTACAGTTTAATTAATGAACAATATTATAAAAGCTCTCTACTTTAATTATAATTTGTAGATGATATGATATGATAATTGATGGTTGAATTTCTTTTTAAATCATGAAAGAAGGAACACGTGTTTTATTGTTTATGCACTGTTATTTAATTTTTCTTGGACTTCTATAAACAAAAAAGATGTCCCATCTTTTGATTGAGCCAAACCACAATAGTGAATATATGGAGGCAACCTTGTCCCATTAGTTTTGGACATAGGGTTAACAAAAGAAATCTATTTTTGAAACAGGAATTAAAGTAGTAGACCTTTTAGCCCCTTATCGTCGTAGAGGAAAAATAGGACTATTCGGAGGAGCTGGAGTGGGTAAAACAATACTCATTATGGAATTGATCAACAACATTGCCAAAGCTCATGGGGATGTATCTGTATTTGGCGGAGTAGGTGAACGTACTCGTGAAGGAAATGATCTTTACATGGAAATGAAAGACTCTGGAGTAATTAATGAACAAATATTGCAGAATCAAAAGTAGCTCTAGTCTACGGTCAAATGAATGAACCGTCAGGAGCTCATATGAGAGTAGGTTTAACCGCCCTAACTATGGCGGAATATTTTCAAGATGTTAATGAACAAGACGTACTTGTATTTATCTACAATATATAGTTTTTAGTGGTGGACTCTTTTTCATATATTGAGAAAAAAAGTATAACTAAACTAATAACTAGTTAATAATAGTTATTAATTTTGGACTTAGACTCAGAAGTGTAAGTTATTCACACACTTCTTTTTACCTTTTATATACTCTTGTTAATTTTTGTCCATTAATTTTCTTCAGTTCATTCAATTTAACACTCCCAAATTAAAAGAATTGTAAGAAAATAAAATAAATGTATGGATAACGATACTTAATTTAGAATTAACATAACTAGCGCAATAACTATCTGTTGAGCCTTGTCAACGTGGTCCAATCAGCCATATTGGGTCCAAATAGAGTCCAAACTCAATCTTGATCACATTCGCATTTTACTATTTTATAGTGCATCCGTATCAATATCATCAAAACTCAAATCGTAGAAAATACAAGGATGACACTGTGTTGACCAATCATCTAATCCCATTTACACACGTACATCAACATCCACCAATCATCTAATTCCTTCTAATATATTTAATTTAAATTATAACATGCTCTTTTAATTTTATTTTTCTTACAATTACCTGGCGCCTGCAGTACCAACCAGACAAGCTAATTAGCAAATCGCAGAATAACCCGCCTTCCTCAGTCCTCTGATTCTTCGCTCTCCATCTCTGATACGAATCCCAATCCAATTGGCCCAATAGCCATGTTGCCGCGCAAATGCGCGACATGGGTTCTTCTCTTCTTTCTGATCTCTCCCACCCTCATAAACTTATTGACCTCCGCATCGCCGTCCGATCCCCGTTGGGCAGCTAAGAAGCGACGCCTCAGAGATAAAGTCCGTAAGATGTAAGTAAACTCGAATTTCACCTCCACCCGCTCGGTTTCTCAGCTGAAGTTTCCATTTTTCTTCAATATTTGTAAATTTAGCTTAATGGGTATCCGTAATTTTGCTCCCCAATCAGGGGTTTTTAGCTGAACTTTGTGGTTTTGCTGATTTGGGTTTGTTTTGGTTGATTCTGTTGGTAAATTTTGTGTTTTAGTTCGAAAAAAATGTAGGAGTTTTGGTTTTAAGTGATTAGATTGTAGAAAGAGTTTGTTTTTGTATTAATTTTGAAAAAATATGGATATTTGTCAAAGTGGAATAGCATGCTTGGATGGAATTGGTAAATCAAATACTGATGGAAATGTAAATTTGAGATCTTGAAGTATGGGGCTTTGGGGAACTAGACATTTCCGGTTGTTACGGTTTCGACGATATGGGCTAAAGGCAATTTTCTTAAGAAAATGAAACAGAACAACCCTAAGACTATTAATTGGTATGACTTTCGCATTTCTTTTGCACTTTTTGAAGTAAAGAAATCACATTTTATGACTTGCGGATTTGTTTTGCACTGGCCATCCGGAAACCCCTGTAAAATATACTCTGGTCTTTGGGAGAATTTGCCTACGTGTGAAGGAACTAAACAAATTGTATAAGAAAAGAGTAGATAACTGTATGAGGATCTCTTTAGTACAACGTCTATGTTTGTTTGTGGAAGTACTTGAAGGGTTCTTACAGTAAAGTTGTTTCCCTCCTTTCAGGTTTTATCATGCATACGACAACTACATGATCCATGCATTTCCGGTAAGTTTTTTGTTCATTATTTCTTCTAGGTTTTGCACCTACGTTCGTATGATATTAAAACTGCATTCTTTGCAGCATGATGAGCTAAAGCCACTGAGTAAAAGTTTCACCGACTCTCTTAGTGAACTTGGAAATCTGAAGGTAACTTTATATCTTTAGATAAAATGAATTATGATTAGTTGCAATTTTCAAAAGTAAATTGAAGTGCTTTCTTTCCCTATTTCAGCTTGAACACCTACCACAAGGCTACAGTGGATCGGCTCTGAGTCTTATAGAATCATTGTCCAGGTTTGACATGAACCGATTATGTCATAGATACTCTTCTATAATCTGAATTTATATGCCTTCAGTTATAGCAATATTATGCTGAACACTGGTACTTTCTTCATTATGATTCGTATAATTTTGTCGTCACATCATTCTGATGTAAAATTTTCTCGCAGCCTTGTCATTATGGGTAACAACACTGAATTTGAAAGCGCAATTATTTGGCTTTCTGACAATTTGAAGTTTGAGGTTGATGCGAGGGTAAATCTCTTTGAGGTATATATTCAATAGCTTGTGGAAAAAAAGCTTAATTTAGTTGAGTTATGCTGATTCTAGAACTTTATTATTCTCGTACCTTTTAGATTGTTCAAAATGGGATGCAGTTTCTGGATGTAGATATTATTTTAAATGTTATTCAAGAGCAATATATATTGTTGTCTAGTTTTGTTCTTTATGTATTTAATTAGTTCTCTTTTCCACTTGATTGCTATTTTGTAGTGCAACATAAGAGTGCTTGGAGGACTTGTTTCTGCTCATTTACTTGCAAGTGATTCTTCAAACAGGCTGGGTCAAGGAGTTTACAAGAATCAGCTGCTTACTTTGGCTGAGGACTTAGGGAAACGCTTCCTACCTGCATTTAACACGCCCACTGGGTTGCCGTATGCATGGATTAACTTAAAGGTACTACCTGTGACATGCTGAGCTCCAATATTCGATTACATTGTGATTTGTGGGATGTATGCATGCTATGATTCTTTCTATATCATTATTATCAGTCTAAACATATAGTTGGGTGTACCTGTGTCCTGCAAAAATTTTCGAGACTTCACCTCTCAAGTTTCAAAAATATATGAAAATGTTTTGGTGGTTTTGTTTGTAAGAAGGATATATGACTCTGCATGAATGCGAAATTCTGTGGACAGTATGGAGTGATGGAGAATGAGACTACTGAAACAAGCACTTCAGGATGTGGTGAGGGGCTTTCTTTTGCTGTATTCAGATGTGGACATCAATAAATGTGACACTCCTGAATCTCTTGATTTTTTATATGAATTCAGGTTCTCTAATTCTGGAAATGGGAGCATTGTCCCGATTGACTGGAGACCCCAAATACGAGTCTGCAGCTTTACGTGCTCTTCGTAAATTATGGGGCATGCGCAGTTCCTTGAATCTACTTGGTACAACGCTGGATGTATCAACTGGGGAATGGCTTGAGTACTCATCTGGGATTGGAGCTGGTAGGTTTGGTCAGGGCTTTGGGGTCTTTAATGTACTACATTATATGTATTGTTCCGTAGTTTATTGGGTTTCCCAAATCATACATGTGCCAATATTTCCTTGTGTGGTGGGCTCCAGGCCATCAGAAACCATTCCCTTGACGCATCTTGAGTGTTTAGAGTTTTAGTTTCTGATGTTGGATTATATGTTTCTTCATTTAGGGGTTGATTCATTTTATGAGTATCTATTTAAGGCCCACATCCTTTTCGGAAAGGAGGAGTTCTGGAGAATGTTTCATTCTGCTTATATTGCTGTGCAGAAATATTTCAGACACGGTCCATGGTATAACACTTCCTCCTGGCCTTATTGAATGCCTTATTTCAAATTATTATTGGCACTTTTCAAGTGTTGAAAGTTTGGATTCTAGCTGTAAGTTTAAATTGAGACAAGTAGGCTGCAAAGTTATTTTGATAAAGCATGTTACTGTAATTAGGTACCATGAAGCTGATATGAGGACAGGAAAAGCAACTTATTGGCAGCTTACTAGCCTTCAGGCATTTTGGCCTGGCCTACAGGCAGGGAATCTTAAACTTTGTCATACTACTTCGATAATAACTCCAAACCTCAGAAAGTCTTCTAATCTTTAGATGTGAACTTTGTTTATAGGTTCTTGTTGGCGATATTGCAGCCGCAAATTCTTCACACCGTGAATTTTTCTATGTATGGAAAAAGTTTGGAGTAATACCAGAAAGGTGCTTTTGAAACTGTTTTCTTATGAGTCTGTACTCTTACATTCTACATATGAACTTCTTAGTTTTTAATGGCTGGTTCCTATTACCACAGTATTTCTCATAAGGGGAAAAAAAAAAACTGTCTAATACGAACTGTAAAATAATTTAGGTATTTGTTGGACCATCAAATGTTGCATCCCACAGAAAAGTATTATCCTCTGCGCCCTGAATTGGCCGAGTCAACATTCTACTTGTATCAAGCAACTAAAGGTTTGATTTTCTTTATTATTTTTCATTTTTCACATGGTTCTAAAAGTTCAGGTGATATTTTGTAAGCATTCAGTGCCCTAAGATGAAATTTCTTTTATTCAAGAGGATATAAGAAACAAAAAAAAATCCTGTATCGTGATTGTAGCCGGTCCTATTTTTCTGATTTTTTGCCCATGTTTGTTTCTGTGTTATCAGATCCATGGTACATTGAAGTGGGGGAGTCAATTGTAAATTCTCTGAACTTATACACAAAAGTGGAAGGAGGTTTTGCGAGCATTAGAGATGTCACAACTATGCAGTTGGAAGATCATCAGCATAGTTTCTTCCTTGCTGAGACGTAAGAGTTGCTTTTCCCTTGCACTGTGCAAATACAGAGAAAAGAATCACGCATAAACTATTGCAGTTTAAGATATATCTGAACCGGTGTCTTATGTTTTTTGTAGGTGCAAGTATCTATTTCTTCTGTTCGACGATTCATTTATGGATGACCAAAATTATATTTTCACAACTGAGGGTCATCCCCTTCCAGTGTTGAGAAGTTGGCATGACAGGCTTCCTGAGACTTACATCCATAGTAACTGGACTTCTCTCAAGGTGTTGCTTCTACTCAACTGCATGCATAGTAGTTTTCCTTTGAGCAAACAGAAACAAGATGCGGTCTTATTCTTTATGTCCTTATACGAGTTGTAATTTCATTTGTGCAGGCCGGAAATCAAGCACGACGGACAAGTGCAATGTCTATGCAAGTATGTCCTACGACAATGAATTCGTGGGAATGTGGTGGCCAACAAGTTGAGAGTGCTTGCCACGTCCCAGATGCTCGTAGTGACCACAGGTGTCTAACAGACGATGAATGTGGAGTTGACTCAACTAATTGTAGACGAAGATCGTGTAGCATCGCTGGCTACTGCGGGCTATGGTTGTTCATATGATTCCATGGAAGAAGCCGGAGTTGTTTTCGGTGACAAACAATAAACGTAATTTCTGTAACTGGAATATCAGAGCATAGGAACACACCATGAGAAAGGGGAGAGACGATAGGAATACATGTTTTAGAAGTGAATAGCAGATTATGCAATTGAGTTACCCTTCAGATTCTCAGAGCAATGTACCAAAATTTTGGGTGATGAAGTTTTTTAGTTGGGAAATATGCTTTTATTCAAGATAAATAAGATCCATACAACGTATTGTCAAAGCATTCATCCAAAACTCAAACGTGAAAGTCACGAACAAAAGTATCATCTTAAAAAGGTGAGAGAAGAGCTTGATTCCTTAAGGCTGAGGATTTTTTTTCTCAAAATACTTCATGGCCTATTGATAGAACTTAGTGTTTATGATTGAAACCGTTTATATTATAAATTACTCTGTAAAAGTTATTTTTGCAAAAAATCAACTAAAACTAAAATCGCTTAACCAATCAATTGTATTAAGTAGATAAACGATTCATAATGCTTTTATAGAATCCCTCAATCTGTTTTTATACTCCTCATGCCTGAAATCTTGACATGATAAAACAAAAGAAAAGGACAAAATGATCAACTAAATAATAGTGAAGACTTGGCCAAAAAGCGCAAGGTGACGTAAAAGATACTGTCGTGCTAAAGATTTCAAAATTATTATGATACATAAAATTGGCATATTTATTTACACGCTTTATAACACAATTGCGTTTTATTTTATATGTAAGTTTCATTTATATTAAAAAATGTATACATAAACTTGTCAATTTGTGCGTCTAAATAGCAGCATCGCATTATCGTTAACTCACTATCATGAGGTTAACTATATTGACTTCTTTTCTTCTAAACATCCCTCATGCCTAATAAAGGATATTATCAATCATATCACAATAACACATGGTTTCTCGCCCGCGGGATCCACTGACTCGCCCGCAGAATGCATGTTTTAGACGAGAGATTTTTCAGTGTGACCGGTATACAGAATAGTATATCATGTGTCATTATGTAAATGGTGGGATATATTTGTTAAAAATTACTAACTTAAAAAATAAAATTTTCCACTACACCTATTAAAATACATAGTATACTATTTGTGTTTCCATCGTAACTAAAAATTTCTTCTATCAAACGACTGTTAACAAATCACAACCAATCAAACCCCATCATCCGGTGGACAGCTCGAGAATCTCTTAACCACTCACGTGACCCACGTCAGGGACACAGGCCCACTGGTCCCGTGAAAGCCGCGACGAAAGAAAGTGGGCCCAATCATTTTACTGCCAACCAGGCCACGGGCCCCATTATTCATCCCTAAAGAAGAAAGACACGGGCCCACTGAAACAGTAAAACACGCAAGCAATTACCTAACCTGTGTTCGGTGCCGGTCAAAAGGTCTGTTGATTTAATGACATTTAATCTCTATTTATTATTTACGTTGGAGAGATCTTCCTGATTTTATTCATGTGCTCACGGGTAAAAGGTGCAATCAGTTGACTAACATTTTCTAAGAACAATAGCGCATCGGTTCTTGACGACTAGTGTTCAAAATGTCGTATCTGTGAAAATATCCATATACAAATTTATAAAAATATTGATGTATATAAATATCGATAGCGGTTGCAATTATAAAAATTTGCTAAAAAATGGTCATTTAAAATTAAATTTAACGTCATATTACAGTTTGCTGATATTTCATCGATATGTCAAAAACATTGACGAAATATGTCGATCTTAGCCGAAATTTAAGAGTTTTTCTAATATCTTGTAAAATTAAGACATCACTCCCTCCATTCCATATATTTCTGAATTTTTTGGATATTTCCATAAAAAAATATCTATCATATCAAAGAATTTCAAACATGGTTCGACACCCACCCTTGATTTAAATAAAAGAAAATTCATATTCGACTCACATAAATGTATAAACCGTCTATGTTTGCAATGAATACATTTTAACGTGGCGCATTATAATTAAGAACTCCTTACGTAAGTGTTTTTGTAAATAGCATCCCTTTTTCACAAAAAGTAAAAAGTAAGATTTCCCGGCAACGGGCATATTGCTGTTTTTGTTCTCATTACCAACGTGAAAGACTTTGCGAATGACCAACGTGAAAGACTTTGCGTAATGACCAACCTCCCCCCACCCAAAAAATTCACAAGCCGATTGAGCGAAGGGCTTTTTGGGTATTTCGCAATCGTTTTCAAGTTGGGGTCAAAAGACCAGCACAAATCTAGGGTTTTGAATGCTTGTGTTTTTGGTAAGATCGTCGAGAAGTGAAAAGTCTGATTGGGACTGTACTAATAAGTACAGAGTGGGAAGATTCGCGGAAGTGGGATGGACTGATGGACTGATGGAGTATCTTGTGAATGACATTTTGGACATTGCTGACATGCATGCATGGCCTACTACTTGTTCTTCTTACAACGTTATTATTCTCAAGGGAGATATTATTGTTGAAAAATAAAAAGAAGAGAGATATTACTATTTACTGAGAAATACTGAGGAAGTTTTTAGAAAAATAAGATTTTTTATGAATTCTTTGTCATTTTATTTTTATGGCATAATTTTCGTGCTTATTTTATAAAATATTGTGCAAAAACCTTGAGATGGCAGAGAGTCTCTTTTAGGAAAATTTTATTAAAATCCAGTTTATGAGATTTGTCTAGATAGAAGACAATGATGGTATATTATTCCAAAGGGATAGAAGAAGATCTTATTCCGTTTTCATTACGTTGTATTGTTATTGACTTGAGATAGATGGTTGACGAATATTTAGATCAAGTGTAATCTAAGGATGAGGCAATTGATAAGGCAAATTCGGTTTATTTTTCAGTACAATATGCACTTGCGGGTATAGGAAATATTATTGGGAGGGTCAGTAAAAATACCGAGTGCAACGTACAAATTTTTTTGGATGTAATAGCATGAAAAATTGGCATTTCATCGAGCCTTGGTAAGCTTAAAGTCATTTGTCAAGTTATATTGCAAGCTTGTCAACAGATACCAACAACTTCCGAGCGAGCATGCCGATGATGTCAATAGTTTTTGAGTAAGCATGACATAGCTTTTGAGAGAACATGCCGACAGATGTCAACCTATACTGAGTGAGCCTATAGATAGATGCCCATAGCAAAGCATATAAGGGCATATAAGGCTAGTAGCTGTCTTACCTAGTACTGTCCATAGAGACAATTCGTTGAGCAATTAGATGACAAATTTTAAGAACATCTTAAATTTCAAAGGGCAGAAGCCAGCTCTTTCATACAAAATTTCTGAACTTGGGGATCAGATGATATGTAAGATGATTTTACCTCAATGAGTCCGAAGATGAAAAAGTCTTGTACGCAGGTTGCCAATGCACATGCCCTCTCAAAAGTCACAACGGATGTGGGATCTTAAGAATCCTTTGTGAGAGAGCTGCCAGATACGAGCAAACGTACTCGAATTTCTCATCTTGCGACGGCAAACGTTGCCTTTCTTGGAAGGTAAAAGTATCGTATAAAATGTTGTTTACTAGATATATACGTAACTAGTTGCCTTATCTATTGAAATGAAAAAGTTGTTAACGTGACAAATGTGGAAGATGTATCTAAAATATGTGGGGGGAAATATTTTTTTTTATCCTTTTCTTTAGTATGTAGTTTTAAGCTTATGAGCAATATAACCTACACTATATAAAATTATTAACAAACTTCATTGAATTCATTTCAAGGCCGGCTAGAAAGCTGCTGCTAGAAAGCTAATTTATATGCTTATAGGTATTAATCTAAATAGCGTATTAATTAAGAACATCTAAACAAATGAATGTGGTCTAAATAGCGTATTAATAAATAAAAAAAGCGTATTAATATTACTTATGTTATAGTTCAAATCAACAAAACTAATGAACGAAATAAATAAAAACGAATTTTAGACCAAAGCCGTCATAATCAAACTAAAAACATAAAAGTGATTTTTCTTGTGGATATGGATGTCTTATTTCTCTTATTCATATGCAGAACCCAGAATCCTTCAAAGTTGAAGTTTTTATAACACAAACTAAGTTGGTATGTAGATAGATGATATGATTTTTAAGATTCATTTTAGATTAGAGGCCCTACGCAAGGGCACCGATTTCATATGCCCAAAACCGAACTCAAATCATAGACCAATCATTGTGTTTTATTTTCCACGTGGAACCTTATCAAACCACATTTATGATCCATTATTTGGGTTGTTGCTTGTTGGGAATTTTTGTTAGGTTTGCGATAAAAACAAGGTCGATCATTTATGTGGTTATGGTCCAGTTTAGAAATACAATAGGGTTCTGCGTCAGCATTGGCATTTTATAACAAGATAAAGAAAGACTTCATGTTTCTTAAAAAATGAGACTAGTTTTTTCCTTAATTTGCAACCCGTATCATAGCTTTCACTTACTTTATTCACAAGATTCTTATTTTTTAAAATTTGGATTAGTTGGGCCTCAGATTGAACTTGAATTATTCGAACTATTTATGTTTTAAGTTATACTTTATAGATCATTCTTGTAAATTATTAATCTAATCGAAAATGTTTGAGGCATATAATTAAGTTAAAAGAAATCGACGAATACTATATTTTAAGAAACATTGAAATTTCATCATGATAATCAAGTAAAATGGTTTCGGATTGAATTGATTTTTTGCAATGATGACCATGTATGAAGACTCATAAAATAGAATGTTATGTTCATTCAAGTTCGAATTATAATAAGCCCCACAACTATTCTCCTACAAAAAATAGGGATCCGTTCGGATAAAGACTATGTACATACGTTTAAGATAACAAGGTTTCGTTGCTATTCCAATTCTATTATTTTATATTATTACAAGTACTATTCTACACTAATCTATACTAAAGAGACGAGAGTTTTAAATCTGAAACGTAATGAGTTGATGAGAAATACCCTAACTACGAGGGTAATCCGTCACTTATCATCCCAATTTATTAGAAGCACAATATTCACATATATTTTTAGACATTCATATGCTCACTAAAATCACCACTCAATTAACTCAAAATGTCTTCAGTAATCATCATTCAACACTTTAATCTCATCTTAGCTTGGGAATTCCTCCTAAATTCGTGAACTTCCCCTCTATAAATGATAATAATGTTGAAAATTACGAATTTTCGGTTGGTACCTACGAAACTTGTGCGCAAATCTCGTTACTTGTTAAGTGGCTATACTAAATACTAGGACATACGCCAGACTTGATATCGAACAATGATTCAATTGATGATAAAAAAAAAAGAGAAATTTTGGTTCAGTTCTGCTAATACACCCCCAATTAATGTTTGTGAGAAAATTATTTCCGTATCAATTGACGAGTTCAAAGACCAAAAAGTTAATTATTTATTAGCCAAACATTCATTTTACAGCTAGATCCAATTTCATGTGGTATGTGGTAGAAAATCCTCGAATATATTTTGAGGATTTTCGTTTGCTGGCTATTGAACCGTTACAAAGTTTTCACTTAATTGTTAGTATTTATCTAAGATATTATTATTATTATTATTATTATTTTCGTACATTGATATTTTTACACTAAGTGGATGGAGAATTCGGCTAAATCACACAATAAGCAACCTAATTTGATATTAAACTCCTAATTCACAAGACTTAAACCTAAATTTTCTCACTTCTAAGCTGTAGTACTGAGTGAAATTATTGTTTTTATTTAAGGTTGAAATGTCACATGACAAAACAACCACAAGGACCCACCCAGTGGACGTAAAAGCTGATGAGTCGCTCTATTTTCAGTTAAGCAAACAAATTAGCAGGTGGATTGTCTCACCTCGTATTTTCATACTTTACCTATATTTTTATATGATGTGTGGTCACGGTTAAATTATATCAATATTTTATATTAATTTTTATAGAAATAATAAAATAAAAATTAATAGGAATATAAAATATTAACGTGCTGTGATCACATAAACAGAAGAATATAAGAAGAGTATGAAAATAAGAGGACAAAGCTCTACCTCCAACAAATTATCAAACAACGACGTCCATTTGGCCACCCGGACCCCACTTTTACCAGTCGTTTAAACGCGCTTTTGCGGGCCCCACACGGCATCCTCATCACATCACCCATCTTAACGCTCTCTCTTCTCACTCTGCACTTGTGCGAGTATCTTGTCCACCTCTGCGTGGCACTGAAGGAAGAAGCCGAAAGAAGAGAGATGGTTTTTCGGGTCGACGAAGGAGCATCCCGGACACAACCAAATTCTGAAAACGGATAGCTACACGCCCTCTGCAAACAGTACTTGTACTACCAAGATTTGGACTTTTCTCATTTATTACCCCATTTATTATTGTTATTGAAGCCCTTCTATTTTTCTGTTATTTGTATCTGTGGATCAATAATACTAATTCTATTGCCTGCTTGTCGAATGCTGGTGCTTTTGGCTGTTGTTGTTGTTCTTCATGTTTGTGGAGTGGCACAGCCAGTGCTTGTTGCTGGTGAGCTGGGTGTTGCTGGGTTTCGATAATGTCGCAGAAGAGGCAGCAGGATGATGGCAAGGGTCGATCGGATGGGACTAGTAGTCCGGATGACAAGCGTAGGAAGACCAGTTTCCAGAGGTTTGAGTCTGTAAATTTATTTGGGATAAAATACGAACTGGGTTTTGTTTGGATTGTGGAAGTGTCTGATGAATGTTATCCAACCCATGTGTGTTACGGAAAAAGTTTGAGTCTTTTTATCTTGTTTGGGATATTTATTTTTTCTTTGTAATTGGGTTGTCGTTACAAAGTGGAAATATTGGATAAAATGTGAATTGGGTTTTGGCTTGTGAAAGTGGTGTTTACTTTTCTTTCTTTCTTGGAAAAATGGGATTCTCGACTAGGAGTGAATTGAGTTTTGTTTAGTGGAGATTTGATTGAGATTCTTATGTTGGATTGGAAGGATGGATGGATAGAGAACTGGCGTCGAGAATTCATGTCGGAAAATGATTTGTGTATCTTCATTGTAAGAAGTGAACTTTGTGGTTTTGAGAATTTCTAAGCTTAGTTTAGTAAATGAAGGTGCTTTCTTTGTGAAATGCGAGTGCATTTGGCTCAAGATAATGGAAATTGATATAGGTGTTTATAAGTAAAAGATAAGCTAATTAACTTTTGGTATCACTGTCTGGAAGACAAAATTGATTGTTCAGTTCAATCACAAGTTGACATGAATCCGCCTTTCCTTTTAATAATTTGATACCAAAACGAAGTATGATAATTTTCACATCTGGTTTCTTCTAATGCCTTTATTACTGGTTTTCAGCGTGGTTCTGGAAACGATGAGATTGCACAAAGTCCAGCAATTACTGGAGCCACTTCTAGAGCGTTTGATTCGTAAAGTTGTAAGTGTTTTCCCATTCTATTTTCCTTTTATTTTGGATTTAGCATCTGTGTAATTTCTACCATTGAGCTCGAATCTTGTACGTGTTCTTGCTCTACTGCGTAATTGTAAAACTGTATTGTATATTTGAAGGGGTTGTATATGATTTATAAACTTCATAAGTACACGACTGTGCTAAAATCAATAAACTGAATTGAGCCGTTGTTAGCTTGGAAAGTGTAAAACACCACCTTGCTTTGCAGGGTGCAGCTAACGTGCATCAGTGCATGGCAGCCCACTTTGTGGTCGCATTTGCTCTAGCCTGACACCAGGTACCCTTTCCACCAAGTGAGGGCTGCACTCTTCTTTCCAAGGAGTCGTTTTACCATAAAATTTCAGTTTGTCAATGTTACCTTGCCATGAGTTGCCAGTTAGACGTAGAACTTATGATGTGTCGTAATAACGTGTCCAGGGAGCCCTTTCATTATCACTTTAGCTTCTCTCGTATCGGGGATGACCAAATTGGGTATTCTCGAACCATAACCTTTTCTAGGAACAACTTTTATGATTATAGATGGGCATTTTTAGTAGCATGTAGTTCACTTTGCATACAATAGTCTATGACCCCTTCACAGCTAGTGTCCTCGTTCTCAATATTTTGCGTGTTCGATGTCAAGATAAAATGGTTTCACATTCACTCTCTGAAGTTTCTTAGGCCTCAAGTATACGTTTGAGGGTTTTATTTATTTTCTTTAAGTTTATGTCCCTGCAAATCATAATATAGTAAATGATTTTCACTTTGCAGTTCAATGCATGCATGCATATTGGATGCATCCTTTTAGTTTTATGGTGCTGCAGCTTTAATTGATTGTTATATAATTTTGTTATGTATTTTCAGGTTAAAGAAGAAGTTGAGGTGGCCCTAAGAAAGCATTTGGCTAGTATGAAACAGTAAGATGATGCTCTAAAGCTTTGAGATGTAGCAATTTAGGGCCAAATCCGTAGTTTCACACTTGCCATACAACAGTTGATTTATGTTTTACCTTTCTATTTAGGAATTGTGGGAAAGAGACGGATCCTTCTGAATCAAGAATATTAAAGCTACAGTTCGTAAATAACATCTCTCTTCCAGTATTTACTGGAGCTCGGATTGAAGGAGAAGAATGCTCCACTGTACAAGTAGCTTTGGTCGATTGCTTTAGTGGACATATTGTCGAATCCGGGCCTGAATCCACAGCCAAGGTGGAAATAGTTGTTCTTGAGGGTGATTTTGATGGTGAGGAGGGTGATGATTGGACACTTGAAGATTTCAAGAATAACATTGTAAGAGAGAGGGATGGAAAGAAACCTCTTCTTACAGGAGAGGTAGTTTTGAATCTTAAAGACGGAGTTGCACCTCTGGGTGAGATTTCTTTTACTGATAATTCAAGCTGGACAAGGAGCCGTAAGTTCAGGCTAGGAGCAAGAGTTTCAGACAACTTCGATGGAACTAGAATAAGAGAAGCAAGGACAGAATCCTTTATTGTTAGGGATCATCGGGGAGAATGTGAGTGCTTCTTATTTGGTTTATTTATAAATAAATTGTCTCTAAGGTTATTGCTAGAGTACTGATACTAAGATCGAGTGTTCTTTCACTTTCCATTGTCGGGGTTGTGCTGTCTTAACCGTATTCATTTATGATCAGACTGGCATATAGTTAAACAAAAAATTTCTTTGTAAAAATTAACCATATCTTGTCATAATATCTCCTTATATTGGATGTAGTTAACTCCATATATTTTCATTTGCGATTATCATGCATGGCTCATGGCCTTCAAATTAGGATCAGCTAACTTAAGTAAACATACAATATTATAACCTGACCTACTTCTGGTTCTGCAGTGTACAAGAAACACCACCCTCCATCTCTGCTTGATGAAGTATGGAGACTAGAAAAGATTGGCAAGGACGGAGCTTTCCATAAGCGGTTGAGTCGGGAAAACATCAACACTGTGAATGATTTTCTCATCCAACTCTTCATAAATCCTTCAAGGCTCCGGAATGTAATTACTGAATTTTCTTGTCTTGGTGAAATTACATTTTCCCATGTTTAATACTTTATTTTGAAGATTACGTATCATCTTGCGCATTTAAATGTTTCATAAAAAGGGAAAATGTACTAGTTTGAGCGGCCTTGTTCAACCCAACCCAAGTATCCTAGTGGTTATGACATTTTTTATTTTTTTGGGTGGAAAATTGCAGATCCTTGGGACGGGTATGTCTGCTAAGATGTGGGAAGTCACTGTGGAGCATGCTCAGACATGTACACTCGATAAGAGGGTGTACTTGTACTGCCCTCCCGGTTCTCAGGAAACTGGTGTGGCCTTCAACATTGTAGGGCAAGTGATGGGACTTCTGTTGGAACATGAATATGTTTCTGTTAGTAAGCTGTCTGAAACACAAAAGGCATGCTACCTATCACCTCAGTCCACTCGCTTTTATCTTTTTTCTGTTGCATTTTCTTAAGTCATGTCTAATTTCATATGGTCAAATATTGTTTTTAGGCTGATGGCCACCACCTGGTCATTTCTGCATTTGACCACTGGGAAGAAGTAGTCCTGTTTGAAGATGAAGCCTCTCTTATAGCTGCATCTTCCAACTTCACTAATGTTCTTCACACATCGAGCTCACCAAGGGCAGAGGATCTTGACGGAAGCAAGTTTTTGGCTTCACAAAAGATTGGTGGATTTGATTATGCACAGCCATCTGCCTCTTCTCCAGATATCATCTCATCCATCTATTCCGTGGGTAGCACCAGTGGCTTGGATGATTATGCCTTGCACAACATTGACGGCTTCGGTCTTAGATATGATCAGCCTCTGAGTTTCCCAGGTCAAGTCACCAACTCCCTGATCTTTGACACCGACCCCATGGCTCATGCTTTATTTGTTGAGGATCATCTGCAGTTTTCCGATGCTGATCTTCAGTCCCAGAACATGAGTTCAGAACCACAAGATCTACATAGCGCTGTGGATCGCTTCTTGCCGAGTTCAGCTGTTGCCATATCTGATAAGGCTCAGAGGGGATGGACAAAGCTATTCAGTGTGCTGCAGTGGTTCTCAATATGGAGGATCGTGGCTTTGAGACGAAGAGTTCAAGATATTCAGAGATAGTAGTAATCACGTGTGAAAAGATTGTTTGGTTACAGTTGCAAATACCGTTTAGCGCTGCCCGTATAGTAACTTACGTGTGCAGGTAGAGTGAGATCTCTTGGAGGTTTTGTTAGATGTAAATATATCTGGTAGTTTTTTTTTACTAGTTTCTTAGTTCTGAGTGGCCAGAGAAATAAACTCTCAATCAAGTTGTTAGCTTGTATCTATGTAGGTTTGTTCAATAAAGGTATCCTTTTCCTAGCTTATTAACAGTGTTCGGTAGAAAAAAGGGCTTCTAGATTCTGAAATGTGCTTCTAATAGAAACGTTGAAGTGCTTCTTACATAAGTGGAAGCAACCCTAAATCGGTGCAAAATAATCTGTCATTCATCTTTACTTGCCTGGAGCGAGGGAAGTCATGATTCGTGTAAGCAATAAAAACAATGGATTGGGATCAACCATAGCATCTCCTATTTGATTTGATTCCTAATTATATTCATGTATTTGATTACGGAAATTAACGTGGAACTTGCGTTATTGTTTATCCCACGAACACATAGAATGTCCGGAATCGAAATAATTACAATACCCACGTTCTAATGATCGAAGTGACGTCAAGAATCAGAGTGACTACAGTGCAAAGTGCAAACAACAGAAGCAACTAACAGTCTTAACATGCTATTGCAGTCAACTAATTGCCCAATAATTTCAACTGGGGAACCGTTTTTCCAACTCTCAGCCACCATTTTCCATGGAAACTTGGTAAAGTAAACCTCAAACTTTACCAATAAATATTTCCTCCATTGACCACCAAAACCAAAACCAAACCCAAAAAATGGAGAACCGAATAGGGCAAGTAATTGTGGTCGCATATCCAGCTCAAGGCCACATAAACCCACTCCTCCAATTTGCCAAACGCTTAGCCTCCAAAGGCCTAAAAACCACCCTAGCCACCACCCCTTACACCATCAAATCCATCTACGCACCCACCGTACGAATCGAACCCATCTCCGACGGCTACAATCAAAGCGGATTCAACCAAGCACCAAGCCTAGCAGCCTACCTAGACTCATTCAAAACGGTTGGCTCGAAAACCCTAGCAGAGCTCATACTGAAGCTCAATGCCTCAGCAGGCTCACCACCTGTCAGTTGTATTGTGTATGATTCGCTGTTTCCATGGGCACTTGATGTGGCCAAGGAGTTTAAAATCTACGGAGCTGTATTTTTAACCGTCTCAGCCTCTGTCTCCTCCATGTTCTGGCGTGTCGTAAATCGCGGTCTGTCGTTGCTTACGTTGCAAGAAACTGATGATGGTCGGGGTTTGGTGAATATGCCTGGCCTTCCTCCACTTGCTCCTTCTGAGCTGCCAATTTTTCTTTCACAGCCTGAGAGTGAGACTCACTCTCCTTATATTGCTCTGATCCTGGAGAAGTATAGCAGGCTGGAGGAAAATGATTGTATCTTCTGTAATTCTTTCCAAGAGTTGGAAACTGAGGTAATTGTGTTAATATTCTCCCAGATCTTGATATTATTTAGCTGAAAATAAAGGTTTTTTTTTTTTTTTTTTTTTGTTTTCAAGTAGTGAAATTAGTGACATGGGATTTTGGTATTATCTGCTAAAATTGAACTAGAATTTAGAAAAACAAAATAAAGAAGAATCAGACTGGTGGAAACTGAATATTTATGAAGAAATATGCACAAATAGTACGATGACAAAGTTTTTGTAGAACTTTCGTTTTCCCCTTCTGCACTTCTTCCCTTTGATTTATTCAGTTCAAAAGTCAGAGGGAGGAGAGCAAGGAAATGATAGGGAAGTTCGATCACTACCCAACAATAAATCCGTATATAAACCAAGGTTTAGTGCATCTGATTGTTTTGTTGCGTTTGTGAAATTCCCTGCATATCACAGAAGTTGAGCATTATTGCTTATTAGATGAGGATATAAAATTCAATTGAGTTTGGTACGATTGACAAAAGAGGCAAGGATCAATGTCATCAGTGTTTTACTTATCCAATTCGTAAATCAATTGGAAAATTCTAATTAATTGTTCTTATTTCAATTAATTAATTAATATACTTGTGGAAAAGCTGTTGAATGAAATGCAGGGTCTATGGCCCCTGGTGATGGTGGGGCCCATGGTGCCATCGGCCTACCTGGATCAACAAATGGAAGGAGACATAGCTTATGGAGCAAGTCTCTGGGAGCCAAAAGCAGACCAGTGCATGAAATGGCTGGAGGAAAAAGCACTTAAAAGTGTGGTTTATGTCTCATTTGGAAGCATGGCAGAGATTGCAGCTAAACAGGTTGAAGAAATTGCATGGGGATTGAAAGCAAGTGGTCTGAATTTCCTGTGGGTTGTGAAAGATCCTGAAGAAAAATTGCCAGATGAGTTTTTGGAGTCAGTAGGTCAAGCTGGATTGGTCGTGCCATGGTGCAACCAAGTGGAGGTTCTAGGACACCGATCGGTGGGTTGTTTCGTGACGCATGGAGGATGGAATTCGACATTGGAAGGGCTGAGCCTAGGCGTACCGATGGTGGTGATGCCGCAGTGGAGTGACCAGCCAACTAATGCGAAGTTCTTGGAGTTGTGGGGGGTTGGAGTGAGAGTTCAGAAAAATGAAGAGGGGATCGTGAGTAGGGAAGAGATAGAGATGTGTGTGAGGGAAGTCATGGGAGGAGAGAGAAGTGGGGAGATCAAAAGGAATGCCTTGAAGTGGAGAGAGGCTGCAAAGAGATCTGTTAGTGTAGGGGGCAACTCAGATGACAACATCAATGAATTTGTAGCCAAGCTTTCAATGCCGAAAGAAGGCTAATTAAGCAACAATAAACTCAAGCATTGTAGAAACTCAGCGTATCGACATTTTACATTCATCATCATTGTTTACATATAACTATGAAAGAATGTACGAGTGTGAAATTTATACATCTGTTCGCCTTTATATAGCATACGAGTATTAGATGTTAGCTAAAAGAGGAAAAAAACCCTTGGTATATGATATAGGCTCGTATAACGCCAAAAGTTTGGAGGACAATGGAACCTTTAAAATCCGGACTGGTACCAGTTACTCTGGGAGTTTACAATCTTTTGGATCTTTACACACTTCTCCCTGCATCAGAAAACAGATAACAAGATGCTTATTAGCACCAAATTGTTCAAATATTTCTGTCTTAAGTATTTTTGTATGAAATTCAGTCAGCAGACCTGTTTGATGTCTAACATAAGCTAATGGTTCAAGTCCCATTCAGATTCAATTAGAGGCATTGAACGGTAGTAGAAATGAAATCCATGCGATCAAATGGTGCTTACCTTGTTCTTCTTTCGCAACTCCAAAACCTCTTCTAGAGGTGGCCGGCCTAAAACAAAAACAGGATATCGGCATCATATAACATAAGTTCATATTAATCATAATATATATGAGGCAGCAGTGTTAACAAATTAGCATACCTGTGATTTGAAGACGATATTTAGCCCAAACGCCATATACAGCACCTGCTATTGTCGCAATCTGTGCATAAAGTGCTTTCCCATTAGTCCCCCAGATAAAACAAGACAAACTTTGTAGACCATTCAGTTTACAAGATGGAAATTGATGAATATCGATGCAGGTAACATAAGAATTGAAAGAGGAGTCTCACAGGTTCGTATTTAGTTATGGCATACACCCATCCGAGCCCCACCTGCTCGTATAGCTTTCTGAATGCCTGCAGAAGTTTTCATCAGCTTTGTCAACATCTCTTAGACAGCTAAAAGTAAAATTGAACTCAAAATAGGGAGTTCAAACGTGGCACGGAAAGGGGCTTACTTCGACATCAGTGGCTACAGTTCCATCAGAGAGGATGGCGTGAATGTTTCCCATAACCTAAGAAAAGCCAACACAAGAATTTGCCACTAAATTCTAATACCTTTTTCCAAAACATGTTACATCATCGTCCATCGAATTTTCAATCTAAGTTTTTCATATGCACTTCAGGAAATCCGAAATCTTATTCTACGAGGTCATATTAGATATGAAAAACAAGAAATACTCCCATTGAAACTGATTTGTAAATCTTCGTATCGAATTTCATCACTGCAAACTTACAGTCTTGTAGTCCAGCCCCTGATTCTCCTCTGGGGAGTAATCATCTGAACTTATGTCAACAAACTTGATAGTACCATAACGCTTATTTCTCTCTCGCAGCATGTCCACCTGCCAATGTAACGAAAACTTCAATACACCCGAATCCATCAAGAACAAAAAGAATCCATAGCTTCACTCTCACGAAACTCATCAAACAAACGCTAATTACATTAAAATCAGCAAAATAACAACAGGAATATCCAGATAGACGTTTGAAGGTACGGATAGACCTCTCGCATGCATAAAGGGCAATCCCCATCAAAGAGCATTTTAATCTTCCAATTTTGAGGTGTTTGTTCTTGATCATTTTTTGTCTTTGGAGTCATGGGGTCTGCAGTTGTCCCGCTAATAGCCCTTGTTGAAGACTTAAACCCTACAGATAGATACATACATATGCATCATATAAAAGCAACCAACAATAATAGACCAAACCCGATAACCCTCAGACATTGTTCGGCAAGAATCGCAGCCTCAAACGAATACAGATAATGAAAATTTATACGCACATATCTTGACAAAAAAGTAGGAATTAAATGAGAATGACATAGGGTTGTGTATTATGTGAGCATATAGAATGATTAATTAGTTACCACTGAAATGGATATATCATAAACGAATTGACAACGATAAAAAGAAGATTAAAAAAATACGCACAAATAAAACTGGTCACAAACTTAAAATCAATAGCATAACTAGTAAGACGCTAAACAGATAATATGGAGCACCATGCAGCTTATTGTCTGTTTCGTGTCCTCGAGTTTGGTAACAAACCATGTTGGTGAATAGGAGCTGAGATGAATCTTTGGGGATGATGAATCTGATGAACTTTGAGTTGTTGGAGAGAGAGAGGAATTGATGAGAGAGAAGGGTTTCTTTGTCTCCCTCCAATTTTACATGCGGAAGCAGCTGCTTTCATTGCCATTGCTTCTTCTTCTTCTTTCTGTAACCAAATCCAGAGCTCTTGGGATTGAGATTTTGGAACCAAAAGGTTCAAAGTTAGTTTGGTTGGACTGCCCTGGTTCGTAACTGTCATGTATACGTGGCAGCCTATCCTTCACCCATAAACATGACACGGCGAGTTAAAAAATAATATGGCAAAAGTATGGGGGTGGAATAGAAATATATGGTGGGAACTAAATAATATGGCAAAAATATGGGGGTACAACAGAAAATTAACACACAAAATTCGGCCTGATGGCGAAAACTCGAGTCTTTACCCAAATATTTGGTTTTGATAGCTGCTGCTTCAACTTCAAGCTCGGGTCTTGAACCATGGCGTTCCTGCTCCGCAATTCCGTCGCTTCCCATCTCCAATCCCACTCGCAGGTTTCTCTCTCTCTCTCTCTCTCTCTCTCTCTCTCTCACGTTTGATCTGCGTCGCCGCCGTTTTGATTTGGCTCAGTTTTTCCTCTCTCGCTAAATCTAAATTTCTCACTTCGACAATCAGAGGGCGCAGAACGATTCGCTTTCCCAATCACGCCGCCAGTTCCACGTCGAGCCAGGGCCTCGCGAGAAAGCGGTGAGTCTCTCTCTCTCTCTCTCTCTAATTTTCTTTTCAGCTGTACAGGATTTTGATGAAGCTTATAATTTCATCTTGTATTCGAGATTCGTCCTTGAAACTTTGTATTTTTATCATTTTTGATAGCTGGGTAGCAAACCCATCTGAGCAAACAGCTTAAAGATGTTAGCTTTAGATTTATTTGTGCAAATTTTGTTTATTTATTTGTTTGTGATGTTTCTTAGCAGCAGAGTAAATGTGTTGTTGATTGATTTCACGGGTTGAGTTGTGCATTTTTGCTGGACTAAGTTGTTTAACATTGCAGCTCTTGGCAGCGGACCCGTCTTTAAAACGGTTCAAGTCGCATAAGAAGGGCGTGTCGCGAGTTAAAAGACTTGGAGATGTTCTTACCATTGTTGTCATTGCTGGTACGCAATTCTTTTGCTTGAGATTTAATCAGATGGTTATGAGTTGCTATGCACAAGTTTAATTTACCGTGATACTTTTGATAAGACGTAGCTGTTACGCGCTCCTCTGGCTTTCGTAAATTAGTTCTAGTTACCATACGTTTTGAGAATTTTAAGATAATCTTGTTATGGTTTTGGGGATGTGGTGATAGTCTATCAACATTTCGATATTAAGCTGTCGGTTAGAATCTATCAGGGTGCTAGATCATTCAGAGATGAGATTAACAAGATGATATTTATAAGAATATGTAAGTGCTTACTGGAAGAGGACATCTTATTGAGACTCACACAACAAACCCAAATGACAAATAGAGAAGAAACCGGATAGAAAAACTTCAATATGAAACCGTTTTATTATAATGTTCAGTGTTTGATTATTTTCCTTTTCCTTGTTTAAACTATATGGTCAATTGATTTGGTTGCATTTATTGTCTGATTAGTAAAGTCCTCGGTAAGGCTATGACGAAAGAAGGGGTGGGGGTTACAGTTGTTTTAGCCTCATATAGCTTAAGTTTGGAATATGCCCCTCAAGAATGAGTCACAAGCAAGACGGGTTCATTTTCCTGCTTCCCTCTCTGTCTTTTCTAGGGTTGCAAAGAGTGTTTGTCTTCGCAGATGCACGTTCATAGACTTATAACAACACCCATGTCAAACTATGGGTAGAATCTGTTGCTTATATTGATTGCAAAAAATATGATTACTTTTTCCATCCGTGAAAGTGGCATGACAAACAATGGAAAATAGCAATCATGATCATTAAGATCTGATTAGAGATCGATATTAGTTTTTTTTTCTTTCTAAACTGTTGAAATCTGTTTTATATGTTAACTAATAATCTGTGTTCTATGATCCAACTGTTCCATATCTGCGTATAAGATAGGTTGAGATTGAGTACATTTCTTGATAGAAGGCAATAATGGACTTCCTTTTGATTGTGACTTTTCTTTTATTATGGTACCTTTCGTCGGTCATTTTCGAGTCTTGTTTTACTCATTAGTTGTTACAGTGTTCCCAGTTTCCCAGTCTCATGTGTTTGCAATATTTATACAGGCTGCTGCTATGAAATATATGTAAAAGCGGTAATGCGAGAAGAAGCTAGGAACCAAGCAGGGGCTTCGGGTGCAAGTGCATAATCAGGTGTGTATGTGGGCGGTGTTTGATTTTCTCTAGCAACCATGCTGGAACGTGTTGATTCTGAATGCTGAATAAGTGGAAAACAGAGTATCCCGAGTTGCTTTCCGAATATCTGTTTCTGATCTCTATCAGGTTTTGTTTCGTAATAATAGTCTATTCTGTAGAAATCATAGAACAACTTCAACAAATGCATTTGAACATTCTTTGTTTTTCTTTCGGGTAATGAATGTTTTCCTTAACTTTAGACCATATACCCTTCCCCAAGCTGGAAATGCAGAAGGAACATTACCAAACCATTACTGTTTTCGTGTTTGCAACGCGTATACTTTACCGATACCAGTTGAAGAGACCAAAATTGGTGATGAGTTCGTTAAGATGATGTGTTTATTCGCATATATTCAATTTGCTCTTGGTATCTGAATCTGTGAGCGACAGAGCGAGCATTGCAGCTGGAATGGATGACTGGTGATTGATTGATGATTTCAGTGGAGAAACACCAAGGGTTCAGATTGAAAACAGTTCCAAAAGGATTAGCAGTGTTCAATTTAAAGATACTAATGTGAAATTAATACATACTTTATTCTTACTTTAATTACAAATATATTGCAATTAATTAGTGTACAAAGTTCTTGACTTTTGGTAGGGGCGGCTACAAAGCACCACCCAAAGAAAGAAAGAAATATTTTGGCTAGCTAGTGGGGGTGAGTCTGGTGGAGATGTGCTGTTTCCAGATGGTTCCTTCCACTCCATGTTACTTCAAATTGATTAGAAATTTAGAAGCAGATATATGAAGTATTAAAAGGAAGATAATATAAAGTGTGCATTTTTGTTCGCCACCTTTAAGTGGCGGTAATATTTATCATCTTATTCATCATCGTTGTATGAATTTATATTTTCAGATTTATATATATCCACTATGCAAATCTTAAAATTTAAATTTATCGAACAAGAATAATAAAGTGATGAATATAGCAATTACTTGAGGTTGGAGAGCAAAAACATTATTGTGCGTAAATTACATAATAATCTCTTAAATTTGAGATCTATTACAATCACATACAACATCTTTAAAATATTTTACTTTCATACCTCAGCTACTATTTGATTTCAATATATTACTTTCGTTACATTTTCCATTGATCTATTAAAAGCTGACGTGGCTGCCATATTTGTACCATGTGGTTGCCACCTGTGTGCCATGTGGAAAAAATAATAATTTAAAATTTTTTTTTTAAAACCTGAATCTTCTCAACAAAAAAAAAAAAAGAAAAAAAGAAAAAAAGGAAAAACGTAGAACCCACCCACCTTCCCCGCAACCCCTCCTCACCCCTTTTCTCCTTCCCGAGCCAAGCCTCCCAACCACCTCCCTCTTCTCCACTCTCTTCACCTAATCCCTTGTTATCGTGTCCGCATCCCAACGCGATTTTGTTAATCGAGCCCAAGAGCTGGCTCTAGGTGGAAGATCTGGCTGGGTTGAAAACCGGGTCAAATTGCTGGTAGCAATCGGAGCAGGGGCCGCACTGGAGCCAGTTGACGTCACTGCCGGTGTTGAGCACCATGTAGAATGACTTCACTGGAGTCCCGACGCCAATCCGGGATAAGTACTCGCCGCTGCCCTGGCTAACGCCGGAGACGACGGGGGTGGAGAGGTCCTAGGGTTGGATCTCGGCGTGCATGGACTCGAGATCCCCTTTTTTTTATCCCTTGGAGTGCCAGCTGGAGCTTGGTGTGGAGCGAGTTCACTCGGGCGAGTCGCAGCCTATTCTGGTGAGGGTGAGGGATTTGTAGTCCTTATGCTGGGAATTGAATAGGGCGTCGTTGGGGTGGAGCTGGAGGGAGAAGGCGGATGAGTTGAGGGGTTGGGATTCTTGGGATTGAGATTCCAGCAGTTTGAGGGACTCCATGTCGAAGGAGGGGAGGTGAAGAGAGTGGAGGAGAAGGAAGTGGTTGGGAGGCTCGGGAGGGAGAAGAGGGGTGAGGAGGGGTTGCGGGGAAGGTGGGGTGGGTTCTGCGGTTTTCAATTTTTTTTTTTTTTTTTCTTGAGAAGATTCAGGTTTTCTTTTAAAAAAAAATTAACGTGACATATAAGTGGCAGTCACATGGTACAAATGTGGCAGCCACATGGTTCAAATGTGGTAGCCGCATCAGCTCTTAATGGATCAATGAATGTAAAATGTAACGGATGTACTATATTGAAATAAAATAGTAGATAAGGTATGAAAATGACATATTTTAAAAATGTTATATGAGATTGTAATAGATCTCAAACCTGATGAGGTATTATGTAATTTTACCCTATTATTGATAATCAAGAAGCTGAAAATTGAGTAGGAGCAAACTCTTATAATTTGAAGCATTATTGAGTTTTTGGCCCACTGACCCATATGATAGAAATAATGTCAAAAATATTCAAAAAGAAGATCTTACAGACATACACCAGCACCATCATGTGCCCTATCCCTGACCATACCACAACAAAAATATTCAGAAATGGAAGATATCTCCTATTTTCTGACCTTAGAAAACAACTCAATGTTGCTCATTTACTTTATTAGTATAAACTCAGCACCTTATCTGCTAAGATATTAAATTATATGTGAAAATTAGGTGCAATTCTCAACGATATGAACTATGAGACCTTTGCAATTAATACGAATTACGTGACTTTTTAAAATGAAATTAATACTTAAAATAAATGAGTTAAAAGGAACAAAATCTATTGATTTCATTCAATTACAACAATTAATTAATAAATCACTAATTTTTTTTACCAAAAAAGAACAAAATCACTTCATGCATATAAATTTAGAAAAACAGAAAAGTTCAAATTTTTTTTAATTTTAATGAAAAATGACAAATAAATATGTAATAAATAGTAACAAAAAAAATAAAAACGTAATTTTTCGTTACCGAAAATGTTTTGTTAAAACATCTTATAAATTTCCGTTTGGTCCAGAAGGATCAGTTAGAAGGACACGTGTCCCCAATCGAGGACAAAATAGTCATTGTACACGAAGTTTGGTTAGGTGGAGCCAAATTCATCATAACCTTGTATGTAATTTACCAAAATACCCCTCAAAGTGTCCAGCTACCAAATTTGATTGGGCCAAGTTCAAAAAAGTAAGACCCATCACCATCACTAGGCATTTCCAAAAATTTTCATGTATGTCTGAGCTGTAAACCTTGGACTAAAAACTGAGAGAGAGAGAGAGAGAGAGAGAGAAGAGAAAGTCTTCTCTTATCAAGAAAAAGCAAAGTTTTCCGGGTAGTGGGTCTGAAAAACGTTTGTGTCTTTAGAGAGATTTTTGGGATTGGGATTGGTGGTGGGAAGAGAAGATTATTGGGGGGTCTGTGAATTTTTTTTGGGGATGGCAACGTTTGGAGGGACAACCCAGAAGTGCAAAGCATGTGAGAAGACAGTATACTTGGTTGATCAGCTCACTGCTGACAACAAAGTCTACCACAAGGCCTGCTTCAGATGCCACCACTGCAAGGGCACCCTCAAGGTATGCATATGCATACAGAAATATATATAAAGGCACTCACTTTTGCATTTATTTCATGGTTTTCTGATGCTTTTTGCTTCTTTTTTGTGGTCAATTATTGATTTACTGGATTGGTTTTTTTTTAAAAAAAATTCTGAGATTTGATGATTATGGTGGAATTGGACTGATATGAGAATAATTGGAAGAAAGAAAAAATTTGAGATTTTATTTTTTTTGTTTTGGAATTCTAACTTGTTGGATAATTGAGCATAAGTTTGCATAGTAAGAAGCTATTTTAGCTGCTTGAGTGATGGTGGTGAGCTCAAGCAAATGATCTTTGGATGTGGGCATGTAGATCCACTGGGGATTGAATTGTGATTCACTGTTTCCTGCGTTGCTGTGTTGAAATCTCTTCGTTTGATACATCTTAAATTTACTTGCATTGACTATGTTCTTGAAGTGCTTTTGAGAAAGAGCTTTCTGTTGCTAGAAGTAAGATTGATTTTGAATTCTGGGTTTGTTCAGAAATGATTTTCACCCCAGTTATCAATTTTACCTCCAAATTAAACTTGACCAACAACTTGTTCGTAATTGCAATCGAGCGAACATTTCATAAGTGTAAGGCCGTAGGACTTGTTCAAATCACAGAATGTGTTGAGTACCAAGCTAAGGGAAACAACTATTCTGCATTTTTCACCTTAGCATTGAATGTTATTAGCAATGTGCTAACTAAACTCCCAACCATGACTCCATTATGTCTTCTAGGTTCTCGTAAACGGAGTTTTTGAAATCGAGCGGACCCATTAAGAGTTAATAATTTTTCGAATTTGAAATTTGTATCATTCAGAAACAAGGCACCTACTCTTCACGTTAAATTCCGTGTGAATATTTGATCTTCTAAAAATGGAATGAGATGTTTGATACATTTATCCTTATTTACTTCTGTCTATGCAGCTTAGTAATTACTCCTCTTTTGAGGGTGTTTTGTATTGCAAGCCTCACTTTGATCAGCTATTTAAGATGACTGGGAGCTTGGATAAAAGTTTTGAAGGTGATAAGCTGCTCAAATTGTCTTAACGCATAATTTTTAAAGCTTATAACCTCTTGCTAATTTGTAATTTTGGATTATGTTCTCCCTATCATTGTCTTTTAGGTATACCAAAAACTGTTCGAGAAAGATCCGATCAGGTACCTGCCTTGATTTGCCAATTCTTTCTTTTTTCCTTCATAGAGGTTATGCAAGTTCATCAAAAATACAGAATTTACTAGTGGGATTTTCCCTTGTTTTTAGAAGTTTTTATATTTACGCTAACTGGTTCCAGTACACAGACCAACAGTAAAGTTTCGAGCTTATTTGCTGGGACTCAAGACAAGTGTGTTGCTTGCAAGAAAACAGTTTACCCCATCGAAAAGGTAAATTTCTGCTTCAACGTATCAATGAGCTTCCTCAGTCCAAACTGTATGTCAGCTCTTATGGAACTGTCTATTTTACATGTAAATAATTGTCAATGTTAATACGCGTTATGAATGTATAGACGGTGTGACATTGTAGAATCCAGCATTCTTTAATCTGATTGCTTCTTGTTCCAGGTGGCAGTTGACGGCACATCATACCATAAGCCTTGTTTCCGGTGCACTCATGGAGGCTGTGTGATCAGTCCATCAAACTATGTAGCTCACGAGCATCGTCTCTACTGTAGGCATCACCATAGCCAACTCTTCAAGGAGAAGGGAAACTTCAGCCAGCTTAGCAAGCACGAAGAAGTGAAAGAGGTGACTGAGAACACAGACGCAGAGGTTTAGTAATTCTATCAAAACTTCCATGCTAAAACTGATCACTCCCAGACCAGAGTTTCTAAGCAAGAGTACGATGCAACTGTTGTAGCTTGTACAAGAAGAGCTATTCGGGTTCCTTTTTTTTTTTCTTTCTATTTCTATGTAATGTGTTGCACTTTCAGGTACAAAAATTTGTTTTGCACTTTCTTGCAAATTTTTGAGTGTGAGTTTGAATGGATGATATACCGCAAGTTAATGCGTAATTTTCAAATAAAATACTATTGGTTGAAATTGTCACACCTCATCTTAAATTTCTTAGTTTATAAACACATCATTCATCAGTGTAGAAGTTTATAGGCTTGCCAAGTGGAGCCATGTATTAGTATTCTGCATAAAGGGCTGGTTGGTTTCTTCAGTTGCAAGCAGCCAAAGCTTGAAAATTTGAATTGAATGCTAAATGTTGAAGACGTGCATATTGGATAGAGCGGATGTGTTTTCTCCTATACTCCTGAGTCGAAATCTTACTTTCACAGTTTATATTAGTTTAAAGTAGAGTATCGATGGTAAATCCAAGAACTTGTAAATTTTAGTAGTATATTTGAAGTTTGGAATTTCGGGCACGGGACCCTCGGAATTGATAGTTGATGATGATGGCTCTTTTTTGACTCAAACAATTCCTTGCTACAATTTAGAAAATCGTACTTCTCGTTCTCTTGTCTTTATCAAACACAGTTGAACGGTTTATTCAGCACATATTCTAATTCCCCAGTTGGATGTACATCTTACGTATCATCTCAAATAGCACTAATACTGTTGCAATATTCCCCAAATAGCATTATTGTTTTAAAAAATAGCTTCACCATACAAATAATGAAGATCATCTACATATGATGTTGATATTGTCGATGTTCCCGAGATAGTCTGGATATTATATAACTACTGTATCATTAAGTTGTCATTATTGGTTGGAAAATGTTAATGGCACATTACTTTTTTCCTCATGCATATTTTTCGTTATTTTGTCATTAGATTGAGCAAATTAAATAAGAGTGATCATTGAGTCGTTTAATGGTACTCATCTTCAATTATAAGTGAGAGGTCATAGGTTTGAATCTGGAAAATTACGAGTGTGCAACCTATTTTTCCGCACTTCTTTAATGTAAATATATCGTTGTATAAAAAATAGAGAGAATAACATTGTGTAATTATTATTTCCATGGTTAATTTTGTGGATTTCTATAGATTTTACCAAACAAGGGACAGGCCTCGAATGACCCTCTAGGCCAAGAACTTTTGTTGATTGTTTTGGGGTTGCCCCACTTTTCCCCCAAAATGTCAATGTTGCTTGGCAGACACATTGAAAGGTACGGAGAAATTGTTCATATTGCATGCTGGTTTTGCAAGAATGATGAATGCTCTCTCTCTCTCTTGATGAAATTGAGGTTCCACCATAAAACCAATTGGCAATATGGGGAGTAGCCCAAGACCATATAAGCACATAGCAAACCTTGTCCCTCACCAATGTGGGACAACTCTCAACACGCCCCCGCACGTGTGGCGGATTTTCAAGCCTACACGTGGACAACAACTGGGTGACGTGGAGCGCGTGTGGCCGTTTGGCTTCACACGAGGACAACCCGCTCTGATACCATGATGAAATTGAGGTTCCACCATAAAACCAATTGGCAATATGGGGAGTAGCCCAAGACCATATAAGCACATAGCAAACCTTGTCCCTCACCAATGTGGGACAACTCTCAACATCTCTCTCTCTCTCACTCATATAAAGTAGAGTATTCCTGCAACCATTTTGAAAATAATAATTTAAGCGGATTTAAGTCTTTGAAATGAAGTAACTGCACCTCTAGAAATAGGAGGGAAAATAAAGAACATAGAAGTGTTCTTTAAAGATTTGGTTAGGGAAACCGCTTGGCGCTAGTTTAGTTCGAATCTTCCTTCTAATAGATTATAGTTGTTTAAAATATCGTTTTTGTTAAAAAGAAAAGGGATAGCCGGATTAAGCAAACCAAACAACATGTAATTGAGTGGGTTTCCAAAGGGCAAAATATAATGCAGACAATATTTATGTGATTCTTCTACTAAGTTGCTCAGCAATGGCAAACGCATGAGGTCTGCCCCACATCGGAAGTGGGATTTCACTTATTTCAGGGAATAATCTGAGGACCCCAAAATCCCAAAAAAATGCATAAATAATCAACTGAGAGAGTAAGTTGCATGCCTAAGCAAAAAGTAGCCTCGTGTGAGCTGTTTGCAATTGTCTTGTCCTACTTCAAAAGCTCTTCCCATATGAACGAAGTGGAGCAAATATTCCTTTCCTTGTAGTGAATAATATGGTTTTTATATATAAAGTTTTGAGAAGAAAATAAATTTAAATTTAAAAAATATAAAAAGGAAAGGGAAAAGCCTTCTTTTGCTTTGTTATTTTTGGTCTGTCTTGCTCTGATGGGTGCAGCGAATGCAAAAAAGATGAGGAATCAAATCAATGATGTTGTGTTGTTGGGAAGTTTCCGTTTTTTACATTTGCGTTTGCAATGGTTAGAAGATGTCAAAAAGTACAGGCTTCTGATGATTAAAGCTAACTTTGCAACCTTTTATAGCTAGCAGCTCACTGTTGTTTGTTGTGCTAATTGAGAATATTTTTCTGCGGTTGGATGTTGAGATATGTCTTCCCTCTAAACACTTTAATTGAGTATAGTATGACTCACCTGTCACGCGTTATATACGATGTGATAAACTTTTATCTCACTCCTCACTTGAGGCACGATGAGAAAAAAAAATACAATCTTTTATCTCATTCTTTACACAAATAACGTGAAAAATGAGATACAACATAGAGGCATGGAGAATATGTATAAGTTTTTCGGATAATTATATGAGACATAAGGGGGCGTGGATATAATTACATTATCCATAGATCTCCAGCTTGACCATGATGGTTGTGTGCATGCAGCAGGATATGATAAACTTTTTACTTTTTCCTATCTCATCTTGAAATATAGCAGAGTTCAATTAAAGAATCGAAATTCTTTATCTGAAATTTAGCAGAATATTTGGTAATTTCTGAAACTTAGACTTAGCCTAATTTGGAGGAGATCAATTCTTACATGTAATGAAGGATAAATCTTCATCACTCTATCTCGCTCATAAAACAGCGTCATCTTATCTCACTCATCGCATCACTGCGTCTAATTTAAAGAATATTCTTACATGTATCTGAATGAATCTCCATCACCTTATTTCGCTCATTAAATGCGATGTGTTATTTAATAAATGAGACATAGTTGGTGATACATCCTCCGGTACACTAAAGTTTTCTCTGGATAAGAACTTATTCAGAACCATTGGCCATTATATATTTTGGTTCTAAAGTTATCTGCAAGGTATGATGCGTGAGCTAGTAAACTTAAATTAATTAACAACTACTAATTAACCATGGAACCAAATCAACCAAAGCAATTTTCTTTTTGAACTAAACTTTCATTTGAAAGAAAATCTCTTCAGTACATTTAATTCTAAACATTCCACCCCTTTCTCTGTACACAACTTAACTCAAATCCCTTCACATGAAAACCCTTTCTGCCTGCACCCGTAAATGTGCTTCAATCTTCTGCAGGTGGAGCACTGATTGATCCACTACACCTCCTCTGAGTTGCTTACGCGTCATGTGGGAAGATTAGGAAACGTTGATATCTCAACTTGCAGCCTCTGAGATGCTGTGTAATGATGGCTGCCACGTTCTTGATGTTGTTGCTGTTCTTGGTCGGTGTCCTCCTCTCTCATGTTTATTATTCACCTGTTGAAAATATTTGAAATGATTAATTAGAGAGTGATTTTCACTTAATCATTATTTCTACAGAACAATTAATTCAACTTTTTATTTAATTATTTATTGATTCTTTCAATTATTTATTAATTATATTTGTTTATTCATTTAGCACATTACCGAAGGGAGTTTCAAAGCATTTTATAATTTTTATTTATTTATTCATCTACTTAATGATTTAAGCCGTTACAGAAGGGAAACTCATTGACTCAAATGCTTTTTCCCCGATTTTATGCTGATTTAATAAATCAAAGAATCTTCTTTAATTATGAACTTGACTAAATAATTATGCTTTTTACTTAAAACCTTAATCAATTAACAAGAATGGGATTGACCACTTCAAGCACAATCAAAGCTTTAAAAGGCTTGCAGTTCAGTGATTAAGAGCGTTTAACTTTAGACCTGAAGCTTCGTGTTCAAGACTCAATTGGTTTGAGAGGTTCAGAAACTTAAAACCATATATGCAATTGTAGAAGAGAATCTACTCGAAATGTGACAGAGGGATTAGACGTGAACCTAATTAATAATCAAGAAGATAAACTTGTTAAATCAAATTTTAATTACCTGGATGTCCTTCTCCAGCTCAGAAGTCTCAGATCTTCTGGCTGATGTCAGAACTTGCTTCTCTCTCATCACCCTCTCCACTTGTGGCTTCTGCTCTCCTTCCACCTGATGATTATGATTTCTCTTCACCTTCGTTTGTTTCTTTGCCCACAATCCCTTCATCACTTCTAAAAAACAAACCATGATTTAATTAAGCTCTCATAATTTTAAAGGAAAAATGAGTTCAAAAATAAGAAGATTAAACAGAACAAAGTGCGATAATTTGAGTTAAGCTAATTGGTTATGACGGTAGACCGCCCTGACTAACTAAGGGTTGTGGGAATATGCCGCCCTCTCTAACCCTAGTTGGTAAGGACAGTGTACCATAACCATGACCAACCCTTAGGTACCCCCTTAGTTGGTAAAGTCCGCCTCATTGTGTCTGAGTTCGAATTCCTTTTTTTCTTTTTTCCGTTGATTAGAATAGTTAAAAATATTAATAAAAATTTGAGTAAAAGTTTAAACCTTGAGTGGTGATGAGTCTGTAAACTTTGCCAAGAACAAGAGAATCGGTTGGCCTGAGGAGCTTTATGCGCGTCACGCGAAGCGAAGAAGCGGTGTTCTTGTTGTCGTCCGTATTCGAGTTCTTGTCTTTCCTGTCACCGCCATTGTCGGTGGTGGGATTGGAGGGACACAAGGTGGTGGAGATAAGAAGAGCAACATAGTGGCCAGGGTTCATCTTCATAATCTCACTTGCACTCACTGCCCAATAGAACTTCTCTTCTTTCCCACTTGGGTGTTGTACTACCAGTGTTGCTGCATCAATCGCTTGACAATTTCCCATTTTCTCTCTCTCCTACTCTCTCTCTCTCTCTCTCTCTCTCTCTCTCTCAAGAATGAAGTTAAGAAAAGGGAAGAGAAGGTAGGGGGAAAGAGGAGGTGGTTTGAGCTCTAGAACAAGCTCTTTATAGCCATCCACCAAGTCACCAACGCCCCACTTATCATCTTTTGCTTATATTACTTCTGTAATTATGGTCCAAAAGATAATAAAGTTTGATATAGGGGTAGTTTAGTGATTTAGGTCCAACTTTCCATGGCGTGGAGATCCGTGATTGGTTGGCTGGACAAAGGAGAGGTTTAGAGCCCTTGAGGGGTTGTTCCTTTTATTTATTTTTTTCGAATTGAGGGGTTGTTGCTTAATTAGATGCTTTGTAAAAACAAATAGATGCGTTCCATTTGCGACAAGTCATCCAACGTTCATGGCTTACTGCCACTTTACCGCATGAAAGAACAGTATACACTATTAATGCTTCCCACGCGCCTGCTTTGAAGGGATTTTTAGTGTGCGATTTGATACGTCAAATGTAGTAATACATATTAATTAAAAATTAGAAAAAAATTGACAAATTATGTTAAAATATTTGATGTATCGAACTATGTTTTCGAAACACTAACAAATTTATCTGTATAAATAGAAACGCAAACAACAGTATCGATGCTACTGGATTGCATAAATCGACTTCATATGCTCTCATGTCCCAGTGATAGAGAATAAATAGATACTGTTTTATGGCATGTTTACTTAGAATAGCACTTGAAATTATTTTGATTTTCATGTTTTTTTGTGTTTATTAAAATATCGGCATGACTTTTTTTTCACTTCTTAACCTTCATTTATGTTTACTAATGCGTATGGAATAAAAAATGTATATTTTTTTATATTTAAATTTGTAATTAAATACCTAAAATCAATAATAAGATTCCTTAATTACTTTCCATTTTAATTTTAGTTTATATCATTAATCTTTCTTCATAAGGAAGGGATAAGAATAAAATTGCAATCCACGTATGCCACCACAAAACTACGAACCAAGACCTACCAACACAGTGACTTTTCAATTCCAAAACGTATTGACAAATTTAAAGACAGCAATAGCATGCCCCATATAAACATAATTCTATAGGACCACAAAAGAAAAAGACCCCATGAATTTCAAAGAGCATCAAATAATAATAATAATAATAATCCATTTTATTATTCCATTATTACACGCCCTCATGCCTTGTGTTACACTGTAGCACACACCATTAGACCAACTCCAATGGTGGGTTAAAAGCCAAATTACCCCCCAAAATTCCCCCCCAAACCCACTCCAACCCAAGGGGAAATTTTGGGCTAAATGTTAAATGCTAAAGCAATGCCAAATTCCTCCCAAAATTTAGCCCAGAAATCGGAGTGGACTCCACCCAATATTTATCGGAATTTAAATTTTTTTAGATTAAAATGTTCATAAAATTAATTTACGATAGTCTACATATTTATTTAAAAAAAAAAAATTTAACAAAAAAAAAAGCCTAAATTCATTCTTTAATAATCCGAGCTAAAATTTTAGGCTAGAATGGTTGGAGCAGAAAAGCTATTTCTGGGCTAAAAGCTAAATTTTCCGGGCTAAAAAATTTGGCTTTTAGCCCAACCATTGGAGATGGTCTTAGACCACCAGATCAAGACGCAGCCGTTTCGTTTCACATTGCCCACCAGACAAGATCAAAAGAGAAGAAGAAAGCGTGAGAAACATTTCCAGTTTCAGTTTTTAGGGTTTCCTGCAAAACCAACAGAAAAACGTGAAGAAGCTTTGTGGTTTCTCATGGGGGAGGAGGTGGGTCCGTCCGACTAGGTCATGCTACTTGAATACAAAGTTTGAGAAGTCTCAGCTTTTGAACATGTTAGATACGTACGTGTCGAATGCATGTGAGCGGATCGGGGCTTCGGTCATTCTATGATTTACGTTACAAAAAGACTTCCAAAAGCGGTAGCCAAAGCTCTGGCTTTTGGCTTTCTGCTTCTGCCTTTTTTTATCCCTTTCCATGGCGGCCAAACAAGGCAACGTATTTAGATTAGAAAAACAATCCCACGCTCATCTTCTGCCATGCTTATTTGTTTAAACGAGGGAAGTCAGAAAGAGTGATGATAAAGAATTGGAGTAGGTAAATCCTAGCAAACAATAACCCATGAAATTCTTAGGTTTTCAAGTATAAAATTAAGGATTGTTAACTAATGCCGAAAATGTTTTGATCCCACATGTGTTAGTAAATGTAGAGAAAATAAACATAGAAACTGTCAGAAAACGAAATTTCGACTACTTACTATTTCTATGTATGTAAACATAAGTAGTGACGGAGGGATCAAAACTTAGGAAGAGAGTCTAAGACACTTTCTTTTTCAAACTTTGAACATTTCAAGAACGAGACTCAAAAGTGATTAAACATGTATATAGGAATGTTAAACTCGTCTTAATTATGGGGTAATACCTAACACGAATACACATGCATGTATGTAATACAATGCATTCGTTCTCTTCTTTATTTTGTAATAAGATTTTGACAAGCGCATTATTTGAAGCTTTTAGGAATTAGAGCTGACTACTGTATCATATGATTGCTCAAGGGAAATTATTGTGTTTCAAATATCCCTCTCCATGCTTGACCAATTGCCATGATATTGCAATGGGGTAGGGGACCGCTGAAAGGTTCCATGCTCGGTTGTTGAAATTAGGAGCAAACAATAGTGATACTACAAGATCAAAGAAAAGTGGAGCCACTACTCTATCAGATTTTTCTGTCTCTTAAATATGGCTAGCAATTGATATGGTCCCTCTTATATCTCCCTTAATATTTATTTTTGTATCAACTTTAGCTTTACTGATTATTCATAATCCTATATATATGAAATTATGCTAGTAAAATAGAGAGGGTAGTGCTCTTCGCATACCTGTTTTTACCTTTCATACATTTTTCAATTTTTCAACCGTCAAATCAAATAAATTAAAAAAAATTAAAATTCAGAAATTAATAAGGATCATGCGGATAGCACCACACATTAGAAATATGTATTCTATCACTAAAACTAAAAGCTTCTGCTCCAATCTGCTTTTGCGTCGGTATCGATTAATATATCAAATATGTAATGCCTAAATTTTTACACATATTTTGACTGTTTGGTTCGATAATATATCAAATGCAATGCCTAGATTTACACGGTCAAGTCCAAATCATCTGTGTTAAGGAAATAAAATAATTGATATTGATGTAAATTACTCTTTACAATTTCTTGTTTGAGAAATGCTAAGGGGACTCTCTCAAAGTGAAATTCTTAGTCACTTCACAGTTTAACGTCAATTCTCATATCAACATTATAAAACATTGTATCAAAAACATGAGGTGTCAAAGATTTCATAAAAATTCCCACTTTTGAGAGACTCTCTTTGGCATTTATCTTCTTGTTTTATATGTGTGCACATTCTTGGTCATCTCATGTGAACTCAAGATGATATCACGTGACAAATTGTATATTTCAAAATCTTGAACAACTACACTTGACAAGAAAAGTTAAATATTCTGATTACGATTAACAAGCATATATTTAGTAGTAAAAGCCTGCAAATCCAGCAAGTAATTCATTAAACTTTGGACATCTACCTGGGAAAACCCACATTAATTATTATAGGTGCAACTGGAGGGGAACAACAGTAATCATTCAGGATCATACAACTTTGACTCTTGTAACTAGCTGATCTTAATCTCATAATTAATAAACTAAGATTATTGGTTAGCTTTAATCCTAGTTAAATCTGATACTTATGCAAAAGTTTCATCAAGTTGGTTTTTCTGTGTCCTAGATTGTAAACATTTACTTTTGTATATCCACAGTTAAAGGTCGACTTTCGCATTCGATGCCAAATCTTCTAATTGTTTCAACACCCTCATCAGACTCGATACCAAATTCTTGCACACCGTCATCATCTATCATGCTTTATTTACAGAGTTGGCTATCGTTTTCTAATGTAGTAAATTTCGGTGTTATATATCATACCTTTAATTTAGGGAAGTGTTATTGGTACTCCAAAAATCTCATTCTACACTCCTCACAAGTGTATTTTTCTTTCCAAATATAGAAAGTTTGGAGTGTAGAATGAGATTTTTGGAGTGCCAATAACAATTCCCTTAATTTGTAGTTTATTTGTATATAAATATTGAGATTTTCTATCATTATCACTGAATTGCATTTGAATTACAATCGAATTCCACCAAACCATTTAACATTCTTAATATTAGTATGGTGTATTAACACTAAGCTAAGTATGGAAGAAGAAGAAGAGTGAAAGAAAATATCATAGAAGAATGTAGAGAGAGAATGAGTAAACGAATGAACTGTTGTGTATTGAGATTACAGAGATTTATGTTATATAGGCTACAATCTTAGCTTCATAGTTAAGCCACTAGCAGCTAACTAACTTTCTTATCCTTTTAACAGTCTAACAACAATCCTAACAACCTTAGCTAACGTGTAAGCCATTGGTCAAACCTTTTGCTGATATGTATATCAGTCAACATGGTGATCACATCTAGCCATTGATCCTTGGTTAGACTCTAGAAAACATGTGTTTTTTGTGGTTGTATGGAGTCAAGTTTCCTCGCGCACCCATGAGCTTCAGATCAGTACCAATTTTCCAGCATCATACCAACGTATAATAAAATTGGTGTTGTGTTTTATGCAAGAAAGTTAAAAGACGAAGGTGGTATTTAATCTAAAAAGGTGATTGGAGAATTGGTAATTAACAGGTTACAAGGTTATCTGCTGCTTGCATATCCTGGAAGTGGATGTTTTGAATTTTTCGAGTTGTTCAGATTAAAGTAACTTTCGTTTGACATGTCAGTTTTGAGCTCGTTACATATGGATTTGAAAGAAACAATGAGATCTACAAAATCCTTTGAAAGCAATGAGCACAATCAGAATTTGTGCGAATTATATCGTTTACCAAGTTTAAAATGGGGTTTTAATATTTTACGATCTTTTTAATATATTTTGTTATTTTCTTTATTCCTATTTGGATTCTTAGAATTTCTAGGGTTAAGTACATTATAAATAAGGTTCTATTGGCCTTAGGTTTGTAAGCTTATTGTATTATTAATCAAGTTTGAGAATTTTTTTCAATATTTCTAGTGTTTTAGAATTCTACAAGAATGACCGTTCACTGCCACATAGCTCCTCAATATCTCTTGTATCGAGGATGGTTGCTTCCATGTCTTCTATAAACCTTCTACCAGTGATTCAAAACTTGAGAATTTTTTTAGATTAAATGCCGCCTCCTTTTTTTTTCACTTTCTCACATAAAAATTAACACCAATACGTTGTCCTATTGACATACTCAAAACTCGAACTACTATTTTTTTTTTACAAATGATAGAATAATTTGCATTAACTAAACTACGGAGAAGAAAATTTAACACAAGACCTCATAGGCATGGGCGAATGATCTTAATCAACTAAGCTACAAGCCACTTACCCCTAACTACTATTTCCATTAGTTCATTCCTCCAAGCACTACATGACAACCCCTTCCTGCCAAACCTCCAGGGTTCCAGCTCGCGTCTGCAAGCCTACTCAGCCGTTTAGGATCATGAACTTCGATGGGTCCTGGATGCACCTGTTTCGTTTGTCTGCACATTTGTTCCGACCACTCATCAGGCTTGTCAAGTGGCTTGTTAATTACCTCAGTGCCAGTTTACATGAATGCTAATCATGTTTTCATGCTCACACTTGCCATATTGAGATAATCATCGGATTCACCTTATTCTCTCTGTTGATGGTTAGGGACCGCGTCCAAAGTGTCTCTAAATTAAATATTGGGGTTTGGTTTCTATGAACAATAGTAATTTGAGTTCCACCAAACCATTCAACAATTTTAGTATTAACACTCAAAACTTAGATAGAGTTCGGCTTTCATCACCTTCTCATTATTAACAATTCTTAAGCCTACTAAAACGTAGCTCGTATTTAATAGTCCATCCGTCTCAAACCCTAACACGGAAAAATAAAAAATTTGTGGTAATAAAACCCTAGTCAGATCTGTTAATCGAGAATTAGGGGACTAAAACAATTTAATTAACATTAAATGAAGGATATATATTGACCCTTCTGAGTCCTGACTTCTCCATAGCTATATATGTACGCATTTCATTTTCTCTGTGCTTAACTTTATCCATGCAAAAAACGAATGGATTGCATTGCACTTCCTCTCCTTTTCATGAATTGAAGTGGGTGGATCATGGATAGTAACAGTAACAATATTGTAGGTCCCCATTGCCATTCCCTTGGCATGCATAATGCATTCGACCTTCTCTCTGTTTGGACCTCCCACCAAACAGCAGCTGCAGCAGGAGGTGAGTATTTTCTGGGAATTTTTGTATGATCCGAGTTGTTTTTTGTTTCTTTCCCATTCTGTATTAATTTCTAGGTCCCATGCATTGTCATCTCCATTAGGCAATAAAACCTTGTATTTCTACTAATTTCCCCTACCAAACAGCAAATAGAATGTTGGGAGATTTGATTAATTTGCTGGTTTTTGTTTCTTCCGTTTTTTGTAACCCTAGTCTGTGACCAAAACCCAAGAAGATATCCTAATAAAATCCTCTCACCTGGAGCTAGCGGAAGGCTTAACGCAAAACCGAACGCAGTGGCATTCTAAGATTCATATAGCCGACCTCATTTAATAGAATAAGCCTTTGTTGTTGTTGTTTGTCTATTTTCTTTAATTATTAAAAGTAAGTGCTTAAATTTGGTGTTGTCGTCTTCAAGTAAGTGTTGAGAATAAGTTTCACGTTGATGAGATGAGGGACCTTTTATAGGATTATAAGTAAGTTGGGTAACTCTCTATATTGCCAATTGGTTTTATCATGAAGTCTCAACTTTTTTTCTTCATTAAGAACATCTCCTCTTTCTTCTGTGCATGAGGAATTTTTTCTAATGGAATTTATGGGTTGTCTAGTTCATCACCATTCACCATCATCTAATGTTGGAAAATTTCTACTTTGAGGGAAATTTTCAAATAATTTATAATGCTGCTAGTGTCGGTCGTCTATGTGAATAACTGTGAAACGTTAATATACTGGGGACCAATCAACGAACTCGAGTAATTGCCAGATGCCAATGTATTGGAGGATGTCAAACTCGAATAATTGTTAAGACATTGACACATTATGAGACGTGTGACTGAGCCTAGCATCTCGAGAGAGATTTTTCAATGTGATCGATACACGGGGTAATACATCACGTGTCATAATATAAATAGTAGGATATGTGTGTTAAAAAATTAATAACTTAACAAATAAAATTTTTCACCACTCCTATTAAAACACATGATATACGATATATGTTTCTCTCACAACTAAAAATTTCTCTACTCGAGAATATATTACGCATGTGGAACATTTTGTTTAATGTTTTTTTTTTACCAGGTAGACCGTTCGTTTGGTCTGACAATTGGTCAAGTTGTACGGAACATGGTGTACAAGCTGGTAGGTTGGACTTAAAGAGATACCTATGCTCTATGCTGCTTCCTGATTGGAGTGAGATTTCAGTGGGCCTGGTGTAATTGGGCTCTAATAGAAATTGTGTGGATCAACCACACTACAGTGGGTCTCACCATATTTTGGGTCCACCAATAACACAGATCTCAATTGAATTCATTTCAAATCCAAAGCTAATGTATCCAAATGCTCCTCCAACTTGTTGGATGGACGACCAAGTTTTTTATGTTATGTTCTTTTCTGGGTCAAGAAAAAGATAAAAACCAATATAAACGGCGGAGAAGAGCACATTCGTTTAAGTTAATGTAGCTACGAAACTAAATTTTCTGCATTCAAAATGGATGTGACCTTTCTATGGCTCAAATTATTGACTAACATGTATTTGTAAACTTAATTATTCTTAATATTGTTATCATAAACTTAATATGTATCAAACAATAATTGGAAACGCAAAGAAGCTACACCCATTTTTTGTGCAAAAGATTTGATCTTTGTAACTATGCCCATGTCTTCTATGTTATTAGTAAACTAGCCAACATATCAAATGTAAGACAATGAATTTTCACGAACCATTGAGTTCGATTTTCGCAAAAACTCTACCATGCTTATGTGTACGGCAAGCATTAAAGCAATGGATTGTTAGATATGCGTTCGTAAATTCAATAAACAAGAATCCAACAATAAAAAATCTCGGTATATACACAGGAGCATACTAGAAAATCACTGACTTTAGACTCACTTAAGGAACATGGATAGGTTAAGACGGAACACTTAAGACTAAAATTTGCTTACGTGATCAAGTAGTTATGATCTCCATAGTGTACCATCAAATTTCTAGATGTCTTGAGACGGTGAATATTAAATATCAAACATGTCAAAAAATGGACTAAAATTGGAGAGCACAGAACTGCTTCAATGCTAACTTTAATTGACATCCCCAGTTGGATTTACGTATTAAAACACGTGTCATAATATAAAATTGGAGAGCACAGAACTGTTTCAATGCTAACTTTAACCATGTGTCATAATATATAATATAAATAGTGGGATATGTGTGTTAAAAAGTTAATAACTTAAAAAATAAAATTTATCACCACTCCTATTAAAACACGTGATGTACTATTTATGTTTCTGTCACAATTAAAATTTTCTTCACTCGAGAATATATTACGCATGTGGACCATTTTGTTTAATGTTTTTTTTTTTTTACCAGGTAGACCGTTCGTTTGGTCAGTTGACAATTGGTCAAGTTGTACGGAACATGGTGTACAAGCTGGTGGGTTGGAATTAAAGAGATACCTATGCTCTAAGCTGCTTCCTGATTGGAGTGAGATTTCAGTGGGCCTGGTGTAATTGGGCCCTAATAGAAATTGTGTGGATCAACCACAATATTGTGGGTCTCACCATATTTTGGGTCCACCAATAACACAGATCTCAATTGAATTCATTCCAAATCCAAAGCTGATATATCCAAATGCTCCTCCAACTTGTTGGATGGACCACCAAGTTTTTCGTGTTATGTTCTTTTCTTGGTCAAGAAAAAGATAAAAACCAATATAAACAGCGGAGAGGAGCACATTTGTTTAAGTTAATGTAGCTACGAAACTAAATTTTCTGTATTTAAAATGGGTGTGACCTTTCTATGGCTCAAATTATTGACTAACATGTATTTGTAAACTTAATTATTCTTAATATTGTTATCATAAACTTAATATGTATCAAACAATAATCAGGGACGCAAAGAAGCTACACCCATTTTTTGTGCAAAAGATTTGATCTTTGTAACTACGCCCATGTCTTCTATGTTATTAGTAAACTAGCCAACATATCAAATGTAAGACAATGAATTTTCACGAACTATTGAGTTCGATTTTCGCAAAAACTCTACCATGCTTATGTGTACGGCAAGCATTAAAGCAATGGATTGTTAGATATGCGTTCGGAAATTCAATGAACAAGAATCCAACAATAAAAAATCTCGGTATATACACAGGAGTATACTAGAAAATCACCGACTTTAGACTCACTTAGGGAACATGGATAGGTTAAGACGGAACAAGACTAAAATTTCCTTACGTGATCAAGAAGTTATGATCTCCATAGTGTGCCATCAAATTTCCAGATGTCTTGAGACGGTGAATATTAAATATCAAACATGTAAAAAAATGGACTAAAATTGGAGAGCACAGAACTGCTGCAATGCTAACTTTAATTGACATCCCCAGTTGGATTTACGTACAACTACAACATCCTGTTCAGGAAACTTATACATCAGCAAAGAAACAGAGGGATCAGAGACAAGTTATTGAGACCTTGGTGTGGATCAGTACACCGGAACCCCGCTTCCCCTTCAAAAACTCCGAACCACGAGCTTCTTCATACGGATGGAAAATACTTGTTGAGATTGAATGGTAGCGAATAAAACTCCTCACTCCTTGATTCTCCCTTGAAGGTTCGGAACTTGTCCCACCAATGTTTACCTCGGTCTTTCCTAACTGTACTGTCCTTCCGCTGCAGTGTGTTGTCCAAGAAATATGCGACACAGCCGGCGACAAACGCTTCTGACTGTAGAGGGACATTGATTATATCATTGAACTGCGAAAAATATATGAACATTTATGTTAGTAAAGATCATAACATAAAATTGCATGATTCAGGAAATACATGGGTTTGTTATAATTATTGCATACCCATCTTCCTCCTGTGTGGACTGGACCGTAACCGTTGATGGCTGTGTACTCGTTGAAGTACTGCGGCACGGACAAACCAAGGAAGATAGAGAAGCCCAATATGAACTTTGTTCGGAAGCTGTTTAGGTTACAGAATTGTAGAAAGCTAAGACCTCCGGCACCTGTGAATGCATGATTAAATGGAATAAAGACATCATAAATAGTCTGATATAAAAATGAATGAGCTTGAGCCATCTACAGTCTGCTAGCACATGCCAAAGCAGCTGTACATACCAACATATGCAAAGAACAGACAGTACAAAGCAGCAATGATTGGCCCTGGGATCGATGCGAAGACTGCTCCAAATTTGCCTGTAAAATGATGAAATGTTGAGTCACAAAACAAAACGGTCGCAAACAGTTGCCAACATAACATAAATTATAATGTACGTTCAATTCAGAAGATCTCATACATTAATAACTTACCCAGAATGGAGAAAAATATCATGAAACCAGCAGATATTTGCACAACCCTTCGACTGCCAACACGCGTCAACGCCAACAGACCAGCATTTTCTCTGTTCAGAGACAAAGGGGAGTCTTAGAACAAGGTAGAAACTCTATTTTCCACTCAATGAAGTAGGATGTTTATTTATACAGCATAAATGTTTCCTATTAAGAGTCTTACACAGATACTGAGGATCCGGTCACAGTTCCAAACAAGCCCGAAATCAGAATGCCAACTCCCTGTGAATACAAAAACTGCATTATATCTTGCTCGCCTTTATAACGTAAAGATAGCATTGATAGATTCATGCGCATTCAGGTTTGGAAACAAAATCAGATAAGTTTATGTCGAAGAAATTTGTAGTAAACTAAAATTCACACATAGATAAGCTTTTATACCTGCCAACCAACTCCACGACTCAGAATAGCAGGTGGCACTGGAGTTGCACTAGCATATCTTGAAACAGCGATGAAAGCACCAGTTGACTGTTTTATAAAGTAATATAGAGTAATGAAAATTATGAATTTCGGCTTATCAACTAATATCAATATAAGAGAACGGGAAGGTAAAGAGAGCAAACCTCAACAAGTGCAACGAAAGACGCTGCCATCATAGCAAAGGCTTCACCAGCATCAAAGGAAGGTGCTCCCCATTGGAAGGGATATGGAACTCTAATCCTGCAAACCCAAGTTCCAATAAGGATTAATTTCCAACAAATGTTAGGTACCAATCCAAAACATAAGCCATGCTAGTGACTTAATATTTACTATTTAACGAAGGCAAATCAAGAATTTAAACTTCATAGCATGTCTTAAACTCCTAGTAAGGCTTGGGAGCCTACTTCGAAAAGAATAACAAAAGGACATTTCAATATAATTTTTCCTTGTTCACCAAAGATTTTGGTTGGACCATGGTATAGAGCAAGGATTACAGCAATAAAAATGTTAAAACTGTATTAAGGACACATTTCATACTAACCACGGAGCAGCATTTATAAGTCCAGCACGATCAGTACGGCAGCTTGCCTGTGTTTTTGGGCCGGTACCATTATATGCTCCACCAACAGTGAGTAGGTGAGCATAAATCCACACAATCACCACAGAAAATATGACAGCAAAACGATCAAATATACGTTTTCCTCTGTGAATTATGTGCGGCAAATACTGCATCACAATCATTGCAAATACAATATCAGCCTTGCAGAATAGTTTTCCCTAAGGTTACAAAGATAACAGCACAAAGGCAAGAGACACAATTAGGATTCAAACATGTTTTAAGGACCATTACCTGAGAAATGAATACTAAAATGATAAGCTCTGGCAGTCCAATCTCCACACATTTTGCAAGCTAAATATCCAGGAGAAGCATTAAGAAATAATTGTCAGAACATTATCCACCATATATTATGCGCCCATACACATGTCAGAAGAGCACTTACCACTGGAAAACCTAACTCGTAGAGTCCAAAACCAACCATTCCTACCAAAGGGACAACTGAAAGTGGGCTTAAAAACCTGAACAATAAAATTTGTTGAGCTTTAATCACCATGACTTTTTAAGCTTAGCAAGAAAACTGAAATATTTCTCTATGAATCTCACAAGTTCTAGACTAATCTAACAACCATGATTGAGTTTCGCTTATTTAGAACCAACCTTGCAACATTACGCCAAAGGCCACTGAAGCCTAAGACTATCTGAAGAGTTGAAGCAACAATAAGAGCACCCTGGATTGCCCGCATTGTCCTCTTAAATTTCTGAAATGAAAGACGTTAAAATGTAGTCACAAGCTGCAAGCTTCCAATCAAGTCTGTGCAGATGAAAGTGAGAATTATTGATGTCTGAATGCACGTAACTCGTCTTCTCTCTAAATTTTATAAATCAATCACTGTTCTAGTAAGTAGTGCATTAGCATTTAGTGTATGCATTTCAGCAAGTTCAGTTGACACACACAAAATAACAACTATGGTTACCTGATGTATTTTTTGTTATGCACCAGTGACAAACAATTTGCTTTATAAAATGACTACCAAAAAAAGGGGATGGGATTCAGAACAAACCTCTATAGGGTCTTGACCATCACTGAATCGACCAGCTAATATGATGGAAATTGTGGTCGGGACAAACGTATATGACCCTCCAATCACTGCTGGTAGTCTAGTCCCAAACAAAGTCTGTTGCAATGTGTTCAAACCAGCAACAAAGAGTAGCGTCTGGATCACCTTGGCCTTCTCCTCCTATAACAATAGAATGAGACACATATTCATACATATATACAGTTGGTCAATTTTGAAGAAAAGTACAACATATGGCTGATGTCAATCACAAATTGCGCAAAAAGTTCTTCGGGTCTTACATTTCCTCCTCCCATCTGGGGAACAAGAGCACTGGGGATGAGAACTGAAGTTCCAAGCATCACAATGTAGTGTTGAAAACCAAGGAGAATGGCATCGGCTGCACCAGAAACGGACCGTGATTTTGTTAAATCATTTCTGACTAACAAATGAAGTAGTAACAGGATTTAAGAGTAATCAAGTTCACCTGCACTACAAAATTAAAACCACACAATATCTGCAATGTATCAACATGTTCAATTCGAATTCCTAAACAGACAAAGACGTAAAACAGAACTCAGAGCAGCATTACCAAAGAGTAACGGAAATGCTTTGCCAAACCCGAAAAAGAAATCGAAAGACAAACTGATTCCCACCGAATTAGAATTCAGCACATCGCTTAGGTTCCGGCTAATGCAAAACAAGATACCATGTTCCCAAAAACAGTACTGATAACACTTAATCAGTAAAAGCTACCAAGTCAAAAGAACAGACCAATAAGCAATTAACAAAATATAGAAAAGATTAAGACAAATCCCTCCGGAAACGCAATTCCAAAAAGAAAAAGAAAAGAAGGGTAAGAAGGAAGACAGTAAATTTCTTTCAGAAAAGCAAAAGCACATAGAATTTCGACTTTCTATTTCCCTTTCGAAAAGTGGTATCTACCAAAGAAAAAGAGAGAACTAAGAAAAAGCTACTTTCAACAATTAAAATGCAGGAATATGTCCCCTAAATAGAATAAATTAAAGAGTGGAATTATCCAACACCTGCTTCAGATATACCATAATGATTCAAAAGAATCACAGCTAGAAACTAAAGATCCACCAAGAATAATCTTACAATATCATTAGTACGTGAAAAAAAGCTTAGAAATTTAGAACCCCAGATAGCAAAACAAGTAAAATAATTAATGAATGTGGTATTAGAGGCACTCACGCCATGGAGGTGGACTAGTAATGCAGTAAGAAACGTTGGCTAGCTGTTCTTTTGGTGGATGTGGCTGTGGCTCAGTAACTTTTGGAGCTCCACCGCCGCCTCCACTCGCCATGATTCCTCCTCTGAACTTGCTTTATCTCACTAGAAAAACACCAGAAACACTATGAAAACACAAATGTAAGCAAAACCCAGATTCCAAATCTAGCAAAAACCCCCCACTGAAGTGAGCAGAAACAGGGGACACAGTCAGCAGTGATGACCCAAAAAATTGAACAACTCACATGCATAACCCACTAACTACCAAAAAATAGAGATGGGAACTGTGTAACCTATAAGAAAAAGAAATAGAAGGCAAAGAGTGATGGTGTAACAAGAAGCTTGATATAGCGACAAAAGGGGCATAATAATTGCACAAAAAAAATAATCAGGGAAAAAAAAAGAGAAGCAGAAAAGCAACCTTTTTTTCAACCAGCTGCAAGAAGCTGAAGCAAAAGCAAAAGCCAGAATATATGAAAGTGGGAAAGCTCCCTCTGTAGTCAAAAATCCATATACCCCACACAGTGCAGTGCACACACCTAAAAGCTGTTCACTCAATATGTGTAGAGAGAGAGAGAGAGAGAGAGAGAGAGAGAGAGAGGAGCAATTCCAGGTGTTTAGTAGAGCAAAAACACAGTAAACCCAGTTAGGAGGAGAGCAGGTGAAGACAGAATGGGGATGTAGAATGACATACAAAAGGAAAATATTGAGATTGAGAGCAGCAAAAATGGATTCTTCATTCATTCACTGTCTCTCACTAGAAAGGTAAAATGTGTTTCTCTCTCTAGGAGCTGGTTATCACTGTACACACTTACTGCACGTACTTTTAACATGAAAATGTACCCTACGAAGCATCATTTATTCATCTCTGCAGAAAAGTAATTACTTTTACTCGTTACCAAAACCTAGTGATATTACCTGTATTTATAGGTGATAACTTTTATGAATAGCAAGTTTAATACTTATTTGAGTTGAATGCTTATTTATATATATTTTATAAGCCACAACTTTTATGAATGGCGAGTTTTTAGAGAAAATACGATAGCTTGCATTAATATGTAAAACTCGGAATCATAACAAGTCTTGGAGGAAAACGCCTTTTATAACATTATGAGGATCCTCGAACCAAACTAACTCATCATCAATAGGCGAACTAATCTTCGCAAGATGGTTTGCAATGCAACAACATTACATAAGCAGGGAAAATAAGCAAAACTAATAGCCTGCACTGAAAATTCGACTTCTATGAATTACATATTCAATACTTAATTAAGGTAACTCATTATTATTGTTTTTCGTTAATTAAAATTTTATTTATGTTTTGAGTGTTATTTTTCAGAAATTTGTGTAAGAATGTAAAACTAAAAGAGTCTCATATCGATAAAAAAATAAAAATAAAAATCTTACAGAGTTTATAAAAAATTAAATTATTTTTATATTGCCCGATTACTTTACGGTAAAATCTCAATTTTTTGGGTGTCGGTTTGTTTGGTTGTTTCAGCTTCCGAGTGTGGGTCAGCTGTGCAAAAAGCCAGAGGAGCTTACCTGTTGAAAAGCAAAGCGCCATGGTTGAAACGAAGTGATACATGTCAGGGCCTGAAAACACTGAATCAATTTCACTGAGGACAAAACGACACCGTTTGAGTTCGCATTGTGTCAGATAAAGGTGCCTTCCAGTTCCTTGGCAATATCAATAACCCGCTTACCAACACCCCTAAATTTGATGATTTTGTTGAAAGATTTAAGCTACAAAATATTTGGAAAACAAATTTTCTGTTATTAAATGTAACGAAAATAATTGAAATTTTTTTAGAAATTTTAACGAAAAACTTCCGGCACTATTTGTTTTAACGAAAAAACATATTTTTACACTAAAAAGTCAACCCTTATATTATTGACTTTACCTTTTATTTTGTCGTTGTCGTTAAAACTCAAAATTTTCAAATTATTTTCATTAGTTTTCCTAAATTTTTTTTTATGATGAGGAAACTGTTTGAAATTGAATTTATTCAATGCTTAAGTTAGTAAGTGTAAGGACTCGTTTGAAAGTGCACTTAAAATAATTAAAAGTGTTTTTGGTGAAAATTTTTTTAAAACTAAACCTTAATAAAAATGAAAGTAAATTCTAAAAAAGTACTTTATTGTTTTTAGAATGCTTATAGGCTCATTTGGCTGTATTTTTAAAATGACTGAAAGCGCTTTTAGAGAAAATATTTTCGGGTTCCAAAAGCACTTTAAGTGCTTCCTACAAGAAGCACCTTAAGTATTTTTTCAGGATTTATTAGCATTTTTACTAAGGATTGTTTCCAAAAATATTTTCACCAAAAGCGCTTGTAGTCATTTTAAAAGCACATCCAAACGAGCTTTAAGTCATTAAGTGCAAGGGCATGAAACACTTTAAGTGATTTTGGAAGCTAAATTTTTTTTTTTTAAAGCATTTTCAGTTATTTTAAAAGTTGTTTCAACAAACCCTAAATAATTTGATATAAAGTATTGGACTTCTTTTTGTTGAAAAAAAAAAACTTGTGTTTAGTAATTATAATATAGTGTATCTTAACTTATTCATAACTAGTTGTAATTATATTATTTTTGGGTAAATTACATAAAACTACCTCAACTATTGGGTGACACACCCCGATCCGGAATGTCCACTAGGACCCCAAATCAAGCTGTGTTGGCCGACACCTGGAAGGTGACGAATCCATAAAATGTGATAGTGTATAAAAAGTGAATAAATTTGAATCTAAAAGTGTCTAAATACCAGAGTGCGCCACAAGTGGGAGCGAACCCATTTCACACGCGATGTCAGAGCATAAGTAAGGTACAGTAGTGTGAGTAAGAATCATACCCTTAAAAGTAGCCACCAATACTAAGATTAGCTATATATCCTCATCGATACGAACTCAGCAGTTAAAACCTGAAGGGGTACAAAACAGAAAGTGTGAGTAAGCAGTAAAACCAAGCTTCCCAAAACTATTACCTTTCTAACAGTAATAATCTCTCACTGTAATTTCCTTAACGTTTTCTATAGGACAATACAACATATATACATATATCTAAACCATACTCAGAAATGACCAAAACCACGGTTTGCCATCAACTCCACCATACATTAACAAGTAGGCCAAATGAACCTATTCAATACAAAATGATATATCAGTCAGAGTCATCTAAAATGACATGTACAACTTATCCATATCTCATCAATCATGGCTAGCATATAAGTCGGAGCACCTATAGTGACCTGTACGACTTATCCATATCTCATCAATCATGGCTAGCATATAAGGCGGAGTCACCTCTTGTGACTTGTACGACTTATCCATATCTTATCAATCATGGCTAGCATATAAGTTGGAGTCACCTATAGTGATCTGTACGACTTATCCATATCTCATCAATCATGGCTAGCATATAAGTCGGAGTCACCTATAGTGACCTGTACGACTTATTCATATCTCATCAATCGTGGCTACCCCGTTTTCCTTACCTTACTCCTGAAACTTTTGCACCATGTGACCGATCATGGGTCTCGTCGCCAGGAGGAGATGCGGCAGTGGGAGAGTTGGAGGTGGTGGTGGGTTTGGGGAAGACGAGAGAGGGAAGAAAAGGGTGGGTTTGGGGATGGGTGCGAGGGCCGCTGCGGAGGAAGAGATGGATGATGGGTGCGCGGGTGGGTGCGGGGAAGATGGGATATGGGTGTTTGAGTTTTTATTTTTTTATTTTTTTTAAATAGGGTAAATTATTATTTTAATAATATTTTATTACTTTTTTAATAAAAAGTGGGCCCCACCTCAAGCCACGTCAGCATTTAACAAAGGAATTGACAGACAACTGACGGAAGGTATAACATTGCAACAAATTCGAAGATAAGGTATGACATTGAAACTTTTTAAAAACGAGGTATGAAACTGTTAATGACCTAATAGTTGAGGTAGTTTTGTGTAATTTACCCATTATTTTTTTTATGGGAAGATTCCTCGTTTGAGATTTGATATCACTTATTAGAATTAAGTGTCCAACTAAATAAAGAGTTGAAGTGTGATTAACTTGATACAAATAATAATACTTAATTATTCGAAAAGTATAAGATGAAATTCAAACTTTTGTTGGAGATGAAATTCAAATTTAAATGCAAGAGAGCACACTCAATTAACTAACTTAATGAAAGCTTTAAGTACATCGAAGTGTACCTGATTTAAACGGAATAAAAATTTCCATTTAAGAAAAGATTGTTTTGTTTGTTAAAAAAAAAAATGTTTGGTTGGTCACCAAAAATAAATAGGGGTATTTTGGTCATTTGAAACAAAATGATCGCATGGTGCGGCGGTGCCTGTACTTGGTGAATATTGGGGAGTATGGTTTTCTCCCTCCTAGTACCATCTCCTTCTCTCCCCTTCTCTCGTATATTTTTTAAATATTTTTCTCTATATAAAAATTCACAATAAGATATTGATGTGACTTAATCATAATCATTTAAATAGAAGGGAAGATAATCATACTCTGAATATTTGAGCGCCCAAAGCATGAACCAATGGTGAAAGAAAGGACAACCGACAAATTCTCTAATTTATTATCTTTTCTTACTTTTTTTTACAACAATTTTTCTTTAATAGTCCCGACTCTTGAGTAGTCCGGAAAATAAACAATGAAGATTAACTTTAAACAATCAAACGGTAAAAATTGTTTAAAAAATCAGACTACTTGATAGATAAGATCACTAAAGACAAACCCCTTTTTACACTTCCATTTCTTTAATTCCTATTCTATTTCTTGTTTTTCAAGCAAACCCATAGATTAGTGGCGCACATAAACCCTTTTTCTTTCTCTAATTTTCTGTCTTGTGTCACAAGTAACCTCATAAGTCCAAATTTTTTTGCAGAACTCCCGTGTCGCAGTCTGTATACTTGCGTTCCTCTATTTCCCTCCGTTGAGAAGATAGAGAAAATGAGTATACAATTCATGATAGGTACGTTTTTCACATTATGCAGATGCAGCTTTAGAGATGCTAATCTAAATGGCAATCAAACATGAATTAATTAATGATTAGGTGTCAACGTGTTGTACTAAAACAAGTGTTATATATACCAAAATTAAATAAATCACGGCAAGTAGTCTAGTAGAAATGTTGTAGAATTTCAAGTTAGGTTTATTTCTGGTGTTGGATTTAAGGCAAGAAGTTAGCAAAAACACGGATGATTCTCTGGTTGAAAGCTTTGGGAGGACTTGTACAATTTGACAGTGGGCAAGAGTGAATTGAAATACCTTTAACCTTTCTTGACCCCACTGAAAATTAATCCTTTGCTTCACGGTGTAGGATACCTTAGGCTTCAGCCTAAAAAATCCAAAATTAAATAAATAAATAAAACAAGAGTTGCCATTACCGTCAAATTGATCAATTGCTGAAGTCATTGTAAATGTAACGCATATAGAGTTGATATATAATATAGATGATGTTGTTGAATTAACGATATATGTGTAGTAGAATGTAAATTAAACAAAACACAATGTTTAAGAGGTTCGGCAAATGTGCCTATATCTTCAGGACATAAGCAGTTGTCTCTATCATTATCAAACTGAAATTACAAAGGCAATGGCAACAATAGCTAGTGTATCTTCTTCTTCTATTGCTTGTGGTACATTTGTGAGCATGATTGAAGGATTGGATAGAAATTCTTGAAATTGTGTGCCTCTCTACCGAGCCACTTCCCTTGACTTTGTCCATACAGGGAAGTCCATTCAAACCAAAACTTCCATCCACATTTACAACGTATGCAGATTTTTACATCTGCAGACCAAATGTACTACACTGTTGTGCGTTTTTGCTTCTTTGGGGGTAAAATATAACTCATATGTTACCAAGATGAAATGTAGAAAATATAGAGAGATCTAATTGGAAGTCAAAACAGACAAAAATAAATCGGTGTGACCTGCCAATGCGACCCCACTTCCCCCACCCTCAAAACACTAATTGTTTTGTTTGAAGGTGCCATTTGTCATTTTGGCACTATTCACTTCATATTATTAGTTAACATAGAACTATTTTTGGAATATAGCACATCATGTATTGCATAAATATATCCTGTATTTGCGTTCTGTCATCAACGACATTGAAAAAATGAGAAACGTCGAGTTCAAATTATCGATATAGCTTATACAATATCTTATTTCTAAGATTCCATATTGCCCAGGGATGAGGATCCTGCAAGCCTTATATGTATATTCTCATCTCTACCTAGCACGAGGTATTTTGGGAACTCATTGGTTTCGGGTTCCATTAGAACTCCGAAGTTAAGCGAGTTTGGGCTAGAGCAATTCCATGATGGGTGACCGCTTGAGAAGTTACTTGTGAGTTCCCAGAAACAAAACCGTGAGGGCGTGGTCGAGGCCCAAAACGGACAATATCGTGCTACGATGGAGTTGAGCTTGGGATGTGGTACGGGCCTGGGCCGGGATGTGACAATTTGGTATCAGAGCCAATCCTTGGCCGGAGGTGTGCCAATGAGGACGTCGGGCCCCTAAGGGGGGTGAATTGTAAGATCTCACATCGCCTAGGGGTGAGGATCCTGTAAGCCTTATATGTATATTCCCATCTCAACCTAGCACGAGGTATTTTGGGAACTCACTAGCTTCAGGTTTCATCGAAACTCCGAAGTTAAGCAAGTTTGGGCTAAAGCAATCCTAGGATGGATGACCCCCTGGGAAGTTGCTCGTGAGTTCCCAGAAACAAAACCGTTAAGCAAGTTTGGGCTAAAGCAATTCTAGGATGGATGACCCCCTAGGAAGTTGCTCGTGAGTTCCCAGAAACAATACCGTGAGGGCGTGGTCGGGACCCAAAGCCGACAATATCATGCTACGGTGGAGTAGAGCCCATATTTCCATCTTTACCTAGCACAAGGCCTTTTGGGAACTCACTAACTTTGGGTTCCATTGGAACTTCGAAGTTAAGCGAGTTTGGGCTAGAGTAATCTCAGGATGAGTGACCCCCTGGGAAGTTGCTCGTGAGTTCCTAGAAACAAAACCATGAGAGCGTAGTCGGGACCCAAAACAGACAATATCATGATATAGTGAAGTCAAACCTGGGCCGGGATGTGACATTATTCAATGTCAAGCTCAAAATTCAAGTGATGGTGAAGATTAAGGATTAAGGAAAGATTAGTTGTTAAATCAATGTTTGTGATGGGGTACCATGATAGCGAAGATTAAGGAAAGATTAGTTGTTAAATCAAAATTTGCATCGTAATTAAAAAAAGTTGGGATGAATCTTTATATTACCTCAAATTTTCTGTACCCACATGATAGCTTTAAGCCTTTAGTGATGCCGTACTGGAAAGATTAGTGAACATAATTAATTGACACATAGACCAATTTTGTCAATATTTGAAAGATTATAAAAAATTCACTTGAGAAGGGAGAAAAAAGAAAAAAACAACAGAAAATAAATTATACTTTGGGAATATATTCAAACAAAAAAGAAAAATCTTTGGGAATATATATAATACGAAGTAGGATTCTCTTCTCTTCAAATTTCATTCCTTAGATCAGTTTACTTTTTTTATTTCTTTCTCTATAAAGAAGTCAACACAAGATATCGCAACCGTTCAAATAGGAAGGGACTTGAGGGGAGAAAATTTGGAGGGAAGATAATTCTACTCATATAATGCAGGATGCAGCTGAGTAAGAGCATCTTCAAATGAGATGTCAAAATCCTAGATGGAATGACACTGTGCATATTTGACATCAAAAGTCTCTCAAATCGAATTGTTATTTGTTGACTAGATTTGAAGACTTTGTGATTTGAAGTCAAATTTGACCTCAATGTCAAATTTATTTTAATTCATTTTAATGGTGTGTCCCTTATTCCATTTGCATTTCAACCAATAAAAATTTTGTTTCAACATTTTTTTAATAATTACGACCATTTAAAACTTTATTTAAATAATAAAATAACATTTAACAACTCGGTTAGAGAAATATAAAATTTAACATAAGACTTCAGATTGCCACACCAACCATGAATTGTAATTTAACTCTTATAATTTGACATTTCCTTTGGAGATTAAGTTTGTCTTTGTCTTTGTAATGCTGTCGATTTCCCCATCAACTTATGTGTAAAGCCAAGGAGGACATGTCGAAATCATATAGGTAGGAGCCTTTAAAAATGGATTCAAACCCACCTTAACCTTTAAGATTTGAGAAAATGGGACAATCTTGGCTTAAACCATAGTATTGTAATGACGGAGATTTGTAAAAAACTTATAACTCAATTGGTTATGTAAATGTCCGTTATTAAGTTTGAACATATATGCACCAATAGAATACCGGACCCTTGCTTATATGAATACCTTGTGTAGTATCAAGCCTAATTCACATCAGATATGCGATTTAGCCTCAAAAAGGCTTGATGAAATAAACAATGGATTATATCCTTAAAAATCTCAAGTTATTGTTGTATTATCTCTGATGCGAGACTTTTCTTCACATCTTTTGGATTGCATCAAGCTAAATTTACACTACTTACATACAAGGTTTTATGTTTGCTTTTCTCTCCTTTTGTATCGATTGTATAAGAAAAATGATAGAAATCTACGGAAGTATAAGTGTAACCATCAACGTAAAACTAGGAGGGGAGAGAAGGAAGAAGGAGAAAAAGAAAGGAAGGCACATGAAAGAGGAAGAAAACAAGGGACAGAACGTGGGTGTCGCTATCAGAGTTCTTTGGGGGATACTCATATGTCATATATCACTAAACCCTAGCACCATGCAGTGCAGGGGACCACATGCATGATAGAGAGTGTTATCAGGCCTTTTAATTGTAAAAAGGGGATAAAGAGAGTTGTTTGGTGCTTTTTCTCTCTCACCCACTCCCTTCCTTTCAATTGTCCAAAATATTTTTGCTCACCACTTAAGTGAAAGTGATACTTAATATTCTATTTGGCATCGTTATGTGTTGTGAAGAAACATAAATTTAAAATTTAAACTTATTTAACGATGATAAATACAATAATGAGCATTATCACTGTTATTTAACAATGATATACGATAATGAGCATTATTAGTGTTCGACGGTGATGAGCAAAAATACACCCTTTATTACCTTCCTTTCCTTCCCTTTTGATCGAAAGTAAGGTTAGTGGTTGCTGTATCTGTTTCGCACAAGGGAGAAAAAGGAATGGAAAACTGTTCTGCATTTGAGTTGTGATTTACGACAATCGACAGAGATCGACAACAATTCTTGCGCCATATCTGATAAAGTTTACGTGAGATTCTTCACATAACAATAATTTGCATCGGAAACACAATGAATTATATAATCTTTGTTAAAGCGTGTTTTGCACTACTTTTAATGAACACTTGATAAGGTTATGACATATTTCTAGTATGAGTCGTCAAATAAATGCTTGCCATTAGGGTTCGTCCTGATAATTTGAGGACTCTAGGCAAACCTTTGAAGTGGGGGTTTTAAAGTTTTCTGATTTTCTATTTTTTGTACATTAATTTGTATAAAAAAAAAATTCGCTAAATACATAAAAAAAAATATTTTCACATCAAATATCATTAAAAATTAATATCAAAAGAAGATAAATATACAAACATTATTTCAACATTACACGGCTCACGTTTTTAGATACAAAAATATTAAATGTTTGCAGTCAAGAGTCTAAAATTGAAAGTGAAGAATAATAAAACTTGATGATCAAGAGAGTAAAAAACAATAAAACTTGATTGACGAGTATAATAAATTCAACAACGCCAATTGTTTCTCTTGTATTTATTTTTATCTAAAATCAACATCACACTAACAGATTGAATATTAAAAGCAAAATATAAATTCAAAGTTTTGATTACCTTAAAATACAATTTATAAGACCATGTGATAATTGGTTTAAACATTCAATAGAAACGGAGAGAATGAGAAGTTAAAAGAAAAAAAAATTGCAAAGGGACTTGAGTTTTATAACTTTATATGCATTTGAATAGATGGATTGGGAGTTTGACTGATTGATTGGCAATAAATTTGAAAAACAAGAAAAATCTAGTGACTGAAAGGCAGCTCCGTGTTTAGAACTCAACACCCCAAAGAAAAATGAAGCCGAACTTTTCCACTGCACTAACAAATTAATTATGATATTTCTTACTTTTTTTTTTGTATTTATATGTTAATTAGAGGATATAAAATTTTTTTTGAGGCCCCTCCGAAGTGGGAGCCCTAGGCAGGCTCTGCTTGCCAAATGGGATCTTTGATTTGAGGAGAGTTTTTCTCCTATCTAAGGTAGTAATAGTTTAGTCTGCCAAAGTAGATATGAGTTAAGACAATTAGTCAGAACAGTGTTCCACTTCTTGCACTAAAGCTTGAGTTTCTTACTGGCATATTTGTCACATCCCCGCCTGGGCCGCCACCACATCCCGGGGCCGACTCCACCATAGCACAATATTGTCTACTTTGGGCCATAACCATGCCCTCACAGTTTTGTTTCTGGGAACTCACACGAGAACTTCCCAGTGGGTCACCCATCTTGGGATTGCTCTCGCGCGAGCTCGCTTAACTTCAGAGTTCCTACAAAACATGAAGTCAGTGAGCTCTCAAAAGGCCTTGTGCTAGGTAGGGATGAGAATATACATACAAGGCTTATAGGATCCACTCCCCTAGGCGATGTGGGATGTTACAATATTAGGATATTTTAAGTCTAGACTTGCCTTAATAAAAATAGTCACTCAAAACTTGGAACTAATAATTATACAAGAATTTTAGCGCCGCAATATAGTGGTACTTATTTTCACTTATAATTGAAAAGTTTTAGATTTGATATCAAATTTTATGGCTGACATATTGTCTGACTTAACCTAGATCATCCTACTCTATCATAAATATATCATTATATTAAAACAATAATTGTATACCAAAATAAAATTGAACCAATGATGGGAAATATTCAAGATAGGCTTAGTCGTAGAGCATTTAGGCGTCTACCCAATATCTGAAGACCATTTTGGACAAGATTCATATTCTTTTGTTTGGTTAATGGGCCTAGTTGTTTGGTTTTGGTCTAATAATTGGGCCTTCAACCGTCATGTCTGGTTTTAATAAAATGGGCCGCATATTGGCTCTCATATTAAACCCAATTACCCGGCAAAGCCCAAACGACGATAAAACTCTGAAATTGCCATAGACAGAGTTCCCCTTCAGTCTCTAGTCCTCAGCCTCCATCCACCACGAGGCGAAATCAGGACCCCAACAACGCCGCCTTCAACCACCGCAAGTAAGTCGTTTCTGGGTTTTCCTCCTACTACCGTTTTCTCATCATCTATATTGTTTCACTGTTTCCGTTAACTGGTTGGATGCGTGTTCTGTGTCATCCACTAATTTGTAGAGCACTCCAGGTGTTTGCGAAAATGCCCCAAAGAAGTTTTCTTTGTGTTTGTGTTGGGATTTCAGCGTGAAATGGTCGTAGTCTTTTCTGGCATTTGGTTTTCTGATGTCCTTGCACTGTTGTGCAGAAATCTGAGCACGATGATCCAGGTGGCAAGGTATTTCAGGAGAACACTGTTTTCTGCAGCTAAATCGGAAACTTCTGCTGCGGCTTCGGCGGCTAGGTCGACGGAGTACAACCCTCTTGAGGAGTTCTTTGAGAAAGATAGAAGCCAAGAGGAAGAAAAGCCAGTTGTATACGGTACGTTGTTCTCATTTCATTGTTTCTGGATGTTAATTACATATGTACATTTGGAAAAATTCCATTAATACCCAAGTTTTCATCTTTCTGTAGAAAGAAGCTGCTTTTGTTCATGTATCTTATTCGAATAGCAAATACGAAATTATATTGTGTTTTCAGAATCGAATTATTATGCTGATTTCATGTACGAAAATACTGTTAGTTAAGCAATGGAGAGAGTTTATGCTTCCCTTATCAGTTTTCATGTTATTATACTCACATTGCAAGAGATTTTTTGGATAATCGTGCGGTGCCCAGCTGCTTCTTTTCAGTTTATTGTTGTTTTGCAAGTTATGCGCAGAAATTCTAGCACGAATATAAAGTTTAAGCATTACTTTACCTATTATTGGTTATTTCCCTCTTCAATTGGTATGTATTACGTGTTAATTATGTGAAGGGTTTTTTCTCTTTTAACCTCCATCCTTCTATTCTTTTGATTTTCTGATGTCACTTTGTGCAATGCATTTCTACAACACTTTTGGATGTAATCTGAATTACTTCACTGAAGATTCTTATTTTGATACTTCCCTCGCTGTCAGGTCGAAGTTGGAAGGCAGCTGAATTGCGTCTGAAGTCTTGGGATGATCTCAATAAGTTATGGTATGTTCTGCTTAAGGAGAAAAACATGCTGATGACTCAACGCCAGATGCTTCATGCCCAGAATCTCCGGTTTCCCAATCCTGAGCGCCTTCCCAAAGTATGACCCTTTCTTTTAACTATTTTTTATGTACTTGTATTAATACTTGGGAAGTTTTCCAAACATATTTTTTGCACGAAGACTGGTGCCTTTCCTTCTTTTTCAACTCCTACTTCTAACTTTCTCACTATATTCATCTATTTGTTTGGTATGTTCGGTTATATCCATATTTTTTACTTGCAAAACCAGTGTCATTACCTGGCTACTCAGTTTTATATGAATGTCTGAAACTTTGAGAAGTCAATAAGCAACACCTGTGCTAGAACCATGTTACAGCAGACTCTTTCTTTTTGTTGGGTTCTCTACATTTGAGTATTAGTCTATTAGATTAGATATATTTATTTGTTTTATATGCTGGCATGATGCCGCTTACATGCAATGTGAAGTATGTCTTCAAACTGCCGGATAGCAAATGTTCTTTTACAGTTTTGTTTTAATTGGTTGCTTCAGCGTGATTCCACAAGAGAAAAATATCAGAAAATGCGAACTATAACCATTTAGAATCTACTTCGTTGTTCTGGCCAAGTTTTCTTTCTTCTCGTAGTACTAATGTCATTGTGAAATTCAGGTGAGGAAGTCAATGTGTCGTATCAAGCATGTTCTCACTGAGAGAGCAATCGAAGAACCAGATCCCAGGAGGTCTGCTGAGATGAAGAGGATGATAAATTCACTGTGATAACCTATCAATCTCTGGAGTCAACTGTGTATTGGATATGCCAGTGCAATGCCGATGCTGCCTTCCATTTCTTCTTGTAGGACTAGAACTTCTAGTGATTCGATACTGTAAGTGTAGGAACAACTTGTAATCTGTTGTTGAATCTATGATGGTTTTATCTTTTGCATTTTGAGACCGTCTCATGACAAATTTGTGGCCTTTGTTTGCAAATAATCAATACTATTTCTTCCAGTTGCATTCTGATTGCTTCAAAATCTACTTGTTTCTACATACTAGGAGTCTAGGAGCCAAGCCCTCATGCCAAATATGGTATTTCATAATACCATATTCTAGAATAAATTAGAATGCATGGTTTCTACGTACTAGGGGCTAGGAAGCGTTGTCCTCGGTTTCATACAGCCAACCATACTTAGTGAGATAAATTAGATGCATCATTTCTATGCCAAACAAACGATGGTGATTACGTACTCTCTTATTTATTCACTTCAATTTTAAATTCGATTTCTTATTTTTATTCCCTCCTCCATTCCCTCCACCAACCTAATATTCCATGCATCTCCAACCATCTATATTTTTCCACATATTCCATAGCACTTGTTACCAAATTCTTATGATGTGTGTGTGTGTGTGTGTGTGTGTATTATATGTATATATAATCTGTATGGCCATGACATTATACCCACAACCACAAGGTGCCTAAACTATGTTCAAAAGACTAATTCTTTTGGAATAAATACTAATGATTGGATTTTGATCCAATGGTGAGTGAAAAGTGACTATAAACTTTTGTGTTCACTAAATCATAAACACTAGGGGCGGAGCTTCATCGAGGGTTGGACATACTTTGACTCGACTCAATTTTTTAATATAATACGTATCTAAAGTTCAACTTCTATTTAATTCAATCTTTCGACCCAACAACTTAACCCACATCTCCAGCCCAGCTTACTTTGTCAACTTGACTCCTACCGCAGAGGAATGGGGAAATGGAAGACATTTTTGTGCTTTATGATGCGAAAGAAATAGAATTTGAGAAAAAATTCAAAAATTCAGATAGACCACTTTCACAAAAAAAACAAGGCTCTTCAACCTTTTGTGATGGTAATCTAACCAGCTAATTCTACTTAAATATTCTTGTTTTTGTTTATTTATTAATTTTTTTAACAAACAATATTATCAATATGAAGAAGGAAGATTTTAACTTCACAATAAACTCGTAATAATGTAGTTCAAATTCTTTTTTATACTAAAATTACCAGGTGCAAACGTCGTCGCAAACCCTCAAAGCAAGTTATTGATTTAGCAAAAAATAATACAAAATAAAAACGACCTTTAATTTCTATTTGTTTATTTATGAAACCCCAAAAGGACGATAGGTATGTTCAAACAAGGACCACATGATTTATATAGACAAAAATAAAAAATAAAAAAAATAAATATATTCAGGGCAGAGACAGAAACATTTACATCAACCACCGATTGGTCCACTTCCGACCTTGCTTTTAGTTATTGCGTGTTGGAACAACCCAAGACAACCTTAACTTCTTCATCATACTCTCCCTCGTGGGAATTGCAGTTACTAACCCCCCCACCCCAAATTACCCTCTTACCCCTCCCTTGACAGCTTCACTTGACCCCCATCCCAGTACCATCATCTCACATCACGCTTTAACAACGTACTGAAAAAATTTACATGACACGAGTTAACCATCATTTGACGTTTTGCTTTGTTAATATAACAACATATTAGTGAACACAAAAATCACGACAATAATATACTCGTTGTATAAATGTTGCCCTTTAAAACCTAAATAACGCCGGTGTTTACGAATAAATTATAAAAAGCAATAGTTTAATAAAAATACAAAAAAAAAATTATCATGGGATGACCCAGTGGTTAGAGACGAATTCCAAGTCCGTATTCCTCACATCACGTTTGATGGCTAAGAAGAGGCTGAAATGCCTCTGTGAATCTTATCAGCCTTCAAAATAGTCTGTCGTGGCAAAGCCATTAGTTGATTCTCTTTAAAATAATAAAAAGGACAAAATTTTAAAGGAAAACTAATGAAAAAGATTTGAAAACTTTGAGTTTTAATCAAAATGACAAAAATATGTTGTAGATGAATAATAACATGAGTGACATTTTAGATTAAATATGTCATTTTTCATTAAAATAAACAGCACCAAAAATATTTCGTTAAAACTTCTAAATTTTAATTCGCAAGTAATCAATGTCTATGAGATGCTCCTAGAAATCCCAAAAAAAAAAATCAAAAGTCAAATGGGGACAAAACGGTCAAACACAAATCCCAGCCACGGTTCTGAGTCCCTGCAAGTGAATCCAGTCCAGTCATATATTCTAATTCTTAAAAAATTGGGGGCACATTGTTTTTGTCAAATCACTCGCGGGTGAGGTTACACTTCACTCTGCCCGGTCTGCCCGGTCTGCCCGATCTACCCGCCTGCCCGGGACTGCAGCTTTCCTCTCGCTACCAAGTACACCTTTCCCTTTTGCCGTCTGGCTCTTTCTCTACGACTTTCTCTCTCTGAAATAGATCGAAAGCCGGCTCGAAATCGGGACTTGTTGTTGGATCTGACCTTCAATTAGATCGGGACTTGTTGTCTGGGATCCTAGAATCGTCGCAATTCGATTTGGAATTCGGAGTTTCTGTGCGTTTGGATTCGTTTGGGGGGCAAAATTAGGGTTTCATTTCAGGGGAAGCAGTGGATCCGGGGCTTCGTTGAGGGCGGATGGCCGGAGAGGTCTGGAAAAGGAGGGACTTTGGCGGGAATTGAGGGGCGAGATTGATGGTAGTTGTTGGGATTGAAGGAGGGAACGCGGTAGGGATTGGGGAAAATGCAAGGCTATGCATGGGAGGGGAAGTGAGGAGAGGAAACGGAGTTGGCACATGTTGAAAGTCCCCACGCGTGTATCCGTGGCCAATGGTTCTTCATCACCCTCGTCTTTGCCCAATTCGTTTTTCAAGGTTTGGCTTTCTCTGCTGGTGTTTTTTGTCTTTTGATTTTTGGGTGTGCGTTTTGTTTGCTTTTCGGGTTTTCGGATTAGGTGTTGTGATTGTTGTGTGTTATTTTGGGGTTGTTATCAGTGGAGAAGTGAAGTGGGGTTCTGTGAATTGATTGTTATTTTGCTTGTTTGATATGGATAACAACGTTATGGATTGAATTTTGCGTTAAGATGGATGTGTTGTTGACTTTGGGGTAGATAAATGAGGGAATTCCACCATGTTAGATATGAAAAGTAGCAGATGAAACAGTTTGTGAAACTGGGGAGAGGACCGTAAAAGGGAAGGTGCAAAGTTGGATTCGCAGTCGTATTTTTGGTGTGATTTGTAGTTGTCAGGGATCTCTATCACAGGGGAGGGGTATGTAATATGCCGAGTGTGAATTATTATGTGGGGTGCTGTAATGTGTCAATCTTTTTGGGAAGAATGTCAATTTGGTACCAAATTTTGGTATCAAAATTGGAAGAGTGATACTTTTTTATGGGTTCAGTTAAGTTCCCTTCTTTATATGAGGGATGGTTTTTCAGTCGTTGAGCAATTCCCATATCAAGTCATTGGTTCTTGGACCATGTGATGGTCAGAATATTGATGAGCGTTGACGTACTGTTTGTGATAATCCTCTCTTCTGTATGTATGTTTGATAACTTCATATTCTGTATGTAGCATTTTAATTATTTGTTTTTAATATCTACCCGAGTCGTTTCCCTTATTGTCATTCATTTAGATACATAAGTTAGGATGAGTGATAGATGCAATGAATCTGCTCAAGAGTTTTTCCCTTATTGTTAAATGGTTAGATAGTCTTAAATTTTCCCATAATAATGCTTTATTTTTCTTGCTGTTGTCAGTTTAATGACTCTTCTCTAGAAGGTACAGCAAAGCATTCTTTGCTGAGGGGATATTTCCGTTTTCGTTCTATAATTTTGCATCTGAAACTGACTTTCAATGAAAGTCTGTCATTCCCATAGATTAATTGTGAGAAAGCTCCCTCTTTTAGGGGGAACTGAGAATGGGAGTGCTGCTTGGGCATGGTGTTATGCTTGGCCATCATGCTATACCATCATAAGGCTCCTTTGATCATCTGAATTTCATTTTTGTCATGCCTATTATTTGTGGTGTATGCTAATTATTCAAGATGTTTCACATATTTTCTGCACATTTGCCTATACTAACCAGCATAATGCTCCTCTGAACAACTTCATTTTTGTAGGACGGACGTAAGATCAGTGTTGGCGATTGTGCTCTTTTCAAACCACCCCAGGATTCTCCACCCTTCATTGGAATAATTCGTTGTGTGACTACAGACGGAGAGAAGAAGTTAAAATTAGGTGTTAATTGGCTTTATCGACCTTCTGAAATAAAGCTTGGCAAAGGCATCCTGTTGGATGCTGCGCTGAATGAAATTTTTTATTCCTTTCATAAGGATGAGATACCTGCTGCATCGTTACTTCATCCGTGTAAAGTCGCGTTCCTTCCTAAAGGTGTTGATCTTCCGTCAGGGATTTCATCTTTTGTGTGCCGGCGTGTTTATGACATCACAAATAATTGTTTATGGTGGCTAACTGATCAGGACTTTATTAATGTGAGTTTAGATAATTTCCACATTCTCTGGGTGTGCTCATATGTTTAAGCATTCAGAGTAATTGATATTGTTTCTTTTGACAGGAGCGACAAGAGGAAGTAGATCAATTGTTGTATAAAACTCGAGTAGAAATGCATGCAACTGTGCAGTCTGGTGGCCGATCCCCAAAACCAATGAATGGTCCAACGTCAGCATCACAGTTAAAAGTTGTGTCGGATGCTGTCCAGAATAGTGGCTCATCTTTTTCCTCTTTAGTTAAGGGGAAGAAAAGGGAGCGGGGAGATCAAGGATCTGAGCCTGTCAAACGAGAACGCACTATGAAAACGGATGATGGGGATTCTGGCAGCTTTAGACAGGAAACCACATTAAAATCTGAAATTGCCAAAATAACAGAAAAAGGAGGGCTTTTAGATTCTGAAGGGGTTGAGAAATTGCTGCAGCTCATGTTGCCTGATGAAAATGAGAAAAAAATAGACTTGGCTGGCCGGTTAATGCTTGCTAATGTCATAGCAGCCACAGATAAATTTGATTGCCTTAGTCAATTTGTACTCAGGGGGGTGCCAGTATTTGATGAATGGATCCAAGAGGTTGGACATAAAGGGAAGATAGGTGATGGGAATGGACCCAAAGATAGCGATAAATCTATCGAGGAGTTTCTCTTGGTTTTACTTCGGGCACTGGATAAGCTGCCTGTTAATCTTAATGCTCTGCAAATGTGTAACATTGGAAAGTCTGTAAATCACTTACGGACGCATAAGAACTTGGAAATCCAGAAGAAAGTAAGAAGCTTAGTTGATAAATGGAAGAAACAAGTTGAAGCTGAAATGGATGCAAAGTCTAATTTAAATGCGGCTGTCTCCTGGTCTGCAAGACCACGCTTCCCAGAAGTTTCTCATGGTGGAAACAGGCATTCTGGTGGATCTGTTGATGTTGCTGTGAAGAGTTCAGTCACACAGCTCTCCGTATCCAAATCTGCTTCAGTTAAGCTCGTCCATGGAGATAGTATTACCAAATCTGCTTCAGTATCCCCGGGATCTTTGAAATCAGTTCCCTCACCAGTGTCAGCAAGTTCTAACTTAAAAGATGGACTGCCTCGAGTTGTTGCTGTTGGCGTCACGGTTGATCTTCCTCCGACAACTCCAAGGGATGAGAAAAGTAGCAGTTCTAGTCAATCTCACAACAACAGTCAGTCGTGTTCGAATGATCATGCAAGAACTGGAGGCATTTCTGGGAAAGAGGATGCGAGGAGCTCTACTGCTGGTTCAATGAATGTGAAGGTATCGGGTGGCTCTTCCCGACCTCGGAAATCAACAAATGGCTTCCCAGGCTCTGCTCTTTCTGTAGTTCAAAGAGAAACTTTGTCAAGCAGAAGTTCATCTTTGCACAAGAATCCAGTTCCAGAAAAATCATCACAGCCTGGATTGACAAGTGAAAAGGTACCAGATGGACCTTCTGCTGAGGGAAATGGACCCAAGTTGATTGTTAAGATTCCAACATGTGGTCGTAGTCCTGCACAAAGTGGCAGTGGAGGTTCGTCTGAAGATCCTTTAAATACTATTAGCAGAGCTGCTTCTCCCATGCAAAAGGTTGATGCTTATCGAGCCACTGTTGCCTCAGATGTGAACAACGAGTCATGGCAAAGTAATGATTTCAAGGATGTACTGACTGGATCGGATGAGGGTGATGGATCCCCGGCTGCTGTTACTGATGAAGAGCATGATAGGCCAGGTGACAACTCTAAGAAGATTGCCGAAGTCCCAAAAGCTGCTTCCTCGTCATCTGGGAGCGAAAAGTCGGGGAATTTGCAGGATGCTTCTTTCAGCTCTATACATGCATTAATTGAAAGCTGTGCGAAGTATTCTGAAGGTAATGCCTCTTTGTCAGCTGGAGATGAGCTTGGTATGAATCTGCTTGCTAGTGTTGCTGGAGAGATGTCTAAATCTGAATCCCCAACTGATTCTCCTCAAAGGTCTACCCCGGTTTCTGAGTATCTCTGCAAAGACACTGATCCCAGAGTCAAATCACCTCCTGTTGATGAGCTTGCTCGAGATGAAAATCAGTCCAATGATGTCGCTGATGATGAATGTGAGAACCATGGTGTTGCATTCACTACTTCTGGGGCTAAGAATGGGGTTGTCCAATCTTTTTCTTCCCTGCCTGAACAGTCTTCTGTAGCAGAGGACACTGGAAATCTATGCTCTTCAAGTAGAAGCTTTCATCATTCTGCAGAACCCACCCCAGAAAGCAAAGAAAAATTTATGGAAGTTTCGCTAGCTCCTTTTACTGCTTCCCCTCCTAGTACAGTTGAGAAAGCTATGGACGGTGAAGGAGTACCCCTTCAAGACAAAAAGGTGGTTGGTGGAGTGAGTGCTGATGTCATTTCAGAAAATAAGGTCAGTGATGTTAGTTCGAGGGTAGTAGTGGGGAATGAAGCCACTGAAGAACCTTCCTTGCACCCAGAGTTTGATGTTGATTGTATGATAAAAACTTCAAGTTATGAAGGGAGTGAACATACGGAGGAGAAACCATCTAGTTTAAAGAAGCATTCTGAGTTAGTGAATGGAACCTGTGAAGAAGTGCTGCTTTCTTCTAGTTTTCGTAAAGGTTTGATCTCAGAAAAAGTCAGTGAACTGAAGGCTGAAACAACCGATGAAAAGGATAGCCCGAGTTATTGTAATCAGGCTGAAAATCCCAGAATTGATTCAGAAAGTAATGGTCCTGGCACTTTGAAAACAGAAATCAATGATCTTACAACTCCTGGGAGTCAAGCTCTAGGTGGCTCTAGTTCCGCTGTTATTGATAATACCGGTGAAGATGTAGAGGAGAATATGAAAACTAAAGAAGCTAATGATCAAGTTGTTGAACCTGGTATTACGAAGGTGTCACCTGATATTCCCATGCAGGAAGTAGAAGAATATTTGAGGCCAGAGAGTTCTAAATTAACCAACATGGAAGCAGAAGAAGCTGATGAATGTACATCTACAACTGCAGATGCTTCTTCTGTGTCTGCTGCAGGGGCAGCAGATGTGGATGCAAAAGTGGAGTTTGATTTGAATGAAGGCTTTAATGCCGATGATGGGAAATATGCAGAGCCAAATAACTTGACATTACCTGGATGTTCAACTGCTCTTCGGTTGATTAGCCCGGTACCTTTTGCTGTTTCTTCTGTGTCTAGTGGCCTTCCTGCTTCAGTTTCAGTTCCTGCTGCAGCAAAAGGGCCGTGTGTTCCACCAGATGACCTGTTGAAGAGTAAAGGGGCGGAGGTTGGTTGGAGGGGATCAGCAGCTACAAGCGCGTTCCGGCCAGCTGAACCCAGAAAAGTTCAAGAATTTCCACTGGGTACAAGTATTTCAGTTCCTGAGCCTACACCGAGCAAGAAAGGACGCCCAGCTTTAGACATTGACTTGAACGTACCTGATGAAAGAATTCTGGAGGATATGGCTTCTCAAAGTTCTGCTCAAGAGACATCTTCTATTGCTGACACAATAAACAATAAAGCTTTTGCGGGTGATCAATCGATGAGTATTGCACCCGTTCGCAGCTCTGGAGGTCTTGATCTTGACTTGAATCAAGTTGATGAGGCTTCTGAAATGGGCAATTATCCATTGAGCAAAAGTCATCGAATGGATAACCAAATCCTATCAATAAAATCAAGTGGACCTGTCAATGGAGAAGTTAGTCTTTGTAGGGATTTTGATTTGAATAACGGACCTGTTGTTGATGAGTTGTGTGCTGAACCGGCAGTGTTTAGTCAGCATGCCATGAGCAGTGTACCATCAAAACCACCTGTATCTGGTTTTAGGATGAACAATACAGAAGTAGGGAATTTCTCATCATGGTTTCCTCCTGGCAATACGTATTCTGCAGTCGCAATTCCTTCAATTATGTCAGATCGTGGAGAGCAGCCATTCCCAGTTGTTGCAACTGGGGGACCACAGACGATGTTGGGCCCCACTAGTGGTAGCAACCCATTTAACCCTGATCTGTACAGGGTGGGGTCGGTTTTGCCACCTTCCCCAGCAGTGCCCTATCCTTCTACTTCATTTCCATATCCAGTTTTTCCTTTTGGAAGCAATTTTCCTCTGCCCTCAGCCGCTTTTCCAGGCGGGTCAGCAACATATCTTGATTCATCTTCTGCCGGGAGGCTTTTTCCTGGGGTTCGTTCCCAGCTGTTAGGACCTGCTGGTGTGGTTTCATCCAATTACCCAAGGCCTTATGTTGTTAATCTTCCTGATGGTAGCAATAACAGTAGCGGTGAAAGCAGTAGGAAGTGGGGAAGACAAGGGCTTGATCTCAATGCAGGGCCTGGAGGCCCAGACTTAGACGGGAGAGATGTGACATCACCTCTTGTCCCGCGGCAACTATCTGTTGCCAGTTCACAAGCCATGGCTGAGGACCAAGCAAGGATGTTCCAGATACAAGGTGGCACCTTTAAAAGGAAGGAACCCGAGGGAGGGTGGGACGCCTACAGACTGTCCTCGTGGAAATAGGCATGTCTAATTGAAGAATTGGGCAACTCGTGAAAGCTTGTAAGTCCTCTATTATGTATTTTTCCCTCCCGTATACAAGGTCTGGTAACCTGATTTGAGGGTTCAGGTTGCTGATTCTCATTTGACCTGCCAAATAAAATGTTTTAGGATTTATTAGCCGGGAGTTTCTCTGCAATCATCTTTCACATTTTGTCGTTCAGCTCCGGAACTTGTCAATTTACATGTGTTCTAACCGTCATCTGTAAGATAGATTGACTTAGTCTCATAACATTAATAAAGAAACTGACGGCTGCCTGTTGTCATTGGAAATACTGGGAGATTTGTGAAAAAAAAACGTCATTGCATTGTATACAGTTTTTTATCAATTGTATTCAAGGGAAATAGAAATAGGAAGACTCCGGAAAACAGAACTGGTGAAAGAGAATCGGAATTATGTAAAAGAAGTAGGTTTTGCGCGTCTTGCCTTCCGGGAACAGTTGAAAGTTTGTGTTGTACTTTACTTTTTCATTAATGAATTCGATATCAAACCTAAGATATTTATATTTACCTCTCTTTATTTTCCAGTGCTTTGAGGATGGGCATTTGCCAACCCCCACGAGGTCATTATCTAAGCTTGTGTGCTTCCGGAGGATGGGCGGTAAGTGAGTTATTTGATGTTGTTCATGGTCTCCGACCCCCTCCTCGTTGATGTATCGGTTGTAATCTTAAAAGATATATGGGTTCTTCAAGCTGTTTGTTCCTTGAATTTGTTAGGCGGACGCGATCTTGTTTCCACTTTGTAGATATTCTAACAGTTAGAAAACATACTGTGGTTCCCATACACAATCTTTGGTGCCCCTATTGGTCTTCAATGCATTAGGTATAAACCGAAAACCATCCTCACCTTTGCCAAAGCTCTCCATTTGTCGATGTTCGACTGCTCAAACAGAAGCTTCTATGTTTATTTCTCCTTGATCGCATATGCAAGCAGATCAACAAATTTTGGAACCTTGGGTTGGTTTAGTTGCTGTAGTTTGATTTTGTCTTGTAATTTGCTTTAAATTTCAATTGTCTACCAAACTTTAGCTTTTCTTTCCGGGAACTTCATCGTTTGATGTTCGCGGTTGCTCCAGATTACGGAAATGGGGTATCGCGTAGCCTCCGTTATGCACGGTGCCTATCGCGCTGCTGAATGTCTCGTAATGCAGGATCGACACAAGTATTTCTCTGAGTAAGTTTGAGAAATTTTCATCTATCCAAATGCATCATTTTTGCACACAATAACTTTACAAATAAAGTAGCATCTGCAAACATAAAGCCGAGCTTGATAAAAACTATCGGTGTCACAATGGCATTCTGTTTTCATGGTACCTATGGCGTAATACGAAATTAGTAGAACGAAAGAAGCCGGTATGTTCAGATGGATTCCGTGCATAACCAAATGCACAGGATCCTCGACGGCCTGATGTTGAAGGAAGCTTTAACTGGCACTAGCACGACGCGAATCGTGATCAACACGGAAGAGGAAAGTTTTCACTTGAGACACACTAGCCTCCGCCCGCAAAGGATGTTGCTGCAATTCGATCAAGGGCCGTATTATTCCCAATAACATAAACAGAAACTACGTATATGACAGGACGTATCAAATAATACGTAGCCTGTGACCCTAAATTAGCGCAGACTATGACATATTTGTAATCTCGAAACCCAAATTGACGAGAACGAAAGGAAGACACTCACACTAGGCATCCTCGAGGTTGCTTTTTCTTCTTTTCCTTCTGCTTCTGCGGCGGCTTGATAACCACCCTGATCGCGGCGTCGAAAACTGCTTTCACATTCTGCAATTGAAACGGCACATGAGTGTTACGAAATACGCAGAAATCTACCATGGACCATGGACAGCGAAGGCATCCAAAGATTCCAAATCCTTGACATTTTTTTGTCAAAACAGGAGGAACAGACAGGCGCCACTGAAGAGAAGAGATTCATTGCAGGAAAAATATGATACATAGGCCCAAGAAATTTGTAGGGACTTAAAAAATGACATAAGATTTCAGGAGACTGGCACTATGATCATAAGACGTTCTTAGACCGATCTCAAGGTTGACCAACCGATTTGGTTGAGGAAAAGGAAACTCCGAAAACCAACACTCCCATCCCCATATGATCTGGAAGTTGGTTTAAAAGCCAAACTAGTGAATCGTACATCCGCAGCTACTAAGTTTGGGATCTTCAAAATGCTTGCATGGTATTCAATTATCCGTTTTCTATGGATCTTCCAAATGCCAGGACATTTGCTCATTTTAATTTGACGAGAAATTAGTTGGTTTTGTCTGGAGAAGCATGCAAGTCCTTAAACTACACGGTATAAACTGAACAATTTTCTGGCCTTATGAGAATGTAAGTACTCTATATTATTCATACCTGTTGGGTTTTTGAGCTGCATTCTATATAAAAAGAAGCACCAATCTGTTTGCGCAGCTCCTCACCCTGCTTATTTAGAAGAATAATCAGTGATATTACCCGTTGTTGCACGATACACAAAGCAATCTTTACTAAAAACTACACCTGTGCAGTGGTCACAGGTACCAATCCTGGGTGATCAGCCAAATAGTGCTTATCCTCTCGAAGATCTGCATATCAATTACAAACGAATCTTTAGTTCCAGAAGATGATATTGCTGACTCCAAATTCCCCTACCAGTTAAAATGATTAACGATACAATCTGCATATGAGGTTAATTTCATGCTGCCCGGCATTACCATTGGTACAAAATCAAATCCTATGTGCAGGTTCATGCGACAATACATGATGGAATAAGATAGTTGTATCAATAGCATGCTCATTCTTTCCCTTTCAACATGTTTGGATCTCACTCCTCTCATGGAACAGGTCAGACTTTCGATACACATGTATAAGAGTATCACTTTACCCACTCACAGAAGCTTTCGGGACTCTAAGCTCATCAAATCATTGGACAGAAGAAACATAGTGGAAATTTTGAATTATGAACATAACTAACTGTAACCAGAAACCAAGTTTATCTCCGGACTGAGTTTGGAAAAGTAGTACTCGCATTGAGCTTACCTAATTTGGTGCCGGCAAGTACTACCGGCACTCCGGGAGCATAATGCTGGAGTTCAGGGATCCACTGACCAAGAAATTTGAGTGTCAGAAATCATAAATACAATACAACAGTGACAGATAAACAATAAAAAGAAAGAAGAATAAACCAAATTTCTCAGGTGAATGCACCTTTTTCAATACATTCTCATAGCTCGCACGGCTAACTAATGAGAAAGCCAAGACAAAGACATCTGCCCCTCTGTAGCTCAATGGCCTCAACCGATTGTAATCCTCTTGCCCTGTGAAATAAATGCAACAGATACGTAATACAACAACTTGCTAAATTTGGCAAAACTATGTTTAGATAGAACCCAAAAATTTACAAACAAACAAAAACTAGAACAATGAACACAATTATATAAGATGAAATTAGAATTTGGGTTGGAGAGAGTTAAAAGATATCATACCAGCAGTGTCCCATAAGCCTAAGTTCACAGTGGTGCCTTCAACCACCACATTTGCACTGAAGTTGTCAAACACGGTTGGTATATAGTCCTGATCAACACAAAAACAATTGAAAAACAAAATCAAATTTTGGAAAGGGAAAGGGAGTAAAAGCAAAGCAAGTTGTCTAGAGAGAGAGAGAGAGAGCGAGAGAGAGAGATTTCTGAACTAAAATCTTGAAAACAACTAAAAAAAACTGCAAACCCAGATGCATAACCACATAAAGTAACTGTTGACCGAAAAAGAAAAAAAAAAACCACAATAGTAATCCGAAAAACCCAAAAGTCACACAAATTAGTCAAATTTGAGAGACCCAGATGGATCTTTTTGGCAGAAAAGAGCATACAGTGGGAAACTTGTTGCTGGTGTAGCAAATAAGCATACAGGTCTTCCCCACAGCCCCATCTCCCACAGTCACACACTTGATGAACCTTGAAGCGCTTGAAGCCATTGGAAGCCAAAGAAAATACTCAGAGAGCTAAAATCCACACATAGAAAACGAAAAGAAAAAGATGGGTTGTGGTTGGGTTGTTGGGATATGCACAAAGTTTATGGCTTTTTGATTCGGCGGGAGAGAGGGTGGCTCATCTCACATGATTCTTTAATCTTTACACTCATTCACTCTTTCCCTCCTTCCTATAGCTGTTTCTTTAGCTTTTTGCTGTTGCGGTTACTTTAATTTCTCTCTCTGTGTTTATATATAATAACCCAAAATAATGATGCATACGTTTCATATTTGGGTTAATATTTTGTGATGCAAATGAAAAATAGCTTTCATTGTGGGGCTAACACAATTTTATTGTAAGAAAAATTATAGAAAATGGTTTGAAAACTTTGAGTTTTAATGATAAAGACAAAATAAAAGGTAAAGTGAATAATAATAGGATTGATTTTTTAGTGTAAAAATATGATTTTTCGTTAAAACCCCTTTTATTTTATGAGTTTAACAAAACATTTTATATTTTTTTTGTAATTTACTTTGGAAGGTTTCTTGTTTGGGAGGGAATTGTGGAATTGCTAATATCCTATGTGAATATTTCAACCTAACATTGTTCATTATATGTACACTTCGTAATAAAAATCATAAGCTCTCGGATCGTTTAAGTGGTGCAAAATGGTGTTGTAACGTGTAAGATAAGTCCAGTATATGGAGAAAAACTTAAATATAATTGTCCAATATCTAAATTTTTCTCTCCGCAATGGTTTCCTTCCATTGCAAACAAAAGGAAAATAAACAACAAGGCTTAATTGTAGCAATAGTGTTTGAATTTTACTCGTAGTTTAATTTTAGTCCATGAACTATCATATTAGTTAATTTTTTTAGTCTTCGAACTTAGTGAATTGGTCACTGTCACTAACGCCTTCACAATTCTGCACCACTTACACTAAATCTGAAAGTTTATTCATTAAGATAAATTAAAATTAAATTAAGGGTAAAGTCATCAGTTTAGTAAGACTTCAAAGTTAAAACTGATAGAAGAAGATGGTCTTAAGGCAGATTAAATATGGTGAAATTAATTAAGAACTTAATTATGGTTGTTGGCATAAGATGTAGCTCAAAAGATTCTTTCAACTTTTGTCACATATATATATAGGAAAATGTTATTAGCACTTCAAAAATCTTATTATACACTTCTTACAAGTGTATTTTTCTTTCCAAATATAGAAAGTTTGAAGTGCCAATAAAAAATTCCCTATATATATATGACTGGCATCATAAGCAACACCTATTGGTGAAGATTGGGATCAAAGGATGTTTACATCATCTAAAAACGATGGACCGCAATATAAATACACTAAAGTTACACCTACTGCATTACTAAACTACTACAATTTGTGGGTATTTGCTACCTATAAGGACTACAAATATTATTTGTATGGGGTGCAAGGCCGGCGCTAAGGCGACCGTCTAGGGCCTTCCATGTCAAGGACCCTCAATATATATATATATATATATTTTTTTTTTTTTCTGCTGTAGATATAATATAAAGTAATAAAAGTAAGCCAAATTTATCAAATGAGTTATTGGTGTGGTGGAAATAGAGTGTCTAATGTTCTTGGTGTTTGCAGCTTGAAATGATCGTTGTGTTGTTGATTTTTCTTCTATATATATATATATATACATATATATCAATGTACAAAGGGTTAGGGGTCATAAAAATCTAGAGTCCCCACTTTAAAAGCTCACTTAGGGCTCCCAAATTCTCAAGGTCGACCCTAATGGGGTAATACTAGATATGGGTTCTATTGACTCAATTTATATGTTTCCGGAAGTGATTTCTGCACTATTCTTTTTTCTTTGTATGTTTTCCTTATTTTCTTCAAGTATTTAGATTGAATGAGTCAAGAATATAAATGAATAATGAACATGAACAAAATGAGGAATGCAGAAGAAGAAAATACAAGTATGAAAATCATTATCCTTTATTTACTTAGAATTTGTGAATGCTTCAATTGTATTGTTCTCACTAGGAGGAAATATATATAGTCGTACAACCCTAATCACAATTAATCCAGGAAATAATGTAAAAAAAACTTATTAAGGAAATCCTCAATACAATTATTACAATATTTAACTTCCTATTCTAATATACTTGTGCCATAGTTTCTCTCGAAAACCTATCATTGCTCATTGGCTTATTGGGACAACAAAAATAAGTGATTTCCTTATCATAATCCTACATGAGGTAGAAAATTCAAACAACGGATCTCGACTGCATAAATAAATACTCTTAATCATACAAACTACAAATTTGTTGTATCATCTTAACCCATTTTTGTGAAATTAGGGGCATTAAATTTATGGCCATGTGGGAGAATTTAACAATCTTCTATCAAATGTGTTGCTTTTTCTTCTTTGGGCCAAACAAAACAAGTATACCATGCCCATAAACATACATATTCAAGAAAGATTAAATTCATGTATGAGGCATGGAAGTGTAATAAAAACACACAGCACACTTTTGCAGATGCACCAGCCACCAAGAATCAACTGAGCTAAAATTTGAGACTTTATTGTGGAGAAGAGTTTATATGGAATGAGTTCACGTTCACTGTGACGTCCTGGTCTAATAAAACAATGATATGTGTAAGTTTTTCACCACGTCTTTATTTTAGTAGATAGAGATGTCACATGATGATGAACTTGTCCTATATAAGTTGCTCTCCTTATTGTATGTCCGTTATGTTTGAAAGTGGTAGACGGAGTAGGATTCTCTCCCTTCTAAATTCTCTCCCCTTCTCTCATCTCTGACTTTTTATAAAGAAGTCAACATAAAATTTTAACGTAATTTAATCATAACCATTCGAATAGGAATAAACTAAAGCGGAGAAGAATTTGAAGGGAAAGAATCCTATTTCGTAGTAGACTTGGGACAAAGAAAGAAAAAGGGAAAAGAGATGACTTGGTCGGATTGAATTATTGCAGATTTTAAGAAGGGTTTGGTTGGTCGGACGGTGAAGTAAATATTGGGCAACATAATTAAAAGGGGTCACCCACAAAGTGGGTTAGATAAGATATAATTAGTTGAGGGAATGACTCTGTTGCCTGTGGACAATAAAGAGCGACTCTACGCTAAGAAGGTCTTCCACTTTGTGAGAATCGGAGAGGAACGTCTTTTCTATGTAATCTTACTTTTATTTTACAAAGAGACTATTTTTACGATTCAAACCTATAACAATGTAATAGTTTGAATTTACCCAAAAATAAAAAAATAAAAAATAAAAATAAAAAATAAAAAAACTCGAATTCGAGTACAAAGAAACGAACACACTATCTCAGATATGGAATTTCAGTTCTACTTTGTTGTTAAGAGCCATGTGTTTGTTACAGTTATTGATCTGCCATGATACATCATGAGTTTTAACATAGAAAGATTGTGCACAGTTCAACATTTGATTTGACATAATATTGTTCAACCACCATCATTCATTATTATGATGAGCAAAGCATTACGGGTTGTGATGTCTCCAAATAATGCTACCAAATGAAGGTAATAGTGCACAACTGTGAAAATTTGTTGCGTTGTTATCCATCTTCTACCTCCACTTTCGGTAAAATTTCGAAATTCCCCTTTATTTTACCGTCAACGCACCATGAGTTGAAACAATGGGTTATCCAATCCTAGACACCAAGGTCTCGTTTGGTGGGCAAAATGTGATAGGTTGTGGCCAATTAAAATGAATTTGAGTCTAATTCATTATTTGTTGTGTCGAAATATGAGATGGATATGATGAGTTGTGAATTCGCAATAAAGTGAGTTATCTAACCTATCATTGTACACGAGTTACAAGTCTCTGTTAATCCAATCTTATCCCTAAAAGCCCAATCTCATCTAGCCCACCGAATGTATCCTAACAGTATAAAAGTTCTAGCAAGAGTCTCCCGCTTAAATAGTTAAGAGTCCAGTTCCTTGTTTGTTATGTCAAAATATGAGATAGATATGACTGGACTGGACATCATGAGTTACGAATCCACCATAGTGTGGGTTATCTAACCTATAATTGTACATAAGTTACAAGTTCATGTCAATCTAATCTTATTCCTAAAAGCCCAAGCTCATCCAGCTCACCAAATGTATCCTAAAAGTATAAAACTTCTAGCAAGAGTCTCCGGCTTAAATAGTTAAGAGTGCATACCATGGTAATTGAGGTCGTACGGTTGATAAACTCATCACGTAACTACAAGTAAGATTTTCTTTCTTCAGGGGTCAATGCAGACTAACAATACCCAAAATATTATTCGAAGCCCAGTAATTTCATGAGCTGCACAATCGATGGAACCTGTAGACATTGGACAATATGGTTTTCAAAGGTGGTTGATTCTGCATCAAATACATAGGCCCAAAAAAGAGAACATGGTAATATTGGGGAAATTTTGTTTCATTCACAACTCCTTCACATAGTGCCACAACTCCTTCCAAAGGTGATTGATTCTATATGAAAGATTATCTACATATATCTACATATATAAAGTGAGAAGCTCAAATAGGTGAAGCTTTCAATATTCCAATCATGTCCTTACTTTGATACAAAAAATAATTAAAAACCGCCCAACAAAATAGGGACAAAAGAGTAATATTGTACCATTTAGAAATCAAACGTGGAAGAGACAAATTCCACCACGTTTGCAAATCAGTTTTTCTCAAATTGTTAGATATCCTTGCTGAGAAGGATAGGCGGAGGCCATTCCATCAGTTTATCTCAAACTGCAGGTATCCCAGCGGAGACCATTGGTAAAGGTTACGGTACTGAAGAAGCAGAAAAAGGCGTATGTATAGTGCAACAAGTCATAGCAGTTTCATTATATTTAAAGATTGGAGGTTACGGGCACTAAGTACCACAAAGAGTTTGCTCTCTCATCCAAACGTTAGTGACGTTGGTGATTAATTTTAGCAACAAAAATACATTGAAGCCATCGCCATGGATCTGGGGATTGATGGTGATCGGAGATTGAAAACCCTAGAAACTGGATGTTGACGTGTAGGGTTGAGTTGAGGAAAAGTAACGTGAAACCTGAACGGGCAAACGAAAACGTTTGGTACTTCAAGTGTAGGTTGATTTTCTTCTCTCTCATTTTTTTCTTCTTTTGTTCTTCTTCCTTTTCCAGCAAATTTTCTTATAACTACAGGCCACGATTGCTTATAAAGTATTAAAATCATAGGGTTTTGCACAAAAAGAAAGGAGAGGCTGACATTTGATGGGTTTCTCTTATTAATTGTTCATTCATTTATCCTTTTTTCTTTGTTTATTAATTTTATTGGCACAAGTTTTTTTCATTAGGGATAGAAATTTGGGCAATAATATGCTACTGTGATGTATCTTGCAAGGCTAAAGACGCTTCTATGCATGTTTGAAGGAACAATTTGAGTTTGTCCAACACTAGCGTGGTCATACAGGTTCCATTTTTCCCAATTGTAATCTTAATTATTCATGTTCTTCACTATCTTGGTTAATTTGCTGCCTTTTTATCTTATCGCTTTATTGTGTTCACTTCCAATATCATACTTGGAATCTCAACGCAACAGTCCAAATTGAGGAAGAGTAAACATGTAGAATATTTGCATTTAGCTTCTTCTCTATTCTTTAAGTTTGATATATATTTAAAAAAGTGGGTTGAAAAACATAAGTAAAATCATGTGTCATAGTTCCCTTCTAAGAGTGTCAATATTAGCATGGATGTTGGCAATGGCCACAGCTCAAGTCGTGGCTTGAACGAAGAGGTGAAGAAAATGAGGGAGGAATGGATGAATAAAGAAGAAGAACACATGAAGGCTGTGGAGTTGGTTTAGTAAGATTATGCTGCCAAGCTTGATGATTTGGAGGCTCAAATTAGGTCAGTTTTAATATCAAATTAGCCTTCAAAAAAAACAAAAAAATAAAGAAGAAATACTGAATATATGTTGCTAGGTTTATTTTATAGTTTCCATTTTTTTTCCTTGCAAGACTGATTTGGAACATCATGTTTAGCTTCACTCTGTTTATGTGTTTTTCTCTTCCAGGTGCGGAGGTTTAAACAATATTAGTTAAAGACTAATAATATTGACCTCTCCATTATCCCATGGAAATAAAATTTGGGAGGATCAAGAAATGAATAGAGATTGAATTGTTAGGCCATTTTGTCTTATTTATTTGTTAATTTTATACTCATAACAACATTTGAACGAGTTTAAGTTTTTTCCTTAATCAAGGTAGAAATTGCTATTTTTTTTTGTAGCTAACAATGATCTCCATGCTTATTGTTCTATGTGGGCTGGTACAAAACACTCCAGAGAGTGAGCCAATTTTATTCGACCTTGGATTGGTTAAAAGAAGAAGAGCATGTGTTTTTCGCAATAATCAATTTTCATTGAACTTGGAGAAATACTATTTGACCAACTGGGATTTTAGTTTGTCTGTAACTTAAGTTAAAACTATAGTGAAAGTATTAATGTCTATACCCAGTGAACACCAATGGTAAACAGCTAATACAATACATCTTTAGGGGCGTGTAGCGCCCATGATTAGAAAAAATGCATCTCACATGCGTGTGAGCGAGTGCGGTGAGGCTAGTCTTACCAAAGTGCTTTTAAATGACTAAAAGCATTTTTAGAGAAGTGTTTTTTTTTAAATCAATCCTTAGTGAAAATGCAAGTTAACCTTAGAAAAACACTTAGAGTGTTTCTAGTAGGAAACACTTCATGTGGACTGGTTACAGTCATTTAAAAACACTTTTCAAACAAGCCCTATAATGGTGATGTTTTGGTCTACCGAATGAAATTTTATACATTTGATTATTGAATTTTCACACAAATCTCATATCTTTAACTCGAGCTGACCTTAAACTCGTATATTTTAAACTTGAGCTTGAAATTCCAAACGTCAAACCTTTAACCCTAAATCCTAAATCTTGGACTCTTAACACTAATATCTAGGTTTTATACTGGAATTTGAACTATAAACGCTGAGCATAAAACACTGACCTGGATGTCGGACTCTAATTTTACCCAAATTCCAAAATAACCTTAAGCCTTGGACATTTGACATGAAATATGAGCCTCAGATCTGTACCTCGAGCTCTGAATCACAAACCCCAAACACTTAACTTAACACTCAATTTAAAGCTAAACTTAGTGTGTTGGAAATTAAACCAAACCAAACTTGAACCTAAACATAATTCTGAAACCTTCCAAGAAAAAATAACTCGTGAATTTGTAGTGTATAAATTTCTTAACGTACTTAGAACAATGTAAACCAAAAATAATATCCTAACGGATTTAGGTTTCTACCTATACGTCTTAGGTTCAAAACACCTCAATCTCCTAAATTATTATAATAATTTTGAACCCATCCCTTCATTATTAATAACTAGCATATGGGCACACACAAAATGTGTGATAAATTTTTTTTTATTTTTGTTTTTGAAATAGAAGGAGAGAGGAAGAGAGTGATAGATAATGTGGAAGTGATAAGTTTTTTTTTTTAATTAGAGATATGTTAGGATTACATGTAGGTGAGGTTTTGAAGAAAAAAAACAGCAAAATTTGGTTGTGTAAAATTACATTTCTGCCTCATATTTCTTATTTATGTTTTGTTTTAAAGAGTTAAACTGGTAATTTAATAGAATTTTAATTGATAATGAGTATTTTATTAATTAATAGAGAAGATAATAAATAAATAAATAAAAATGCTAGCCAAGAAGAAAAGAATTGAAATTAAGAAGAAAATTGATCGTTTTTAATTTTCTTATTTTTTCCCAGATTATTTATTTTACATATTTCACCCTCCCTCCAATTACCCTGCACCGTCTTTTTCCCGCATTTTCTTCCCCTCTCCCTCTCTCTTGTTCTCCATCCAAATCCGACGAGTATTTACGCTCACACCCCCTTTCGCAGACACGCAGAAAACAAACATTTTGAAAATTAATAAAAAACCCAAATGGGCAAACGAGGCCGCAAGCCCAAAACCCCCATCCCCGAAACCCTAGATTTACCCGCCACCGCCATCGCATCCCCACCGGCCCCGCCGGTTACGACGGCCACAACCGCAGTCGACGACGTTTTCTCCGTCAGCAACGTCGAGATAATCGAGCAGCCTCAGGCCTCGCAGCCCCAACACGAAGGTCGTCGCCGCGGTCGGCCTAAGAAGCTCCAAAAGCTCTCCGACAAGCCCGAGGCCATGGCCCCTTCCCGGAGGATACTTCGGGCGGTCGACAATGGTGACCACAAGGTGGCGGTGGGGCCGTCCTTGACGGTTTCGGATCCTGGTGAGGCGTGGGAGGGCGGGGCGAGGGTGGTGCCGGCCATGGATGCGGTGGTGAAGGTGTTTTGTACGCATACAGAGCCGAATTTCTCGCTGCCGTGGCAGAGGAAGAGGCAGTACAGCTCGAGCAGTAGTGGGTTTGTGATTGGTGGGAGGAGGGTGCTGACCAATGCGCACTCTGTCGAGCATTATACGCAGGTCAAGCTCAAGAAGCGTGGCTCCGATACTAAGTATTTGGCCACTGTTCTCGCCATTGGCACCGAGTGCGATATTGGTATTCAAAAGCTTTCCTTTTTATGTAGTTTTCCTTCTTTCTGATTATCATTGTTAATACTTTTTAAATTTTCACTGATTCATGATGTTTTTTGTGAATGGGGATGGTATATTGGGTAGAAAATCCTCATACTTTCTGCTTAAGGGGTTGTTTAACTTGGGTTGTTTAGTGTTTGTTCTGTGTTGTTACGTAGTAAAATTTGCATGGTGAAGATATAGGAAGTGATTTGTTTTTGGAAGGGAAGGAGAATTTCCATGTTTACCTTAGGGGGAATAGAACAGTTTGATATAAGGTATTAGAAAAGCTGAGAATAAATCGCATAGTAAATGAAGGCACAGGGGATGAAAAACTAATGCAACGGATGAATTTCGTTTGTCATATGTGAATGTGGGGAAAGGTGTGAATTGATCTCAACGTGCGTGGAGATGGAGGGATTGTGAGTGAATGTCCATGCACATTATGCATCAATTCCCGTTAGTTGGATTAAACTAATTTAAATATTGTGTAATGGAAGACTGTTGTTTATATGGTGTTGCAGCCATGCTTACTGTTGACGACAACGAGTTTTGGAAAGGAGTGTCACCAGTGGAGTTTGGGGATTTGCCTGCGCTTCAAGACGCCGTTACTGTTGTGGGTTACCCAATTGGAGGAGACACAATTTCAGTGACGAGTGGTGTTGTGTCACGAATAGAGATTCTGTCCTATGTTCATGGGTCTACTGAACTACTGGGTTTGCAGGTAATGAGAATGTAATTCTATCACTTCTGTTGGACATCTGGCTTATCAGTGGAGCATTTTTTCTAATGTCATGTTTCTTACCGTTTGGGATTTTCCAGATAGATGCTGCCATTAACTCTGGAAACTCAGGTGGGCCTGCTTTTAATGACAAGGGAAATTGTGTCGGTATCGCATTTCAGTCCCTTAAACATGAAGATGCAGAGAATATTGGTTATGTCATACCAACACCAGTCATTATGCACTTCATCCAAGATTATGAGAAGAATGGAGCATATACAGGTAAATTTGTTATAATTGATGTGTTTTAAGTATTTAAATTTTTATAAATTGTCATTGGCATAGGTGTCTTTCTACGTAATGTAGTTACATGTCTTTGAACCCAGCTGTACCTAGTATTGCCAGTTCTGCACGTCCTTTGAATCTTATGATTGTCTATAATGTGCTAGGATTTCCAATTCTTGGGGTTGAGTGGCAGAAGATGGAAAATCCTGATTTGCGTATGGCAATGGGCATGAAACCTGATCAGAAGGGTGTTCGTATAAGAAGAGTTGATCCCACTGCTCCGGAATCTCATGTTCTGAAGCCATCTGATATCATTCTCAGCTTTGATGGAGTTAATATTGCCAATGATGGAACAGGCATGTGTACTTCTTATATTCCTGTTACATTCATATATATATATATATATATATGTATTATGGGTATATGTTTATGGCATACATCTGTAATTTGTTTAGCAAGCGAAAAACTCGCATTCATGAAAGAATTTATTATTCTTTATTTTATTTGTTTATTATAGGACATTTCTGCTAATTTATATAACTGTTGATAAGTGGTGAAGTTCACTAATATAATGTGTGACATGTTTTACCTTTCTGTTTCCCCTTCTTAAATTATTATTGTACTCTATGTGACTTAGCACTTTGCTGTTTTCCACAATGATTTTCAGTTCCTTTTCGGCATGGAGAACGCATAGGTTTTAGTTACCTTGTCTCCCAGAAATATACTGGAGATAATTCAGCGGTTAAAGTTCTGCGCAATTCTGATATTCTCAATTTTGACATCAAACTTGCATCCCACAAAAGGCTAATCCCAGCACACAACAAGGGCAGACCTCCTTCATATTATATAATTGCAGGATTTGTCTTTACAGCTGTGTCTGTTCCTTATCTTCGATCTGAGGTTAGTAGCTCACCTTTAATCCCCTCAAAGAGCTTAAACCTCTTTCTTACATCTGCTTAATGGAAGTTAAGGAGAGGTTTTTGATTAATTAGTACTGCATGCAACTATTGTGTATCTACAGTGTCCATATGTATGTGTCCGCTTGTGTGTCTAATTAATACTGAAATGATCTGACACAATGAATTAACGTGACATAACTCAATTTCCATCTTTAGACCATACATGGCTATACGTGTGCGCGCGCCTGTGTGTGTAATTAACATCTTAAAAAGTTTATGATAATGCATCTCAAATTAAGATCAAATTATGCAAGCTATCTCAATCCAACTGTTTCTGCTTGTATTTACAGTATGGAAAGGAATATGAATTTGAAGCTCCTGTCAAGCTTTTGGACAAGATGCTGCATTCAATGCCACAATCACCAGATGAGCAGCTCGTCGTTGTTTCACAGGTCCTTGTGGCTGACATCAACATCGGTTATGAAGAAATAGTTAACACCCAGGTCAGGGATTTATTTTTGGATGTTAGTAGTTGATACACTTCAAATAACCTGTTGTTGGATGACTTAACTCTGTATGTTTGTGTAGGTTCTTGCTTTAAATGGTAAGCCTGTGAAAAACCTGAAGAACTTGGCAAGCATGGTAGAGAGCTGCGAGGATGAATTTTTGAAATTTGATTTAGAATACCAACAGGTTCTCTCCCCCTCTCCGTCTCCCCCCCTTTCCCCTCCTTTGTACACGTTTGCATGTGGTTTTCTGTCTGTATGGTACGCTAATTTCTGGCATATATCCAGGTGGTGGTTCTCCGAACAAAAACTGCTAAAGCAGCTACTCTAGATATTCTTGCTACACATTGCATACCCTCAGCAATGTCTGATGATCTGAAGACTTGAGGTTGGACCGAATGCATGCGGATTTTTTGTACCCTTCCTCTACAAAGTGTCAAATAGAAACTGTTAAGACTCTGGAGGAGGGTAGGCATACTAGCTATGTTTTCACAGTTCCGATATTGTTTCCTGGCGGGCTGTTAAGACTTGCGGTTAGAAAAATTCAGTAGGTGTAGGTGCATCGTTGAGGATTGTTGTTTTATCTCTTCTTTCAAGGGATGGATGTAACCGTATGAGGAGATAAAATTGACCAATCGCCCCCAAATTTTGGTTTTTAACAAGTTTTCTGTAATGCATGAGGCATATGTTCAACTGGCAGTGTCTTACCTTCTTTTCATTTCTTATAGGGGTTTGGAAGGGGATATTTTGCTTTTCCTGTAAAGAGCTAGCCTAGTTATGTCACTCCATTGTTCTCAAACATCGACTAACGTTGAAAATTGTAGCTAGTTTACTAGAGATGCTCTAAACGTGCTTGGAAAAAAAATGCTCTATTGACGTGATGGTGGTGGTGGTGGTCACTATTTTATCTATTGCATGAGTGAATTATCAAATCACTGGTGTAGATTTAAGAACAAAATGATAAGATGTAAAAAAATACACCAAATATCACTTTCGACGATAAGCTTATGATGGGGTGTGAGGACTGTGGACTTGTCTTCCCACAGGCCACGACGTAAGGATTGGGTCCGAAGCGGACTGCCTGCATATCTTGGGAAGAGAATCAAACTGCGTGTAGTTCGTGCTATCTTTTATTTTACTTGATTTGGAGGCGTTGGCGGGGGGCCCACCTTAGGGTGATCGGAACCGGATTCCTCATGACGACATCCATCGCTTGCCTATTCCTTGCCCTCTCTTGTACTTTGCAGATGCAGTTTATGTTAAGCGTTGGTTTCTTTGCTGGATGCTGGTCGTCGATCCTCATCATTAGTGTGCTTATTGGATCGGTCCCTATCCCTGGGTTCAACCAAGCTTTCCTTCCTTTCTTTCTTTATCCCTTGATTTTTAAAATTGAAATAATAGAAAAATAATATAAACTAATAGTGGGGCCTCCTGCCTGCATATCTTGGGAAGAGAATCAAACTGCGTGTAGTTCGTGTTATCTTTTATTTTACTTGATTTGGAGGCGCTGGCGGGGGCCCACCTTAGGGTGATCCGGACCAGATTCCTCATGACTACATCCATCGCTTGCCTATTCCTTGCCCTCTCTTGTACTTTGCAGATGCAGTTTATGTTAAGCGTTGGTTTCTTTGCTGGATGCTGGTCGTCGATCCTCGTCATGTGCTTATTGGATCGGTCCTGATCCCTGGGTTCGACCGAGCTTTCCTTCCTTTCTTTCTTTATCCCTTGATTTTTAAAATTGAAATAATAGAAAAATAATATAAACTAATAGCGGGGCCTCCAATGAGATTTGTGTAGAATTATCAAAGAGACGGGTCATACGGCCCACTTCCAACAACACCGATAATGTCCCCAACTTGGTAATTACCACATGCACAATCCATTAGGTGTGGGGTTTTATCACAAAAGGCCTCGATATTAGTTGGAGTGGGGTTATGATATTTAAACTCTTCTATTCTCATTGATTCGGTTGATGTGGGACACGTTAACAATTTGTAAGTGTCGAAAATCTTTGGAATGTCCTGAATATATTTTAGAAAACATGTGGTGCGACTAGAATGACTCAAATTTTGGCTTGTAATGAATCTTGTAAAAGTTTTTTAAATTGATTGGAAAACATGGGTTATATAACTCACATTTTTGTGAAAAAATTGAAATTTTTAGTTTTAGGAAATATTTTGCATGGGAATTAACAAAAATGTTGCAAGACCTTTAGATGTGGTTTTATCCTTTATTAGGTATTGAAACTAATTTTTATTGATTTTAAAGTTGAAAATATTAAAAATAATGAAAGCTAATAGCGGGGCTCCCAAAAAGATTTGTAGGTGTCTGAAATCTTGGGAATGTCCTAAATTAGTTTTAGGAAGCATGTGGTGCGAATATAATGACTCTAACTTTTGCTTATAATGAATGTTCTAAAAGTTCTCAAAATTGATCGGAAAATTGTGGGTTATACATATAACTCACAATTTTTGTGAAAAAAAATTGACATTTCTAGCCTTCGGAAATATTTTGCATCGGAGTTAAGAAAAATATTAATAGACATTTGGACGTGATCCAACCATTTATTAGGTCCCGAAACTATTTTTATTGATTTTTAAAGTTGAAAAATAAAAAAATATATGTAAATTTAGGTTTTAAATCGTTAATTTCAAATATATAAATATGAATTATAATAGATTTTGTACGGAAAAAAATATATTTTAAAAAATATGAATGTTATAGTTTGTTGTTATGGTAAAATAAATAAAAGAAAAAAATATTGAAAAGGGAGGATCGGTATGAAACTAGCGACTTTAACCAGATAAAGGCGCTAGCGTGATAGCGACAACCTTAAAAAATGATCGGTATCAAAGTATCGATCATATCATTTTTTTTTCTTCTTTTTTCTTTTTTCATTGAATTTTTTTTCTTCTTCTTACATTACTTTATTTAGATTCAAATACCTATAGATTTATATCCTTGTTTTTGAATTTTTTGATATGAAAATTTTCACCAAAAATACATTTTGTAGAACATGAAGATGATAGTTTAATATTGTCGTATGGGAAAAATGAAAATTTAACAAAAGTTAAAAAATAAAACATAAAAGATAAAAAAAATTAATGCTTGAGGCGCAGGGAGACGGAAGCCCAAACTCATGCCCTCGGGAAGGCCCAAGGCATAGCAGAAGTAGTAGAGGCCTGTGAGATTAAAACTAAACCCTACTCCATATTGATAGAGGCTTATATATGCTCCACCCCTGGCACCAATGCTTCGTGGGCAACAATGGTGGACCTGTGCGCTCGACCCGCATTGTTTTGCATAGTCGGCCACCTCGTTTTGCATGCACCGACATGTCTCGTTTTTCGTGCATCGGCCCATTTTGCATGCTAGAAGTCTGTCTCGTTTTTTTCGCCCCGTTCTCCGGGCATGAGTTGGCTGGATCTAGATGGGTTAGCCGTTGTTATTAATCGGGCTCAGCATTTAACTCAAATAACCCGCAATTCGGACCCACACCTACCGCGACCGACCGCATCCACCACCATTACTTCTATTTTCCTCCACTTCCTCGGTCTCTGCTTTCTTCTTCTTCTGGTTTCAAATTTAGGGTTCGCGATCCCCAAATTGATTTGACCATTTTCTTCAATTCTCGCGTTCTGTGTATGGAGAAGATGAGCGAGGCAGAGCCCACTTTAGAAGTATCTTACGAGTTGGGAACATTCTCTGCCTGCAGTGGCTATGTCTTCATTTGGCAATGACAGTTAAATATTAGGGTAGAATTGTGGAACCTATGTCTTTTGTTGAAATGCAACAAAGTTTTGATACTTTGAAATGATACGGGCTCCTTGTTACTTGCTCTTGAAGCCTCAAGCGATAATGTTGGCAATGAAAGTGAGGATTTGGTGACCTCACCTGCTCCTATTTCAAAGCCTCCGGGAAAAGATAAGCAAAACAAAGCAAAGAGAAAAGAGATGCAAGGTCCGACTGGTGTCAAGCTTTCTTCCACAACTAAACAATTTATTGAAGGCGGAAGGGAGGCCAAAATGGTCCAAATGCGCTTGCTCTTTGAGAAGCAAGCGGATTTAAAGCAAGAAAGGTTTGAAATTGAGTTAATGATGGAGGACCTCAACAAGTACACTCCAAATAGGAAAAAGTACTTGCGTGATAAGTAAAAAGAAATCTTGCAAAGGCATGCCGCAAGGAATATCTTTGAGAATGATGATACATAATCTCATGTCTATTTCCCAGGTACACCATGAAATCCACCACGAATTTCACCACCAACTCAACCAAATTATGATGAGTATTACTATAATTAGTAATTGTAGTAATTTTTATGTAATGTTTTAATTATCGTTTTTAATTTTTATTTAGTGTTTTAATTATCGTTTGTATTAGTAATTGTTGTAAGATTGAAGTATATTTGATGAATTTTCATTATTTATTGGAATATAAATATTTTTAGGCTAAAATGTTCTTCAAAATAAATTAAGACAATATACATAAATTTTATTGTAAGAAAAAAAATTACGGAAAAAGAAATTTAGGCAAAATTCATTCTTTAATTATCTTGGACTAAAATTTTAAGCTAAAATTATTGTGAGAAAAAAAATTTCTATTTTTGGGTTAAAACCTAAATTTTATGAGTTAAAAATTTAGGTTTTAACACCAACTATTAGAGTTGGTCTAAATGAGTGATTGCTAGTGTGCTAAAAAACTATTCAAAGAAATTTCTTTTGGTAGGACTTCACATCTAGCTTAAATATACTGACTTTCGGTTTTCCCCAAAATTTCTTCAAAAAAGTTTCTTGTTGCATATGTGATCTCTTTTTAAGAAAGCAACTTACTTGGAACATATTTAATGATACGTAGCGCCTCATGCTATGTAAGTTTTTATCTTCTTTTTGGAGGTAGTTATGCCATTTCATGAAGAACAACATATTTGACACGAGTAGACTTTAATTATGATATTGCATGTCAATGCTATGACAATGTGTAAACTTTTACCTATAGAACATTGTAAGGACACAAGAATGGGGTGCGTTCACCAAATTTTTCTCCACAGGATGATTTTTAATAAAACTAACTGTTGAAATTTAGACAGGTGTAACAATCACACTAAAAAGGGCGTGGTTTCAATACTAGTCTGCTACATTATATTTTAATTATTAATTTAATTTTCATATTATTTTCAATCTCAGTCATTCTTTTTTTTTTACGTGTATCATTAAAAAGTTACAGTAAACACTAGCAAATTATCAAATATCAATTTCTTTATTTGAGTAAATACTTTTTTTGCGCGCATGATGTGTTTTGATCAGTGTCTAAAATATCTATGAAATTGTATATTCGTGTCGAAATATCTGAAAAATCAAAGATCAATATGGAAGGCGAGGGTAAAATGCAAACTTTACCTTATTTCAGTGAGGTATAGGAGCCAAAAAATGATCCTTTGTGTATAATCCTGCATAATCTTGAATGTTATCAGTTCCAGTACATATGATACAATGCAAGCAAAAGTTCCTAGATTCATGGAGATATAAAACAACATATAAGTTATCATGCTTGGATATCCACCATTTGAGTCTCCAACAATTATTCCAATAATTACATATCCAATTTGACTTATGGACGAATACTCAATGAGATTCCCCGAAATTCTTAGTATCATACTAAGAATAGTTAGGATTTCCAGAAGGAGATGTCATTCGTTTGATGAGAAATAAAAAGGAATATCAAAAATTCGAGTGCTTGAAGATGAAGCAGCTACTTTCGAAGTAACAAAAAGAAAAACAACTTGGAACATGGGATCGCTTTTTAAGAAAGCAACTTACTTGGAACATGTTCAATGACATGTAGCGTCTTGTGCTATGCAAGTTTTTATCTTCATTTTGGAGGTAGTTAATTATGCCATTTCATGAAGAACAACATACATGACACGAATAGACTTCAATTATGATGTTGCATGTCAATACTATGACAAAGTGTAAAATTTTCTCTATAGAACCTTGCATCATTGGCAAGGACACATGAATGGGGGTGCGTTCACCAAATTTTTCTCTCCATGACAATTTTAATAAAACTAACTGTTGAAATAGATAGACGTGTAACAATCACACTAAAAAGGGTGTGGTTTCAATACTAGTCTGCTACATTATATTTTAATTATTAAATTTAATTTTCATATTATTTTCAATCTCAATCAGTCATTTTTATGTCACCTATCATTAAAAAGTTACAGTAAACACTGGCAAATTATCAAATATCTTTTTCTTTATTTGAGTAAACACTTCTTCTGTGCGGATGATGTGTTTTGATCAGTGTTTAAAATATCCATGAAATTGTATATTCTTGTCGAAATATCTGAAAAATCAAAGATCAATACGGAAAGGGATGGTCAAATGCAAACTTTACCTTATTTCGGCGAGATATAGGAGCCAAAAAAGGATCATTTGTGTATAATCCTGCATAATGTCGAATGTTATCAATTCTGGTACGTATGATACAATGCAAGCAAAAGTTCCTAGATTCATGGAGATATAAAACAACATATAAGTTATCATGCTTGGATATCCACCATTTGAGTCTCCAACAATTATTCCAATAATTACCCAATATGGTTATGATTTCCATAAAGAGATGCGATTCTTTTGATGAAAAATAAAAAGGAATATAAAAAATTCGACTGCCTGAAGCTGAAGCAGCTACTTTCAAAATAACAGAGAAAAAGCAACATCTAGAGTGGGAGAGTTAGAGTTGAAAAAAGGATTCCTCACTTCTTTTTCTCGTTCAAAACCGTGCATGAAACTCTCATCTCGCACGGCTCCTAAGTGATAAAAGAAAGAAGAACTCATCAAGAATATTAATAATACTTACTGATTGACTACAGAAATTTTGTTGTGGTCCATTGCAGATTTTTACTAAATCTGAATAAGTTGATGTATCGATCCCATTGGAAATTTTCATAATTTATGTCGAGGACAACAGATATTAATATCGATATTTCTATAAATTTACATATCGATATTTTTAAACTCTGGTTTTGATTAATAATTTAGAGACGTGCCCCACTAGTTGGGCCTAGGCATGAGTTGGGCGGATCTATATGGGTTAGCGGTTGTCATCAATCGGGCTGAGCTTTTAACTCCAATAACCCGCGAATCGGACCCCACACTTAACCGCCACCGACCGCATCCACCATCTTTACTTCCATCTTCCTCCACTCTCTCGGTCTCTGCTTTCTTCTTCTTCTGATTTCCAATTTAGGGTTCGCGATCCCAAATTGATTTGACCATTTTCTGCAATTCTCGCTTTCTGCGCATGGAGAAGATGAGTGAGGTGGATCCCACGTTAGAAGTATTTTACGAGGAGAAGAAGCGGGTCCGCAACCCTTGGGTACCAGTTGGTAAATTCCCACTTTGATTCTTTCACTGTCTTTCGGCAATTTGTTTCCTGTGATTGTTTTGTTCAAATTGTGAGGTTTGATATGAGTTGATTTATGCATATGTGATCGTAAAGTCTCGTGCTTGTTTGAATTTTTGGTGATTTGGGATTTTATATAAAGCTAATAATTTGGAAAAGTTAATTAATTAGATGATTAAATTCTGGTGAAAGGGTATTTGTAAAGCTTCTTTCTTGGTTAATCTATCATTAGAAATTAAAATCAACTATATATTTATAAATTTCGAAATTTATTTGAACTTCATTGCTTTAACTGTGGAAAATAGAGCTAATTCTTATCTGGGTTAGGTTAGTGGAAGTTAAAGTAGGAGCTAATTTACTCTGGTTTTTGAATTGTTGGCCATTTGGATAGAATGTAGAATATAGTTTTCAGTTTAATGTCAATCGTCTCTCGTAAATTCTCTGTCTGCTGTCTATGAATTTGGAGAAGTCTTCGGACATTTTTGTTAGTATCCAGCGCAGTGGCAACGTCTTCATTTGGCAATGACAGGTGAGTATTACAGTAGAATTATGGAACCTATGTCTTTTGTCGAGATGCAACAGAGTTTTGTTATTTTGAAACGTCACGGGGTCCTTGTTATTGGGGTGCTGACCGAGTGAAGGTTAGGTATGAGACTGACATTTAGTCTAGTCTTAAAAATGAGATATTACGAGAAAATTGAAGAGAATGCAGAAGTTTTCCAAGGAGAAGTGCTACTTGGATTGCGAATTGGGAGTCACTTGGGTCCTAGAAAACTGTAGTGGTGGAGATGAAAACAACTAGGGACATTTGTATGCTGGATATTATGGTACGGGTCTGGTTCAAACTTCAGAGTGTATTCTTAATCCGGAGCTTATGGATTGTCTTTTCGTTTTAAATTTTCCTTTGAACTTGATTAAACGGAGAGAAAAATGTTTTCTTTTGTGTATGGTTTCAAGCGATAAATGTGGGAATCAGATCATCTCCGGATCTGTGTCCTTCGGATCATGCGAATCAAGTTTTCTTGGCCGTTTGATTCAAATCCTGTGCTCAGAAATCTATTTTTCTCCCCTCTTTTCTTTCCCTTCTTCCTATGGTGCAAACATCTTTCTTCTTCCTCTTTCTTTCCCTTTCCTCTTCCTCTTTTTCCTTCCTCTTCCTCATCCTCAAAGATTGCAACCTTAGAGTTGTTTCTTAAGATGTCGGCAAGAATGGCGCCCCAACCGCCGCCATCATAGTACATCTGAAAATGGAGGATCTGAACAGAACAAACACAGGCCTTGCCGGTCCGACCATCTCTCTCTCTAAAATCACGGGAATGTACGAGGAGGAGGAAGAAGATGAGCGGAAGGGAATCTGCACCAGAGGAATAGGAAGGGAGAGAAAAGGGGCGCGCGCGGGGGGGGGGGGGGGGGGGGTGGTGGAAGAAATATTTCGGACTGCATGATTTGAATCAAACAGCTAAGATAACTTGGTCTGCAGGAACCGGAGAGGATCTGAACCCATAAATGTTTAATTGCAACATTTTGATAGTTGAATGATGCCAAATGGGTGTGCTTTCTGCTTCCTTGTCTGTCAAAATTATTCTTGCAGATTATTCCCTAGTGTTGAAGCTGTGATTTGTGTTGCTTTTATTAGTTAAAATGAGATTCATTTCGGTTAATTCTTTAAAACTAAACTTTTCAGGTGCGATGTTGACTGCTGGTGTGCTCACCGCCGGCTTAATCAGTTTCAGGCAAGGCAATTCTCAGTTGGGCCAGAAGCTAATGAGAGCTCGTGTCGTTGTCCAAGGTGCCACTGTGGCTCTTATGGTTGGCAGTGCATACTACTACGGGGATAATCCGTGGAAAAAGCCAAGTTAAATTATTCGATGGTATTATTGTTCTTCGTTATTGCAATTACATTGTTGTTTCATCCATGTTGAAGCGAAATTAGGTGTCCATGAGTTGCATAGCTTGCGCTAAATAAATAACATTTTTCGAAGGAAAAGTATGGAGGATCATTGTGTTGTATTTGTAAGCCTTGTTCACCTTGAATGTCCATATAACAATCAAATAGTCGACATTCAAGTCTTCAATGTTCTTATGCTCGCGGGTCACTCGAGCAGTTTACGCATCTGGTGCATGTTCGAGTTTTCCAGGTGTATGATATCCACACATCTCATTTTACTTCTCAGACATTTTTTTAATTTTCGACCGTCGGATCGAATGAATTGAAGAAGATCAACGGACAGAAATTATTAAGGGGTGTGTGAAAAGTAAAATGAGGTGTGTAGATAGCACACCTCTTCCATCAATCGTCCGTTTTCAAGCCTAAGGATCGGATGCTCGATGTAAACTCAAGGATGTGAAAACTTTTGGCAATTGGGTTACAAAGATTAGTCGACAAACTTTTCATTGTAACCTAACACGAAGGCGTAATGTTACCGATCTAACACGACTGCGTAATGTTATCGATCTAACACCACCGCGTAATGTTACCAACTCATTCATGTGCAGTAAAGATCTTTTGTAATATTTTTCAACGAGGAAAAGATTTGGGAAAGAAAATATAAATGCAAACCAAATCAAGTAAGGACTTTGTTTACTCATTTCACTAAAATTAGAATCAAGAATTGAATTAATTAAGTTATTATTGGATAAGAATATATATGGACGTCCTAATATTTTTAACAAATTAAAATATTTTAAACAAAAAAAAAATCGTGAATATTTTCATTATACTAATCTAATAAGAACACTATAATATATTCCATTTTCATTTTGTCAATGTAAATTATATTAGTTTTGCTTTTATTGCAATTGTTTTTGCAATTATGTTGAGATACATGTCTTGTATACATTATTGATGAATGAGGATTGTCACATCACGGACTCGATTCTACCATAGAACGATATTGTCTGCTTTGGGCCCCGGCTACGCCCTCACGGTTTTGTTTCTAGGAACTCACATGATAACTTCCTAGTGAGTGGTAATTGAAATTGATTTGAAAAGTTTTGTTTCGCTCACTCACATTTTCTATTTTTGCACCCCTCTAGGTTCTAGCAGTAGAGTTCCGTATCGACGAGGATTCATGGCGCCTTTCAGTATAGATGTCTTCTTATGATGGTATAATTATTATTTTACCTTACTGTACTATACATATACTCTGTATCATGCGTGAAATGGATACAGACCCGCTCATCGCACACTCGTGTACTTAAGCACCTTTAGGTTTTAATTTATTCACATTTTATACACTATCACACTTTATGGCTTCGTCACCTTCTAGGTGTCGGCCAGCACAGCTCGATTCGGGATCCTAGTGGACACTCCGGGTCGGGGTGTGTCAAGGATCCTCTTTGTGAGGATCTCGGAGATCCTCTAATCATATTCGTTCATCATACATCGTGCAACCAGTTTTCGTCAGTTATCTTATTGTTTATATTTAATTTTAAATAAAAAGATTTACAATCATTTATGGCCGTACGATATACGATGAACGAATGTGATTGAAGAATTTCTGGAATCCGAAGAGGATCCTCACAAAGAGGATCCTCATTCATTGTTGATGTACTTTGAAATGTTTTATGATAAATTCTTTTATTTAATTATAATAAAACAAACATATAATAAATACTTTTTAAAGATAAAATGATAGCAGTTTTATTATAATATTAAAAGCTAATACAAACATTAACGAGAGCATTCTGATTAAAATTCAAGAGGTCCTCAATCTAAATAGACGATAATAATAGTTAACATAGAGAGTTTTGGAATTAAAAGTTAAAATGGTCCGTATATTTATCAATTTTTGTACAATATTTATGTCACATCCTGGCCCAGGCCGGACCACTTCCCGGTCCCGCTCCACTACCGTAGCACGATATTGTTTGCTTTTGGGCCCCAACCACGTCTTCACGGTTTTGTTTTTGGGAACTCACAAGCAACTTCCCAGTGGGTTACCCATCATGGGATTGCTTTCGTGCACTACTTGCTTAACTTCGGAGTTCCCATGGAATCCGAAGCCAGTGAGCTCCCAAAAGGCCTCGTGCTAGGTAGGGATGAGAATATACATATAAGGATCACTCCCTGGGCAATGTGAGATCTTACAATCCACCTCCTTTAGGGGTCCGACGTCCTTGTTGGCACACACGCGACCAGGGTTAGGCTCTGATACCAATTGTCACATCCCAGCTCAGGCGAGACCACTTCCCGGGCCCGCTCCACCACCGTAGCACGATATTGTCCGCTTTTGGGCCTCGACCACGCCCTCACGGTTTTGTTTTTGGGAACTCACGAGCAACTTCCTGGTGGGTCACCCATCATGGAATTACTCTCGCGCACTACTCACTTAACTTCGAAGTTCTCATAGAACCCGAAGCCAGTGAGCTCCCAGAAGGCCTCGTGCTAGGTAGGGATGAGAATATATATATAAGGATCACTCCCCTGAGCGATGTGGGATCTTACAATTTATCATTGAGTAAACTAAAAAAAAAGTTTTTAAACACTTTCTTTTTCATATTAACAAAACATCCCCTTTTTCTTCGCTCTTCTGGAACCAATAATAAACTTACTTAGTGCTTACGCTAAGGAATTCTATCCAATGTTTTCTACTTTTAAGGAAAAACATACAATGAAAATAATATATATGGTTCAATGAACAAGAAAAAAAAACTATAAAAAATACCATAATTGAGGAGATTTACTTGGTAATTATGAATCGAATTCATGTACCCTAACAATATTAAATTTTAATTTTAATTTAATTTTGAATCAATGTCACAAGATTAGCTTTAATTTTAAAGGAAAACTAATGAAAATGACTTGAAAACTTTGAGTTTTAATGATAAGGAAAAAATAAAGGATAAAGTAAATAGTACCAGAATTGAATTTTTAGTGTAAAAATGTGATTTTTCGTTAAAATTAAGAGTATCGTGAATTTTTCGGTAAAGCTCTTTAATTTTAATTTGAGACCGTGCGTGCCACGTAATAACGCTATTATTTGAACACGTGCGCCTGAACATGTCGACATTCACAACCCCCTTCCCCAACTCTCTCTCTCTCTCTCTCTGCCCCCCTCACCCTCCTCCTCCTCCTCTCCTCCACCGACCCGTTGTTTCTTCCTTTTCTTCTCCAATTCCAAATTTTCTCAATTTTCTGTTCGGTTCTTGGGAATCTTCAGTCAGACAAGAAAAGGTTTGCCCCGTTAAATAAGTAGCTCTTGTAAGATACCCAGTTCCCATCCTCTCTCTCTCTCTCTCTCTCTCTCTCTCTCTCTCTCTCTCTCTCTCTCTACACACACACACACACATTTATCTATTGTTAATTTTATTTTTCATCGACATTCTCAAAGAACAAAACTTTTTCTCTTTCTTTGTATATGATTTTCTGGGTAGGTCTTAGATCTTCAAAAGATTGCAGCTTGCTTTTAATTGTTAGACTTCAGAAGCACTTATGACATTGATTCACAAAATCTCAGTATTGGTTTCATGACAACATTCCAATTTTTATTGAATTTTTGATAGGGGGAGTTGAATTACTATAATGCCTCAACTGGGTGTGTCTAATAAAAGAAGAAAATTTGGAATCCCATTTTGCTCAAAGTTTTTATTTTATGCTGTGGAGATAACAGTTGCATTGCATTTTTTTTTATCAAATTGTGATGACCCAATTATAACTTTTAATCCTGTTGTGTAGTTTAAGATTTCCCATGAGTGTGATAGTTCAATTTTTTTTTGCTTTTTCAATTGTGTGGCATGTCTGTTGTTGTTATAAATTGTTAAGTATGCTTGCATAAACAGACTTTCAGATGATAAGTATGTTAGATTTGCAATGTAGTTTATCGACTTGCGGGGAGCTGGGCTTTAGGCGTTTTGGTTAGACTTAGGGTGAGTGATGAATGGTAAACATTCGTGTTCGACTTGGGAACTGACTCTCCAGGTTGAACTAGTCATTTTGACTGTAGTTTGCTATGGTTATGGTCCAGCTTTACGGGAGGCAATGTCCATTTTAAGGAGAGGCCGTAGTTTGTACATGGTGGCGAGGCATAGTCAATGCATTTAGATTCTGCAATCTGATGTCATTGGCGTATGGTATTAGTATATGTAACAAAAAGCTTTACCTATCAGATGGAAGATGGTTCGGTGACCCTTAAGTTGCAGTTATGGAAATCTAAGCTATAAATCATTTTTTCTTTTCTACTTTGTTTGTACAGTTGATTGATTCTGTGGGACTAATGAACGGAGAAACTGGGTTAGTTTTAATTGAGGTGGCTTTCTTTCTGCTGCATCATCCAATGGGTATAAAAGTCTCTAACAAAACGCACTACTATATATATAGGCTGGTATGGCTGATACTGTAACATATGGCCGTTTCTTTGATGGTCATGGTTTGTGAAGAACGATCCCCCGTTTAAGCAGACTTATAACTTATTTCGGTTGTATCACTAATTTTGCTTATGCAATCTACAGATAAGTGTTTACCTTGATTTTGACATCGATTAAATCTGAGTTTTTGTTACTTCTACTTCTGCTTCACCATTTGTTTTTGCGAATCTTGTTGATTTCCAGAAGGTCAGTGTACCTTGTTTGTTGTAAATTAGACTGTTTTAGTTTCATCCATATGGTTTTAACATATTTAATTTCTTTGAAATTTGTTTCCATGAAAAGTTGATCACTTCGGTACGTTTGTGACAGGTTTGGGATTTTCATTTTAATAAGCTAAGATGTCTTCTCCAAGCAAGCGGAGAGAGATGGATGTCATGAAGTTGTAAGTTGTTTGTTACTTAATACCTCCAACCTTTGCAATGTGGGTCTTATGTTTAATAAGATTGGTTTTCTCCTTTTGGTTTACTGAGCGGGATGCAGTCTTTTAGGTAGAAGTATGTATAATCAGGTTGCTAACTTCATCTCTGGAACGAAATAAAGCTTTTGAACACTATTTCTAATGCTTTTGTTTTCCATTCTTTTCTCAATGATATTCAGGATGATGAGTGACTATAATGTGGAGACAATAAACGATGGGCTGAATGAATTCAATGTGGAATTCCATGGTCCGAAAGAAAGTAATGTCTGACACTCCTGCTTATACTTCATTGCATAAATTTTCTATATGTTTATGTGTGGGCATGGTGGCACACTTTTAACTGAATTTGGTATAAGAACCTGTGCAATCACTCAACTTTGGAAAGTTTTTCATCTTTGTTTGCCTTGTTGTAACTTTATTACAGTTTGCTCTTAGATCGGAACTGCATCTTGCTTCCTTTATTTCCACTAGGCTTTTATCAGCTGAGGCTCTTACAGTGTGATGATATGGTTGCAGGCCTTTATGAAGGAGGGTTTTGGAAAATCCGTGTTGAGCTTCCGGATGCTTATCCATATAAATCTCCTTCTATTGGCTTCATGAACAAGATTTTCCACCCTAATGTTGATGAGCTGTGAGTGTTCTTCAGTTTTAAAATCAAATTCACCTCACGAATAATCCAGTTTAGTTACCTGTAGGAACTTTTAAATTCTAACTGCTACTGGTGGCACGCTGGCAGATTGGGTCAAACAAAGGCAGAAGTATTAAGTTTGTTTAGAAATTTAGAATGCTGTAATACTGCTGTTGATTATCAAATGCTTTGAATTAGTCTCTGGTTTTGAAAAATATGATTTATCTTTAGTAAGCCGCAGGACCTTTATTTTTTGGTTATTAATCTGGTTTGTACTACTGATTTGTTTTTTTTTTGTGTGATTGCAGATCTGGTTCTGTCTGCTTAGATGTAATTAACCAATCATGGAGTCCAATGTTTGGTAATTATCGTCCCGTTTTAGTAAAAATTCTGACTCTCTTTTTTCATTACACTGCTGAATTGTTGGTTTTGTGTCATTATACTCTCTTCCATGAGTCGGTGATGTTTCGCGGTTCTATTATGTTTCACTTTTCTTTTTCTTTCTTCATTTGGTTTTTCTTGGATTTCTCACATATATGGTCATGTTTCTTCTTGATGCAGACCTCTTAAATGTTTTTGAAGTTTTCCTTCCACAACTGTTGCTTTATCCAAATCCTTCAGATCCACTCAATGGTGATGCAGCGTCATTGATGATGAAGGACCGAAAACTCTACGATCAGAAGGTCAAAGGTAAAACTTCATCTGCAAGTAATATACCTTTCTTTCAGTAAATATGCTTTAAACCAATAATGCCTAAATTTTTGAAACTTCACCGCAAACTCTCTCGCAAATAACTTAGGTAAATTAGGAGATGGACCTTCCAAACATGAGCATATGTGTGCAAGAGCTCTTGCTTGTAATTAGATAGTTCCATACTCTTCCTACTTTTTCTTGGTTCCCTTGACGTGTCTTGAGTTGGAATTCCAATACCGTCCCATAGCTGTGAGTGTGACTTCAGCAAGATGGTCCATGGACCATGGCTACTCGAATTACAAGTCTATCTCCGGTCCCTTATTCAGTGCTTTCGGCTAACACTTACATACAAGATTCCACTTAATTTTCATAGTAAGTTAGTTCCTTCAGCTTCGAAGATGTTATACAGGGAATATTCTTAGAACGCAGAAGCTATTTTTCCTTGGTTGCTCACAGAGCATAAGCTAGCAAGGAAAATGTTCTTTATTTTCGCGGGATTTTTATCATGTAAAGTATTCTGTTTACATATTCCCACTGTGATTTGTGGACAGAGTACTGTGAGCGATATGCAAAGAAGGAGCACATTACCAATACAACACCAGACGAGGAGAGCGATGATGAGAACATTAGTGATGAGGAAAGCAATTCAAGCGACGATGATATTGCTGGACATGCAGACCCATAGTGAACTGCAGGTGCAGGGGGAAACTTTACCTATGATTAAAAACCCACTTATAGTTATAGCAGCAGCATTGTAATCCCCCATTACACGCTTACGATTTGAATTAAGTTTACTACCAATATTTGTATGACTAGATTCGAAAAGATTGCGTTTTCTTGTAAAAATTATGAATTGTGTCAAATAATCTACTTCTGTCGTTGGTTACTGAACTATTTTAATGTTATGAAAAGAGTCCGAGTCACATCGGATGATGAACATGTAGAAATGATCAAGACACAACTATTTTTTGTGTTCTTTCCAATTCTATGAGATGCATATAGAATTGTTTGGGTAGACGGACTTTCATCCTTCAGATTGGTCAATTTTCTTAATCAAGACAAACAATAGCATACCAAGTGTACTGTTCTGAAAATCAGCCTAGGTGCTAGGTGATGAAGGCTCAATGTGATTTAGGCCAAAAAGTAGAGGAAGATGTGGTAAGAGCTAGGTGGACTAGGCAATGGTTAGGCGGTTCATGATTTGGGGTTCCATTACTTTTTAATTTAAAAGAACTCTTCTCTCGCCATTTCGTGTTTTCTCTTCTTTCTGTCTCTCTCTCCTAGCCATCGCCTAGTCCACCTAGCTCTTACCACATCTTCCTCTACTTTTTGGCGTAAATCACATTGAGCCTTCATCACCTAGCACCTAGGCCGATTTTTAGAACAGTACACTTGGTATGCTATTGTTTGTCTTGATTAAGAAAATTGACCAATTTGAAGGATGAAAGTCCGTCTACCCAAACAATTCTATATGCATCTCATAGAATTTGAAAGATCTCTTCTCTCGCCATTTCGTGTTTTCTCTTCTTTTTGTCTCTCTCTCTCCCTCCCCCCCCCCAAAAAAAAAAAGAACAGGTGGTTGTGATGATGGCTTAAGGTCAATACACATGTTTTTTTAGTGTAAGTAAGCACCTATTTATATGTTATATAATAAATTGAATTAAATCCGTCTAGTCTAACTTGTCGCCCGACTTGCATCTAGTGTTTTCTATAGACTCGAGCTTCTATGTTTGGATTTGTACTCGAGATTTTGTGTTGAGATCCAGATTCAACTCGAGGTTCTGTGTTTGGATCCATGCTCAACATTGCGTGTATAAAAAAGAAACGAAAGTCTGCAACTTGACCCGATGATTACTCTACTTGTGTGTTTGTACAACGTGCAACACAATAAGGGAGAGCATGATACCTTTATGTGCCATTTGCCATGCTCATCCATGGTTGACTTGTCTTCAACTTAACCCAGTCAGTCACAATCTTATACAGTTATACCTATTTTTAAGTAATTATAAAACAACCTTAAAACTAATTGAAAGTTACAGCCTTGGCACATGGAACTTACCATTTTTAAGTAATTATAACAAACAGTACTTGATTAACATGTGGCATTACCAGGACCATTTTATCATCTTTAATTCCAAAAAAAATAATACTCGGCTCCTTACATTTAAAAAGTCATTCTACGTTATAGACCAATAACCGTTTGATACGTGCAGAAGCTTTTCATTATGCGTTTTTCATAAGAGATGTATGCATTTGTTCAAAATGTATTGTGATTCGTAGGTAAGTAGGAATAACCGTGTTATTTTTAGAAAGGCTTGTTGAAAAAGACATGCCATCAAAAAATTTGACCGTTTAAAACTGCCGGCAAAGATTTCTTTTTAAAATTGTTAGACTTTAGTGCCATCTGTTATGAGCCCTACATGCACCCAGAGAATGTTTCAAACTCTCTGTCAGTGTTCATCCAATCGGCAGCAAGTGATTCCATCAACCGACTCCAACATTTCCATTTGTTCCTTTCTTCTTGTTTCTCCAATTCCAATCACCGAATCCCACTTCATAAGGAAGAAACACCAAACCACAGAGCCATTTCCCACACCCAAAAAAATCCAATTTGTACATAGAAAACACGAAAAATGGATGGAATTCCCATTCGGATGTTTGCCATTTTGATCCTTCTCGTAATCTTTCCAGTGGCATATCCAGAAGATCAAGAGTGGATTCAGATCAAACAAGCGTTGGTGCAGTTCATGAACAAACTCTCACCGGTCAATGCAGCGCCCATGAACGGAAATTGGGGTTGGAACATGAGCTCAGACCCCTGCGGAGATAAGTGGGAAGGTGTGACATGTGATGGAAAGAATTCTGTCAAGAAAATAGTCCTCGAAACCTCAAATTTTGCGGGAATTCTCGATGCAAACTCTCTCTGCACGGTGAAGTCTGTTGGTGTTGTGAGTCTGAAGAACAACAAGATCACTGGACAGCTCACAGAAGACATTGGAAACTGCAGAGATTTGACTCACTTGTATATAAGTGGGAACCAGTTTTCGGGTGATCTTCCGGCGTCTGTTTCGCGGTTGAACAATCTGAAAAGGGTTGACATCTCTAACAACAACTTCAACGGTGAGCTTCCTGATTTCTCAAAGATTTCTGGCTTGATAGCTTTTCTTGCTCAGAACAATCAGCTTGATGGGAAAATCCCCGATTTTGATTTCTTCAACCTCAAGGAATTCAATGTCTCCAACAACAACTTCAGCGGCCCTATCCCCGATGTCAAAGGCCTATTCAAAAATGATAGCTTTTTCGGTAATCTTCAGCTGTGTGGAAAGCCACTGCAAAATGCCTGCCCTCCTGCGCCACAAACTTCCAGAATGCCAAAGAAATCGAGAAAGTCCTGGTTCGAAAAGCTTTTGCTCTTATCAGGATATATAATTCTTGGCCTGGTTGTTGTTTGCTTCTTTCTCTATAAATTTGTCAGCAAAAAGAAGATCAGAGAAGATGAAGAAAGGGGCAGAAATAAAAAGATGGCTGCGAATGATGCTGCTAGCACTGTGCCTAGCACTACAATTTCTTCTAGTGTGAAGGATGGTAGTGGTAAAAACACGGCAGAGTACTCGGTATCATCTGTTGAAAACGGAATGGCTCCACCGCTCGTGGTTCTCACTAGTCCATTGCTGGGGGGGTTGAGTTTTGAGGAGTTGCTCCGAGCTCCTGCTGAATTGCTTGCCAGAGGGAAGAATGGAAGCCTCTACAAAATCATGCTCGATGGAGGGGTTAACTTAGTTGTGAAGAGGATCAGAAACTGTGGGATTTCGAGCCAAAAATTCAAGACTCGGATGACACAAATCGATCAGGTTAAGTGTCGAAATGTCTTGCCAACTGTTGCATTCTATTGTTCCACACAGGAGAGGCTCTTGTTTTATGAGTATCAGCCTAATGGCAATCTCTTTAACCTTCTTCATGGTAGGTTACGCTTGATTTGATCAATTTTTTGCTATTTATATATATCTCAAATCATAAACAGAACTGGTTATTCGTACTATTCTCTCCACACGTTCTGACGCGCTTGAGAATAGGTTTTTCTTACTGCGAGTATTTTGTTTACGATCAAGTAAAATTTAATCGAATTGCTCATGGGTTTTTGGTAACACAGGATCTTCAAACGGACAAATATTTGACTGGGGAAGCAGGCTAAGTGTTGCAGACATCATTGCTGAGTCATTGGCATTCATGCACCAAGAGCTACATGAACATGGCATTGCTCATGGCAACCTGAAGTCCATGAACATTTTGTTCAACATGCCCATGGAGCCCTGCATCAGCGAATACGGCATAATGGAAGTCGAAAATCAAGATGGGTCACTCCTTTCGCCAAACAACGGGATTGAAAGTCCGAATACAGGCCATGCAGATAGCACGTTCAATGCAGATAGTACGTTCAAGGGTGATGTCTATGAGTTTGGTGTGATACTTCTCGAGCTTCTGACTGGGAAGCTGGTGCAGCAAAACGGGTTGTATTTACCAGGGTGGGTGCACTCGGTGGTTAAAGAGGAGTGGACTGTTGAAGTTTTCGACAAGGCTTTGATCCAAGAAGGTGCAAGTGAAGAAAGGATGGTGAGCTTGTTGCAGGTAGCATTTCAGTGCATAAATTCAACTCCAAATGATAGGCCAAGTATGAGTCGAGTTTCGGCGATGATTAAGTCGATCAAAGAGGAGGAGGAGAGATCCATATCCTCTGATCCATGAAAAGTAAAACAGTTCAGCAGTTGCAGCTCACTTGTTGGAGCAATTTGATATCAAAAATGTTTGTTTTTGGGTAAACCTATGATGTTATTGTCCTTGTCACTTGTTCATATGAGTTATGTTACATGAAAATTACACTTGGGAAAAGGGAATTTGTGGCAATAAAAAGACCATGTAATAATAATATGTATGCATTCACTATTTTTCGTTTTCCTTATCAACAGGGGATAAAACAGTCGATTTAGATTTTTTTTTCAAAGTTAAGAAGAGAAGTATCACTAGATTAAGATTTAGTTGATCTAGGTCGAATTATTTGGTAGAAAATTTCTCACCAAATTGCTTGGAGACTGATGGAACCGACTCACAACGGATAGTCTTTTTTTTCACAAAAAATTATTTGATTTTGGTCATTCTGTAGAAAAATCTCTGTTAAGTTGAGGGTATTTTTGTTAAATCAACCTCTCCACTTGAACTAGTGATTTTTTTTTTTTTTAATTTAACAGATATTTTTTTATAGAATGATCAAAATGATTGATGGTAGACAATCTCAATGACCATTTATATCGATTTTAAATTTCAAAGCCAAAAGTGAAGAGTTCTAATAATTTCAAATACCATTTTTGCTAAAAAACCGAACATAAATTGGATCACAAGATAGAGGCACAAGAGAAATTATTTTGAGTATTATGTTGAACACTATATGCATTCGTCTTACATAACGTGAGGAGAAGTGGACTGACTCCAAAGACCAAAGGGTAAGACAAAATGGACTGATTCAATATCCACAGGGTGTCCAAAATGTCTGAATATGTATCATATAATGTACAATCCTCTAGCTTATATAATTGATTAGATTATATATATATAAAAAAAAAAAAAAGAGTGTCACACCATTAACATAATCTGCAACAAAATTTATTAACAGAAAAAAGTATATTTTACATCTGATTGTATACAATTATGCGTTTATTTTTCTCGTCATATTGTAACGTAGAAATTAGTAAGCGGTCACATTCGACCAGGTAAACTCAAGAATCTCTCCTTTGACCGGCTTGCCAGTTGGTTATCAACTAACATCAGACAAAGATTGTCAAACAAATAGAGGTAAGCATTACAAAAACATGATTAGTCATAATCACATGTGTTTAGTGGATACAATCATGGATATGATTAGGTGCTAATACGTGCCAGGAAAAGCAAACGCAACCCCACCGTTACACACTCATTTTTACTTTTTATATGTTTTTTGATTTTCTTCAATTCATCGATCTGATAGTTGAAAATTGAGAACCGCGTGTGGAAGATAAAAATGAGTGTGTAGATAGCACCACTCTTTCTATTTTGCCACCATTTCATAGCCAGGAAAAATCTAGAATAATGCTACTTACACACTCATTTTTACCTCACACACACTTATTTTAATTTTTGTTTTGTCACTATATCTGATGGTCGAAAATTAAAAGGATGTGTGAAAAGTAAAAACAAATGTATAAACAGCGTTACCGGAAAAGCTAATATAGTACGATAAAAGATTTGCATTGGTACATGACTTTTTACCTACAAAGAAGAAGACATTACCTACTGTTTTTTACTTACCCATTTCATAGTTACTGCGGTAGATCATTCAGATTTTCAGTCTAGAAGTGGTTGATAGTGTGTTTTCATGCCAGGATTGATGAAAAAGAAGTCACACTGATCACTTTGGTCAATCAAAACTGGATGGTTGGTGGACCTCCTTCAGCTTTTCAAGTTTATGTGACATATAGGTCCAGATCACCACACATAATGAGGGAGACAAGTATAATGCTTTTCTTAGGTTTGTCTGGTATGGTGTCCTACAATTTTAGTTTAGCCAAACATGTGAAATTGATGTACGATAGAGTCACGCAGTGGAGGTTAGAACGGTTTAGCGAAAGCGAAAACGCATAAAATTTAGAATGAAGTAAAGATAACTGAAATCACTCCATAAGACTTGCATCTGTTCTTTGCTTCACATCAGTAATTGAAATTTGGAATCACTACAGATAAACTCCGACCACAGAAAATAACTCAAACTTTTTATTCACAAACTCATATGTCCTCGTCAAAGGGGATCCCTTCAACAATTCAACAATTTTGAAGAAAAAAAACTCAACCATCACATGCCACCTGACGAGAGATTTTTTTTCCCCTTCATTTCATGCAAGTATTGCGTTATGCAAAACTGCTAAGCTACTAGGAGAAAATCTTGGGCGGGCAACCCAACCTCGTCTTTGTGCGATCTCACAAAAAAGGGATTGTGGCATGAATGGCGTGGTCAGACTTCTCCATCTAAGAATTTCTCGGCTGCTAGCCCTATCGTTGTAGGCCTGTAGAATTTCAATTTTTCTTGAGTACTTACAGATACTCATTGCCAACACATATTTTGCCAATAAAACTAATCTAATAACTTAAATTGAGATTTCTTTTTAGTGTACATTAGGCACCAACACATATTTGACGATCAGCTTTGATCCAACCACCTAAACTTAAACCAAATCCAAGAGTTAAATATTGTATAAACTCAAGAAAAAATTGTAAGTTTGAAGGGTCCTTTTGTATCACAATGGGCTCAAGAGCCTATGGCTTTTTCAATGTCGACAGCACACTTCACGCTTCACACGTCACAATCACACCAGTCTATATCAAACACAGCAGTACTAGAAAACCTTTCTTTCTCACACTTGTGTTGTTTCTCACACTTGTGTTGTGTGGCGCATAAGGAATTCAAATCAGACGGTGCAGACCCCATCATCACCAACCCCCATAAACCCTCAGTTTCGTACCCTCCACATCCAAAGGTATGTCCTTTCCAATTCTACCAGCTTACTAATTCTTCAAGACCCAATTTTTATTCTCTCAATCTTCCACAAAACAACGCTGCACACAATATGAAATATTAATTTGATTAGGTTTCTGGTCAGCATTGCTTTCTTAATTTCTTCTATATATTCTGCATTTTCCTGAATATTTTAGTGTCTAATCTGAGAATCCCTCCGAAAAATTTGCTTTTGAGCAATACCCATCTCATAAAATCTCTAGAATTCTCTTTTGGGTCAAGCAAAAAGATGGTGATTTGGTATATTTTAACCCACGCTCCAAATTTTGAAATTGTGCATTTTATTGAGAATTTCAGTGTATAATCTGAGAAACCCAGCAAAAATATTTGCTTTTGAGCAAAACCCTTCTCCAAAAATGTCTAGAATTCTCCATGGATGGCAGCAAAAAGATGATAATTTGATATATCCAACCCCCTCATTGATAACCCCACCATCATCATCTCCTTCTTCATCTACTGGCAGTATCAGTCCAGTGCTTCTTTTGGTTATAGTAATTGTAGCTGTTATGTTTTTTATCTATGGGTTTGCTCATTTGCTTTTGAGATGCCTCATAAAAAGGTCACCTTCCTCCTCAATCTTTCAATCCAATAGATTCCCAGAAACCTCTGGGTCTCGAGCTATCCAAAGGCAGCTTCAGCAGCTTTTTCGCCTTCACGATTCGGGCCTTGATCAAGCCACCATTGATTCTCTACCTGTGTTCTTCTGCAAAGACATTGTTGGTTTGAAGGAGGAGCCATTTGATTGTGCAGTTTGTCTGTGTGAATTTTCTGACCAGGACAGGCTGAGGTTGCTTCCTGTGTGCGGTCATGCTTTCCACATTGATTGCATTGACACTTGGCTTCTCTCGAATTCGACGTGCCCCCTTTGTAGAGGAACCATTTTGGGGTCTGGGATTTTGTTGGAGAATCCGGTGTTCGATTTCGGTGATTCTAGGGAGATGTCAGATGGGGTTGTGAGTGATGGGGAGAACATGTGTTCGAGCGGTCGGAAAGGTTTGGTTGTGGAGGAAGGTGTTGGTGAAAAGAAGGTTTATTCTGTGAGGCTTGGGAAGTTCAAAAGCCTGAATGAAGGGGATGAAAGTGGAGGGAAAGTGGGGGAGAGCAGTAGGTGTAATTTGGATGCCAGGAGATGTTACTCAATGGGTGCATATCAGTATGTGGTTGGCGATTCAAATCTCCAAGTTGCATTATCCCCCGACTGTGATGCCAAGCTTGCCAAAGAGGGAGTTAGAAATGGGAGCTTCTCAGTTAATGAGAATTTGGAAGGGAAGAAAATCAGTAGCAGACATAAGGGTGAGAGTTTCTCGGTTTCGAAGATTTGGCTTTGGTCTGCAAAAAACAAATTCCCGGGTTCTTCAAATGCTCAAACCGGTTTGCCTCCTTTTCGTGTAATTTCTCCGATCAATGCTGAAACATGAAATGTACAATTACGCTTAGTAGTAGTTATGCTTTTTTCGCTATTTCGTTGTATAACAGATGCTTAATTGTATGTTCAGTTTAGCAAGAATTTTGTTCAGTAGCGATCTTGTAGAATTTGTACTAGTTTCTAAGTGTTTGGAGTCCAGAACAGAATACAGAAAACAATCCTCATTTGTTTAGCAACTAAGATAAGCGCTTCTTTTCGAAAGCAAGAGCCCTTTCTTCATAAGCAAGAAACATGCACACAAGACCATGATCAAAGTATCAGACACAAGAAAGAGGCAAATGATCAATTCTTTCTACTACTTTCCCTCATTCTGCAGCAATCTAATCGTGATGTAAAAAGATCGCGAGAAGCGTATAACCGAGGATGCAAGAAATGCCAAGTGTTTCCTTTTCCTTTTCCCTTTTTCTGGTAGGGAATGGATAAAAATTCTTTGGAAAATGGTATCGAATTCATGATTTGCTGTTGAATGGACAAAAAACCCTCAGGAAAATGGTACAGAAACATTACTGTTCTGTGGTGATTACATACACATGGAAAAGAAAGTGTTTGCAACCGATAAACATTGTTGCAATTTGCAGAGTTGATATGAGCATATCCAAGACTTTTCTTCCGAACGACAAGATGAAGCTCGCTCAATACTTTGCCTAGTTGTCCTTTGGCTACTGACCGTGCCTCAACCTCTTTGAGGTATTTTGTCAAGCATCTCATCCCATGGTAGCCATATTCTATGATAATACTAAACAAACATTATGCCTTTCATGCCAGGAGGATCCTTGCCGGATCCTCTTTATGAGGATTCTCAAATCACATCCGTTCATCATATATCGTGCGGTCAAAAATCATTGTAAATTTTTTTATTTAAAATTAAATATAAACAATACCTAACAAACACTGACCGCACGATATATGATGAACGAATATGATTGGAGAATTTTCAGAATTCTCGTAAAAAGCATCCGTCGAGGATCCTCTCTCCCATTCGTATGGATTAGCGGGCGATTGCATACTCTTGACTCTTATGTGGATTTGTCAAATCGCTACGAAAGAGCTTTGGGCCTAATGAATGGGCTAGCCTTATAATGTTTGGTTGGAAGTTTTTGGGCTATGTACAAGTGAGGCCCAATTGTTTTTCATTCCCCTGAAACCCACGACTCGCCTTAGTCCCCTTTCCGCTTCCTTTTTCCCTCTTTTTTCTCAGTCGAGAGTCACAGCCTCCCAGTCCTCTCTCTCCTCTCTCTATCTCGCACTTTCTCTCTCTACTGTATCAGTCTCTCTCTCTGTGAAAATGGGGGTGGCAGAGCGACCCACAGTGCGAGTGACAAACATTCCGCAAACCGTCACAGCCCAAGAGCTATTAACGTTCCTCGAGTCGAAACTCGGCCGTGACTCGATCTTCGCCGTCGAAATCAGCAGCGATCACAAGAACTGGAAGTCACGTGGCTTCGGCCGCGTCCAGTTCACGACCCTCAAGGCCAAATTGGAAGCTCAGTCACTCTCCCTGAAAAACGACCTCGTTTTCAAGTCCGAAAGCCTCCGCCTTTCCGAGACCTACGACGACATCATCCAGCGGCCGGTGGACCAAAAGCGCCGGGTAAACGGCACCGTTTTGCATGTGGGTTTTATGGTGAAGGAAGATTGCATGAATGTGCTGGAGACGTGGGAGGACGTGAGGGCTTGGGTCATGCCCGAGAGGAAGCGGGTCGAGTTCTGGGTATGGCGGAAAGACGAGTGTTATAAGCTGGAGATTGCGTTTGAGAATGTTATGGATTCTGTTGGGTGCTGCTTGGGTGGCGAGAAAGTGAATGCCCTGCTTTTGAAGGTAAATTTCTCTCTCTCTCTCTCCCTCTCTTTTTTTTTTTTTTTCCTTTCTGAATTTGAATAATTTTTGAGAAATGTGAACTTAATTGCTGTTGTTTGTGTCTGTTTGGGTTTTTTTTGATACAATTAGAGCTGTTTTTGTTTCAAAGATTGTTGCTTTTGTTTGATTTGGTTTAGAATTAGTAAATTGCTGGTATTTAATACTTTGGGTTATTGGGCAAGATGTTGAGACAGTGCATTTTGATTTTTTTCAGCTAAAGTTTGGTCCGAGGATCTTTCGAAAAGTTTCAGGACCTAACATAGCTGCCAAGTTCAGCGCTGATCGTTATCATGTTTGTAAGGAGGATTATGATTACCTCTGGGTACGAACTACTGATTTTTCGGACATGAAGTCCCTCGGTTATGCTACTTCATTCTGCTGGGAGATTGAGGAGGAGTTTTCTGTGCCGGATGTATTCGAGTGTTTCCCGTTCTATAAAGATGATGATGTGGTGGATCTCATTTTAGAGGACGGTGAAAGATACTGTTTGCGGTCGGAGACAGTTCCACTTGTGAACTGCGGATCAAATTCAAAGTTGCCATATGAGGTCCTTTTCCAAATCAATGCACTCGTTCATTCCCAGAAGATTAGTCTTGCAGCGGCGGACTCTGATCTGATTGAGTTCCTTAGTGGTTTAAGTGTAGACACTGCTAATGCGCTTCTTGAGAAGCTGCACAAGCGCAATACCATTTGCTACGACCCTCTATTATTCATAAGGATTCAATCACATGACTTGGAAGGAAAGTCTAAGAGTCGTCCCTCAGCCCATAAAAGATTAGTGGAACATAACGTAATGAGTGTTCATAGAGCCTTAATTACCCCATCAAAGATTTGTTGCTGTGGGCCTGAGCTTGAAAAATCAAACTATGTTGTGAAGAACTTCGCAGACTATGCTTCCGATTTTATGAGAGTTACATTCGTTGATGAGGATTGGGGTAAGCTTTCTCCAAATGCTCTTTCCACAAGCATCCACAAAGGTATGTTTACAAAACCCCATAGAACTGGAATATATCATCGGATATTGTCTATTCTTCGAGATGGGATTGTGATAGGGGAAAAAAAATTTGAGTTTCTGGCTTTCTCGGCTAGTCAACTTCGATCCAACTCTGTTTGGATGTTTTCTTCTAATGACAAAGTAAAAGCGGAAGATATTAGAGAATGGATGGGCTGCTTCACCAAAATCCGGAGCGTATCTAAGTGTGCAGCTAGGATGGGCCAACTATTCAGTTCTTCTACACAAACTCTTGTTGTTCCTGCACAAGATGTAGAGGTTATTCCTGACGTTGAGACTTCTTCTGATGGAGTTACTTACTGCTTCTCGGATGGTATAGGAAAGATTTCTCTATCTTTTGCCAGGCAAATTGCTCACAAGTGTGGTTTGGATCATATTCCTTCAGCATTTCAAATTCGATATGGTGGATATAAAGGGGTTATAGCTGTTGACCGTAATTCCTTTCGGAAGCTATCTTTGCGTGGCAGTATGCTCAAATTTGAGTCAAAAAACAGAATGCTCAATGTTACCAAATGGACTGATTCCTCGCCCTGCTATCTGAATCGAGAGATTATTATCCTCATGTCTACCTTAGGGGTAAAGGATGAAACATTTGAGGCGTTGCAAGAGGAACAATTGCGTCTTCTGGGGAAAATGCGGACAGAAAGAGCTGCAGCGTTGAGTGTCTTAGAGGGATTCAGTGGGGCTAGTTCCAGAAATATTCTTGTAAAGATGTTACATCATGGTTATGAACCAAATGTGGAACCTTACCTCTCAATGATGCTTCAGTCATATTATGAGAACTACTTATCTGATATAAAAAGTAGATGCCGCATATACGTCCCAAAAGGCCGGATCCTGGTTGGGTGCTTGGATGAAACTGGAAGTTTAAACTATGGTCAAGTTTATGTTCGAATAACCATGACAAAAGATGAGCTAGAAATGGGGGATCAGAGTTTCTTCCAGAAGGTTGATGAAACAACATGTGTTGTAACCGGGAAGGTGGTTGTCACAAAAAATCCTTGTCTTCACCCAGGAGATGTCCGGGTACTAGAGGCTGTCTATGATGTGGTACTGGAGGAGAAGAATTTGATGGATTGCCTTATCTTTCCCCAAAAAGGAGAAAGGTATACATCACACTATTAGTGTACTTATTTCATCTTGAAGATTATGATTTTTGTTTTCACCAATTATGGTATGCTTGTGACAATATTATTGGAGACGTTGCATTGCTTTTGATTTCCTTTCCCTGTATAATCCACTCTTTCTATTTGCATCCAAGTTATTAAATATAACGTTGACAACAATATTGAGAGGTGGAAAACACGAAAGTATTGACATTGATGATATCATGAGAAGGATGACAGAAGGTATGAGAAAAACATGGAAATTTTGACTGAAACATCAAGAGATGTTTATTAATAAAATATCAGCTATACTTTAGTTAAAATTTCTGCAAACTTATTTGCATAATTGGATTAGGTTTAGGGTGAATATAATATCCGTGGACACATTGTTGTCCAATAATATTAAGTAGTCCTTGAAATCTTACTGAATATAACAGTTTGAAATAATCTGTATGGTACATTAAACTGGTAGCTTACTACCACATAGAGTTCTTCAAATGCATAATCGTACACTTATGCCAACAAACTATTATATTGATATGATATGTTAAGTAACAATATTAAGAAAAAGTAAAACTTTAGAGGATTAAGTATTTAGAATTCATTTACTTATAATGTCATGTGTATAACGTATCGTTCAAGTGTACTGTGTTTTTAGTTAATATTAATAAGTATAATAAATAGGGAATAATGGACAAAGGACAGGTTAGTTGGAGTGGCCCTCGCAACCTTAAATGGAAAGCGGGCAGGGGTTCGAGCCCCCAGTAGATGACTAGCAGATTAATACCAATATATCATTCAAAGCAGATGACTAAATTATCGTTGAATTATGGGCACTTTGATGCACATATTTAGATGTTTCATATAATATGAAAGATTAGTAAGAAATTATTTTCATTCCATTGGTTACATTTTTCTTCCTTGTTTGATTTGTCTCTCACGGTGCTATTGCATTCTTTATTACCTTTTTTTGGGGGATGAAGTAGCAGTGTAAGTGGAAGTGAAGTTCCTGAATAAGCCGAGGTAAGATATTAGGGGAACTGAGCTTTAAGATAAGAGAAGAAAAAAAGAAGCTCACGGATTTGTGTTTCATCTGGGTGCTTGTAAGACTTGTTTTAGATCCTAATTAGATCTGGGGAGGGTCCCCAAATTTTTATTTTTTATTTTTTGTTATATGAATAAGTGAAGTGCAGCTAAGATATCATAACCTCTAGCGCACTGGTTAGTCAGTGGTTGCTAGTTTTTTTAACAAATAGGACTCAGGTTCGATCCCATATACGTCATGATAGATCCCCTAATATTTCTTTTTTGTCTTATAGGTGTTTGTAAGATTGTAATTCACCAATAAATATCACACTAACGGGCAACTGAAAATTAAATGCTTACGGTAGGAGTGGCCTTTTTGGGTGATTTACATATGGAGAGCTTGGGTTCCATACCTAGCTATGCTGTGTTAATGTTTAAGGTTGTGATTTTTTTATTTACGCGTGTTTAATTATTACTTAATACTTGTATATAACTATATATACAGTTATGTGCAAAGAATATATTATGCATGTGTTTTAATGAGGCTTCAAATCTGTAAACAAATTTTGTTGATAATCTATATACACAGACGTGAATAGAAGATAAAAAAAAAGTTATTTAGTGATGTTATATGTAGCCATGTAGGGACTTTTCTGGTGTTGTCCCAGGCCTCCGAACTCTTAGGGCTGGCTCTGCTCCTAGTCATCAGACTTGTGAACTCCATGTCTACTTTCATTCAATCTAACTTAATAAGATTGTGTGATTCATCAGCTCAAGTGAATTGAACTGGATGTTGTTAAAGCATATACTGTAGAGCAAGAAAACTGTCTGTTTAATTGTCTAGTGATTGTGGTTGAAAACTTTTTGCAGGCCTCATCCAAATGAATGTTCCGGTGGTGATCTTGATGGAGACTTGTTTTTCATAAGTTGGGATAAAGATCTGGTCCCTCCTCGTACTGTACCTCCCATGGACTACTCTGCACGGAGACCTCGGACGATGGATCACGATGTAACCTTAGAGGTAACTTCCTAATTTGACTATAACTCTTCCCCAATCGCAGTGAATATGAGCTTCCATATACATCATCAATCTAAATGTCATTTCTGTTGGACCGCGTCTTAATTGGATTGAAATCCATTAGTTAATATATCCATAATTCTTGAATGTGCAGGAAATTCAAAAATTCTTTGTTGATTACATGATAAATGACAATTTGGGTGCCATCTCTACTGCACATCTAGTTCATGCCGACCGTGAACCAGACAAAGCTTTGGATTCAAAATGCCTGCAGTTGGCAGACCTGCATTCCCAGGCTGTTGACTTTGCAAAAACTGGTGCACCGGCTGAAATGCCCCGGATCTTAAAACCAAAAGAGTTTCCAGATTTCATGGAAAGGTGGGAAAAGCCCATGTACTTCTCGAATGGGGCATTAGGGAAGCTGTACCGTGCATGTGTTGGCTCAGTGGTGCAGGAAAAAAGAGGCTTGGTTTGGTCAGAGCCGATTGCTGAAGCAGCTTACGATCAGGATCTTCAAGTAGGTGGTATCGAGTCAGTTCTTGAAGTCGCAAAAGGTCACAGAGACCTGTACATAGAGAAGATGAAAAGCATAATGAACTACTATGGGGCCAGGACCGAAGATGAAATATTGACAGGCAATCTTCGATATCGTGCAGCATATCTGCAACGTGATAACAGGAGATACGGGGATATGAAGGATCGGATATCGCTGACATTCAAGAACCTACAGAAAGAAGCGAAGGGGTGGTTCGAGAGTAGCTGCAGAGACGGTGAGCATGAGAAACTGGCGTCGGCTTGGTACCATGTAACTTATCATCCACTGCATTTCCGAGAAGACATGCACTGCCTGAGCTTTCCATGGGTTGTGGGTGATATTTTACTGAGCATAAAGTCGGCTAAAATCCAAACAAATTGAACTCATATACCTATCTATGTACAAACCATATGCTTCTAGTAGGCTTTCCCTCAGTTGTAGGTGCATCGAGTAGTTAATTGTGTACTCGTATGTGTTTGTAACTTTAATAACATCGAACTCCATTTTCTCTCACAATTACTCTTGCAGAGTTTCTAGTCGGACTACCTTGCCCTTGCCCTTTCCAAACGGGTGGAATTGCACAAAGGCAAGTGTTATTCAGAGTGAATAGCAAGGGCAACTTACATGCCCGTGCCCTTGCCGAAGATGTTCTTAGTCAGGCAGCGGGTAAGGGTTTAGTGCCTAGGCGTTTAGGCGGGGTTTAGGAGGTTTATCTAATTGTAACTAATTTTTTTTTTTTAACATATGAATAAATGTCTAGTTATATTTAAAGCACACACAATTACTAGGGTATATAAATTGCAAAAGAGAATGACTATAAATTATAAAGCACTAGAACATGTTGAAAACTTCATTCAAGTATCTAACAAGTCTATTTCAAATTAATGAAAAAATAAAATAAAAGTTATCAATTTTCTATTTATCTAAGTGAGCGTTGTGACTTAAGCAAGCTAAACGTCCTTTCTTATTTTTTTGTTTAGGTGCCATTTCTTATTTCAAACGTTTTAAGATTAATCGTGGCAGTGATCAACCGCTTAACACAGGGCCTAGTCTGTGCTAGCCTTCTAGGCGGGGTAGTTCACCTGTTTCATAAACAGTTTTCTTTGCAAATTGGTTGTTATGGGACAAGTTTCTTGCTTCGGCAACAGGGGCTTCGTAAAACGTCTTGTGGCAGTCATTTTCTTTGTTGCGTAACATTGCAGTTGCCACAAGAGAAAGCCACTAAAGAATAGATAATTAATTAAGTGATTTAAAACGCACACTCAAATTAAGTTTGACTGTTTCAGAAAACTAGTACATTGATATTTTTATATTAAGAGAATGAGAGGTCAGTTAAGCTACATGATGAGTAGCCTAATTTATTATCGAATTCGTCATCCACAAGATTTGAACCTAAAACCTCATTTTCAAGTGAAAAAAAAAATATCATCAACCAGTGAAACCATGAACTTGTGCTCAGGCTCAAATTAAATTAACAATAGAATGGAAATGCGGTGGTGGGCAACAATATCCTTTACTGAAAATGAAATACTGTACAGAAATTAAAAATTAAAAATCATTATATTACATATTATTTATTACTATATTACTTCTATTTTGTGTTCGGAGGCAGATTCTATGCCCTTTCACTTCTCATGATCTTCTGTTTGTGTGGTCATAATTAAATCACGTCAATATTTTATATTACTATTTCTTTTTATCTTATTATAAAATATTGACATGATTTAACCTTCACCACATAAAATAGAATATTTTATATTACTATTTACTTTTATCTTATTATTTTTATAAAAAATAATATAAAATATTAACATAATTAAAATAGAAAGAAGAAATAAGATGACAGAGAATCTACATCCTTTGTGTCCTTTCTTACTGAGTGGCAGAAAATGACACTTATATTACAATGCCAAAAAAAAGTAATATTAAAATATAAATAATATTTATTAATTGATAAGGAATCATCCAAAATCTACAAGATATTATTTCATCCTCATCCTTAGCTGGTCTCATAGTATTTGACAATTTTGTCCTTCTTAGTATCTGATAATTTTGTAATTAAATACACCCAATCCCAACCACGTCACCATCCAAAAGACCAGGAAAATAAAAATCAAATAAAAACCTAACATTCTACGCCATCGAAAACAAAAACGATAAAAAAAAAAAAAAAAAAAAAATGAAGTGACGGCGCCATGTCAGCGTTACGTCACCCTTTCCACCTTCCACGCCAGCTCATTGACTAGCCATTCCAGCAAAATCACAGTTTTCACAAAACGCCACCCCTGGCGCACGATAGCTGTAGCGGCGCAGTTTCTTCACCCGTACACCGACACTTCTTTACCCGATTCCGGCGGCCCCCCGGACTTCACCGGTTGCGGGATCGAGGCGAACCGGGCCGAGAAATCGCGGAACCCGCCGGGTTCGTCGTCTTCGTCGACCGGTCCCTCGTCGAAGTTCAGGGCGTAACTCAAGGGATCGTATTGGAATTTCCCGTGCCTGCCGCCGCCGCCGGAACCGCCTCCGCTTCTGGTTCGGTTGAACCGGCGGATGAAAGTCTTCCACTTGGGGCCGGCGACGATCTCGGACCACTCTCGAAGCTTGTAGAGGGCCTTGATGCCTCGGGACCACCACCGGTCGTCGTTTTGGGAGGTCCGCACCCGCGACCATGACGAGGGAATACAGAAGCAGCAGCGCGAACTTGATCCTCCATGGCCTATTGCCTCCAAGTCAATGTCTTCCATCGAAGAGAGAGAGAGAGAGAGAGAGAGAGAAAGGTTTGGAAAACCCCGGTGGAGAAATTGCCTTTCCCTCTGCCAAATGGGGTGTTTTATACAAGTGGCGTTGATTGGTGGAAGTTTGTAACGGAAACATGAGGTGACCGGGGATTGCCGGTGGCCATTGTGACTTTCTGTGTGCGGAACGACCTGTCGTTTGGTGTGTTTCCGGTTTTGCCTAATGATTAAGAGTTTTTATTATTATTTTAATATAATTATTGATAATTATCCATTATTTATGTTTTAGGGAGCGGAGGAACCTAACTTATAGGCATAATTATGGAAAAAATAAGAATTAAAAAAAAATCCGAAATTAAAGAATAGTGCCGTTGTAGGTGACGCTTCGGGCGGGAACGTGCGGGTCCCAGGGCTTAGGTGGGACCGAGGAGAAACTTAAATACAAAGATGAACTGTAGAAACCCTCTCCAACCGACTATGATCAATTCCAGCGCTGCCATAGAAGGAACTGGATCCCGTCCGGATCTAAAAAGATCTGAAACCAACGAGCAGGGCATTCGGAATATTGAAATTTGATCAAACGGCTACAATTATTATAACTTTTAGAAGGACTCCTTATTTGTAGTTGTTTGATCAAATTTTAATGATCCAGATGCACTACTTAGTCGGCTCAAATCCCTTGGATCCGGAGAGTATCCAATTCCGCCATAGACTAGTCACTCTACCATCTTCATTCCTTTTTTATTTCCCTTTTAGTAATTTAGTTATTTCCCTTTGGCAAATTAGCATAAATTAATATGGTCCTAAATCTTTAAGAAAATGCGAGACTCTTTATGAATTTTTTGACATTACAGTTCAACGTCTATTCTCATGCCAAACACTTAAATACCATGTAAAATACATAAAGCGTCAGAACATTCACAAAAAATTGCACTTTTGAGTCTTCTAAGCATTTCGCTAAATCTTTTAAATACGGCAACATATTTATCTAATCAGAAAAATACAAAATTAATGCTGTGTAAGGTGGAGGAATATGAGAGTAGAAAAAAAGTAAACAGATTGGCACCAACCATGTTGATTGAGAGAATCTGAGATAATGCTTCTCTATGAAGGAGGACAAATTGGCCACTCGGGCCTACTGAAAACGACATCAGTCAAGCTTCTTAGTTTAAAACGATCAAAAGGAAGCAAAAATCTGATGCCACATACGACAATTCAAACTAAGAAAAATCTTATTCGAACACGGGGGGTGAAGGGCTGAAGGCTAAAAGTCAAGTCTGATGTCTAATAACCTCTAATCCATCAAAATTTCTCAGCCTGTGACATACCAAACAGGCCCTAAGAGATTCGGTGCGAAAACAAACGAAGAAATTTCATGACGACGGAAAGAAGGTAGAGAAGTTGCGAAACTGAATCGATCCAGACATTTCGTGCTGGGAGTTGATGCAGCAGCAACACAGATTATATCGAGAAATGATGCACCGGCATGACACTGAGTAGTGAAGTGAAAAGCAGAAGAAATGAAAAGTGCTTCAAGAATAAGTGATGCTAGGCCTAGGGCATGATAATCACTTTTCCATAGACCGTTGATCAAGAACAGCTCAAACAAAGTTGTATCACAATCTAGCATATATGTTCTCCCATAATCACGTAAAGTAAGAACAGAACCAGTGCACTTCCATAACAAGCATTTCCGGCGTTCGAGCAAATCCAAAATGTTCTCAAACTATCAAGTATTGAAAAACGTAGTTCGTTAAGTAAAAGCAAAAATCGAGACACTTTAGTAGTATGATGCAACATATACCGAAGAAGAATATAAAAACACAGTCGATGGCTCATATCCTGCATCTTTTCTGAATCTATATCCGAGGGAATGTAGAAAAGATAGACATTCAAATCAGCTCCTAGTAAACAAGTTTCCAACAAAAACACAGTTGAAGGCAAGTGGCTCTTTACCACAGTAGTGGAAAGGAGTTGAGCCCTTGCATGACGGTGTGGGTTCGAACTCCGTCGATAGCTAATCTAACATCTAATCTAACAAAATCTATCGTTTGACAAAAAAAACACACAGTTGAAGTACAGCTGAAATACGAAATGCCCTTTCTTTCATCAAACAAACATACTAGATTAGCAATGTTTTTCGCACGTACGAAATTACAAGTAGCATAATATTGTTTAGGGACAAAGGCACAAAGTATTCCAAATGACCGATATTGTCAAACCATATTAACAAACAGAAAGATCACAGCAAACCAGTCTCTCTGGTACTAAATTAAATCCCACAAGTAGCAGCTAGCACTCTAGCATAATATCTACTGAGAGCTGAAAGGGAGCGAGCTGCGCTTACATTGCAAGAGCTCCTCCAACTTGGCCACCATGAACACGCCAAAAATAACTTCCAGCATCATCAGCCTTCTCAGTATCAAGAGCAATTGCACCAAAGACCGCTCTGAAAGCCCCACAAACCACCAAGGGAGTTGAAGAATCGGTCTTAGGAGAGACTCTAACCACCTTATGCAACCCCAATTGCTTCCCGTCAGTAGCACAGGAAGATTCTACTTTTGAGACCTCAGAAATGCGGCGGTTCAACTCTTTTGCAGATATCTCAAGGTTGTTTTCAAGTAATCTCATAGAGACCAATGTTTCTATGACATTGGCACCCAAAATGCTCAGTGCCTTGTTGTTCTCTTCGGAGAAGGAGGCATGGGTCATGGCACGGCGCAGGAGACTAATTTTTTTGAACTTATACCTGAAAATTATACAAAGAAACACAATAACAGTACATTTCTCCAATGTCAGAGAGACACAATCAACATGCATACATACACGCACAAACAAACAATGCACATACACCGATACACTTAAATGCAATCAATTTTGATATTTAAAGCTATTTGTTTGGTTTCACAGTAGTGCCCATATGGGACTGCTTCTCTAGAAAGCACTTGTACTCATAAGCGCTTTTAACAGTGTTTTTAATAAGAAACATGCTAAAGTGATTCACGGAAAAGCAGTTGAAAGTGCTTCGTAAAGAAGCACGTCCTCATAAACTGCTTCTATGACATAGAAGCATGCATTTTTACGTTTTTCTACCAACTATAATCGATGACGCTTTTGGCTGTCGGGAAGTATATTTAGCCCTTCCGGTGAAGGGTCCCAACTGATGATAACATGGTTAAGAATTCCTTTCCTCTTCCCAAATTTTCTCGGAAACCAAACAGATTCAATGATCCAGAATTACAAGACCACAACGAAAGAGAAAAAAAAGATGGAAACTTTACCCAATTTGCACCTGAAGGGTTTCGAGGGCTGTTTCGAACGGCGATGATCGTACGGAGATCTGATCATCGTTCGCCAAACCCTGCACAAAACCAACAGCGGAAACTATAAACTGAAAGAGATGAAACAAGACATAAAAAGAAACGAACGTTCGATAAATCTGTATTTAATATTCTTCGGCATTTTCTCAGGAACCAAACAGCGGTTTAGGGTTTAGAAACAGACCTGAATATGAGGAAGGATTGCGAGGACGAAAACGGCGACGAGGGCGAAACCATGACGAGGCATTTTTCACTTTCTATTGTTTTTGCTTGGTGTGTGATCGGAAGAGTGAAAACCCAGCAACTGCGGTGATTTCGCTTCCCCCTTCCCTTTTCTTTTAGGATAGAAGAGAGAGTTTGACCATAGGTCAAAAGGCAATGGTGTTCTTTGAGAAACAGTTTCGGAAAATTGGGTTTAGTAGAAAATTCACCTAGTCTAAAGTATTACTCGGTACATCAGACGTCAGATTATACGTGGTTGAAAATTTATTTTTTAAGTGTCTAAAATATTTGTATTGTGACACTTGTACAGATTTTTATTTTTGACGCACTAAAAATTTTCTGTCCTTTTACGAACGCACCAAGCAAAACTAGCCACACTCTCAAAATGTAACTTTTACTAGTCCTCTATAACGAATTGAAGTCCGTTTTTTTTGTTTAAGATTTCAATTAAGATCAAAAATGAACATTAGCATTTTGTCGAGCGGTAATTAAATGGAGGGCAAGTGTAATTTGGTATTTTAAATAATAATTTACCGCACTCCCATCTCCATTGAGAATGTAAGCAGTAATTGCCATAGACAACTTTCAGTAAAAACTATGATTTCACAAGAAGAAAAATAATCGAGTATCAAGAGCCAGTTCAAATTTACAAACAAATGATGCCCTTTGTATCTATCTGTGAAAACTACTAATGACGAAAGGAAAAACAAGTTTTAACCTGTGAACTAAGAAGGTAAAGCCCATCTGACATTCCAAATCCATAGTAACCCTTCTGTGATCATCGTTCTCTTCGAAAGAAACACCCAGAGCAGCATCATGTCCGGCTTTCCACCATGCAAAGAATATGTTAGTGTATTGAAACATAAAGAGTTAATCCGCGATTCCTTTGTGTATGCTTGTATCATCAGAAGAAAAGCATCCATCGATGTTCTTCGCTACCCTAGGCACGTTGACAAACAGTGGCACCTCATTCATCTCAGATAATATTCTCGAACGGAACTTGAATTTCCCAATTGGACCTTGCCCTGAGACTTGAATCGGTTGCCAGGCCTTTGAGCAAAGTGATGACATCCGCCGTATCATCGAGGTAGTACCTGGCTTTACTAGGTTTTTGTCCGACAGTGCATGCAAAGATCTCGGGAGCTGCAGCTTGAGATGAACTGTATGTTGTGCTCGATATGCTTTCAAACATGTCCTCGTCTGATCTATCATCCCCGATGCACAGCACAAAATCTGGCGCATTCCCATTACCAATCATCATGGAAAGAACTTTCTGTGCAACTATTCCTTTAGTAACTCCCTGCGGTTTAAGAAGCAACGTGACATCCTTTAGGCTACTATACGAACAAAGAAACACAAAAGCGTGGAAAGAACATAAATACCTGTGGCTTTACTTCGACGATATGCTGACCCTTTTTTACAACTACAGGCTCATTCGCAAGGACATTTTCAAGATGATCCAGCATTTCCATGGCCTGGCATGATCCAAAATCAGGATCAGCATCTAGATGGTGCCACACCAAGGCACTCTCCTTGGTCTCTATATAGGAGCCATCGGTTGCCTCTGTATATAACTTCATCACAGGTTCTGCAATTTGCTTCCAATCGAGATCTATGGACAACGAACTGGTTTCCCAACTGGATGCACTACTCCATCTGTGATAAAATAATATTGAACGCAGAATCAATACAAGTATAGACAATTGCCAGAAAACAACTAGTCACATTGAAGTATAAAATTACATTTATAAGCGCACGTAAGAAAGTACCTTATGAAGTATCCATGCTCAGCTGCTATACCGAGATTCTCACATTGAGCAAACCATTCGCTAAGAGAGCTTTGGCCCCTTCCACTGACAATAAACACAGTGTTCTTGGGGTCGCTGCAAAGGTTTTTCAGAACAGAAATGACTTCGGAACTGGGGGTCTTAACAATAGAAGATTCAGGCATTATTGTTCCATCATAATCCAAAAATATTGCCCTCCTGTTCGTCCTCTTATATACAGGGAGGATATGATCAATTGAAAGCTTCCTAAAACTTGGAGAAAGAGACAAAATTCTGAAATTCAGACCAAAACCGATTCCCCAACAACGTTTTCTGTAATGATCTTCGCACGCTCGCTCCAAATCCTGTAGAAAACTGTGGGACCAGTAAGCCACATCATGAGAGCTAACATACCGAAAATGTTTCTCATGCCGCAACTGCTTTTCCAAATCAGGCATTGTGAGGGCCTCGTTGAGTGCATCAGCTGCAGCTTCAATGTTCCACGGGTTCACCCTGATAGCTCCACTCAAAGACGGTGAGCAACCTATGAACTCCGAGACAACAAGTGTACTTGTACGAGGGGAATTAGAGGCAACTCCAATAGCATTATCGATGTTTTGATTACCCTGCCTGCAAATGATGTACTCGTAGGGAACCAGGTTCATTCCGTCCCTTACAGCATTAACTATGCAACATTCTGCCAAGGAATAATAGGCAGCCTTCTCATGAAAGGGAAGGCTACGGTCAATCAAAACAACCGGCTCGTAGCCTGGGAAACCAAAGACTCGGTTTATCCTTTTGGTCATTGAATATGTTTCCTTTTTTGCTTCCTGAACATCTTTCCCTGTGCTTCTTGCAGGATTTACAATTTGAACCAGGACTACCTTCCCCCGCATCTCCAGGTGCTGCATCAAAAGTTGTTCCATGGCCATCAACTTTAGACTGATGCCTTTAAATATGTCCATGTCATCGACACCAACAATGATTTTCTTCCCCTTGAACTGCTCTTGAATCTCTTTGGCCTTCATGGAAGAAGAGGGATGATTTAATGCAGATTCAAGTTGGCCCATGTGTATCCCTGCCGCCAGAATCTTAATGTACACTGTGCGGCCAAAATATTCAAGTCCAATGTAGCCCCGCTTCGATTCATATTCAAGGCCAAGCATTCTACTACAACAAGAAAGGAAGTGGCGAGCATAATCAAACGTGTGGAAACCAATCAAATCTACATTTAGCAGTGCTCTCAGAATTTCATCTCGGACAGGAAGGGTCCTGTAGATTTCTGATGTGGGGAAGGGGGAGTGGAGGAAAAAGCCAAGTTTAACTCGTGTGAACCGCCTTCTCAAAAACGTTGGAAGAAGCATAAGGTGATAGTCGTGCACCCATACACAATCATCTTCAGGATTGATCACCTCCATAACTTTATCGGCATATGTCTTGTTAGCAGAAACATATGCCTGCCAAAGTTGCCTGTCAAAGCGACTACTATGGTCCGGACACATGGGCAGCATGTAGTGAAAGAGAGGCCACAAATATTGCTTACAGAACCCATGATAATACCTCTTATGCAGCTCGGAAGGAAGGAATGTCGGCACACAATTAAACTCCTCCAGCAGTTTCTGTGAAACTTCTTCTTGCTCACTTGCTTCTATGTCAACCTTCAGAGAACCGACATGTATTACCACAGTACCAGATGGGAAACCGTCTTTGAGTTGCAACGAAAGTGCATCCTCATCAAAACTGAAGCACCATTTCCCAGATTTTGCATCCTTCTGAGCATGTAGAGGGAGAAAATTCGCCACTATGATCTTCTTTTCACATACTTCCGAAGGAGGAACATTTATATCTTCATTATTAACGCCGTCGCTACTTTCTGAATCAGGAATAACTCCTTGAAGAGTCATCACCCTTGGGAGGTTTCTAGGAGTCTGAGGGAAATTCAACATGTCCCCAGATGACAATTCCAACAAACTTAAGCAAGATCTTGAGAGCATGATTGCAGTTATGCGCTGTTACGCCAGTTTAATGACTTGGAGTTCCAAATAATCTACAACCAAGATTTTGTGCAAAGTAAGAACCTATACGAAAGGCAGCAAAAGACCGAAAAAATTTGGTAATTGGTGCAGCATCCGATCCCTATATCTAGACAAAGAAGATTATAAAGCATTGCAGATTGAGCAGATTTGTAATGAAAACACCATTCTTTCAGAGCGATTCGTATAACCATTAGTATCTAATTCTGCCTCTCCGTATTCATACGCAAACTTGCAAAATATGATGCAACGAATTAGCTATCTATTCCAACTAAATTAAAGAAATGAAAACATACCCAATAACAAGAAGAGTTCATAATCTAGACCCATAGACAGAAAAATAACAACAACAACAACAATAATTAAAAAAAATACAATACAAAAATATTAAATGGAAGGAGTTTACTAAAATGTATGCATATAAATACCTCGTTTATTAACTTAAAAGCAGATTCTGCATCAATAGTGTTTTTCACATCCAAAGCCATTTCTAAAATCTTCAATCAACTAGAATGATCTTCAAATCAACTTCTCAGGGCAGCAATATTAATCGAATTATTCTTGAAATCGAAAAGACTTGCAGTCAAAACATCGACTTCACACACACATATGCATCATTTTGGACGTGCTTTTGAAATGACTAAAATCGTTTTTGGTGAAATGTTTTTAAAATCAATCCATGGTAAAAATCCAAGCGGATTCTAGAAAAGTTATCTGGTGCTTCTTGCCCAAAATCAATTTAACCCAAAGCACTTTCAATCGTTTTAAAAGCACTTCCAAATAAACTCACACACACACACTCTTATGCATCAAGCTTATCTGCATAAAAATAACGGAAGCAAGGAATAATTTCAATAAATGTAGGATTCTCCTTACCTCTGTTCATTATTCATACCCTCACACAACAGACTAAATCAAGTAAAAATTAAATTCCAAAAACCATTACTTGTCACTGCAACTTTTGCAATTTTTGCTCTGTTTTCATCAGCATATTTAATTCACAAAGTTTTTTTTTTTTAATATTTTTTAATTTAAAGACTCAAAATCTTATTGATTTATCATTCACCATGATGCATAAATACAGCCTTTGAGCAAAAGATTTTATCTTTCTCGATTAAAAAATAAATTTTCTATACAAACAAACATAACTGGAAGAATTGGAAACAAGTAATGAGGATAACCTGAGATGGAGTCGGATTGATCCAACAACAAAGCTATACGATATCAGTGAAGAACAAGTTTCCTGCGAAAACACCTTACACATTCAGAAAACAACAAGAAGAGGTTTCTGTTTGATTGCTGAGAAAATAGTGAAAAGAGAGAAGAAAACAGCCGTGTCATTTCAGAGAAACTGAATCATAAAGTCAACCCCCAACAACCCAAAAAAGCACAAGTATTGATTTCCCTTAAATTCTCAGCAACCCAGAAAAGAGAACTCACTGTACAACACAGAGCTGTGAACAAACTCGCAGAGAGAGAGAGGGAGAGAGAGAGAGAGAGAGAGAGATACGGAGATATAGATGGATATGATGAGAGAAAGAATGTAAGACTGTCCGATATTTTTTTATACGGGAAAGTGACGAAGAGGAGGAGGTGTGTGTTAGGTTGGAAACCGGCGGAATTTGTGAGAGTTTTTAATGGTTTCGAAACCGACCAAATAATTTAAGGAGTACATTGGAAAGAAATAAAGTGGAAAATATTGGGAAAAGAATTTTGGATGGAGCCTCACTTTTTTGTTTGTTTTTTGGTGCTTAAATTGTTTCGTTCAACCAAGAAGCTCGTGGAGTCTCGGCAGACGGATAATAAGCGTACAAAGTCAAAAAAGAAGATAGATATGGAGAGATTTAGAGAGAGAAACAAGAGAGAGAGAGAGAGAGAGACTACGGTTTGGAACTTTGGATTGCAACTCCTGGTTGGTCTTACGTTAATCCTGTGCTGTGCCCTTCATCATTAAATAATGCCACCACCTTTTCGTCTTTATTTCATATCTATCCCTTACTCTCAATTTTCTTTTTTCTTTAAAAAAAAAAACGATATTATCTATATTGAAGAGTTGAAAGAGTAGACTGAGTCTGACAATGAGCTAGCAATAACGTAATAATGTGGTTTAAATTTGTCTTTGTCGATAATCGTCTTATTTGTAAGGTAAGAAAAATGATACTAGACCGTAATATTAAGCGACCTCCTTACTCTCATTTATGTTATGTATTTCTAATTTTTGTTTTCTGAGTACGTTTGACATGTAATGCTATGCTTTGATCTAAATCATTAGTCATCATAAAACATTTTAGATTATTCCTTCTTTCTTTTTTTCTTTTTTTAAGGAAATTAGGGGGTGCAACACGAAGACTTCTAAGAGGTCACCCATCTAATACCATTATCGCCTGAACTTACTTAACTTTTTACAGTTATGATGAGATTCGGTATATGTGAGTTGGTACGACCGCATCAATTTTAGATTATTCTTTCATTTTAAATACAAGCAATGAAAAGGGTGTAAATCGATAAATTCTTTAGTACGAGAATGAATATTGTTAATCAATTAAACTACAAACCACGTACTTCCAAGTTATTTATAATTGACCGTTTATTGTTTCAACATAAAGAAAATTTTTTAATGTTTGTGTATGAGAAATTCTAGTTCATTATCTATGATGGAACCATATCCGCAGGTCTTGCGCCCAACTTCAACTAATAGTCCTTGTTCAACTTTTTTTTCATATATTTCCCTAAGTCCAATTAATGCGATGTTTTCAGAATTTGGTATAATCATGGTAATATTCCACCCTCAATTAGTTTGGCATGTTACATAATTAGACGATTTATCTAAATTATAAATCAAACAAGTTATGATTGTGTGAGACATGAAATTACCTTATAATTAAATATTGTTTGTATCAACGTTGAGAAATTTTTTTCAATCTCTTTATTTTTGTGCATGCGAGAAATTCTAATTCATAATCTAATATGTTGGCATCATATACATCCAAAGGCTAGTGAATCATAACCAAACCTACCACTAATCCTCTCTACACAAGAATACAAAAATTACAAATGAGTTTGCCAACTATGTATGTATAAAATCATTACGGAGTGCTTCAGTGGTTGGGACGAATTCCAAGTCCGTATTCCTAATACACATCTTAGGTTTAATTCTTGCCGTGTGTGAATCATACAATAGTAGTTAGAAAGAGGCTGAAATGTCTCTGTCAGTCTTTTTGTCTCCTAAAAAAGATGTGTCGTGATGAAGCTATCAGCTAATCATTTTAATATAAACGAACTATTTATGTATATTGAGTAACCTACAAATACACAACCCTTTACCTAGATAAACTAGCTTGGCCTAAAACGTAATTACAATGGCTTTTGTGGGTTTAACCCTAATTCTTTAGGCACCGAAAACGAAACCTAACTTTTTAAATAAAATTATAAAACGATGTTATCCTTTAATAGTAGTGTTCTTTGCATTTACCAACTCTTTAAATAAAGTTTGACCACCCCTTCATAACTTAAAAAACAAATTAAAGATGGCTTGGGATAAATTAATCCTTGCATGCGGACAAACCTAAAATAGGCCCACAAAAAATAGTGTTTGGGGTCAATTTTTTTTAATTGGATTATTGGCTACGTATGTAGAAAAGTACTACTATGATTCCGGGGCAAAAACCGTTGCGTAAGTTGTCAAGAAAATTTGTGATATGTTCTGATTTTAAAATTAAATTGGTTACCGTTTCTTAATCATTTCCGATTAATAAAAAAAGAAAAGTACTACTATTATGGTCATCATATTTAATCAACAAAGTGACCTTTCAATTAGTCACATTCATGTGGCATTATTATATACATCCAACAAGAAATTACTTAGCCTAAAAGACCACGACGACGAGAGAGGACTGCAACCGTTGGAGTTGCTTGCAAAACAATAAAATTCCACTGTTGGTAAATTTCCTAAAATACCCATCTACTTATCTATAGCATTAAAACACTTCTTTGCTTTTAAGTAAGACTTGATTACAAGTTTAGAAAAACTTCTATATGTTGAGTTTTTATGAATAATATGGTGTGCTACAATGTCTCGTGGTATTAATATCTCGTATTTGTAGTTATATAATTTATCTTTTTTGTAGCAGTTAGATCTCATAGTTTAAATCTGGCCATTTATTTTTCAAAATATATACGCTTTTTTGCATTGTAGAAAAATTGTATAAATACATATAAATAACCTTGCGCCTAGTCCTAAACCCAATTCTCGCTCCAACATTGATTGATAAATAAATAAAAATAAAACTGTACAAAAAAAAAATATTAAAAACATTGTTTATATGACGAAAATACCCTGCATTATTATTTTAGACAGCTTTTGAACTTTTTTCTTTTGAGGGCATTGTTGTTCAAAATTTTTTGGTGAAGCCAGTAACCCCAAAAGGGACTGTTGGCTTTATATATACATATTTGATTGGATAAAAGTAAAAAAATAAAAATTTCTTAAGCATCTAAATATTATCTACATGTCTACTTATGACGCTTTACAAACATACATATGATATGAAAGGAAAAACATGTATGATGTAAGGCACATGGAAGTATTATCCCATTACCTTGAGAAGGAAGTGTATTCTGTGTTTTCACATGATTTTTTCCCTATCTTGCGGCAAGATTTCTCGAGCAACATTTGCTCACTCATGTGCGAGTGTATCTAATGCATTGTATAACTCACTCACATGATTACATCAATGCCAAGTAAAACGCACGCTTAAACGTCTATCCATAATAATACATACATAAGCCATTGCCCTAACTTTTTTCTTTTTATCCGAAGTATCGCGATGGGGTAAAAAGTTAAAGAATCAAAATGAATTGTGATTCAAATATAAAATTTGTACTGAAAATAGTAATCCAGTAATAATTCTCTTCGTTTTGAAATGAATTGTTTGTTCAAATTTTGTAAATAACGAGTTTGGTATTGCTGAATAAAAAAAAAATTGGAACCTACAATTGATGGGGAGATGATCATTAGCAATTGAGTGGGCAACCATTTTTACCGTGGTGGGGAGATGGGCAGTAAGCGCGGCTGCTCGACCACGAAATTTTCCTTCTGTCACGGTGTCGCCCATTTGGATAAGATCGGTTTTTTGGCGTTTTTACTGTTTTGCATTCGCCAATTTCACGCTCGAGTAAGTCGGTGCGTCGTTTGTTGGCCGTTTGGTTAACGAAAAGCCGTTTTTATTAAGTCATTATAAATAACAATGCAAGAAGGCAATGGAAAGAACCTTCACCATACCCTCTAATTTGTATAATTAAACACCCATACCTTGTACGTCTTATATCATACATACCATTTGATCCCAAGTGATAACTCTTGTAACTCAATCATACCAATTTCCCCTTAATTAGTCATCTTGCCTGAACTCTATAATGCCAGTCCCGACTACCTAAAAGAAATTGTGCACTGTGGGCTTACTTGGTACCTAGTACCTACTAAAGTTTGCTCAACTATACAAAAAATCATTTTCATTTTCCTCATGTTCATATTTCGTTTCTCAACCCTGGAAAGTCTAACTACATGACACATTATGAATGATTCACAAATAATCTTAATTCATATTTCACATATTTCGCCAATGAACAATAAACAAATGGTAGGCTTGCCTGAGACTTGATACCAGCTACGAGTTTGGCAACTACACAAAAAGATCATTTTTCATCACCTCATTTCCATAATTCCTTTCTCAACACTAGAAGTTCTAACCACATGACACATCGTAAATGATTCACAAATAATCTCATTTCATATTTCACATATTTCATCGATGAACAATATTCCAAACGGTAGCACAATAATCAATAAAAAATAAGTATCCAACCAAAATAACCAACCAATACGATCAACATATAATATAGCACTACACGAAATTTAATAACATCTATTTCCATAAAGCAAGCATGCAATATTCTTCACCAACACGTTGATTAAAACAAGCGTAGCGGTAATTGAAATCCCTAGCCAACAATTATTGTCACTCACACGAGCTTCACAGTTTATCCAGGTTTTTGCTTTGACGGATGCACCATTCACGTGGTGTAGGGAGTGATTGTGCAAGTGATAGAGTTTAGTAGATACAGGGTGCTTCTTGGTTAGCAGGGCAGAGATCAGAGTGCTTGGAGTGAGTAGATTACTCTTGTACCTTTTCTTGTATTTCTTTTGGATTGTCATTTTTTTGGGAGCTTATGGGCACAGTACTAGTGAAGGTTATGTGTCTCCTAGAAGTTGGTTAGCTACTTCTCATTTTGTTCTAGGATTCTTCCTATTCGTAGATCATTTATGGCACGTGGGAAGGGCTCAAGACCATTTGCACTTATTTCAATAAAGGAAGAGCGGGTCTCCTCGATAGAATAAATTTTTTTTCTTGGTCCCAGTTCAATAGTAAACAGTTGTTTTATTTTCCCATTGAGCCTGAACCTAAACCTGTGCTCGAGATATAGAAAAGCTTCCTTGACCAATTGGATATATCAAGAAAATAGTAGTGGCAGCTGCAACATGAGCTTTTTACGCTCCGTAATTCTTCCTCAGCCAGGCTGGGGTAGAATAGTAGAGCAAGTGCAAGTATTAGTAACATAGCAAAAATACGTTCCTCGTCATTAATATGTTTGTTCACAGTAATTTGTGGCACATTTTGTTGTACAATTGTTGACTATATTTATGGGAGAGACACCACTAGTATTCTTTATTTTGAGTTCCAATTTAGTATTCATTTGTATATCTTGTGTGTATTCTTGGCACCCCAACATCATAGAGTCACGTTTCGACCTTGGATATATCTCAGAATCGCAGCGTAACATGTCCGTATTCCTGAAAATACGTTATGAGTTATCCTACTTAATCTAGTCCCAAACACTATGTTTGGTATGTGAGGAAGGGAGTTTGGGAATGAGAAACTGTTGTGTGTTTCCCATGTTTGATAAATCTAAGCTTGGAAAATTGTTTGCCTAAACACACTTTGGTATTCATTTTCCTTCATCATGGAAAACCAAAAAACAAAAAAAGGAATTGATTGTCAATTTTTTGCAACAACTACATCCTCATTATATCCTAAAAAGTAGTATTTTCGATGCAAACAAAAACGAGAAATCAATTTTCTTGAAAAAAAGTTCATGAAAATTGTAGAAACGGTCATCAACTATACATTTATGATCATTGATCTCTTAATTTACTAAAATACACAATTATTATCTTGTTTCAATAAAAAATAATTAAAAGATCATTGCTACAATTTTCTTATTATTTTTTTTTCCGTCATTCCTGGCGCAGCCCAAACGTAAAATTGAAGGGAAATGGCAGGCAGATGTAATAAGGAGAAAACATAGGTCCATCCTGGAGTCACGCAATTCAAAGCGGATAAAATCTAGGAGACAAGGATCTATATATTAAATCCAATTCTCTTTCTCTCTCTCTCTCCCATCCGTTTTTTCCCCTCGTCCTATATTTTCCTATTCCATTCCTTTTCCTAACTGGATTGGATTTGGACCCATTCCCACCCCCATACTTCCATTCCCACCCTTCTTCTTTTCCAGCACGCCAACATTTTCTTTTATTTCAATCCAGTCCAGCACGCCTAACTTATTCCAGTTCCCTCTGGCTTCTCTTTGACAATTGACATTAATCCACGTGGTCACACTTGGTTCCTCGTGGTTGGTCGCTCCTTCTTGGGCCCCGCGCTACTACGCTACTAAGATAGTAAGATTTGATTTTTCTTCTGGCTTACCCCACCACCTCTTGTTAATCTTGTGCACAAGTGGAATACAATCGTGTGGATTTATGGTTGTGTGTATTTGTACAATACCATTCCCAGCTGGATGTGATGCAATGCCATCAATTAGTTGCAAGGCCCTACGCCATTCATCTCTACTTCTTTATTTTCCTTTTTGTGGCAAGATAATCTATCACGAAAATGGGAGGACAAAGTCCATTACTGATAAGGAACAAATCAAATAATAGTTTATAAAAGATTGGGTTACTCTTTATATCAGAGTAAGTTGGCTCGTATGTGAAACCCAAACAATCACGCATGTTTCAGGTCAGCCTGTTTATGTTGTTCATGTTTTAGACTAAGGGCTTATATATAAGAGGTTTGAGCTACTTCTATATTACCAATTATTTTTATGGTAGAACATTAATTTTTTTTCACGTACTCGTATTAGACATAAGTTTTCAAACAAATATTTTTTTTATAGAATTTTATTTTCATGACTTTTAAATGTTGTTGGTTCTGTTTTAGTGTACTATTTAACTTATGACTAAAAATAAGTTATCGTGTTATGTAGGATGGGGACTATATAAAAATTAAATTAATCTGACATCAATGGGTAATGAGATAACTCCTAATCCAATTAAATACATAATAAACTTTAAACTTAATTCGTATCAATCGTCTCATAATAAAAAAAGTTTCATGTGAAGCCTGGTCACAAAAATAAAAAAATCAATAGAGATTTCAAAAGTTAATCTTGACTAAATTTATTTGAGTGATACATGTATTACTAACTAATTTAAGATAGATCCAAGATATTTCATCAAATCATTAATAAAGAGATTCGGCGTGATCTTTAAACCAAACTTTTATCAGAAAAAAATTGTATAAAAAGAATCGTGGAAGATGGAAAGTTCTTATCGAGTCTTTCACATTTCATTATAGTGACAATTTTTAAAAACTAGTAAGTCAATTTATAATCTTTAACACCAACTTTGAATTTGTGTTAGTCTTTGTTTGCAGTGATATAAGTCATTTCCTACAACTTATCAATCAATAATTATCACAAGAAAAAGGTCTACACGACATAAGTTATGAAGTTAATGAAATGATCAACAAATTCTTTCTCTCCTTCACATCCAAGAAACGAGATTTCAACATCTATTTTTATGAACATAGACGGTAATGTAATATTTTCAATTTTATGCGACAAAAGTAGTCATCTTGAATTAAAAAAATTCAGATTTTTAACGGATACGGAGAATTCGGGTATATCCGATCCTCCACGTTGCTATCACTAGTAAAGAGGTGACCATAGTCTACCATGGATATTCGGATTAGCAAGGGAATTATATGAAATAAAATAGAGAAATTTAACGAAAAGTTTTTGGTATTGTTCGTTTTAATGAAAAAGTACATTTTTACACTAAAAAATCAATCATGATACTATTCACTTTACCCTTTATTTTATCATTATCGGTAAAACTCAAAATTTTAAAATCATTTCATTAGTTTTCCTATAAAATAACTCACTTGTCAACAAATACTTTTTTTGGAGTAGAAAATTAAAAAACGGAAAGGCAAAATATAAAATTAGAAAAAATAAAGTTGCATGCTGAATTAAGCCCTAGTTTGGTACTGAGGTGATTCTAAAAAAAAGTGGCTATCAAAAAGACCTAGGAGCTTTTTTATGTTTGGTAAACATTCAGCTTCAGCTTTTTTTCATAATTTTGGGTGAAAAAAAAAGCTAAAAACACAAAGTTGCAAAACCCAGCTTTGAAAAATCAGTTTTTTTTCACATATGTTTTTAGATAAAAATTTATCAAACACTATAATACTTTTTTTTTTCAAAAGCATTTTTTCAAAAAAGTTTATTAAATAATTTGCTGCTTTATTTCACAGCTGCTTATTCTCACAGCACATCAGAAATAGTTTTTTTTCAAAGCACATCAATACCAAATCACCCATAAATCAGAGAAAATGGTGGGGCCTGCGTTATCTGGTTTCCGTGGTGGGCCAGCCATGTATATTAGTCTCGTGCCGTGTCGCGGGCGGAGTGAGGGCGTGTGGGCTGAGTCAGCCGATTGCAATTTCGCGATTGCATGCAGACAGAGAGAGAAAGAGAGAGAGAGAGAGAGAGAGAGTCCTTATCCGTTAAAAAGACCAAGAAGTTGACAAGCCGGCTGGTCCCACCGTTTCTCCGCGCCCGTTGCCGATTGGTATCTTCCGGTTCTTACGCGTTCTTTCTTTCCGCCTGACGTTGCTAAAATAGGTGATGACGTCATTTCAAGTTGGGGATTTTTCCAACCATATAAGTAAGGAATTTGGTGAGGAATTAGAAATATCAAACACAGGAAAGAAACATTGCTTCTTGGAACTTATCTGTTGATTTATTTGATAAAAATTAAAACATATGGTTTTTTATTAAATTGGTCAATGGGACTGAGACGCGGTCCATACTCCAACAAGAGGCAGCAGTGGAGAATTTTCTGCAATGGGCGAAAGCCTGACCGAGTAATGCCTGTTATGTATTGACTTTATTTTTGAGAGGCCAAGAGAGTGGAGACCAACACTGTGGCGGATAATTGGTTGGACTTGTTTCGGCTTAGGTATTGGGCCTAGACGTGGGTAAAGTCAAAGAAGTTGGGTGAATGAGTCCACAGCTCTTGACCTCCATAGAAACCCAACTTTGAGGGCATTTCCCACTCGTCTGATATTACTGGTGAAGTGGAAGGTATGGAGTCGATAAATATTGGGGTTACATTGAATTTAATTTTACCATTTACAACCGTTTCAGTGGAGTTAACATTTTCCGTTATGAATATTATTATTAAATTTTCACTTCATAACAAATTGAGAGATACATGGGCAAACATGTTAATTGATTTTTTATGTTTTTGCTGATACATTTACACTTCGAGCCGCATGAATTTCTAAATCCGTCAATGAACATGAACACGATCAAGGTCTTGGGAATTGGGTTGTACAAGATTACCAAAAGTTTGACATTGTCAAGTCTCCCCTCCCCACCTAACTAGATCTAGATTATAGGCTTGGTGCAATATCTACCTATAACACAAAAATGAATTTGGTTAAAAGCAATTGTTTTCCCACTTTTTTTTCCTTAATGTGGAAGAAAACTTGTAATATTATTCAAAACCTATCCAAGAAAGTTGAGACTACATGACCTTTCAATTCATGTCGTAGGTTGATAAACACCCACCAAAAAATCATTAGACGTTTAATTTGTTCCAGGTTAATTTCAGAGCAATGATTCATTTGTAACAATGAACCATCGATTTATTTGATATATTTGAATGGTTAAGTGATTTTCGATTCGAATAAATTCTTTCGTAGGAATAATGTTTAAATTAAGATTAATAAATTAGACGGTTTCAATTACAAAGTTCCTACAGTTTAAAAAAAAAAAAAAAGTATTTGAAAGTAGGAGAATGAGCTTGTCCCCAAAAGAAAATGCAAGTGCTATCCATCTCGAAATGATTATAAAATATGAAAATGATGGAACAAGAGGGTTCTACCAGAGGTGGAATGTGAGTTTTCTTCATTGAGAAGTTCCTCCCATAAGTCCATACACATCAATGGTGAATCCTAAGCCCAAAATCTCAAAACTCCGAAACTCAAAAGCCGAAAAGTCTGGCTCTCTCCTTTGGGGGTTGAGACTAAAGCAAGATCGGAACTGAATCCAAGTTAATCCTAAAGTCGTAACCCTTTAGATGAGACATGTAAAACACAATATGCTTAACTGATGTTCAAAAATCATATAAAAAGAACAAACGTACAAATGTTAGATAGACTAACTAACTAGGACAGCGTACCCGCTCCTTTGAATTTGATTCAAATCCCCTTCCCGTAAATTATACTAGTATATGGGCACACATAAAGTGTGTGAGAAATTTTTTTTATTTTTGTTTTTGAAATAGAAGGAGAGAGAAAGAGAGTGATAGAGAATGTGGGAGTGAGAAATTTTTTATTCTTTATTTTTTATTTTTTAAATTAGAGATATGTTAGGATTACAGGTAGGTGAGGCTTTGAAAAAAAAAACAAAAACAAAATTTGGTTGTGTGAAATTACATTTATGCCCTATATTTCTTATTCATGTTTTGTTTTAATTAGAGGGTTATACTGGTAATTTCATAGGATTTTGGTTGACAATGAGTGTTTTATTAATGGGGCTTTTAAATCTAGGTCCAAAAACAAAGGTAGTTTTTTAACTAAGTCCAGTTATCCAATTACATATTTTTATACCAATTTTGCCCTTTTAGATAAAAATATTTAAATTCTTTAATGTTTGTATCATTTATTTAGTTTTTAATTTTGAATATTTAAATACTGACTAAAATATTATCTAGTAACCACCTAATGATGTTTACCTACAAAACCGATATAATTTAGTAACTACCTATTGTATAAGAAGAAAAATACTTACGTGGAATATCAATTATAAATAAGCTTACGTGGAATATCAATATGGTACAAATTATAAATAAGCTTACGTGGAATATCAATTATTGGACCTATTTCAATGTAGTGGACTAATTATAGTAATGGCTCACAAAATTGGATCTATATCATATTATCTTTGTACCATATTTATCCCTTAGACTTATAAATTGTAGTAAATATTCAAAATTTCTTAATTATATGATTATTTGTGGTTTAACTAATCCCTTAATTGTAGGATTAGTTATAGCAATAAAATCTCAACCCCCAGTCCGTTTCATCCCTCCTTTTTTTTCCTTCTTCTAAACAATTCCCCTTGTTAGATCATGGAATCAATCATCATCTTTCTTCTCTCATCTTTCATGGGTGATATTTTGTGTTCCTCCCTCCAAATTCCTTCATGACAATTTCAGTTTTTACATAGCTTTCACAATTTTTTTACATATTCGTTCGGCAATACAGTATCAATTGCAAGCAATAATACAATATCATGCATTTATATTTGCTCTATTATATTTTTGTGCGTATCATAAAGGTAACCTGAAACTTGGTATTTGTTCCTTTTTTTTGTTTAGTATTTGTTCCTTTAATGGAGGTATATTATATCATATTTCTATTCTAATGTTCTGCCATGGAGGTTCAATATTTTTCTTCCTATACAATAGGTAGTTTATTTTTATTTTGTTGGTAGATTATATCTATTTTGTAGGTATAAAGCATTTTTCTTCCTATACAATAGGTAGTTTATTTTTGTTTTGTAGGTAGATTACATCTGTTTTGTTGGTATAAAGTATTTTTCTTCTTATACAATAGGTAGTTACTAAATTATATCGGTTTTGTAGGTAAACATCATTAGGTGGTTACTAGATAATATTTTAGTCAGTATTTAAATATTCAAGATTAAAAACTGAATAAATGATACAAACATTAAAGAATTTAAATATTTTTATCTAAAAGGGAAAAATTGGTATAAAAATATGTAATTGGATAACTGGACTTAGTTAAAAAACTACCTTTGTTTTTGGACCTAGATTTAAAAGCCCCAATTATAAATAAGCTTACGTGGAATATCAATTATTAGACCTATTTCAATGCAGTGGACTAATTATAGTAATGGCTCACAAAATTGGATCTATATCAAATTATCCCTTTATTAATTTGTAGAGATTAAACTTATAATAAAATATCATCTTATCATAAAAAATAAAAATAAAAAAGGGACCAAAATGCTAGTTCAATAATATTTTTAATTGAAACAGCACAATCCAGACTGAGTAAACAAAAGATGACTAAAATCCCAAAAGCCCAAAATAACAAAAGCACATAAGCCTAAAAGCACATTTGCCAAGATAATAACATGATTAACCGATCTCAATGTCCTTAACCAACACTTGATGAAACTCAAATACTCAAACTCCAATATTCAGCTGAGATGGATGATCTGATGGTGACAAAAACCTAATACTTTATACCTAAATGGTAAAATATGTGTATTCTCCTCGTAAAGTGAATGCAAGTATCATATTCATGCGTACAAAACAATATTTGAGTAAGTTGTCATTTTCTAATTTAAAGCAAAGCAATAGCATGATTAACAGGACACTTCCACCAGAAAATCATGGAACACAACCATATATAGTTTGCCATCATATAAAATTAAAACACACACAACAATGATGTTTAGTGTTGGGATAGATTTTGTTGTCTTCTTCTTGAATATTCACTTGTGTTTTGCCTCATCAGCTGCGAGCGTTCCAACTCCATTCACTTTAGACCCATTATGCACCTTCTTTGCAAAAGATGGCAAACAAAATGCAGCCATGTGCACCTGATCAATTGGAATCGACAGAAATTAAGAGAGAGAGAAAAAAAAAAGAGAGAATCGAGCTTTAAATTTATAGCCATGCATAATTAGTTAGGAATTATGTTAGGTACCTCTGTGTTGTAAAATTTCAGGGGCTCTTTTGCAATCCCATAACTATTGTTGGGGTCTATTGGGTTGACAGGATTTCTGAAATCCACCAGTGGCCCCTCCGTGGAGCAAAGCAAGAAACCAATCACCCCACTGAAATTAATAATCGACTGAGAGTAGTTAGAAAATAGTGTTTGAATTTTTTAATTAGTACTAAGACTGGTAACGGGACACTTAGGAGTCGTTTGAAAACTATTTGTTTATATTTTTATAAAAACTGAAAACTTGTTTAGTAACTGATGAAAATATGAAATCAGAAACGAAAAGATGCTTTTTGAAAGTTCTCAAAATTTGGCTTGTTTTGAACACTGAAAAGATTATCAAACGGATTAAAAAGCTATATGTTTATAATATATGCATACCTTGGATATGCAGGAACAATTGTCCATGCATACTGAACAGAGCCTTTGAATATTGGTCGACATTTGGCCATGAGTTGCTCAATGTCTAAAGAACGAAACCATATGCTCTCTGCTTGAATACACATGACTCCGCCAGGTCGGAGGGCTTTTGCTACCAACTCAAAGAAGGGAGTCTTGTGAAGCTCATGATCCGGCCCTGCATGCATGCATGCACAGAACGATAAATTACGTCGATCATTTCGTATATGCTAACTTTTTTTGTTTGCTAGATTTATATTAATTAACAGATTATTAGTATTTGGAAATATTTTAGACGCATCCACATACTAATAGGATCAAACGCATCCACTATTATCGCATCATATGTTCCTTCTGGGACAGACTTAAGAAATGCAAAACCTGCAAATTTAACATGAATTAAGGACTCACCATATTTAGAAAAAAGCACATACAAAACATAAATTTATATAGAAACTAGAAAGGACTTAATTACCATCTTTAACGTGAAGGGTCACCCGAGGGTCCTCGTATCCAATAGCAACACTAGGAAAATATTTCTTGTACACCTAAAAATTTATATATAAATTGCTTAGAAATTCATGTAGATATTTTAGTTTGAGAGCTTCTATTTGGATTACTTCCTTTAATTTTCATATAGAATTTTTTACTCACATCAACCAACATGGTGTCTATTTCGCAAATATCAATCTGCTGGACAGAAGAGTGTCGAGAAAACTCCCTTAAGATGCCGCCATCTCCTCCCCCAATGAGTAAAACCTTAATTTTTGACACAAGAAAAAAAGGATTAGGTAGGTGACAAAATTAACTGCATTTACTTGATGAGCTTTCTAATTTTCTGCAAACTAGGGATTTATTATTATTAGAGCTGGCAAGATGGACTCGACCCGTTAACATAACCTATTTAGGTCACATAATTTCAATTCACAGGTGGAGACATAATGAGGTAGCAATAATGAGTGAACCCGTTAGCAACCCATTAATCACCCATTAAGGAGTTGGCGTTGACAGCGGCCCACTGCTGCCCTTGATGTTCGATTTCAGCCTTGCAATACTGACCGCTGACGGGAACCCAGATGTTGACTCGAATGAGGACGCGAAGCCCTTCATAGTGGAGGGTTTGGAGTCGGGCTGGAAAGCGAGAAGTGTTGCCAGTTGGAGAGGAGGAGCACGGCGGGGATTGCCATTGACGTCGTAGATGACAATGGAGACGACATCGCATTGCCGTCGTTTTGGAGGAGGCTAAGAGGGAGAGGAGGTTGGAGGTGGTGGAATAGAGCAAGTGGGTTATGGCGGGTCTAGGTTGTTGCTGCTTTGATTTGTGGTGGTTCTATTGGTGATGCTATGAACATGAGATGAGCTTTTGTTAACGGGTGAAACAATTGACCCGTTAACTGAACTAATCATTTCGAGTTTAACTATTTTCACTCATAAGCTTAATAGATAAAGTTTGGGTGATCCAATAAAAAATTATGGCTCGTTTCGTATTATTTTTAAGATGGCGAAATCGTTTTTTGTGAAAATATTTTTGAAACAAATCTTTGGTTAAAATGCAAGTGAATTATAGAAAAGCACTTGAAATGCTGCTTGCAAGAAGCACCTAAAAAGAATTTGAAGGGCTGCCTACAAGAACTAGTTAGGTGCTTCTTGTAGGAAGCATTTTAAATGTTTTTAGAACTCAAAAACATTTTATTTAAAAGCGTTTTCGGTTATTTTAAATGTACTTCCCAACCAGCCTTATTTTGTGATGAACCCAAACCAAACCAACTAAACTAAACCATTTACCAGCTCTAATTATTATTATTAATTACACTTCAATTATACGTAAGTTAATTTATAAAAAATTTGATGGAATTATGTATGAAACGTGTAAGATTGACACTTGTCTTCTTTCATTCACATGAAATGTTGTGGCGTATTCTCAAATTCTTAATTGACTACCTTGTTTGGGTTCGGAATGGAGCAAAGAGGAAGATGTGTAATCATTTCTTGGTAAGCAAACTCATCCTTCTCAGTGAGTTGGAGTGCTCCATCCAGAATAAAAACCTTGCCATATGCTGATGACTGCAAATTAGAAATTAATCAACCATATATAATTTAGCCAAAGGTTAATTAGTCAACGTACCCTACAATAATTTTAATGCAATCACGTCCACACACACATGTATAGTAATATTTTGATAGTGTAATAAGGCGTCCACAACACAAACACCTATCTTGTTATTGTAATAACAATATTGTGATTATATGTTAACTATAACTTTATCATTATTATATAACATTAGATTGTATACTTTGACAATTAATGTAACCTTATATTCCTTGTAATTTAGACATTAAACATTGATGTCATGTTACGTTAAAGTAGCTAAAGAATCCAAAAGTAAATAATGACGATAGTTAATTTCATAATATTGACTAGTATTTTTATTATAACAATGATCTCCAATTCCTTTTTCTAAAGGTTACCATAAACTTTCTCTTAGTCAAAAAGTTCTCTTAATGACATATTTAGTTAAAAGTTGCATTCTGCACAGTAAGCAAATGTTATTTAAATTGTATTTACGAAATGAAATGTTATATTGTTACATTATTAATATTACCGAGTTTATTTGTTAAATTGTGTGACAAAGAGAGTGATTTTCTTTCACACTTTATAACGAGGACTGTTAATTAATTTACCTGAAATACCATCATACTTTGATACTCGGACCTCCCTTGAAATAAGATTTTTTCTACCTTCAAAAAGTGAGCTTGCCCTACAAGATCAGGAAAGTAAATTTATTCACGGATAAGAAAAAATAGCAGGCATTTGTTTTTAGACTAAAGTTGTGAAATCTGAAAACTTTTTGTCTGTTTTACATTCAAGAAAACTAGAAAAGCACCACCCAAAAAGAAGCCTCTGATCCCTGTACCATCTCCTCCCTATCTCACTGCACCGCTTGGAAAGCTAATCTAATTAACTCCATAAAACATCATTGAACCTACAATGTATTTATGTCTGAACCTCGATTACTTCGACGTCTTAGAAGTAGGGTCAAGTTGTAATTGCTCAAAATTAAGAATTTGAGTTTATTGGATCATGCGAGTTGGTAGATCACGTGTTGAAAATTTAGTAAAGAAACGGAAGGAGACAGCCATATGGGGACAGCAGACCCGTGACCCTATTTACAAAGACTATATACACAACTCCCTTGTCTGAAGCAAGAATTACTTGAATTGAAAACAATATGAAGCTATACTTTCATCATGGTAAACAATAATGAAATAAGCTTATTCATACCTATCACAACATGCAGAAACGAAATTGTTACTGACTACCTAGAACTCAATCTGAATTCCTTGAAAAAACTAATTAACTCAATGAAAATTTTGAATCAAATTAAACAGTCATAAAATGTATTCTAAAAGTATAAAAAATAAAAAAAAAAAAACAAAAAAAAAAAACATGTCAATTGAAACCCACCTGGCCATATCGGACAATACTCAGAAAACCATCCAGGAACCTTTGGATGGTCATCAGTAAGATCATCATCTGCAAGTTCTTTAGTATTGTATTCTGTTCTAGCTGAGATTGGTGGAAGGGAGACTTCACTATCGCCATTTCTGACCACCAGAACTCCATCTTCTTTTGCCATTTTAACATACAAATTATATTCAGATATGCTGTCTGCTCTATGCAACAAACCCTAAAAAAAATTCGTCAACTAATTTTGTCTAATGGATTCTCTGAGTTGTAGTTAATTATTTGTCAAAACTGAGGAGGCTCAGCTTGACCAATAACCAAGCTATATGGTGTTTCTGCGGGGTGGCCAAACCATTTGCTCATTTGTGCATACTTATAGGTCCTAAAGACGGTGAGGAATCTAATAAATTATTTACAAGCAAAACTCTTTTGCAAGGGAAATTATGTTTTATTAGTATAATATTAGTTAGATGAAAGGAAAATTTTTGTATGATAATCACACTACTATGTAGTGTTATTAATTCACAATAGTAAAAATAACGTGATTCATGCCTTACTAATGAAAAATCATGGTAGAACATGGTAGGTGTACATCTTTCCATACTATTATTAAAAAAAATCATATTAGAACATGGTAGAATATGGTAGGTGTTTTTCTATACTCATAGGCAATTATAGTGTGTAAAATGTCACTTATTATACTGTTTTCATCCTTAATAAGTTTGATAATGAACAAAAAGAAAATGAAAGAAAATTAGTTGGAATGATCAGTTTTTGACATTTGGTTGCAGAAATAAGCAGCTTTTATCATGTCGTTATTATATTATTATTGTGTGGTTGTTATGTCATCATTGTATCATATATATGAGTAATATGTTGTTGTTACTAAAAATTGATCATTTATGCAACCGAATGTAAAAAACTGATCATTCCAACTAATTGCTCAATAAATAATGTCAATAAAATAATTAGCTATTGTTTCAGAAAAAAAAAAAAAAGAAAAAAAAGAAAAAAGAATCAGCTATAGTTTTACCCCTTCAGTTTCTCTCTCTCACTTTCTATTTTCCTCTTGTATTTAAATTCCTTCGCATCAGTCACTTAGTATTATGATTTAGTGATATTTCCTCTTTATTTGTAAGTGAGAGGTCTTAAGTTCAACTCTTGTCAAAGACGAATTTGAACCATATCAGTGCTAGCTCATTGTGAGGCTTAGCCACTCCCTCATCCCTTTAGTGTTGATAATACCGTTTGTTAAAAAAAAATAAAAAATAATGGGTGGCCTCTAATCTAAGTATATACGGTGAGAACATCGGATCAAAAAGCAATATGAAAATTGGAAAACTACCGTTTTACACTTTGAGAAAGTTGTGTGTAGAAACAAAAGTACGTACTAAAAAGAAGTGGGAAAATGTAAATTTTTGGGTCAAAAGGGGAAAAGGAATTACATCGTGTAGTTTCATATGAAAAAACATGTCTTCTCTTATTTAGCATTCTATAATGACTTCTTCTATTTCATAAATTAAAAAATGATATTTGTCATACGAAAAAAAAAATGATATTTGTCACAAAATGTTATTGAAAAAATTTGAGATTTTTTTTTTTTTTTTTTTTTGTGACTATCATGTTCCTATGAACTGTAAAGGCTTGTCGAGGACAACAATTGCAGGAAATTGTTGAGTAATGTTGAAGACGGCCAATGTTTGTCAACTGAGGCATTACATCAACACTTAGTGCGCACAATACTATAGAAGAAAAGGGAAGATATGGACGATAGAAGACAAGAGAAAAGGAAGATATGGATGATAGAAGAAAAAAGAGAAATTTGTATTTTGATTTGTCATAGTTGTTTATAAGGATTAAATACAAATATACGAACAAATATACATAAGGATTTTGAAGCTGTTAGAATCATGGGCAATCATTAAACCCATGCTGATTGTGCCAGAAAGAGATAATAAAAGTTTTTAAGTCTTCATTCAACTCAAGTGGTTGTTTTTTTTTTTTTTTTTTTTTTTTTAATGAAAAAAAAAACAAAATGAAAAGTAATGAACATTTGGCGCGTTTTTCCCGTTCATGCAACGGTCATGAAAGCCCGAAACCTTAGCCCTTCCTCTCTTCTTCTTCTTCTTCTGGTTCTTCTTCTTCTTTCTTCCCCCACAAATCTCTCAAACTAATGTCTCTGCCTCGTGGCTAAATCTCAAAACGCCCAGAGATGATGCACAGCTTCCAGCCATATGCCGCAGCCTCGGCTCGCTTCCGCAACTTCTCGACCCCATTTTCCCTCAGCAAGAAGATCCCGTGGTGGTACCAGATCCTCGACCCAGGATCCGAACGCGTGACCCAATGGAACCACATCTTCTTTGTCATATGCATCGTCGGCCTCTTCCTCGACCCCCTCTATTTCTTCTTGCCCACCACGGCCAGCGACCAAGTTGCTTGCATGCAGATCGACATGGGCCTTGGCATCTTGGTCACCTTTCTCCGTACGGTTGCCGACTTCTTCTACATTATCCATATCCTAATCAAGTTTCGAATTGCTTATATCGATCCAGGTTCTAGGGTTTTTGGGCGGGGCCAGCTCGTTAAGGACCCCAGGGCTATCGCCATCCGCTACCTCAAGGGCGACTTCTCTATCGATCTTGCCGCCTCCCTACCACTCCCACAGGTATTTACTCAACAATGATTTCTACACACTCTTTTTCTCACGTTTTTTGTAGTTGTTGATTAAATAAATCAAAGGAAAATCAAACGACATAAACAAAAGGTGGAGTGCAAAATAAGAAAACATGTGTGAGGGAATCATTTCCCCTACAAATTTGGAGTACATTTCCTTAGTAGAGGTGGATCTCGATATTTGGATTAATTTTTACTTTTGTGTTTTTAACAAAGTAGTGTCCAACGAATACCATCACTTATAGAATATATATGATTTATTTTTGTTTTGTTGTGTTTTTGCAGATTGTGATTTGGTTTGTAATTCCAGCAGTGAAAAACCCAACAGCTGCTCATGCTAATCATACCCTTTCTTTAATTGTGCTCATTCAATATATTCCTCGATTTATTCAACTTTTCCCTCTCAACCGACGAATTACTAAATCGACCGGCGTTGTAGCCAAGACTGCTTGGTCAGGGGCAGCTTACAATCTCATTCTGTTTTGTCTAATTGCACATGTAAGAACCTAGCTAGCTAGTTATATCTATGTGTGTGTTTGTATCCCATTTTGTTTCCGTTCAATTATTAATACGTACTTACAATTTGACAGTGACATCTTACGTTGTTAGGCTGTTGATTTTGATATCATTGTTTCGATAAGCTCTTCTTCGAATATGTGGTGCCAAATTGGTGGTCTGACAACATAAAATGCGAGATAATAATAATTGATCCAGGGATTTACTATACCGTGCCTTATTTATTTGGTTTGATTGTTAGGATGGTTGTTGTTCTTCAGTGCAGATTGTTGGAGCTTCATGGTATGTGCTGTCCATTAGACGGCAGTACGAGTGCTGGACGGGAGAATGTAAAAAGGAGGTGAATAACACACATTCTCCATCCTGTAAAATTTCGTTTCTTGATTGTGGCAGTGCCAATAACCCCGAACGAAAACTTTGGCTGCAAATCACAAAAGTTCAGACTAGTTGTGATGCAGCTGGTAAGGACGAATTTGAGTTTGGAATGTTTGCGGAGGCTTTTACTAATGAGGTTGCTTCTGCATACATCATTGAAAAATATTTCTACTGCCTTTGGTGGGGTATGAGAAATTTATGGTATGCTTTGCTGTTACTAGCTCAAGCCAAAATGCATTTTTCTGCTGTTACATTTGGATCATATAATAATAGTTACTTGTCCGTCAAGGAATGAAAACAGTTAAAGATTAAGCAAGCTATTTGTGCTAATTCATATCTTGTACTCATTTCGCGATACGCAGTTCTTACGGACAAGATATTAAGACAAGCACTTTTATCAGTGAAACCTCATTTTGCATTCTCATTGCCGTTCTTGGTCTAGTTCTCTTCTCACATCTCATGAGCCAGATGCAGGTATAATTTGCTCAAGGCATCTACTACATACAAGAAAATGTCTTAATTTATTGATCTAGGTCTAATTTTTCCTTCACATGGTTGAATTTTTGATACATTGTTACTTATTTTTATAAATTTTCTGATTTCTTCAAGACCTACCTGCAATCTGCAACGATTAGACTTGAAGAATGGCGGGTAAGAAGGAGAGACACAGAGGAGTGGATGAGGCACCGTCAGCTCCCTGCGGAACTGCAAGAGCGTGTTCGTCGGTTTGTTCAATATAAGTGGATTGCCACAAGAGGTGTAGATGAGAAAAACATTTTGCAATCCTTGCCTGCGGATCTCCGCCGCCAGATCCAAAGGCATTTATGCCTTGCCCTTGTTCGCCGTGTAAGCATTATGTTTGGGAGACTGTGTAAACCATTGGTCACATGCTGACACTTGCTGATAAGCGCAATGCAGCTGAGTTTATAAGTTGTTGGCACCGATCGTTTACTGGTGGTATAATTTCTTCAATTCTCAGGTACCCTTTTTCGCACAAATGGACGATCAGCTTCTAGACGCCATATGTGAACGTCTCGAGTCATCCTTGAATACCAGGAACACGTACATCATCAGGGAAGGTGATCCTGTGAATGAGATGCTTTTCATCATCAGAGGGCAACTTGAGAGCTCCACAACTGATGGTGGAAGGACAGGGTTCTACAACTCAACTACCCTCAGGGCGGGCGATTTCTGCGGCGAAGAGTTGCTCACATGGGCCTTGATGCCTACATCAAGCCTCAACCTTCCATGCTCGACGCGTACGGTGAGGTCCCTAACCGAAGTTGAGGCATTTGCGCTGAGAGCTGAAGACCTAAAGTTCGTTGCCACTCAATTCAAGCGCCTCCACAGCAAAAGACTGCAGCATGCTTTTCGGTACTATTCACACCAGTGGAGAACTTGGGGGGCTTGCTTTATACAAGTTGCTTGGAGGAGGTTTAGGAAGAGAAAGTTGGCAATGGAGTTGGCAATAGAGGAGGAGTACTATTACGCACATGTTTTGGAGCAAGAAGGGCTTGGCAATGGCAATGAATCTAGAGTAGGAACTAGTAGAGATTATGATGGTATAGGAGGTGCCGAGAGGTCATCGTCCGAGGCGAATAGGCAGCAGAATATTCCGCTTGGGCCGGCGATATTGGCTTCCAAATTTGCCGCAACCACCAGAAGAGGGATTCAGAAGGTGGCATCAGTTATTCAACATGACGAAACCAGCTCTAGTATGCCCAAAAAACTGTTCAAGCCAGATGAACCTGATTTTTCAGCAGATTAGTTGAGTATATAATAATCAGAATCCTTTGATTTTTGCCACAATACATACCAAATAGAGTGACCAGTTAAATATATATATATATATATATATAGTTTGTATTACTATATATTGTCATCATTTACCAGTTTCTAAAATGTAAGGAAATATGCAATGGATTAAACAAGATAGATAGACGAGTAGTGATTGACCAGTGGGTCAGTCCACTACAACCAGAGTTTGATAATGTTCTTCAGCGAAGGCAGCCATCCTCGGGGGTAAAACAAAATGTAAAGAAAACAATTAAGCACAAAAACAAAATATATAGAAATACAACAGTGATTTCTCAAAAGGAGAGTTCCATTGTTATTGACCGGAGAGCAAAGAAAATCCAAGTAAACTCAAAGGTGGTTCCAAAGAGATGGACCACTAAGATTGCTCCAAAGAGATGGACCGCCAAAAGCATAGATTTTTCAATGTTATCGACACACAAGATAGTATGTTATGTGTTATTATATAAATGGTAAGATATATATGTTAAAAATTTAATAACTTAAAAATTAAAATTTCTTACCACTTATATAAAAATACATAATACACTATCCATATTCCTATCTTAATTAAAAACTTCTTCACCAAAAGAGTTGGACCAAAAAGAGCCATGATGCAAACCCAACTGTGTGGGTCTCATGAATATTTGACAAAATTTGGAGTGGCCCGAACACGTTGTCAATCACGGGGTTGACACACCGCCATCGAGATGAAAAAAGCACCGCGGCAAACAAGTATAATCACAAAACCGACAAAGCAGGGGTGTAAAGTGTAAACGCTGCCATCGAGATTGTGACGCTATTCTTTTAAGAATATGATATTCACACATTCTATTTTACTTTTTACATACTTTTTAAATTTTCGATCGTTGGATGGAATGAATTAAAAAAAATTAACTAACAAAAATTATAAAAGAGTGTGTAAAAAGTAAAATAAGATGTGCTATCTACAACCCTTCTTTTAACCCTGTTAAAGAAAAAAAAAAAAGGTGACACTCTGTATAGCTCGGATCTCAACCAAGAATAAGACTCTATCTCTCTCTCTCTCTCTCTCTCTCTCTCTCTCTCAGATTCATACACATACGAAAAGAAAAAGTCTTTGGAGGAGGAAGAAGGGGCCTGCTGACTCCTCCCTCACTTGGTTTTGAGTCCCCATCTCTTATAGAAATGGATTTGGATCCTCTCCTGAGCTAATTGAAAGAATTCTTCTAATCAGATTCATACACATACGAAAAGAAAAAGTCTTTGGAGGAGGAAGAGGGGGCCTGCTGACTCCTCCCTCACTTGGTTTTGAGTCCCCATCTCTTATTGAAATGGATTTGGATCCTCTCCTGAGCTAATAGAAAGAATTCTTCTCATCAATCATCATGGGCCGTTAGATTTTTATCCAACGGCTATAAATAGGGGATCCTTTAAAGTTATAATGATTGTAGTCGTTGGATAAAAATCCAACGGCCTAGTATGATTGGTGAGAAGGATTCTCTCCATTAGCTCAGGAGAGGATCCAAATCCTATTGAAATAAAGATGAACACTGTCTTTGAAATTAGGGAAAGATCTGACAGGGAACAAGTGTTTGTTGGATCAGGATTCTCTTCTGATCTAAGGATAAGAATCCTCCTGATCAAAGAGTGTGGGCCGTTGGATGAAAATCCAACGGCTACAAACAGGGGGTCCGTTTAAAATTATTATAATTATGACCGTTGGATTTTCATCTAACGACCCGCATTCCTTGGATAGGAGGATCCTCATCCTTAGATTAGGAGAGGATCCTGATCCTAAAATTAGGGTTCAATAAAAAATGGAAAAGATAAAAAAAGTATCACACACTAACATGTACACATAAGAGGAAAGAGATTCTATTTATAAAATATGGGGATTAGATGTGGGTTCATATTATATTGAATTTTAACGATCTGAATTGTTCATTTTTAAATTGCACCTCTTAGATCATTCTTACAAATCTTTTTTTATTTTAACAAACGATATTATTTACACTAAGACATTTTTACAAAATATTAGCCAAATTATAAATATTTGAGACATGTAATTGAGTTGAAAGCAATTGACGAACACTTATGTTTTATAAGAAACAATAAAATTTTATTGTGATAATTAAATAGACAAATGATTTTAGATTGAATTGAATTTTTTTTAAGGATAATCTATGGATTGAGACTTACAAAATAGACGATTCAAATATTTGAAGTTTGATGTATAATAAGTCCCACAACTAATTCTACATTTTAAAAGAAAAATGAAAATCTATTTCCTTAAAGTGCCATTATATAGATACACACGCACAGTTGGACTATCTTCTGACAATGAATTTGAAATTACATCTCATAAAAAATCATGAATAACACACAGGCCTCGTTTGGCAGCTCGGACTGTAATGACTATTTCTGTCGGATAGGATAAATAGCCACCGGATAGTACTGACTAAATTAGTCGGGTGTTTGGTGCAATATCGGACTAGTGACCATATTATTTATACTGTGTTTGATATTATACTAGATAGGAGGAATCAAACTTAAAAAAAAAAAAATTTAAAAAAGTGAAATCATTTTTTTGTTCCCAAATCTCTCCGCACCCCCCAAACACCATCCCACTCTCTCCCTTCTTCTTCCCCGACTGCAGAAGAATCCCAAATAATTGTTCCCTAGCTCTCTCTGCCACACCCCCCAAACTCCCTCCCTTTCTCTCCCATATTCTTCTTCCCCGACTAAATAATCTGGGCATTTTGGTTGATTTTATTAAGCGGGTGTATACCGTGTTATCCTATCCGACTGATTAAATTAATCCAGCGCTTACTTAGTACGAGTGAACGCCAAACACCTGAGTTTGTATAACTAATCCTATCCGATCCTTTATTTGATCTGCCAAACAGGGCCTGAATGATTAACCCCGAAATCTGAACGTAGTTGTCTATGAGCAAAACTACATTAGATGCGGAAACATTTCTCAGACAAAATTATAAATATGGTTGATTAACTAGGAATCGAGATCCTCTCAGGATTTCCAAGTTCAGAGCCCGCAGACCAAAAAATTTGGGCAGTTCAAAGGGACGAGAGAGAGAGATTCGAGCTCTTAGTTTGTATGAGGTGAGTAAGTGAGATGGACAAATAGGAGCTATAGATTTTAAATGAATGGTCTGGATCTTTCAGTCTGCCGGCTCCCACACAGAGATTTGGAAATGATCTCAATTCATTAACTAGGTAAGATTTGTACTAAACAGTTAGCGCTCACTAACGTGTGGTCGGAATAAGAAAAAATCAAACTAATTATTATGTAAATGTAACAATACAACACATAATTAAAATATAAGTTTCATTGATAGTTCACTGCAATTACAGCCTGAAAATACTTATAGAGATATATATAGATCCATCACTTATTCATTAGTCATTCTAGTAAGATCTCGAATCCCCGCAGCCCTACTACTTGGTGGTGATGACCTTCTCATCCTCCGCCGCATTCCAACTACTTCTCGGTGGTGTTGTAACTTACAAAGACATTGCTTTTGGCCTAGTGATAAAATTTATGTTACTTCATTTTTTTTTGGGTGCCTTACGCTATGGGATGTCCTGGTGGTAAATGCACTTGCTTCAAATGAAGAGTGTAGTGTAACGGTGTTGATCAGTGGCGAAGCTAAAAATTTAAGATAAGTAATGGGGTCAAAAGTTGAGCTTCCGTTACTAATCACGCAAGGCAAGCAATTCCGAATTCAAACACTGCCTTAATGTTTTGTTTGTCATTACCTTGAGGGTCATGGATGGCTCTCCTGAGAAAAGCGCTCTCGTCTTTGATAGTATCCTTTTGGCCACACCAAGTATGTCACCTTCTTTGAGCAACAAATCACACTTCTTTTCGGTATTATTTATGTGAATTAAGCCGAAATAAAAGAATGAGCATTGAATACAAATGAGGAAACAAAGAAAAGAGTGGCCGGAAGGGAAACAACAAGTACCTTTGACAGATTGAATTGGAGACAAATGAAGCACTCAAAAACAAAAGTCCGATTTGGGAAATCGCTGAGAAAATGCTAAAATGATTGAATTGGTTAAGATTAGATGTTTTTTTATAGGCTAAAATTAAAATAGGGAAAATGTGGGAAAAGTGAATGAGAGTAGTAGTGGACTAGTAGTCACAGTGGTGGGAAGATTTAGCAGGAGGAGAAGAGGCGCTGATGGAGTGATGGCTAACAAATGGAGTAGCAACTTCTTCTTCTTCTTCTTCTTGTTTGGGGCTGTCAGCATCGAAAACGCTCTAGGTGTTAAAGGAAAAGAAATCACTCAAGCTGCACCGAAAATGCTCTAAGTGTTAAAGGAAAAGAAATCACTCAAGCTGTACAAAGTGGACCGCAGGAATGTAGCATGTGGATGCACATTCTAGACAGTTTGGATAGTTGTATGTGGATACCACATCCTGGTCAGCAAGGGTTTGCACGTGGTGGATGCACATCATAGGCGTGGCAGCTGCATCATGGGCAGCAAGGATGCCTTTTGTTTTATATTTGATTATTGCATGCGTGTTGTATGTATATGTATATAATAGCGGCTTCCATTTGCAGCATTGTGCACATCAATAAAACATTTTTCAATCTTAAATTTAATACTAGGCCTTTCAATTTGGCCATAAGGTTATTGGGGTCAAGGAATCCCATTGCCCCCATTTTGGCTCCGCTACTGGTGTTGATGGAGTCCTAGATCCTGCAACGTGGTGGAGTTTAAGAGTTTTCACTTGTCATTGCAACCCAGATCCTACAATGCGTGGATCGTAAAATAGCTCAATTTACGCTACGAACGATGAATTTTGTCGAGTGGATTGAAGAGGAACCCTAGTTGTTTGACCCCTTTTCTTATTATTGCTGTATATATAGTTTGGTTAACTCTGTGTTGCGTTAATGAAGTGTTGTGGTATTTAGTTATGATCTCTTTAATAATTGGGAAGTGTTATTAGCACTAAAAAACTCATTCTACACTCCTCACAAGTGTATTTTCTTTCTAAATATATAAAGTTAGGATTGTAGAATGAGAATTTTGGAGTGCTAATAACAATTCCCTGATAATTTTCTTTGATTTATGTGATGATCATAATGTCTTTCGTCATATTAGTACATTAAAACTTTGAAAACGCCATATAACAACCATCTAACTTACATGTTTTTCTTTTCTCAAAGATTTATAAGAAATTAACTCGAAGAAAACACTAGCAACAATCAAGGAAAGAAAGAGACTAATTTAGCCTTAATTGGTTAAGAAATATGAAAAGTTCAAATTTCGTTTCTTTCAATTAAAAAACCGAATAAAAAAGAAGGATGATAATGACGTTCACCATTGCCACTTTGCCATGCCCACTCATTACCCACCAAATGACAATGACATTTTCTTTGGAACTACATTATGTAAAGGATTTTGGTGCCTGCACAATCATGTTTATTCTCGAACGTCCTTTATTTTTGGATGCTAGACCAATATTTCCCTCCTCTTTTTGTTTATCCTTAACAGATGCCACCAACCATCGTTTTTCAAACCAAGTTAGGGTTTGTCAAGAAACATTTTTAAAATGATTGAAATCAGTTTTAGAAAAAATACTATTGAGTTTCAAAAGCGTTTAGAGTGCTCTTTGTAAGAAGTACTTAAAGTACTTATAATACTTTTTGCAAGAAGTACTAATTATGTGTTTTTTGTAAGAATCACTTTAAATGTTTTTTCAGATTTCACTTGTATTTTTATTAAGGATTGTCTCAAAAATATTTCCATCAAAAGTGCTTTCAGCTACTTTAAAAGCACTGTCAAATGAGCCTTTACACGCTTGTCATTTCATTTATGTGGTACTTTATTTTTTTTGGTAATTCCTTATCAATTGTGACTATTTAATTCTCCTCATAATGTTGTTAAAAAAAAAAAATCTCTCCTCATAATGCAATCATTTTAAACACCTTTATAAATGGTAAATTGCTTTGGTTGTTAAGACTTTCTTTTTCAATTTATCGCGTTCCTAGTTTTTACATGTTAATTTAGATTAGGAATTTTTTCCATTCGGTCAGATTGCTGAAGATACTTAACCATACTTATATTGTATTAATTCCTAAGGTGTCGTGCCCTAAAAAGATGACACAATTGCGGTCGATTTCGCTTTCAAATGTGCTAATATAAAATAATCGAAGGTGTTGGGATAAGACATTGTCTAAATTAATGATAATGTTCAAATTTTAATTTTAAATGTTAATCTTTTAAAAAGTTGAACCATCAACCCACTACTAGCAACACAAATATTGTCTTACAATTTGTATTTTACTACATGCGCAAGGCAATAAGTGTAATAATTTTATCACAAAAGTTTTCTCTGTAATCAGAAGTACAACCATTCAATATAAACCATGTTTAATTTTGTAAATCTCTAATGGGAGATTTGTATTCTTTAACGCATAAATCCTATTATTTTTTGTGAGTTTAGAAATGATAAGTTTCATTCATGACTAATTATCTTTTACGACTAATTTGAACACCTTGCATACCTAAAGCTTTATCAAATTGGCTAAGATATTATGTTCCCTATATAAATTTAAATTCGAATCCACTTCAATGAATAATATAAATTTAGTGTCCCTGACATAAAAAAATCTAAACACAACTTAAAAGTTGATATCTATTTTTCCATTCAAAAACATACTCCATGATGACGATGAAACCAAGAGAACAATAGTGCTTGTAAGGCTAATAACGTTTGGACCCATAAAATATGTGATGTGGGAAAGATATCAATAAAATTATAGGGTTGGTGATGAGAAGGAATCAGATCATAATCTATTATTTTCTGATGGAATAGATAGTTCCTGGTTTGTTTAGTTGATAGAGGGTTAGGCAGATTTTTCCTCCGAACTTAAAGTGTCTGCCAATTTTCCGCTGAACTTGAATTTTAATCAATTACATTTATGAACTTTTTACAATTAGTCAAATTTTCCTTAAATTCTAAAATTCAAACAAAAGTGCACGAAATGAACTAACATAAGAGAAGAAGAAGAAAGGATGTCCACACTAGGAATAGAAATTATTTTTCTTTTTTAACAAACAATTGCTATATATCGTGCACATTACTATAATACATAATAAAAATTGAATGAAAAAATTTAAAACCTAATGCCTAAAAAAATTGACAAATTATTAAAGTTTAACCGAAAATCCACAGCATACTCTTTATTCGTTTAGCTTTTTAGTAATTTTCGCTGCTATTTTATAATATTTAATTTTTAAATTCATTTGGAATTTGGTGTTATACTAACGTCATTGTGTATGTGCCATACTGCCATCCAGTGGGTTAGAGAGAGAGAGAGAGAGAGAGAGAGAGAGAGAGAGCTATTTGTCTTCCTTGAAACTTTCGAGGCAGAACACACGAGACTCTGTTTTTCTATAATATTGGAATCAAAACTCAAAAGATAAGGGCTTTGGAGTTTTGAGGTATTCTTTTCAGCAGCTAAAGCGCTGTGGGTGGATATGGCAGCTCGGAGACTCTCCTCCTTACTCTCTCGCTCCCTCTCGGCCGCTTCTTCTTCCTCCGGTTCTGCAGCTTCTCTGCTTCGCTCTCGAGGTGGCCACCTGCTTTCCCACCTTTGCCTTTTCTACTTTTTTGCTTTTTTACTTTTGTTTCGCTTTTTCTTCTGTTAATCTTTCTTGGGTTTTCTTCTTTTGATTCCATGGTTTATTTTTATCTTCATACATGCTTTTATTGTTTTGATCTGATATTCTCTCTCTCTGATCATCAGATTCCAAATTTAATCCGTTGTTAACCTAGTTTGATCCGGCATTAAAAGGGGCGTTGACTGTTTTTGTTTGTGGATTACATAGATGACTAGCATCTTGGATCTTTATAAAAGCTAGCTGAATCCCCCAGAAATGAAAATTTAGTGATGTAAGATCCCCTGATGACGAAAATGATGCTAAAAGCTTAAGGTTGATGTGCAACCCAACTGAGATCATGCAAGTAATTTGGAAAAGAGAGACGACTCGAGTAAAATTTAGTTTTGCTTTTTGACAAAGCGCTATGGGGATTTGAAGTGACGGGCACACTGTCCGTCACCAACTGACTTAACCCACATTTGCGACTAATTCAAGCTGCAACTAATCAGGATCAACACGCGACGACGATCTATATGAATTTCTGCATTTGATTTGGTGTCTCTCTCTCTCTCTCTGTATGTGTGTGGAATTTCTGAATGATGGCTTTCTTCTTGTGTTGGTGTGTGGTGGAAAGAGTATGACCAAAAAACACTTATCGCATGACTCAACTAACGATTTACAGAACGAAAAAAATGAAGGATGGCATCATACAACCAAGGATGGCATTTTGATTTTAATTTTCTTTTATTTAATACGACGAATAATATTCGTCCTATGATCTGCAGGGAGAAGTGTTAGCAGGTTTATCAGTACTGCTGTAGCAACTGAGGAGTTAATCATTCCACCTGTTCAAATTAGTCACACTCAGCACCTAATCAATGGGAAATTCGTTGACGCTGCGTCAGGTAATACTTTTCTTCATTGAACAAAAGATTTTCATTTGATGCCTTTGTGTTTGGCTAATTGGAACTTGCAAAAGGATGTGGCTGCCGGATAGAAAAACAGTGTAATGGAGCTAATGTTTGAAATTCTTGTTTGCCAGGAAAAACATTTCCAACGTACGATCCTCGTACGGGAGAAGTGATTGCTCATGTGGCTGAGGGTGATGCAGAAGATATTAACCGGGCAGTAGCTGCTGCTCGCAAGGCATTTGATGAGGGACCGTGGCCGAAGATGAGCGCTTATGTAAGAACTATTGTACATCGCTTTGGTCTGGATTTTAAAGTACATTATTCTGTTGTGCTTTCGCTGCTGGATTAGTAGACGAGGGATATAAAGATATTGATCTGCATTTTCACTGAGACTTCATCTGTTTTTTTTCTCTTTTTATCAGGAAAGATCACGGATATTATTACGCTTTGCTGATTTGGTTGAGAAAAACAGTGAAGAGCTGGCAGCTCTAGAGACATGGAATAACGGGAAGCCTTATGAACAAGCTCTGACCGCCGAATTACCAATGTTGGCTCGTCTATTTCACTACTATGCTGGTTAGAACACTAAAATGAACTGATTTGTTTTGCTTTTTCATTCATTACATTGTTTTTACTTACAATTTATTCCTCAAATTATCCAGGATGGGCTGACAAAATCCATGGTCTAACTGTTCCGGCTGATGGACCTTATCATGTGCAAACGCTGCATGAACCAATCGGTGTTGCAGGACAGATTATTCCATGGAACTTTCCTCTACTCATGTTTGCCTGGAAAGTTGGGCCTGCACTGGCTTGTGGTAATACGATTGTCTTAAAGAGCGCTGAGCAGACGCCTCTGACTGCCCTCTATGTGGCCAAGCTATTCCAAGAGGTAGGCCTGTGACGCCTCACTCTCCCTCACTCGTACACATCTACGTGCCAAGAGAAATATATAAAAATAAATCTACAGTTTAATTAAATTTTTATTCTGCATCAACATGAAGTATGTGCATTCTATATTTCTTTTCCGTCCTATTTCATTTTCCAATATACTCAGCTTCCTCTGTGACAGGCTGGTCTTCCTCCGGGTGTTCTAAACGTAGTTTCTGGAGATGGGCCAACTGCTGGTGCTGCTCTTGCCAGTCATATGGATGTGGACAAGGTATTTTTGGAGCACATTTGTCCTTCACTCTCCCTGTACACTGGATATGCCAGCTACTTAAAACCATTACCGCGTCCCTTTTCAGGTAGCTTTCACCGGATCAACTGATACTGGAAAGATTATTCTTGAATTGGCTGCAAGAAGCAATCTTAAGCCTGTAACATTAGAGCTCGGAGGGAAATCACCGTTCATTATATGTGAAGACGCTGACATTGATCATGCTGTGGAGCTTGCGCACTTTGCTCTCTTCTTTAATCAGGTTGGTTCAATTAGTTTTCCACAAAGCCGGGTTCTGTACAATCAGAAGTTCAGAACACATCGTCAATGAATGCTTGGATGACATGCAGGGGCAATGTTGCTGTGCGGGGTCTCGTACTTTTGTACATGAGCGTGTGTATGATGAGTTCATAGAGAAAGCAAAGGCACGTGCTGTGAAACGTGTTGTTGGCGATCCCTTTAAGAAGGGCGTTGAACAAGGCCCTCAGGTACTCAAATATTTGTGATTTCAACGATGTTCTTTTCGTTTCATGTACTCATCTGCGATATAAAGAATTTAAGTTTTTAAGTTAGGCTTCTAATCATTGTGACAACTCACAGATCGACAATGAGCAGTTTGAGAAGGTCCTTAGATACATAAGAGCTGGCATCGATAGCGATGCTACCCTTGAATGTGGAGGTGGAAGATTGGGCTCCAAGGGATACTTCATCCAGCCTACTGTTTTCTCAAATGTTAAGGTAAATTATTTCTTCATCCAAAGTTAGCCGCTTCAACCTATACACTTGAAATATCATTTCGCGTAACACGATTCCTGAACATTTGAATCAGGATGATATGTTGATAGCAAAGGATGAGATCTTCGGCCCAGTGCAATCAATTTTGAAATTCAAGTAAGTTAAAACTGTCACACTGCATCAGGTTATTGCATTGGAATATTTTTGACATGCCTAATAATTTCACATTTTGTACCAGGGAGCTCGATGAAGTGGTCCGAAGGGCAAATGCAACACGCTATGGTCTAGCTGCCGGAGTTTTCACCAAGAACATTGACACCGCCAACTACTTGACACGGGCATTGAGGGCTGGGACAGTCTGGGTGAATTGCTTCGACGTGTTTGATGCTGCAATTCCTTTTGGTGGATACAAGATGAGTGGAATAGGCAGAGAGAAGGGAATCTACAGCCTTCATAACTACTTGCAGGTGAAGGCTGTTGTCACTCCTTTGAAGAATCCGGCATGGTTGTAGAACACCGAACCATATGCTCCGATTTATGTGGTTTCAAATAATAAAGATACACAAAGTCTGTCTGGAATCGAAAGAAGTTGACGAGTTTCTGGTAGCATAAAGACGTTGTACTGTTTTATGGGAATGCTTCAAAAAGTTTCATCCGTTCAAATTTTAGTGATATTCGGCGTTCATTTCTAAATTGTGAACCAAAGAAACTGTTTGAATCTCTCTTGTGAAATTATTTCAAATAACCAAGAGAGATTGACAATCTTGTACCAAGTTGTTGAAAGTATAGGAACAAGAAGATTAAATCGGATATACCCATAGATTTCCACCAAAAAAAAAAAAAAAAAAAAAATCCAATTTCATCTTTATCGGATTTTAATATTTATCGAATTTTAATATCAGAGAGGAAAGATTCTTTTTTTTTTAGGGCACTTCCAGGAACAAATTCAGGGTAGACAGGGTGGGGCATGTAGCTAAGAGGATTAGAACACATCTATCTCATGTCCAAAAAGTTGTCTGAAAGATAAGAGTAATTTTTTTTCGTAACAAATCACAGCTTGACAATAAGGTTTTTTTGAGAAAAATTTCAGTGACAGTCACACGTCAAATTGGATAACAGTCATTGGATGAGATGATCAGATTGTAACTAAATGTAGTTAGTCAAAAATAGTTACACTTAATTGTCTTGATATGTCAATGTAACAGTGTCTTTTATAAAAAAAAATAAAAAAATAAAAAAAAATAGATTCGTTTTTCTCAATGTTTCTTCTTCTTCTAACCTAACACTGCCGTGAAATGTTATTAACATATATTTTATAATATAAGTAGTCGACAAAATAATATATTAGAACTCGTTAATCTAAATTCTAGAGTATGATAATAATCAACAACAACGTATACTACAATATTAATAAATCGATAGCACCGCTTGATCGGACATCGACTAGTTACTCCTTCCATGGAGAATGACATCAAAGATATATTTTTTTAACACCCCAATCACAATTATAGGATAAACCAAAATCCAATGAACGCGTATTAATATACTAATCTCCAAAATTATTGCAAAGCAAAGACAATAGACGCGTTCAATTTGGCGCAATGTTGTTGGTCCACTTGTCAAACCCATTTGCGGCCACAAACAAGAATTTGATTAGTGAAATAAAACTGATTATTTATGTATTAACTTATTGCTTAAGTGACCAAATTGCTTGAGAAATAAAACTGCTGAAATTACTTCACCGCCACACCTAAGCAGTTTCATTAGTATTAAAACATTGTTTAAGATAAGATTTCTCTAACACATTAATGAATTCTGATTAAAATAATTATTTATTTTCTCGACGTCATGTTTCATTAAAAAACGAAAGAAGTATTATAAGATCATATTCAAAGAAGTTCATTCACAATTCAAAGAATCATGATGCATGAATGGATAGAACTTGGCTGCTGAAATAATCAACAACAACCCCTGTTGATCACCAATTACGGTTGGACACGTGTTTAAGTTAGATTAAAAAATCAACAATTTGGACACGTGTCTAGCCGTGATTGGTGATCAGCAAGGAGTGCTGCTGATTCTTCAGCCGTCAAGTCCCGTTCTTCATGAATAATGGTGCATTTTTGTTCACCATCTTATTTATTACCATTGGATGAATTTAAATTTTGATATTTGTGTTTATATCTCGAAATTTAAACTCATCTAACGGTGATAAATAAAGTGGTGAGCAAAAATATTCCCCATGAACAAAAGCAAAATCTTAATCAGAAGCTTCGTTTCTTGAACACCATTATACGAAGAAAAAAAATAATAATAATCTACATACTTCACCAATCATTATTATTGTTTGCACCATACTTCACCAATCCTGAAACTGCCGAATGCTGATCACTATATTCCTTTAGAGACCTGTTGAAGGGTTCATGCTAAGGCACAACTGATGAAACACATGAGTTTCTCTCCAACTGAGAGATATAACGCGACACTTGTCAACACTAGAATAAAACTCTTAGATTCACACATCGACCGATGACAAAAATAGGAAACTCTCCTCAATTATAAAAAGATCTTTCTCCCACAATTAAGCCTCTTATAATCTTAGATTCTTTAATCCATTATTAGAACTTACCATTGATGATTATACATGAACCTTAGTACCATGCAAGCTCTACATTATTAATGAAAAATCCACTACACTCACGACGTAATTCAACTTAAAATAAACCACTTGCATTTTGTGTTTGTTTTCCATTCACCATCTTTTTACACACTATCTTCACCCAGTGACTGAAGCGATTTTGTAAAAGTCAGACCTTACGTTGTTTTAAAATCTACCCGTTTTTATGCATAAATCAATTGTTAATAAACGGTTTAAACTAAAAAATTTTGGTAGGTGTAACGTGAACTTGCATGCGTTAGCCCATGCTTTTAAACTCTAATTTTCTATTTAGTCAACCGACTTTTGTCTCTAATTAAAATTGGAATAATACTTGGGTCCTGACCGGTCAGGACCCCACATACTGAATTTTTGAGGTGAACCAATAATATTGAAACAGCCGGCACTTTAAGTAAGTTTTCACTATTAGCCAAACACCCGCTATTTCCCTAACCAAACACTCCAAATTTCCTCTTGATCACTATCCAAGCACTCCTCTTCTCTCTCGACAAGAAGACAAGCAGACACCCCATCCATAAGCGTCAACTGACCACCGTGGCCTCGTCGGATCACCCGTCGTCCGCAAGCTCCAAGCCCAAAGCTGCACCAAACTCGTCCTCCGTACTCAGCTCGAGCGAGACCTCACTCGCCAAGCCGCTTCACCACCACGCCGCTGCAACATTCGGGTATATGGGCTCGTGTTTAAAGTCGCCGCCGTAGATTTCATCGCTGTAATCTCACTGCGATCTCAATGCGATGTGGAGTCGACGCTTGGAGGAGGGATAAAAAATGATATCAACGAAGGGGAGCTTGGAGCAGGTGTTCTTGGTCTCACGGATTCAGAGGGAGGTGGAGGAAGAAGGTTTTTGTTTGGTCACGGGTTTAATGAAAAAATTGGATGTTTGGTTACAATGATATCAAGGTTTTGAAAGAAAACGGAATTGACGTGTGTTTTAAAATTACTGGACCACGTAGTAAGTGAGTAAAATTGGGTACTGACTGATCAGTACCCAAGTATTGTCCTTAAATTGACCCACAACACAGGAAAACACGCGTGTTCCTCTGGCTGCCCCATTGCCACCGCAACACGTCGCCCAAAAGCTGTGTCCACGTGTCTTAGTCGGCTTGTGGTCCGCACAGATATCACTCTCCGGCCAACTACAATCAGTACGTAGACACGAACCCCACCTCGCCACGTGTCCAGGTAGCCTATCCAGCAATCCTAGACAACTTTGGAACGTGGACTGCTAGGATCCCGCCACGTGCCCGTTATCTCCATATATAGTTGCTACTCTTGCTGCTCCTCCCATTAATTCCGTAAACAAACACAGAGCAAAAACAGAGAACCATTTCTCTTCTGATTCGAATTCTACACCAATTCTATGTACAAAAACAGAGCAAAAACAAAGCCACTCTGTTTCTCCACACACAATTGTATCAATGAATTCGAAATTTGATAGCGACCACCGCCGGATACTCATGTTTCCGGCGGTGCGCCCTTGCGAATGTATTTCTCAGGAGACCCTTCTCGAGTCTCTGATCCCTCTCTCCCACACAATCTGCAATTTCCACTCGGAATGCTTCGCGACGCAACGGAAGAATAGCCGGGAAGCAATTCGCCTAGTTCGTGTTCTTCTCATGTTCTTTGAGGAGGTACGTGAATGCAATTCGGTTCCTTCGAAATCTTCCGCTGTCCTCTGCTTCTCCGAGCTTCATTTCGTCTTCCAAAAATTCCGGTTTTTGTTGGAAGACTGCACGAGAGAAGGCGGGCGGATTTTGATGCTGACGAAATGCGAGTTTCTTGCTACCCAATTTCGGCTGCTGATTCGAGCTTTGGCGACGGCTCTTGATGTTTTGCCGTTGAAATTGATCGATGTTGGCGATGAAGTTAAGGAATTGGTTGAATTGGTGTCGAAGCAATCGTGGAAGGCCAAAATCGAGCTCGAAGCGGATGACAAATTAGCTTCGAAACGATTGCTTGCGATTCTGAGCCAATTCGAAAGGGGAATCGAGCCCGATTTGAATGCCGTAAAGCGGGTCCTCGATTACCTTCGAATCAAAAGATGGAGCGACTGCAACATGGAGATCATATTCTTGGAAGAAGAAATTGCTTTCAAGCGTTTGGATGGCGACGAGAGGGAGGTTCCTTTTCTCAGTAGCTTGGTGGGGTTCCTGAGCTACAGCAGGGGAGTGATCTTCGAAACATTGGATCATCAAAACGCGGCAAATCAAATCGATTCGAGGTGCAACGTGGAGATGTTTCGTTGCTTAAGCCCTGAAGATTTCAGGTGCCCGATTTCTCTTGAGCTAATGCTTGATCCGGTGATTGTATCTACAGGTCATACTTACGACCGAAGTTCGATTCAAAAATGGCTCCAATCCGGAAATACGCTCTGCCCCAAAACAGGAGAGATGATGACAAACACAGAGTTGGTACCGAATTCGATTCTTCGCAAGCTACTAAAAAATCTTTGTGAATACAACGGCGTTTCTCTTGGCAGGTCAGGAAGGCAAAGCTCCGACAAAGATCAAATTGTCGCGCCTGGTAGCCCCGTTGCTAAACAAGCAATGAAGTTTCTCTCGAGATTTCTCAGCGGAAGGCTTGCTTGCGGAACAAGCGAGCAGAAAAACAAGGCTGCTTATGAAATTCGACTGCTAGCCAAATCAAACATTTTCAATAGGTCTTGTTTGATCAAGGCTGGCTCCATCCCTCCTCTGCTGAAAGTATTGAATTCCGCCGATGCATCCACGCAAGTGAATGCAATTGCAGCCTTGTTGAAGCTCGCGAAGTATGCAAGCGGAATGAAATTGATAATCTCATGGGGAGGACTACCATCAGTTGTTGCTGTTCTTAAAAATGGGTTGAGTTTAGAAGCCCGGCAATGCGCAGCTGCAACGATATTTCACCTCTCTTCGACAAGCGAGTATCGGAAACTAATTGGAGAATTACCTGAGGCCATCCCAGCTCTTGTGGAGCTGATCAGGGAAGGAACAACGTGTGGCAAAAAGAACTCCGTGGTTGCAATTCTCGGGCTGCTCCTTCGTGCCAAGAATCGACAAAAAGTGCTGGACGCAGGCATTGTTCCATTGCTAATTGACATAATATCTTCATCATCAGAAAACCCTGATCAGCTTGTTGATGATGCATTAGCAATTCTTGCAATTTTGGCCGATAATGCGGTAGGATCACACGAAATCCTCTACGCCATTGATTTGCATTTGATCATCCGCATTCTTCAAACTTCGACATCCCAAAGAGCGAAAAAGTATTGTGTTTCAACATTGCTGTCTTTGTGCATCAATGGCGGGGCGGAAGTTGTTGCTGTTTTGGCAACGGAATCATCTCTAATGCCTAGACTGTTTTCGCTCTTGACTGATGGAACATCTCATTCGATCAAGGAAGCGTGCTCCCTCATCAAAATTCTCCATAACTTTGGTGAAACTAGCGCACCGAGATGGATGCGTACTGCAGTTAGGCGCAAACAATGCGTTCGGTAACCGTGATTCATCTCGATTTTGCATGTAAATACATTCATAGATGGTGTAAATATTTAAAAACAATCATTAGTTTTCCGGCAACAGAAAGTTTATGGGGAGGGGAGGCTACTCCATTACAGGATCAGACATACCAGAAGTGTTTTTGAGGACTTATACAGATTGTCCATCAATAGAGATTGCCGGTAATGGGACTTGAAGGTCTAGTGAAGAGAACGACCCTTACCAACTTAATCAACCCTTGAACCTAGGCCTTTTTACTCTTTGATTTGTAAGGAGATTAGCTCTTGTTTTCTTCAAGTAGCCATATGTGACCTTGTTGGTTGTATATCGTTTTATACAATTGAATTTGATTTTTCTTGTGGCGGAACAAGGGGACCCTATTTAGTTTTGGAAAGAGTCCCTACTAGTAGCCTTCCTAGTCCTATTTGGTTTTCAATACCTATTCATTTTGGAAAGATTATGTTTTTAGAATATATTTTGTAAGTAACATGAAAATGTGGTTGATTGATGGATTATTTCTTTAATCATCACCCGCCACATTATATTATCTGCAAAATATAATTTAAGTAATTATCTCTGTATCATTACTCTTAAAAATTTTAAATTCAAATGTGAGAAATATTATTTAGTCTTTAACTTGGCCCAATTACTTGTAGTGAGCCCCACTCACTTTTTGTGCATCTAAACTTTTATTAAAAACAAAAGAATGATCGGTAATCAAAATCAGATTCCTCGGTAAACATGTCCTTTAAGTATCAACAAGAACAAATAAATGGGCCCAAGGCTTAACCATAAAAAGCCCACATAAGAAAAATATGGGCCTACCCTCAAATCTAATCTCACTTCGGCTTTTACCTCTTTGACCGTTGACACTTCCTTGTAGAAAAACCAGAAGCTTCCCACCTAAAATCCCTAATTCCTAATTTCTCAGCTTCTCCAATCTCTCTTTCTCTGTATGTTCTACTTATTCTTTAATTTCTCTATGTTTTGAATCTGATTTCGTGGAATTTGAAAGCTGAATCGGCTTTTTGTTGTATTAGGTGTGTGCGCTTTGAGGATCGATATGGCGGCGGAGCCCCAGGCGGTGACGGAGGTCGCGAAGATGGATCTATTCGAAGACGACGACGAGTTCGAAGAGTTTGATATCAACGAAGGTATGAATTCTGCGCTTCAATACATGTTTGAATCGTTTAGCCTTAATTTCAATTCAATCTCAATTTGTGCTATTTATTTGTTAGGGTTTCAATTGATTGGAAATGTTTGAAATTTACTGTTATTGACTTATTGTATGTATTTTTTTAATTGATTTGGGGATTTTTGCAATGTCTCGCCTGCATTGGCATTTAGTAGGTGGATTTAAGTTTTTGGGTCTCTTAGTTTTGACCCTGTGGTATGCTAAAACTGTTGAAATTCGGTAATTTGCTTATGAATTCAAATTGGTTAACTTTTTCTGGGCCTCATGCTTCCCAAATCGGGTAACTTGTTTGAATATTCGTTAATTTGACGAAGAATTCAAATTGGATAACTGCTTTGAAGATGGAGCCGTTCTTGTTGTGTTCGGTATTGTTTTGTAGACTTAATTTGTGTAAACACAGTGCTTCCCTGCATATCTGGTTTAAGTTTAGAGTACCTGCATTGCTTTTACTTGTGGTTCATGCTGTTGTGTGTACGCTTGCAATGCTGATCTGGTAAGAGTTATGCCTCGTTCTAACTTCGTCTTGTTTTGTTTTTGAACAATGACAGAATGGGAGGACCAAGAGGAAGGCAAAGAAGTGACACAGCAGTGGGAAGACGACTGGGATGATGATGATGTTAACGATGACTTCTCTCTGCAGCTGAGGAGGGAACTTGAGAACAATACTGAGAAGAGCTCAGCTTAGTCTGCAGACTACGTCGGTAGTTTTCTTTGTTTTGTGAACTTGAGATGGGTTTTCTTGTTATCTTTCGTTTCAAAACACTAGCTTTTACCTTTCCAATGTACTTTTTTTTTTATAAAGCCTCAAGATTTAGTGGTTTGAGGTGAGTTTGAGTTTTGCTTAGAATCACAAAGGTTAAGCTTGTCCCTGTGAATGTGAAATCTTGAGAGCACTTTACATTGTATGTTTTCCTAGAGGCATGCGTAAACCTCCGAAATTTGTAAGCTAACATGTTAGTAGATGATGTCCTGGTCTTCGTGAGTTGAAATTTATATGGCAATGCTTTGTATCTATAGCGTGACCATGAACGTTGTTGTCCGAAAACCCCTCGTTAAGGTCTGAGGGGCATGCCTATTCGACCAAGAATGGTGAAACAGTTATCACATGTTTTCATTGCTGTGTACTCAACAGATTGTTTTGTTCTTCAGGGTTCTTCTGAATTAACTGATCCTTTGCGTTTTCATGGCTTGCACAAAGGGTTTACTGAACTTCATGAAACGGGAAGGCTAAGATGGCGGTGTCCCAATTATATCATGCATCGCCGTATGTTTTAATAACATGTGATTGCGTTATTGGTTTGAAACACTGCCACTTGATGTCCCCGTTTATGTAAGTCCTCGAGGCTCAAGATCAACAAACAGGGCGAAACTTGAGCTTTTGCCCCCTAATGCAAGGCGACCATAACAAATTTTGCAGTCTATTGTGGCTTCAAATCCCAATCTACCGTCGGCAGGAAACCAAATTTTTTTTCCCTTCCCAATGCGATCACATTAAACAGAAGCAGCATTGAAATCTTCATGAAAAAGGATGCAAGCAAAGAAAGATTTTACAAAAAAAATCATTATTGGCAGCGAATACAAAACATAGAGCAACCTGCCTGCTAGGTCATTTCGACTCAACAATCGCCGGAAACACCACTCGCCCCTCCCAAACTCACATCAATATATGGAGTTTTAGCACGAGTCCGACACACCGGACAAACCAGAGTCTTCAGCAACCACGAGTCTATGCATTGAGCATGGAAGCTGTGCCTGCACTTTGGCAACAACCTGCATTTTTCTCCTCCCTTGAAACTTTCCAAGCAAACTGCACAATCCACAGGGTGGTTGGTAGTGGTCCCTTTCTCTTCTGCTGTGTAGTCGAAGCAAGGCGGCATGTTCAGTTCCTCATTGGACATCTTTTTTATCCCAACAATGCTGTTTCTTTGAACCAGATTAACACCTTGATCATTGCCTCTGTTGAATGCTCTCCCACCGATACACACATGGATTACTACTAAAACAGCAACCCCCACGTACAGTAAGATCACCGAAGATTAAAATCTCCATTCCCTAAATATTGTACAGAAGTAACGCAACCGAGATGAAACCCAATTAGCCGAAAGCTTCTGGAATGGCTTAAAGCACTTCCGACTGCGATTGAAAGAATAACTCGCATCTGCCATATACTTATCCAGGAAGCTCTCTTCCAAGTGATTGGATTTTTTAAAAATTTCCAACGTGCTTCTAGCGGAAGTACTTTCTAGAGAAGCAACCTAAACGAGCCCGAAAGCTTTCGAAGGCCACCTCATGCATCAAAGCCATCGATCTTGTCTGAAATAACGCAGTTTTGAACAGACCGGTTCAGGTGGCATGAAGAAACTGAAACAGAAGGAAAGAACAGAAGCTTATAAGTGTGTCTTGGGGTTTGAGTTTTGGTTGAATTATGTGCATGGCAGTTTTGTAGTTACAAGTGGGCTGCTTCTGTCCCTTTGTGCTAATAAATTACGGATAGAAAGGATACAAATTCCAGGCCTTGAGAATTGAGGCAGAAAGATTTTATTCAAAGTTTAGACTAATCCATCCAAAATAAGAAGTAATCTATGGTTAAAAAGATTGAAAATTAGGTTAAGCTCTCTGATTGAGAGAGAGGCAGAGAGAGTTGGTTTTGCGTTTAAAGTTGAGGCCAGGCTAAACGCTAATTAGAGTTTGAAATATGTGCATAAACTTTTATGTTAATGGTTTTAGAGAGCTAATTTTGCATTCATATCTTATTGTGACTTACATGTAAAAAGTAATGACTCTATATATTTCTTAATGATCATAACTTATCATTAATCTGACCGATTAATTTAAACAAACGCTCAAGAAATTGGATTTTGCTCATCAACAAATTAGGTTCTTAAAACGGCGATTCTATAACCAAACTTGTACAACACAAGAATTTGCTAATTAGACATTTTCAATTAAACAAAGGGCATGTTTAATTTGATTTATAATTATGATGTCATATATATATATATATATATATATAATGCAAGGCAAGCTTGTTAGTTAGCCCAACTTCGTCGCAGAAATAATAAGTTAGGTCATCTCCAACAGAAAGGTTCAAAGGGCTAGAAGGCCTAAAATAACCTGAAAACCGTCTCCAACCGAGGGCTAGGCCAGAGGGCTGGTGGGCCCCATGAAATCTGAAAGGGCCAAAGGGTTGGCTAGAAAATCATAGCAATTTTGTCGGTTATAACTGACAGGAGTATATTTAATATATTTAATATAAATATATTCCCGTTGGTTATAACCAACATGATTGCTTAAAGAAAAATTTGAATCCAACAGCTAGCTGATGTCAGCTAGCCGTTATTTTTGAATTTTTTTTTTACAATTTTATTTATTTATTTATTTATTTTACAAAATTTTTCCTATAACTTCTATTTTTTTTCTATAACTTCTATTTTACAAAATTTGTTTCGTATTTTTTTTTTTAAATTCCATTTTTTCCTATAACTTTTATTTCACAAAATTTGTTCTCTCCTATTGTCAGATCTCAAAATCTTAACATTTATACCACACTGATTTTTTAAATTCTATTTTTTCCTATAACTTCTATTTCACAAAATTTGTTTCATATATATATATATATATATTTAAATTCTATTTTTTTCCTATAACTTCTATTTTACAAAATTTGTTTCATATTTTTTTTAAATTCCATTTTTTCCTATAACTTCTATTTCACAAAATTTGTTCTCCCCCATTGTCAGATCCCAAAATCTTAACATTTATACCACACTGAGTTTTTTAAATTCTATTTTTTCCTATAACTTCTATTTCACAAAATTTGTTTCATATATATTTTTTTTAATTCTATTTTTTTCCTATAACTTCTATTTTACAAAATTTGTTTCATATATATTTTTTTAAATTCCATTTTTTCCTCTAACTTCTATTTCACAAAATTTGTTCTCCCCCATTGTTAGACCTCAAAATCTTAACATTTATACCACACTGAGTTTTTTAAATTCCATTTTTTTTCCTATAACTTCTATTTCACAAAATTTGTTTAATATATTTTTTTTAAATTCTATATTTTTCCTATAACTTCTATTTTACAAAATTTGTTTCATAATTTTTTTTAAATTCTATTTTTTTCCTATAACTTCCTAAGCCATTATGCAACATTATGTTGTAGTTTTTAAATAATAAATAATAAATATTGACGTCACTTAGCGGTTGGATTTGAATTTAAGTTTTAGTTTTTAAATAATAAATTATGTTTGGCCCTATAGCCTTCGGTTGGAGACCGTTTTTTGTGACAGGGCTAAAACGAGCCCAATCGTCGTGTACTGTTCATTAAAATATTAATATCTTGGATGGCCAGAGGACTAAAACGAGCCCTCTGGCCAGCCCTCGGTTAGAGATGACCTTAGATGGTGGTAGTTGGAGAATTCATATAAACATGCCCCTTACTTTTAATTTTAAATCTAGTTATTAATAATTTTTATCAAATTATCATGTTTAATCATGTACGAAAGTGGGTCGATAATTACATGCAATATCAAAAGTTTGACAAGGATAAATAAAGGGTAAATAGGATCTAATTGCTATATTAAATATATATATATATATATATATATATATATATATATAAAATAAAACAAAGTCTTGTAATTAAATAAACAATTTAATGCATATAGATTATAGAAAAACAATGCTAAATGTAACATCCCACATCGTCCAGGGGAATGGATCTTGTAAACCCTATATGTATATTCCCATCTCTACCTAGCATGAGGCCTTTTGGGAGCTCACTGACTTCGGATTCCGTAGGAACTCCGAAGTTAAGCGAGTTCGCGCGAGAGCAATTCCAGGATGGGTGACCCCCTGGGAAGTTCTCGTGTGAGTTCCTAAATTGTCACATCCCGGCCCAGGCCCCCACCACATCCAGGGCTCGACTCCACCGTAGCACGATATTGTCTGCTTTGGACCCCTACCACACCCTCACGGTTTTGTTTCTGGGAACTCACACGAGAACTTCCCAGTGGGTCATTCATCATGAGATTACTCTCGTGCGCTACTCGCTTAACTTCGAAGTTTCTACGGAACCCAAAGCCAGTGAGCTCCCAAAAAGCCTCGTGCTAGGTAGAGATGATAATATACATATAAAGTTTACAAGATCCACTCTCCTGGGTGATTCTCGTGTGAGTTCCCAGAAAGCCTCGTGCTAGGTAGAGATGAGAATATACATATAAGGTTTACAGGATCCACTTCCCTGGGCGATGTGGAATGTTACACTAAATGCGTATGAAAATAGATTAGAAAAACTTAATAATGGTCGAGGTAAATGTTAGATATTATGTCCTTAAGAAAAGTTTATCGGGGTCCACTATCAGTGGTGAAGCTAGAAATTATCGAGGGTGGGGCGAATTTAAAAGAGTGCAAGGTTCAAAAAAATGCAGCAATCAAATCTTTTTATATAGTAATGTTGTCTATATTTTATCAATACAAACAAGTTATTTTTTAAAACCTTTTTCTATGAGGACATCAATGCCAACATTTCCTATTTTATCAAAATCACATTTGAAAAAATAGCAATAACGTCAAAATGCAACATCTTTTGCTATACTATACTTCAACCACTCATAAGTATCAAACCGATTACCCAAAACATTGGAAGGAGGATTTGAGCACTGTATAGCTTCACCTAGTCCCTCCTAGTCCGGCCTAGGCGTCCGCTAATGTGCTTTTCGAATTTATGGCCGATTAGGAAAGGGCTCCATGACTTGCAGGTTTTTCGAGAGAGCAAAAGGGGGGACCATCGCTCATGGGCTTCACTTTTGGCGATGGGATCCCTCTGTAGCTTCGCCTATGTAATAGTAACACTCCAAATCATGATTATTTTGAAAACTCTCTCATATGGACTTAATGAGACTATAATATTTAGTGCACTCTATGTATGATTATGTGAATAATAAAAAAGTTATTCATGACTACTTAGGGACTTGCCTATTTACAGAAGTAGACATGTGTCTCCGGAAAGCATGTTACTATTCATAAATAGTCAAAAGTTGACACCGTTTATTTGAATTTCATATTAGAATAAACACATATAAAACCAAAAGGCACCACTTTTTTCTATTCAATTAATAGAATCAATATTATAGTTATTATATGAATTTTTCCAACATAAAAAGATGTATATGACACTACTATTTTTTATTTATGGGAAATCATACGGAGACTCTCTTCAAAGTGTGACTCTTCGTGAACTCTCTGCCACCTAACGGTTTTTTTATTTTTTTATTTTTTACCATTTAATTTTAATACTTTCTTTGTTAATAAAAACCTAAAGGTTTTCTGAAAATGCAAAAGCCTTTTTGGTAAAGAAAATGCCAAAGCTTGGAAACCAAGTAGATAAGATAGTGCAGAGATCGATGACCTAATTTCTTTTGGGTTAAAGCCGCTCCACTCTATTTTGTAGGACTATTTTAGACCAACAGGATCCTCTCCGGATCCTCTTGAAAATCTGTGAATCGTGTTCGTTATCGTATATCGTATAGTCAGTTTTTATCATGTACTTTTTGTGTTTAATTTTAAATAATTTCTGACCGCACGATGTACGATAAACAAATACGATTTACAGATCCCAGGGATCCTCATAAAGCGGATCCGGGGAGGATCCGGATTCTATTTTAGATACAAATCTGACATTAAGAGCTTGTTGTTTATATTTATTTAAAAAAAAAAAAGAGTAGATAGTATTAACATACCAACTAATTAACATTGATCATACCAACTAATTGACACTTGCTGCAGATGTGTAGTAACTATTGTCTTCTAAATGTTATTTGAATTCTAGTAACTATAAAAATTTCTCCGCATGTTGATACTTAAAGGATGTAATTTTTGTCACCACAATAAAGTGGTGATACTGCTCACTACTCAACTTATTATAATTAGATGTGTTTAAATTTTGAGATTTGTATCTATCTAGTATTCACTAGATCTGAAAATTTAAATTCATCTAGTAGTTATAAATAAGGTGTTGAACATCATCATCACCTGAAGATTGTGAGCGAAACAATTCCCAATATTGAAATTGAAACACCGGCTTGAAGCTGGACATGTGGAACGTAATATACAGGAGAGAGAAATCCGGGGTTGCTATATACTCTACCTGAAATTACTGAACTGCGGGGGTTTTTTGTTTTCCTTTTTTTGTGGAACCCTAATCCATGAAACGCCGCTCTATACTATCTGGAAACAGATATATAGTGAGGGGATGATTCACCACACTCACACCACTCCTAATTCAACGGTGAATTATCCAGAACCATATATTAATTAACAAAAGAAATTGTTAATTGCGGTTGATTAGAAAATTAAGGACGAAAATTTAGTCAATAGATTTAGAGACCCTCCAAATTTAGTGGATGGTATCTTGTTTTGATCCAAAACTTCATGCATCCGTTCATATATAGGTAGGTTGACCCTTTAAATAATTAAAATTTGGATTCATTAAGATTAAGTACTTAAACTAGCACTCTTTAAACGGAAAAATGGTGGACACAGGCTTAGTCAGAACGATTATTGGCATTATCGGTCAGTGAAATTGTGTTGGTGTTTGCTTTTTACCTCTTACTTTTACGTTTTCAAATTTATTTTTTTATCAGTAGCGACATATCGAGTTTTTGGTGACCTTGTGCATGGCAATTACCATGCATGAACACATGATTTAGGGTTTCTTTGTCAAAATCGTAAACTAAATGAAAATACTAATTAATCAATGACTGTTTTATCAAGAAAGAATGTGTGACGTCTTTGGTTAATTGCATGAACTGATGGCTGACAAAGAATCAAACATGAATGTGTACACAAAGATAAACGAACTGCATATATTGCACGTATAATGTGGAAGAAATACATCGGAAATGCTCTATACATTTTGATAAAACTGTATATATTATTTAAACATAATTACCAGTTGATTTTTGTCTGAATGTGTTTTCTTGTGACAAAATTATCTAAACATAATCTTCCTTAATCTAGGTTTTTCTAGTATTTAATATTTTTTCACTTTTTCCTGTTAAATCTTTTACATTTCTAATGATTTTCTTGTTCCGCATATACCTTGCATCCAGGAAATGTCATCTCTTTGTGCTTATTTCTCTCCCCAATGTAACTCTCTCTCTCTCTCTCTCTCTCTCTCTCTCTCTCTCCCTCCCTCCCTCTCTCCCCTCTGCAATTACAAAACTAATTAATCTAATTGTGTTGATTAATGAATCCAACATTGCAGCCCAACATTTTATAGAATAGTAAAGCAAAAAGCAGTATCAGATTTCAAGCCGGATCCCTACGTGGTAACGTTGCTGAATTGTGCCTTATGGTTCTTCTATGGCCTGCCCTTTGTCCATCCTGACAGCATTCTTGTGATAACAATCAATGGCATTGGATTTGTCATCGAACTCGTCTACATTTTCGTCTTCTTAATCTTTTCTCCAGGTTCACAACGCGTAAGTATATATTATGCTAACGGAATTAATAAAAGTAATATAATTTAGACACACAACGATACGATCCACTTTTATTAAAAAGTATATTAACAAATGCATTAGTTGGTGCGCCAAAATATGTTATGTTGTTAAATGTATCAAGTATTAATATTTCTTTGTGATTCAAGTTATCTTCTTTGTCATTGTGGTAAAACTTATAACCTAATGTTTTTCCTTTTCTTGGGTTGCAGTTGAAGGTCTTTATTGCACTTGTGGTTGAAGTTGTCTTCTTTGTTATTGTGGTTTTTGTTACCATGTACGTTTTCAGTACAACTAAAGAGCGGTCTCTGGTAGTTGGGATCATCTGCATTGTCTTCAACATCCTTATGTATGTATCACCATTGACAGTCATGGTATGTATATATTTTTCTATGAATTAATTAGTACTCTCAACTAATATTGATCAATCTCTTCACTGGAGAAGAACTTAAGTAGGGCCTAGAGATTTTGATGGTGTTCACTGATAGTTGTAGTTCTATAAGATTCCCGGATCATAGCCAAATAATATGAGACCCATTAATTTGTGAGAGTCTGTGATTATTGTTGCCCTACTCAAGTTTCTCTCATTTTCGTTGATCCATGAGAAAATCAATTTCATATATTTATGTGTTTTTATTTTGACTGGTAGGGCATGGTGATCAAGACAAAGAGCGTAAAGTATATGCCATTTTGCCTCTCACTTGCTAACTTCTTCAATGGAGTTATTTGGCTGGTCTACTCACTCCTTAAACTGGATATCAATATTCTGGTACTTTTATGAACCAAATTAAGTTTCAACACATATTAATTGACCATATGAGCGCCAACTAGTAAATACAAGAACCTTTTCCTATACAAAAGTGCAAATTTTTAACATGTTTGTTTGAATAACTTTGGCAGATTCCAAATGGTCTGGGAACGATTTCCGGCGCAATGCAGCTCATTTTGTACGCCGTCTTCTACAAAACCACTCGATGGGAAGACGACGTTAATGTCAGACCGCGGTCGGAGGTCCAAGTGTCCAATGTTTAGTGAGAAACTAATTGACAAACAACAAATTTTTTTATCCCACTAAGTAGGATCGGCTGCTTATAGAGAAACTAATTGACATGCATTAATATTTGTTTCTTGTTTTATTTTCTATGGCCAACTAGTTCTTGAGCCATTTAGTTCCTCAAAATTTTTGCAGGTTTTTGCCTGAATTATATGTCGAGTTAGTCATTAGATGGATTACTGCTGTAATTAACTGTATTAGTTGAGGTAATGCTATTTGTATATTAGCGGTCCTATCACCCTCAAATTTGCTCAGTTGATCCTTATTACTTTTTGAATAAGTTTTATCCAATTCTTTGTACTTGGGAAAAACTAAAACACAAACTTTTGTTCTTGGTAAGCTAAAACCAATCAAACAAGTTCAACTCTCTGACGTTTAGAACTTGTTTGACTGGGACAAACACTTCCATGCAGTCAATTACCTAAATAATTCATCAAACAGGCACATACCTAAAAAAAAAAATATGGTCAATTTAGTCATAAATTCATGTCATTATAACTAGTATATAAACGGATCTTCCAAGGTGCTGGTAGTGCCAGTCAAATAAATACACATTCGTTTTAACGAAAAGAAAAGGAAAAAAGGGTAACAATATTTAATAAAAGCTTTACATCCTCGAAGAAAATGAGAAAAATAGCATTGCCCCATCAATCTATACCTTTCTGTTCATCTCCTTTTGATATATCCCATATATCTTTTTCTCTGTTTGCTATCTTAAGTACAAATTGGACTCTTTTGATCTTGGAAATAATCACACATCCCAGTTGGTATCTTAACGAATAAAATCTTCACGGTCCTCGTTTCATTCGAAGGCAAAGACAGCCCTGAGACTGATCTTGAGGGATCATACCTCCGCCTTTCGTTGTGTCAATCGCCTCCAACATTGTGACTACCTCATCCATCTCCGGCCGCTTGTCTGGGTTCGCATCCCAGCATCGCTTCATTACATTTGCAAGGGCACTTGGACAACATCTAGGTATCTCAGGTCTCAAGTTCTGTGGTTGCAAAGAGGCACATGATAGCAATAAAAGGATTAATTTCGAGGAACAAAAAATTACAACTTAGGCTGATGGTTGAGATAGGAAAATGGTTTACCTGGCGAACCACAGCTGAAGTCACTTCGGAGAAACTAAGGTCAGGATATGGCATGTCACAGCAATATATTTCCCATAAACAGATGCCGAAACTGTAAACATCACATTTCCTGTTATACGGGTTGCCATTGAGGACCTGTCACCCACCCATTTGTCAAGTCACTAAACATACAGTAAACAATTATTTTATTGTACGTTTCCTGTCTTAGCATAATATTAGCAAAACCGCCCTCCTTACGTCAAGCGAAACAGGGTTTGGAAATGCCAAAGTTTCATTTTCATGCAATAAGATTCAAGAAACTACATGCGCATACACATGTGATTACCAACTACCTAAGATTCAAGAAACGTAGCTGGTAAGGTGGTGAAGTCGTAGCCAGAATAATTTTAGCAACTAGAGTAGACCAAATACCTCAGGAGCCATGTAACCAAGCGTGCCGGTCTCCCCAGTCATGTCATTGGGATTTGAAGCTTCAACACGAGCAACACCAAAATCAGCAATCTTGACTACACGACTCTTGTCCAGCAGCATGTTCTCCGTCTTTACATCTCTGTGAACAATTTTCTGTGAGTGTAGGTAGCTCAACCTGGAAAATACAGCACAAGTGAGTCTAAGTGCTTGGCTTGACAATAACGCAGCCTGAAGTTCACTCTTTATCTACCAAATTACAATGCTCTAACGAAAAGGAAATTAAAAATAGTATAAGAACTGAAAGGGGATACCCTCTAGCAAGATCTAGTGCCAGCTGGACAACGACTTTAAAAGCTAGCTTCCTTCTCCTATTCTTTATGAGGTATGATTTTAGAGCACCCCCAGGAAGATATTCCACAACGACACAACAGATATTAGTTGGCATGCCAATTTGACCATTTTCTGTCTGTATTTGTAGATCTGATGAACCCATTGTCGCCCCAATAAACTGGACATCAAAAAGACCAGAAGTTTAGCGAGATTCAATCTGTAATAAAAACTACTGGAAACTAACTGCAATGTATATCATATTTCTAGAAATCAAAATATAATCACAAAATATTTTATGCATGCAATTTATGTACTAAAGCAGCATTTAAGTTTTGAACTTATAGCCTGTTAAATAGCATAAAAAATTGTCGTATTTATGACGTCCAGACAGAAAAAAATGTAGCATGTATTCACTACTGTACAGATATTTAAAAAGTTATCCTTAACTTATTTGCTACCTTAAATTGCTCAGTAAATTCTGAAAATTCATGATACAAAAACTCATGCTTCTACCTCACTCAGGTGGTGAGAGATGCAACTGAAGGATACCAAAGAAAAGGAAGGCAACTTTCTCGGGTAAGGTTACAACCTTAGGCTGTGATACATCAAGAAGGATAATGATATGGTGACTAGAGAACAATTTTATCACTAGGAAGTTAGAAACCTCTCTGCGGACACATTATGGATAACGCCAGAAAAACCAACCCTAGTGAAGTGACGTAGTGAATGTCTTTAACGTTATGTATGCTAAAGGCTTCCTTCAAACAAAGACATTCGGGTTTTGATATTCATAAAAGTTCGAAGAATCGATCAAATCCATTGACACTTAACAACAATTCTAAAAATAGAGAGGTAGAAAGTTACCTTAGTAACATTAGGATGATCTAGTTTATGCCAGACAGCAACTTCTTGAGTAAAAGCTGCTCTTAGAGAAGCAATCTCGGAGTCTGTCCTGTGACCCTCTTCACCCCAGTCAAGCAGTTTAACTGGCATTAAAAAAAAGGAGCCGTCATTGTAACGGTAGAACTTGCAACCAGATTGAATATCATGACGAACCAATAAAAAGAAAAAGGAAGGGAAAATACAAAGAATCGAAAAGGATAATTTGGTTGAATTAGACGATGATGACGACAGTGACTACAATAATATGTCGACAAATAAGGATCTTACTTTCACTAACATAAATATGTATGTATGAGCATTTTTCCTATTCAGTTGCTGGACAGGTTTCAACTAACAGGCGGGGAAGTCACATGAGAGTTGAGGAGTACAGCAACATTATCCAAGTTGTTGCTCTCAACAGAAAATTCAACACAAACCCGTGTAAGAGTCACGGATTCCATAAGAGTACAATTACAGTGGACAATCGGCAACCTTCATTGCAGTCCCTTGAATAATATGCATTTGGAATTTTACCACAAATATATATAAGTACCTAAATGTATATAAAGTAAGAAACTTGTATTGATTTGCAAGATCAACCACACAGTACACCTAATCCAACATTTGAACTGACTAAACAAAGTGAATAATTGTAAAACAACACTACAATCAACCTTACTTTTGTGCTTAAACGACATTTTACAGTAGAAAAACCAAAGTGGAAAATACTAAGATCTTCAATTATCTCCCGAAATTCAATTAAATTAAAGTAAAAACCAATTGGTTTTTGCTAAAAACATCCATAATACAAGCAGAAAAAAAATACAACAAAAAGATTAAATTTTTAAGAAATGGGTATCGAAACCGAAAGAAAAAGATTGGATTTTTGGGAGAAAATCACAAAGGGCAGACACTTGACAACTTTCAAAGGACCCCCAAATAAAAGATGAAGAGCAAGTGACAGAAGGGGAATACCGGCGACGTCTTGACCGTCGTAGATGCCACGGTGGACGGTGCCGAAGGTGCCACGAGCAATGACGGACTTGATGAGGAGCTTGGAGGGGTCGATCTCCCACTCCTGGCGGTGGCGTTTGGGGATGGAGAGGGTCCTGGAGGAAGTGGAGGTGGCGGTGGTGGGGACGGTTGAATTGGAGGTGGAGGTGGTGGTGAGGTGGATGCTGTTGGAATTGGTTTCGGGGTCTCTCATGATCTTGCTCTTCTCCAAAGTCAAGACCCTGTTGAGATGCCTCTCCAGCTGCTCATCCAAGCTCTTCAGATCAATCTGATCTGCCCTCACAAACCCATCTGAGCTTTCCTTCATTTTTGCTGCTTCTGATTTCAGAAGCTTAGAAATTGAATGAGTTGGGTTCTGTTTCGTTTTGTCCCTTGACTTGGACACGATGAGTATTGACCACGACTGGGGAGAGAGAGAGAGAGGCTATGGAGGAGGAGGAGGAGAGAGGAGAGAGGAGAGAGGAGAGAAGGGAGAGGAGGGGGTAAGAAATGAAATGAATGAATCAGAGGAGGGGAATGTGACATGCGAGCACATGGTGTTGCCTACAATCAACGTGTGTCTCTGAGTCTTCTGACCCACTTTGGTCTCCTCCCCCGAGTCCCAACCTCCCCTCTCTTTGAACTCCTCTCCCCCTTTTTATTCACACGTATTTATTTTTATTTTTGTTGGTAAGTTAATAAAAGTCACTATATTTAAAGCATCTTCAATGGTTGACCTAAAAATCAAATATTTTCGTCCAAAAAATTTAGTTTTTAGCCCAGTAACAGTTTTTTTGCTCCAACTGTTTTGGCCTAAAATTTTAGCTGAGATTATTAAATAATGAACTTAGGTTTTTTTTTTCTTAAATTAAATTAAAAAAAAATATGCAGACTATCGTAAATTAATTTTATGAACATTTTAATCTAAAAAAATTTAAATTCCGATAAATATTGAAAAATCACTAAATTTTCTACAAAGCAAGCCTTCAATTTAAATTCTGATAAATATTGAAAAACCACCACCATCCCATCCGCCACTATTGCAGTTTTCTTGAAACTTTGCAATGATTTTATCCCACAAAACCTTCTTATTTTGATTTGTGCCAACTGCACCATCTTCACTAACAGAAACTCATGCCAAGCATAGAGCAACATCTTCCTCACATGTCCAATTACAACCTCTAATATGCTCTCTTGCCATGTTGAACAATTTGGAAATGGAAAAAAATGGTAGAAAGATAAATTGGAAGAATTAAGAGAAATTTGAGTTTTGTGTGGATGTTTGAACAAATACATAGGTATTTATAGAGTTTTTGGGTGAATTTTGAGTTAAATAATTTTAGCCGTTGGATTTAAATTTGGGCCGTTAGATCTTTTTTTTTACCGTTAGATTTGATTATATTCGATCTCAGCCGTTGGATTCAATGTATTTTAAAATAACATATTTAAAAAAAATCAAATTTGAATATGATCCAACGATTTGTGAAAACCAACTATCAGATTGAAAATGTAGTCGTTGGAGTGCATTGGGTGGCCGACAAACCGCTGACAGCGGGGCCCACCGAATTTCAGGCGCTCCGCGTGGGGCTTGTTGGAGCATGAACGGGCAGAGACTGGCCCAATGGCCAGCAAGTCTAGTCGCACGGGGGGGGGGGGGGGATTCTGTGGGGTATTTCGCCCAGCTTTAACATTTGGCATTTAGCCCAATGTTTTAGCATGGGTTGGAGATGGTTTGGGGGGTAATTTAGCATTTAGCCCATCATTAGAGGTGGTTTCAAAAAATTATTATGCTACATATATGCCCTTCCGTTTTTATTTTTCTATAATTTTTTCTAGTGGCAAAGTGATAATTAAACTACTCTAATCTCTGCAAAAAATTTGTAATTCAAGTTCAAGCTTGAATCTCCTTTCTTGATATTATTTGTTAAAAAAAAAACTACTTTAATCTTTAAAAATTAAAAAAAGATTTCAAACTTGAATTTAAAAAAAAAAATTGTTTTGATGTCACAACCTCAAATAACATATGTTACATCATAACAAAAAAAATAGGTACATGCTATTTCTCATAACTAAATTAGCTAATAAGTTTAAAAAGCAAAGACTAGGTACAAAGGATGTTGATTCTTTAACTTATCAAACTTGTAATTTTATGGCTTACTGGTCACACTATTACCAAAGTATGTAATAATTCCATAAAATTTTTAAATATACCAAAGTATGTAATTTTACCACGACTCTTATTATTTTATTAAAAATTCCTTGAACCCTTTTGTCCTCCCCTTTCTTCTTCGAGTAACTAAATTGGATTTCTTATTTTTCTTCTTGACAATGCTAGAAAATTGGATTAGAATTTAGAAGGCGGCTCAATCGCGAATATCTATTAAGATATCAATTAATTTGCATTGAAATTACTATAACAATGAAAAAAAAAAATATAAAATCTTAACTCAGGTGAAGCATCCAAAACATTAATTTCATATTCCATTCATCAAAAGAAATATTTTTCAATCAAATACAGGCTGATTGAACAAATATTACTTTTGACGGAAGAGGTGAATAACTGTGGTTTGTCACCAATGACGAATGTAGGATTTCAACTTTAGGTGGTCCTAATATAAAGGATTTAAAGATTTTGTAAACGGAAATAGTATGTAGCAGGTAAATTTTTTTCTCTATTTTTTAAATGAACACTTCGTTGAGCACTTTGTGTGTACATGGGCATCCCTGTTTTGTCTTTTAAAGATTAAAAGCCATACCACAATATTTAGTGTCAATTTTCTTGAGAACTAGTAAATTGAAAAGGTTTTTTTTTTTTTAATTTTTTAATTTTTTTTTAAGAGTACTTGTAAATTAAAAGGTTTTCTTTCTTATGAGATATTAATAATTATGAGGTGAAGGCTATTAATTTAAAAGGTTATAATTATGTTTAGCTTCAATATATTGTAGGGATATAAAAAAGGGCCAAACGGCATAATGGGATTAAAAAAAATATTTAGAGAGAAGATAGTGGGTCCAATTGGAAAAAAGAGATAAGAAGGAAAAAAAAAAAAAAAGAAGCAAAAACGGCACCATTTCCATACAAGACAGAAGTACGGACACAATCGATCTTCTTCATTCACTTTACCTAGCCGGTTCTGCAACTACATATTCAAACTCCGACGAAGAAAATCCAGTTCAGTTGTGGATCTTATACCTAATTTTTATTTTTCACAATGATTTATCCCATCCAGTCCTTCATAGAGCTCCATCTAAAGTTTTGGGTGGTCCTCCATGGTACTTCACAATCGTTTCTCCCAATCTTCGAAGGGTCCGGGACCACCCCGGTTCCTATATAGATTAATCCCTGTTTGTCACCAGTTGTCCTCTTTTATATATATATATATAAATAAAAAAAATCAACGTGTATATAAATTCATTGGTTAATTTGGAGTGTATTTAGATTTTTTTTTAAATCTTATAAAGTTAAAATTATCGATTTTAAAAATAAAAAATAAAGAGTTGATTTTGACGTTTGAGTTCTGATTACTCAATACAGCACATCACCAAAAAAGAATTAGAGAAAAAAAAAAGACTATGAAAGTGAAAGTTTGAAGTTTCTACAATCTAATCTTTAAATTGGCGAACTCGAACCAACTTGCTTGTTCGTCTTCAGTCTTCAGATTGATTTATCAAATTATGCATCGTTTACTTCTTGTTTGTTTGACTTTTTCACGTTGGAAGGTACAAATATCAGAATCCAAAAAACGTGTAAAAGTTGGATTGAAAGTGTACAATATGTTCATGAACCCTTTGTAGTTAGACCACCACCATCGCCAATTGATACGAATCCAAAAACTAAATGACAAACATGATTAAAGCAATGTCCTAAATAAGAAAGGTTCTTCCGTAGGATCGATTGCATGTGACAAGAGCGGATCAGATGATACAAAAATACATGTGAGATCTCGGTTTTGTTTTTGAATTAACAATTGTGGTTTATGAGGTTTCAACTAGAACCAACATATAACAAAGTAGAAATTGAATACCGTTAAACAAATGGTTAGATTATGTCTTAAGAGCTTTGTTATATGTAGACCTTACCCGACTTTAGGGTCGACATAGCAGCACGAGCAATGAATCGGATGTCAATGGATTGACACAGCCCAGCCCATTAGGTTGCAAAAAATTAATTAATATATATATATATATATTTGTTTTTTTTTAAAGTTTATGATTGAACGACACTGAAATTTGAGTTAAGTCACAGGATAGATCGGTTATAATTAAATTTTAAATTCGCAGTTCGTGGAATTCAACCCGCTGTTTATATGGACCGCTAGATTGTAAAACTAGTGTCTCCAATGACTAATATTTAATCATGCATAATTATAATGTGATGATAGCATTACCCCACAAGTCATCAGCAACACTAATTTTGTCAAGAGATTTTTTAATGTGTCGGAATACAGACTGTTACCTACAAGTTATTATATAAGTGGTTAGACAGTTAAAAAATAAATTCTTTTTTTACTTATATAATGATATGTGATGTATCATCTTGTGTTTCGATCCTATTAAAAAATTTCTCAATTTTATGAGGCATATATAATAAATAGGGGGTGATTTTTTTATCTAAAAAGCAGAGATAGACCAAGCCTAGATTGAGGAGACGTCCAAAGAATGTCAACCGTGGCATGGTATTGAATGGTGATGTCTCCAAGGAGGACTATATATATATATATATATATATATATATTTATATTTATATACACACACACATACATACATACATATAATATGTAGATATATTTGTTCTTGGGTTTGTGTTTTCAGTAATGATACAATGTGCATGCATATCTCCGCCGACCACCGACCACCAATTTGCTACCAAACACTGAACCATCCAAGTAGCTACTTCAAATTGACATGCATCCTCTAGCTAGTTAGGCCTCTTCCCAATCCACTTAAGCTTAATTAGCACAGCAGTAAGTGCAGTGTTAGTTGTTACTTACAAGTAACTTAATCCTAATTACATTCCGAGGATGAAACTAAGATGAGAAATGAGAATTGAGGTGGTTTGAAGAATTGAGGTAGGTGGGTACATTGTGGTCCGTACCTAGTTAGTTACACATATCTTAAACGTTCATTTGGTGAGTTGGATGAGATTAGGTTTTAAGAATACAATTGTATTATCATGAACATGTAAGGCAAGACTTGTAACTCATGTATAAGAACACGTTAGATAACTCATTCTATTGTGAATTCATAATCCATCATTTTCAGTCCTGTCTAGCTCATATTTTGACGCAACAAACAAATGATTGGATTCAAGTCCATTATAATTGCTTACAACCTATCTCAACCAGCACATCAAATAGCCCCTAAATGAGTTACAAATTGACTCATTACACACAAGACTTCCATACTTAATTGTGAGACTAATAATATCGAACGTAGTGCTTCCAACGTATAGAAAAAAATGAACTTCGTATTATAATGTGAATAGTCAACACTATGTAATGTTGTCTAACGTTGAGCATATGGCAACGGCCGAGAGGCAACAATGTCGTTTTCTATTATGTGAATAGTCCATACTATGTAATGTTGTCTAACGTTGAGCACATGGCAACGGCCGAAAGGCAACAATGTCGTTTTCTAAGCAAGTCAAGAAATAAATATATTGAGCTTGTATGTGAATATATGGTGCCTGTCTTGTTAAGGTTTATCTAGACCCAACGCATCTAATAAATGAATAGCCCCATTGAGCCCCATGTATACACGTCGCACAAGAAAAAAAAAAATTCAAATGAGATCAATTAGTTCTCTCGAGCTACTTGATTGATTTTTTCGAGTATTGTATTAAGAATTTAAAGTTGAAACACACACGTAGTCTGTTCGTTTTTAGTTCTTTTGTTGCTAGATACATAAGAAAGGAATTTGTATGAATTCGATATCCATGTGTTAATGAACACAAGTGTATAAAAAAGAAGAATAATTTAGTTTTCATCTTATGTAAGTAAGAGGAATGTTAAAGAGACTCTTACAAAAGTGGAATTCTTCGTGGACTCTCTACCATTTCATGTTTTTTTTCACAATATTTTATAATGTTGACATATAAATTATCCCAAAAGCATAAAATAGTAGAAAATCCATAAAAAGTCTCACTTTACGATTCTCCTTATCGAAATGTGATTAAAAGTCCAAGTTATTGCCATGGGAGGAGTATATTTGTGAAGGTTGACCATAGCTCTTTAAATAAATCAAAAGCTTCAAATCCTCGTCAACCACTCCAAGTAGGCCCGAGTTGCCAGCTCGAGAGCCCAAAGGCAACGTGACGCAAGGTTGATGTTTGGGCGACGTCAGCCATCATCTCCTCTGCATTTCTGGGCCTCAATCTTACAGCTACTCGACCTCCGTCGTCCTTGGAAGCTGCGGAGATGACCCTCTTCGGACCCAAACCCACTGGAGCATCCGGATCCGTCTTCTTTAAAGGCCAACTTGGCATCGTGGGCTTTCCCAAAGTCGATGTCGTGCTTTCCTGAAGCCGGCGTAGTGACTTCCTCGAAGATGGTTGTTGGAGAAGATGCAAAAGATGCATAATTGAAGAAGAAGTTTTCCGATAAACAAACAAAGAAGGAAGAAGGAAATGAAGACGAAGATGCATAGTTGAAGAAGAAAAATTGAAGAAGAAGTAGAACCAAATCTGCAGAGAAGCAGGAAGAAGGAAATATGCGGAGAAGAAGGAAGAATGAGGAGGATCCGGAGATAAATTAATAATATAATATTAATTATAAATAAATAAAATACTAATATTTTATTGCCTATTGTTAGAGCTATTCAGTGTAAGGGTGGAGATGTAAAAGGCAGTTACTGTTTATTAATTGTAGTTACTGTTCACTGAGTGGATTAAATAGTGAATAGCCTGAGGGAGCCTTTGCAACGGTGGAGTTGCTCCTAAGGGGATGGATCCCCATTTTTTTAAAAAAAATAGGGGCACTCTCTTGATTGTTAGATTTAGTTTTAATGAAATTCTGTGGCCTGTGATTTAATCTCAACCACAAAATTTCATTAAAGCCAAATCTAATGGTTAAGAGGGTGTCCCCAATTTTTTTTTTTTAAAAAATGAGAATTCCTTCCTTTAAAGGGCCTGTATATATACACATTTATATTTGGGTTCGTGTTCGTGTTCTCTTCAAAATTTGTGTCGTCCCATAAGTCATTTTTGAATCACTCCAGCAAGAATTAAACTTGTTTTGTTTTGTTTGAAATTATGCATATAGCACACATGCACACCGTTTGTTAGGTTGGAAATTATGCAATCTTTGATCACCATGTGAATCACAGTAGTCAAGTACCAATCTAATTTTCTTGGCTGTTTGAAACTCAATTTTAGTCTCCGCCCAGCTGTGAATCCAAGAGCCTCAACCCTACGCCTCAATCTGTAACGTGATATCACTCATTGTTAATCCAAGAGCCATCCCCAACACAAATATATATATATATATATGTGTGTGTGTATTTATATATATACACATAGTAATACTAAAAAGAATACTCTTTATCAACTGAAACATTGTGAAATAACGAAGATAGTAAATTCAATCCATCTTACTTTTCAACTTTCTCTCCCCCACTTTCTACATTTTCTCACGTTACTTCCATTTTCAACGATTTTTTTTATTTTCTTTTATATTCTCACTTTAAATTGCACACAAATATTTCAACCGAAAGAAAATTTTAGACACGCATAGTGTGCGCGCTCCATCTAATATATATATATATATATATATATATATATATATATATATATATATATATATATATATAACAAATTCACATGCATCTATCAGCTGAAAAGATCATAAAGCTAATCGTGTTAGTTGTTTTTTTGGTAAAAGGATGATAAATGATTGAGGAAGTTAGCAACATATAAGGCTTGGTCATTGGTCTACCATATTAATCTTACTCTCTAAACCAGCACATGACAATTAGAAAGAATTAGGATCCCGAAATTTAGCCATCACCTGCAAATTAGGTTATTTCTTTCCTACTCAGAGAGTTTAGAAAGAGCTAACTCTACAATAAACTGATCCCTTGTCCCGTATTTATATAATTTTAGTAAATAATAAAAATCATTAAAGAATAAATGCAAGGGGGGACAAAGTCAAAACCCACAAAGAAAAAAAAAGATCATTATCGGATACGCATTAGTTTGTAAAGCGGAATCCATGCAAGCACACACAATCTGTAAACAAAGCAGTATGGACAACCGAGAATTGTGCCAAACCAAATTAGTAGAAGGCATGCCTATGTTAGCAAAACTATCGGCTACAACATTTCCATCTTGAAATACGTGAGAGAAGAAGAAGACAAGGAGGATCAAGATCATTCTAATAGAGAAATAGAAATAATACTAGAAGAGTTACTTTCTAACTACAGATAATGCCAATCCTTTTAAAAAAAAATAAATTCCACACCAATAATAATGAAATAAAGTTCAGTGAAAAGAGGAATTTCAATGGCCAATATCCTAACATAAACCACCAAAAAACCGATTACAACAATCTCTGAAAACGTCCCCTACAAGTGAGAGGATCAAAATTTCCTTTAGACAAACCATTCGTATAAAGTTTAATCCAAAAGTCTCAAGGAGGATATCATAACACAAAAAGAAAAATAAAGACCTTGTGAGGAATCGGCGGAATCCCTAAAAAACAAATAATACGAGCATCCAAACCTGAAAAGCGTGTTAGCTGGTTTGACGCTCAATTCCAAAATTAATTTTCTACATAGAATTTGACTCTTCCGTTCCCCTAAAAGACAAACTATTCATGCATGCGGCCGTACGAGTGGTCTTTGAAAGTCAGCCGTACTTGTTATAAACCTGCACATAGCTTTCCGCTGTCTCTGTGTGAACTTTAGTATCGGTATCCCTCGTCATGGATTTGGATTCCCTCTTGAGCACAAGAAAATAATCCTTCTGATCAAGCAGTGTGGATCGTTAGATTTTTATTTAACGATTATAATTAATATAATTTTAAAGAGATCCTCATATTTGTAGCTGTTAGATAAAAATCCAACAATCTACACTGCTTGATCAGAATGATCCTCTCATTAGGCTCAGGAGAGGATCCAAATCCCCTCATCATCACTTTAATATATTCTAAAATTTTCTCATACACATGCATTGGTGAATGCATGCGTTTTGATGACTAAATCATACGTGAGTAACATGAATAATTGGGACTGTGGAAGGTATGTTATATATGTTTGACTGTACAACAGTTAGTCTTCTTGGGTATGGGATTACAAAGTAGATCCATGCCGAATCGTAACTAGAAGATAAATCGTAATGAAAACAACAGTATGATGAAATTTTTTTAACTGCATGTAAGACTGACTATAAATATGTCTTACTAAAACATAACTATATATTATTATATTTATTTTCTGTAATATTTAATAAATAAGTGATGAATTTACTAACAGCTAAAACAAATGTCAAATTTTCATTATTCCCTTCGCCTTTTTATTCAATAAAATGATTAAAGCTTCACTTTATCATTTTAAAAAATATTTGGAAAAGAATGTGTTTGGTTTATATGGACATCTGTAATTTTTCCTTACAAGTTACGAATGTATAGGTAGTATTTTTGGCACATAGCTAGGAGAACAAACTAGTTATACGTACAAAAATAATTATTAATAGGGCAAATCCGTTACACCATATTTTTACTTAAAATTTAACACAAGTTTTAAACTATTAAACTATCCCACTATCAATAGTTGAGGTTTAACCAAATATGATAATTAATTAATTTGATTTTTTAAAAATAAAAAATTACATTGAAGGTAAAAATATGAAACCTTTCTTCTTCTTTTTTTCTCTTGGTCTTCACCAACAATCTCTTCTAATCCCCATTAACTTTCCATTTCTTTCCTTTTCTTTTCTCTTGGTCTTCACCAACAATCTCTTCTGTTCTCTATTTTTATTGAAAGTTAACCCCAGCTTTAAGTTCATACTTCGTACAGTGCTGCCAAAAAAAAAACTTCCATCTTTCTTCTCTATCCATCCTCACTTGAGATAATTTTTTTGCTTCTGCTAAACGATGTTAAATATTAATTGTGCAAATCATTGCAGAACTCTTTTGAATTCCAGAGATGAATAACAAGGAAGGGAAGAAATAGCGTTGGCTGATAGAACAATTTTGTTTTTTGATACTCATGTCGAAAAAGAGGAACCCTTTTAGTTTCCAAATTACCCGGATTAAAACTAAAGAAGAGCAATGAACCTTTTGTATTTGGAAGATGGTCAAATTTTTTTTAGAAAATTTAGGTTCTTTCACTCAACGTGAACAAGGAAAAGAGACGGAACAACTTTGAAAATCCAATATGAAGGAGTGCCTGCGTAGGGGAGAGAATGTTCTTCCTTGGCCTGCAGTGGTGAATAAAAACTGGAGATGGAGAGCCATTGAGAGTTTTCTTACTTGATTAACCTTTGAAATTCATACCATACGAGGCTTGATTGATTACTGTGCATTTTAATTGTTATTTTGTATATAAGTTAAAAAAAAGTAATAATAATTTCTTATGAAGGGAAATTATAATAACTAATTAGATATCAGACTAAGTCTTAAACATTGATAATGGGATAAGCTAATGGTTTTAAAACTTGTGTCAAATTTTGCGTAAAAAATATGGTGCCACAGATTTGTCCCCATATATGATACTAAAATAGTTGTACAAAAACTTATTAACCTAATGGTAGACAGGGAATAAACTCCGTTTCATATGATTAGCACATTAACACTGATTAGTTTTACACAAACTATATTACTAGAAAAAAATAGTTATGTTATATAATATAGTTTTCGAGCATTTTATGGGGTTGCAAGGGGGATATATATATATATAGTTCAAGTAGTTATAAGTATTTACTTTGGCATTTGAAGTCCTATATTTGTTTCTCTCTCCTTCGCTTTCGTTTCTTGTTAGAAAAGTCCATAATTTTAAGATGTTTATGTAAGACTTGTTATTTTAATTAAGCTTCACCTATGTATCACTGCTAGAATCCTAGCTACTAAATTTAGTCTTGCTGTAATTATATAAAATGGACGTTAATTTGCAACAAAATTTCTCGAGAACACATAATTCTACATGGTATAGGTTTGCCCTCTGCCTCACAACTCTAAAACCCTAGCTTTCCTTTCTTCTCTCCAAACCGACGTTCCTCCCCTGAAAACCCTAACCTTCACTTCCTGTATCAATGTAAGGCAATGATTCTATATATATATATATATATATAGATGCGAGTTTGAAACTTGTTTATGATCATTTAACCCTTATTTCATGTCTATACAAAAATCCTTATTGTGATTGAACTTGTCACTCGACTCATAACCTTCCAAAACACAACCAATATTTGTCCGAACCCCCTTTACTTGTAAGAATACATCTTGGATCAGCCGATTATGTTATGGCATGAGCCCCACTCATCGCGACATGTCCCTGGAGTTGAATATATACCTCATTCAAGAATTGTTTTAATTTTTATTTTTATCCAATCCAATAGAAAAGGCAAATCTCTTATGATACACCAGATCCAGCTTGGTTACTGATAAGGTGAATAGATTTGCCATTTCTTGAAATCTCTCTTCTGATCGATTTCATGAGGATGAATATGTGTAAAAACATAATATTAAGGATTCAACACCCTCTATGTGTAATCTTGTATATAAACATGAAATTTTCTAATTTTTTTTTTATAAAGATGGTTAAGAATCAATACTTTGAGACCGATGTAGAAAGGGGAAAAACAACAAACAAAATGCTAACTCCAGACATCTGTGAGTGTGTATATATACATACATATATATATATATATATATATTAATTGATTTGTTGACCATTAGCTCAATGGCTCGTCCAGCAACTGGGAACATCAGTTTATCCTAATTAAGCATCTCTCTCCTTTCGGATCTCCTTTATGATGCAGTTGCTAAAACCTTATTTATAAATCTTCAGTTTTCAAAAGGTAAAGCTAGCTAGCTACATCAAATCCTGTAGTCTCTGCAATACCGTCGAAGTATCTACTCCAACTCTAGAAATTTTGACCTACAAAGAATCATCACCAAAATAAAATTAATTAATTCCGTTTCATAAATGACCTTAATTAATTGTTTTAGTATTTTTTTTAAGGTTAAAATAAAGGGTTAGACGATATTAGCTTCTCGGATAAATGTTTTAGTACCTGAGCATGCACCGAGTGGAAAACTTTATCGCCTATGGTGGTAAAGCTAGCACTGACAACTTCAGCTCCTTCTTCCTCAAGAACACTGATGACTTCATAAAACATGAAGTTCTTATTCAACCCACTGATCAGCATCACTTCTATGCTTGAACCCGAGTCTCTTAATTCAATAACTGGCAATCTTGAGCCCATCATCGCGGTTTTTTCTGGGTCAATATTGCCAATGTCAGACTTAGAACTGCCTAATTGTGACCTCATTGCTCTCTCCTTCCTCTCTTTCAGATTCTCGATTCTCTCTCTCAGTTTCTTTATATAGGATGCCGCAGTATCAAGCTGATTTTGCTGTGACATGGTATCCTGATCAATAGGGGAAAGGAATATTGCAATCAGTAAAGCCAATAATAAAATTTGATTTCTATTGAAATATATTTAATAAGGATCAACGTTCTCTCATCCCAGATATTTGATATGTTACGTCATTAGATTATTGAATGATTCATATTCACCGTCTTACAACATAACATGTCATAAATGATACAGTGAATCATTTTTCCATTCTTAAGACCTGGTTTGGTACTGAGGTGATTCTGAAAAAAGCTGGTATCAAAAAAAGCTGGGAGCTGTTTTTGTGTTTGGTAAACATTCAGCTTCAGCTTTTTTTCACAGTTTTGGGTGAAAAAAAGCCAAAAACAAGAAGCTGCAAAACCTAACTTTGAAAAACTAGCTTTTTTTCACATCCGTTTTACATAAAAGTTTACCAAACATTATAATACTGCTTTTTTTTTTCAAAAGCACTTTTACAAAAAAGTTTACCAAACACTCTGCTGCTTTATTTCACAGCCGCTTATTCTCACAGCACAACAGAAGCAGCTTTTTTTCAAAGCACAACAATACCAAACCAACCCTAAGTAAAGGGATACTGATCTTTCAAAGCTAGTTAGAGAGGGTGATGACTATATTTGTATACCTTGGAGTTGGTGGTTTTGAAGTGTTGAGGAGGAACAAGTGAAGCAAGCTTGAAGCAGAGACTTTTCATGTGAATTCTTCTGTTTCTTTCCACTGTCTTCCTGTCCGGTTTGGAAGAAGACTCACTGTTACACCTCTTCATCCTCTCTCTCTCTCTCTCTCTCTCTCTCTCTCTCTCTCTCTCTCTCTCTCTAAAAAGAAGCAAAAGCCACAACACCCAAAATCCAAGGAAGCATGAAAAGCAAGAAATAGAGAGCAAATTAAGGGAGAGACTTTGGAAATAAGGAGGAGAGACTTTGGAAATTAGGAGGAGCTTACTGTAACCTGGATGCTTATATATAGTTGAAGCTACTAGTCCAGCCGATATAAGCAAAAACGAGTAAGGGGAACATACACTGAACTTTCGATGTCATTAACCTCACAAGCAACTGGGGCCTGCCCTAGCAGATATAAAGAAAGGTTACGTGACGGGATCTGAATTGGGTAGGACCCATTCTGGTTCTCGTGGATCCGTTGGATTTTGTTTGATCCAAAACGAAATATGATTTAAGGTGTCCGCAGAGGCGGGCTGATTTGCTGACTCTTGACCTTTTGACTGCTTGCTTCTCTGAGAAACCCGCGCTTCCACCGTCCACTTTTCATGTTAAATAAATACATTTTAAAAATATCTGCGTCTCGGTTGGAAGGGTTGTTTTCAAAAAAGAAACAAGTTTATATTTTGCCTTCACGGATCAAATACCTCCGATTATTGTATTTTGTTTTCAAATTAGTTTTGAGGATTTTTTTATTTTTTTTGCTTTTTTAACAGCCAATGTGATGTAGTAAATTTATCCAAATTGTAAGAAGAGAAGAATTGGAATGCAAAGCGAAAAACACATTGTTCTAGTCACTTTTTTTTTTTTTTTCAAATTCATATTTTTCAAACTTTTTTTGATATTTTGTGTTAGTGTTTTACAAAGGGTCATATTGAGTTCTCGTCACAGCTAAATGCGACTGTGACCACTTGTAGCATTTTCATTATTAGGTTAATTATCATTGTTATTGGAAAATTAAGATAGAGTCTCTCATGCCATTTTCAATCGAAAGGGCTAAACATAGCTCCGTTTAAAATTATAACTCTGTAAAACATTGTTTTTAAATGACCAGTATCAGTTCATACTTATATACCATCTCCAACTAAAAAGGCTAATAGCCCCTCAATAGTTTATTAGTTTTAACTTTAATTTATTAGTTCATTTAGATAAACTATCGTTGGATGTTTTCAAATGTAGCCGTTGAATTTGAATCAATTATTGTAATTGAGTAGCTGGACCCAAAAAAAAGGTCAAAAGGGGGCTATATTTGGCTAACCTGATGCCCGTTGGCCAAAAATGGCATGGTGGGTTTTTAGAGTTATAACTCAGTTTTCGGTTGAAGACATATTTTTTGACAAATCAAATCATTTTTTGACTTTTAGACCTTTAGCCCTCTTCATTGAAGATGGCCTTAGCTTTTCATTTTATCTCTCTTGTAACTTATCTTTGATATTTTGTGCTTATTACCCTTAACTAAGGGGTGACGAATAAGTAAAAGCGTTTTTTTTCCATCATTTTGCTTAATCTATCATCTCAGAATCCCACTTCTCCTACGACCATCTTCTCTACTCCATCTTTCATTGTTTTCTTACTGGCCAAAAAGGTTGTTCTTTTGTGGTGGAGCTTTGTACTCTTTTGGTTGTGCAGATAGGTTTGCGTCCATACAACGATTTAGTTGGGTTGTTATATTTTAGAGGGACAAGTCAAAAGATATACTGTTGTGTCGGATCGTGGACTTTGTCAAACCACTCCTTGAAGAAAGTAAATATGTATATGTGCCTCAGCCTAATTATCTACGGGCTTCTTGAAAGAGAATATTAACGTTTCATTTTTTATTGTAATTTTTTTACTGTAACTTTCCCAACATACTTAATTTCAACTCCACTAGAGATAAAATATTTAATAACCTTGACCTCCTCACCAAATTTGATTTAAAAATATATAATGTGACTTTACCGTTCAAAAGACGAAGTGCAACATTGAGTTTAGTTAATATAATTGTATCCGTGTATCACTTCGTATTTGTGAATTCATATTTAACTAAGTCAATGTTAGATAAAAAACAATAAAATTGGTATTTTAGCCGCACCGTGTAGCGAGGGTTTATATAGCGAGGGTTTATATTTTGTGATTGTTCTTGAGTCAATGTGTGACAATTGGTGGGGGAGTATTATGGAACTTAGTTGTACTTGCACCATCCACCAGTTTATGCAATGAGTTTTCACCTTCTCGTCAATAAAAGAAGAAGAAATTTCTATGTCTGCTTATGCTCGATGAAAGAATTCGAGTGCAGTACCACCAGGAAGTCAAGCAAATACACATATATACTGTACACGTCGCAAGGAAAGTCCGTTCATGAATCCATTTATACAATCGATTTTTTTTTTTTAATTATGACATATAGTTATATTGAGTGGTTTTACTTTTGATTACATTAATATTAATATTACTACTACTATTATTATTATTATTTTGTGATGAAACCTTCATATTGCCATGTCGTGCATGTGATAAGATATGCAAGTTAAGGACAACATGTCGTAGTTAATAGTAAGCCGTTGACTTGTTCTTTTGAAATCTTGAGGCGGTATTTAGTTGAACGATATGTAAGCCTGAATGGATGTGATGTGCATGTGGTCAGAAGCGGATGCACACTGGGACTAAGGTATTCCTTGAAATCTTCAAATGTTTTTTACGAGTCCTTTGTACCTACTAAATGTTTGATGTAAAACATGTTAGCCATATAGCTTGCATGGACAACACATGACAAATTCTCTCGATACTACTCATCAAGTGTTCGAACAAATGCCTCAATGAAAAAACTGAATTTGTTTTTTATACGTCTCACACACTATTTCTATCTAAAAAGCTTAGACCTTTAACATTGAGACCATCCAAGACTCAGAATCTCACCACTGCATGTGATAAGATGAAAGTTTGATGTGTGGGTGATAAAATACAAGGTGGAGGACAATAATATGGTTAGTAGAGAGCCAATGTCTTGGTTTTGCCGAAATCTTGACAAAGTCATGCATGTTAGCTTGACGAAATAACAGGCTGGCTATTCATTATCCTTTGGAGTTTGATGAGATCATCATCTTAATGCTCAGTTAAAGTCTAGACTCTAGAAACTAATTATAATTTTTCAGGAAATAATAACGATTTCGTTAGCAATTTTTTTTTTTAATACAAACATTAAGTAGAATATCATGAATTAAATCCAAATGATGATCAAACAAAAAGAACACTAAAACAAAAAAACAAGCCCAAGTTAAACAATCTAATACGGATTTCAGTCACGAGACAAAGATATTGCTGAAGTTTTAGGCAGAAATCACGACGCCAAAAGAGGGAAGTTTGTGTTCGAGATCAGGAAACAATAATGGGCCATATGCAAAGTCTTTCATTACTAATTATGGACGTACGTAATTCACATTGATAGGTACAGTGGTAGATTAGTCGTGTTCATATCGTTTTCGCGTAAAACCTATTATTTTAACAAGTCTTATCATGTTATACTTATTATCTTAACGAGTCTTATCATCTCGTTAAAATTAAGGGGCACTTTGATCTAGGTCCAAAAAATTCAGCTGTTTTTGAATTGGGTTCAATTTTATTTGATTTTCTATTACACCTGTTTTGCCCCTTGAAAATAATTTTTTTTTTAATTCTTTAAATTTGAATTTTTAAAATTTGAATCTTCAAATACATTTATTTACCCATTTTCTAATTAAAAACACATTATTACAAATCTTATAAGTTTATCAAAAATTAAAAGAAACATTGCCAGAGGTAGATAAAAAATAAAATAAAAAATTTGTGATGTAGGTAGAATCTATGATAGAGGTAGACTATGAACAACAACCTATTGTATGGATAGATAATACAAAATAATCTGTGATACAGATAGACTATGAACAAAAACATAGTGTACAAGTAGAAAACACAATTAATTTGTGATATGTAGGTTGATAAACACAATTAATCTTAGATAGATTATCAACAAAATATGTAATATATATAGGTAGATAAATACAATTATTCAACAAAAAAAAAGGACAAATGATATAGGTAGATAAAAACCAAAAAAAAATCGTGAAGAAAAATAATATTGAGGGAGGAAACACTAGTGAAAATGCTATCGAATTTCAAAGTTAAAAAAACATGAGATGAAGAACCCAAAACACAAGATTACTGGGCAAAATAACGCACTGTAAGGGAGAAACAAGAAAAGAGAAATGAATGGTTTGGGAAATGAGAAGAAAAAAAAAAAAGATTTAAATCCTAATCCTATAATTAAGGATAAGTGTCACATCCTCGCCCGGGCCCCCACCACATCCTCGGTTCGACTCTGGCGTAGCACGATATTGTCTACTTTGGGCTCCAACCATGCCCTTATGGTTTTTCTTCTGGGAACTCACACGAGAACTTCCCAGTGGGTCGCCCATCCTGAGAATGCTCTCACGCGCTACTCGCTTAACTTTGGAGTTCCTATGGAACCCAAAGCCAATGAGCTTCCAAAAGGCCTCATGCTAGGTAGAGATGGGAATATACATATAAGGCTTACGTGATCCACTCCCCTGGGCAATGTGGGATCTTACAATCCACCCTTCTTAGGGGCCCGACGTCCTCGTCGGCACACACGCGGTCAGGGTTAAGCTTTGATACCAAATTGTCATATCCCGTCCCGGGCCCCCATCACATCCTGGGCTCAAGTCTGCCGTATCATGATATTGTTCGCTTTAGACCTCGACCACGCCCTCACGGTTTTGTTTCCACCCCCTTAGGGGCCCGATGTCCTCGTCGGCACACACGCGATCAGGGTTAGGCTCTGATACCAAATTGTCACATCCTGGCCTGGGCCCAAACCACATCCCGGGTTCGACTCCGCCGTAGCACGATATTGTCCGCTTTGGGCCCTGACCACGCTCTCACGGTTTTGTTTCTGGGAACTCACACGAGAACTTCCCAGTGGGTCACCCATCATGGGAGTGCTCTTGCGCGCTACTCGCTTGACTTCGGAGTTCCTACGAAACCCGAAGCCAGTGAGCTCCCAAAATGCCTCATGCTAGGTAGAGATGTGAATATACATATAAGGCTTACATGATCCACTCCCCTGGGCAATGTGGGATCTTACAATAAGATTAACATTAATCACAAACGAAAAAAAATAGTAATTACTTAATTGGTCAATTTAAGGGTAAATTTGGCAAGAGAATACAAATAAGCTTATGTGGACAATGAATCATTGGACCTAACCCAAAAATTAAACAAAATTGGACTATAACTAATAATGGCTCATAAAATTGGACTCGTATTAAGTTTCCCCTAAAATTAATAAGTTAAATGACCCTAGTCCCGTTAAGAAATGAGAAAATTAAAATTAACGGGTGTATCGTCCTTTATTATTCATTACTGTAACTATTGTTTTTAATGGTTATTTCTCATTCTTTATTTTTGTATCTGGAAATTCAAGTATGATTTAATTGCAATGTCCATCGTTCTTTAAAAATAAACATTGACATGTACCAACTCTCAAATTGAAACGTACCTATACTAATTTAAAACATAGTCATACCGAATTACAATGTATGCTTACTAAATTGCAATTTGCCCATGCCGAATTGGAACGTACTATTAGTTTGAAATGTACTGGTAGTTTAGGTTACACATAACTTGCCGTTAGGTTTTCACATACTAAAATTATAATAACATAAACATATTAGTAACCTGGCATGTATCTAAACAAAAAATAAATAACATATCAAAATACTAATTTGCACACACATTTGAATTACATGACGTTACAATAATGCACCAATTTATTGGTACACTATTTTTAATATACATGGGCATGCATATATATATATATATATATATATATATATATATATATATATATATCATGTATGTAATATCATTTGGAGTACATTAGTATGTTTAAAATATCACCATTTAGTTTTCTTTTGTTAAAAAAATCGTCTTTTTGCACCCACAATTGAATGTCTTTTTTGTTATTATAGAAATTTTATTTTATTTTTTATTTTTTTTATTTTGAAATATTTTGAATTAATGGGACATAAATTAACTGTAACATCTCATATCGTCCAGGGGAGTGGATCCTCTATGCCTTATATGTATATTCCCATCTCTACCTAGCACGAGGCATTTTGGGAGCACACTGGCTTTGGAGTTTATCGTAACTCCGAAGTTAAGCGGGTTCGGGCGAGAGCATTCCCAGGATGGGTGACCCACTGGGAAGTTCTCGTGTGAGTTCCCATAAACAAAACCGTGAGGGCGTGGTCGGGGCCCAAAGCGGACAATATCGTGCTACGGTAAAGTCGAGCTTGGGATGTGGTAGGGGCCCGGGTCAGGATGTGACATTAACAATATCTTCTTTTGCAGATATTAGGAATTTTTTTTATATTGGATTAATTGTAAATTAATTATAATAACAATTTGTGAAATTTGAAATTAACCAATAAATTTTAATTAAAATTATAGAAAAGTAGTTTGAACAAATCTCTAAAAGCCTTAGATGTTTGGTCCAAGAAACTCAAAAAACAAGCATCTAGATCAAATGACCCTTAAGAAATTATATTCATAGAATTTGCACATACTACATTGCCACATAAATATATTTTATAGTATGTTTTTTAATAGTTTAAAATTATTAAATTACTTTTCTCAAAAAATTATTAAATTAATGTTTTCTTATCATGTAACGGTTCACTCACGTCGCATGTATACATGGACCGATGTGTTATCTTAACAGGTGATTATTGTGTTACCTAAACGACCTGAGTTATTAAAGTGTTAACCCGAAACCTATTAATTTTGTGTTATTTCAATCGTGTCAGGTTGATTGGTCATTTAAAAAATTGTCAGTCCTACCCATGCATAAACAACAACAAAAAAATAGAGCTAACCGTCCAAATAATGTGAACAAGTGACTACATTCATTGTATTGCCATTCCAAATATTTGCTATATAATGGTGATCGATTTCGGTTCCAAATGCAACACGGCTCTGCTTTATTACTTGCCTTTTACACCAACCAGATGACCGACACTTAGCCTCCCCTCATGTTAACTTTTTATCAACAACAACACTAAACTTATAGCTATGAACTTATGCCACAATTTAAGGTCTCACCAAACACGATTGGCTGCGTTCATTCTATTGTGACTGTGTTATGCCACATTAGGTCACTATCCCATCATAATTTTCCTCTTTCTTTCGGCATGTTTTAAATAAAGTGAGATTCTATCATAAAACTAATTGTTAATTGATAATCTATTGAAATCAAAGAGGAAATGAATAGAATCTAGAGAGCGAATTTAGAGAGAAATAATCGAAGAGAAAGATGATTATCTGTGGTTTTTTTTTTCTTTTCTCCTTTAGCTATAACTAATACAACTGATAGACATTAAGGTATTTATACCCGGATATACAAAGCTACAACAACTACACCAAGCCACTAATATCATGACACATGTCATTCACACACTTACAGTTGTCATCCTCTAGCCTAATTACTCTATTATCCCTATTCATATTCATGCTTGGGATATGGGTCCTCTCCATATTCATGTATCTTAATCCACCAAATTCATGAATCCGTGCCGTTGAAATTTGATCTAACAGCTACAAACAGGGGCCCACTTTAAAAGTTATAATAACTTTAGCCGTTGGATCAAATTTCAACGGCCCGGATACATGAATTTGGTGGATTAGGATGCATGGATCCGGAGAGGACCCATGTCCTCATGCTTGGAGGAACGCATGAGATTGTGGCAATGATATATGAGAACTGAGGATAACAGAGTATTTTTAATAAGCACATCTGCATAATGATTTGCAGAATAGACAAACTGAAGGTGCCAGGTTCCTTGATGTACACATTCTTTGACAAAGTGACAATCAACTTTTATGTTCTTTGCTTTGAAGTGAAGAACTAGATTAGTAGCTAAAGCCATTGTAGATAAATTATCACAATGAAAAACACGAACATGAAGAATTGAAATATGCAAATCAAGTAACAACTGCATAATCCAAACAACTTCATATGTGGTAGTGGCCATGGCTATGTACTCTGCCTCCGTAGAGGACCTAGAAACATTGTGTTACTTTTTTGAACACTAAGAAATAGGATTGTTGCCAAGTAAATCATAAACCTTGTAGTTGATCTTCTGTTATTAGGATCACCAACACAATTTGCATTAGTAAATGCTCTCAAATCCAAGTCTTTAGGCCTAAAAGTAATCCCAAAATCTATAGTGTCCTTGGCACATCGAAGGATTTTTTTACTGACATATAGTGAGACTCTAAGGGATTGTGCATCAATTGACAAACATGATTAACGGAGTAGGCAATATCTAGGCTAGTGAAGGTTAAGTACTGTAAGGCGCCGACAATATTCTAAAATGTGCAGGATCTAGAAGAAGAACACTACCAGAGTTGAGAAGCTTTTGATGTAAATGACAAGGAGTAATGTAAGGTTTGTAATCAAGCATATGAGTTTTGGTCAAAATATCTTTGATATATTTGGTTTAATGAACAAACAGAATGTTGTGTATAATCAATCTGTAACTCTAGAAAGTAATGCAAGATTCCCAAATCATTCATATCAAACTCGGCATATAGTTGAGACATGACAGCTTCAATAGATGACACATTATTTTCTATCAAAATTATGTCATCAACATAAGGTAGCACCAAAATTAGAGTCATCCTTGTCATGCTTCACAAAGAGATGATGATCAACATAAGATGCTATGAACCCTTAAACCATGTAGAAAATTGGAAAGTTTCTCATTCCAAGTCCTAGAAGCCTCTTTTAAACCATACACAATTTTGTAACTTTATAGACAAAATCAGGATGAGTGGAATCTAGTGGTTAAGCCATGTATACTTTTTCTGTAACATCCCACATCGTCCAGAGGAGTGGATCCTCTAATTCTTATATGTACATGCCCACCTCCATATAGCACGAGGCCTTTTGGGAGCTCACTGGCTTCGGGTTCCATCGGAACTCTGAAGTTAAGTGAGTTAGGGGCGAGAGCATTCCCAGGATGGGTGACCCACTGGGAAGTTCTCGTGTGAGTTCCCAGAAACAAAACCATGAGGGCGTGGTCGGGGCCCAAAACGGACAATATCGTGCTACAACGGAGTCGAGCCCGGGTCGGGATGTGACAATTTGGTATCAAAGCTAATCCATGGCCGGAAGTGTGCCGACGAGGACGTTGGGCCCCTAAAGGGGGTGGATTGTAACATCCCACATCGTCCAGGGGAGTGGATCCTCCTCTAAGCCTTATATGTACATGCCCATCTCAATATAGCACAAGGCTTTTTGAGAGCTCAATGACTTCGAGTTCCATCGGAACTCCGAAGTTAAGCGAGTTGGGGGCGAGAGCATTCCCAAGATAGGTGACCCAATGAGAAGTTCTCGTGTGAGTTCCCATAAACAAAACCATGAGGGCATGGTCGGGGCCTAAAGTAGACAATATTGTGCTACGGCGGAGTCGAGCCTGGGTCGGGATGTGACATTTTCCTTCAAAGTACCATGTAGAAAAGCATTTTTAACATCCATTTGCAATAATTTCTAGCCAAATTGAACATCCACGGCTAGAATTAATCTAACTGTCACTGTGACAATCTTCATCTTTTGACCCATGCATATAGCCAAGAAAATGAAAAATTATATGTTGTCAGCTCTTGCCTTTGGCTTTGGAGTCAGCGGCAAACTTCTTGAAAATCATTCTTCGTCTCTTCCCTCTCACTTTTCGTTTACTTTATTTGGTGTTGAATTGTCGTCGTGAAACATTGTAGTCACCGTAATAGTCATTGTCTTTTAACCCACGCACACAGTTAACGCAAGGTTTTGGATCCAATTATCACATTCGATATATGGTTGAAACGAGCAGCCATATAAGATGTCGAATTGCATCGAGATCGAATTTAGTCAATACGACACTTTGGATTAAGCCAATGCATGGATATGGCTTTCGAATGTCCGAAGGATGTGGAGCGGCAACACAATTTTATCCTTTTATTTTGTTTCTGTTTAATAATTTCCAGGAGTTGTCTTGGAGTTTGGTTTGATATCTCTGCAAGAGAGTTTGCTAGTTGATTGCTCTCTATAGGAGAATGCTTGATTTTAATTTATGTTTTGGTGTGCTACCTCTTTTGGATCTATGTGTGAAGGTTGGAACTATTTGATTTGCTGGATCTACTTCATTTAGTGTTCTCACATGATCTCCGTATAACACAAAGCTTAACTATTTTATTGATGTGTAATAGTGCAGTTGTCAATGACCTCGGACGACTGCTTAATGTCTACTCATTGCTTTGCAATTAGTAATGCTTTATTATAATATTTTTAGATCTAGTTGCAAGGACCCTTTTGGGACCGAGTTCTTCGTGATATGTGTTTGTAATGCTTTTTTGTATCAATGAATGAGATATCATACTTTTCATTATAAAATAAAAAAATAAAAAAAAAATGTTGCAAGTAAGAAGAATATTTTCTCTCATCCCCTCTCTCTCTCTTACCCCCACAACCTTTATGAGACCATCTTTAACTCTTAAAACCTAAAGTTTTTAACTCAGAAATTTTATGTTTTAACCCACAAATAATTTTTTTGCCAAACCTTATGGGCTAAATTTTTAGTTCTGGATTATTAAAGAATAAATTTAGGATAATTTTTCCAAAAATAACTTTAAAAAAAAATTATGTAGACTATCCTAATTTAATTTTATGAAAATTTTAACCTAAAAATATTTAGATTCCAATAAATATTGAAAAATCCACTAAACTGACACCATAAAACTCGTAAAACACTGAAATAATACGAAACATATGAAAGAAAATTTTAATTTTTTTTTTCGTTGGGTTTAAATTTGAACCGTTATATCTTTCTTTTTTTACCGTTAGATTTGATTATATTAAAACTTAACTATTGGATTCAATGAATTTATAAATATAAAAAATACACATATATGACGTGCTAACTCACTAATACATGGAGAATTCGAGCCTATATTTGCCACATAAATGAGTTTTCAGTTAAAACTCATATTTAGCCCAATGGTTGGAATAAGTTGGGATAGATTTAAAACTTAAATTTTAAGTTTTACTCCAAGGATTTAAGTCTGATGAACGGAAAAAAAAAATCATAAATTGACTTCCAAAATGATTAATTAAAAAAGTATTGTTATGTAAGGGGTGACGCAAACAATATTGGTCATTTTCTTACCCTTCACTATCCTTCACTGTTCTCTTCTCCTTCTAAGTCAAATTAAACAGTTCCTCAGCGAGCAATGCAAATTGTAGCAACAAAAGTAAATGTCATTTATGGTATGCTCAACTACTAAAGCATGCTAAAGGAAAATTAAACATGTCCTACCCTTGTTTGAATCAAATCTTGCGCGATTGATATATCTATATTCTACAAGTATTTGCTTTTGTTAAATTTGCGTGTTAATAATGTCTGTTGGATCATGTATTATGGCCTTTGGAATACGGAGCAAAGCGCGGCATGGAACAGTTCAACGGGGATAAAACCACAACAGATACCCAAATTCAATCACGTGACTATTTAGTATTATTCCGTGCTGGGTTTCACTTTTACCATATGGCTGAGACTTTTTTGTACCAAGGCATCTTTTCACACCAAAATATGTTCTCTCCCAATGATGATTTTTCTTTTATTTGGCAAATCAGTTCCCCCCATTCACATTTCACGTCAAGATCCTGCGTTTCGTTTTACTTTCAAACAGTTGGCTTTGATTCTGAAATATTACAATATTTTTTTGGAAAATTTTTGTTCTATATTTAAATATACTTCAAAGAACTCTAGTTAGGCATAGAGAAAGGATATTGGTATCAACACATCTATTTTTAATTCTTACACACTCCATTATTTTCGATCGTTTGATGGAATGAATAAAAAAGTTAGGGCCGAAAATTACCAAAGTGAAATTTTTTGAAATGATGACATTCGAAAAAATATATATATATATATATTTAAAATTTTCATATGAACTAAAATTTTATGCGATTTGTAATACCAACATTCGAAAATCATTAATTTGTCATCTCACCATAAAAGATCGCTATAATTTTCTAATTTTGCACTTTAGAAAATTCGTCTTTCATGTACCTAAATCAGTGAAGGGAATTTGCCTACCCTCCTATATTTATCTCACCCCCTTTTCGTTCTTCCTTTTCTTTTTGCAATTCTTTTCTTTTTTTACAGCGAGGATAGGAGATTTCATTAATCATAAAGGGAACATACTACACAGCAGGCAAGCAAAATGCATTGCCACAGTTAGACACTTTCATCCACTAACAAATTCGGAACGAGATCAAGTGGCTCCTCAAACCAGAAACAAGAAGCGGTCTCCATTCGAAGAGTATGACGCGCAAGACGATGCGTGATTTCATTGACTTGGCGACAAGTGAGGGCAACTGAAGCCCCAATGGACCTAAGCAGTAACGCCTTTGAGTCCTCCACAATATGTTCCACGGTAGACGTATCAGTTGAGTAATCTTGCAAAGCTTTCACGATCAGTACAAAAACATATTTGAAGTAGAAGGTGGTGGTTTTTCTTTGGGGAACAGCTTTCAAATATCACTAGTGGAGTGATTGTTACACTCCCAATCTCTCATTTTGTACTCACTCACTTTATTTTTGACTTTTTGCTTCTTTTGTCATTAAGTTATTATTAATGTTAGAAAAAAAAGTAAGGAGAAAGAGAAGAGAAACTCTAGGGAAAAACAATAGCCGCAAGAGAAGAGGAGGACCTCTCATTGTTCACATTTGAGTCTTAATTCTAAATATTATTAGAGTTCTATTTTAAGTAGAACTAGAATATGTAAGCTTTAAAATTTAGTTTTTTTTTTTATATTTTGTAACTACTTTCATTATAAAATAAAGTGTATATGCCTATATTGTAAATCCTAAAAGATAAATAAAATAACGAAATATTACCGTATTTCTTCTTGACATCAAGAGCTTGGTTTTGATCTGAATTCTAAATAGTAAATTGTGTGTACAATTGCTGTATTTTTAGCAATTGTACCGTGTATTGGTTAGTTGCAGTGTGTGCTTGTCTGCTGTTTCTCGGCAGTGTCCCGTGTTTGAAACTGGTGCAGCTTACCAACGTGTGCTTGTTGGTTTGATAAAGCAATCAGTATGTTCTGTAATTTCAGTTTTGGACATAGTTTTAAGTGTGCTGTGCTGCAGTCAGTGTTGTAATTGCCGCTGATTATTGGATGAGGATCCCATCCGAATTCAAATGGTGGGGATCTTAGGGATCCTCATATCCTAGTTGTTCATTATATCGTGCAATCAGTTTTTGTCAGGTACTATTTGTGTTTAATTTTAAATAATAAAATTCAAATGATTTCTGACCGCACGATATATGATCAACGGTTAGAATGTGAGGATCCCTAGGATCCCCACTGTTTGGATCGGGATGAGATCCTCATCCTTGATTATTGCAATTGCTGACCCAAATCCTTTCTGAATTCTTTTAAGGATTTTGATGATTCGTGAATCATGTCCGTTCATCGTACATCGTGTAGTCAGTTTTTCTTAAGTACAGTTTATGTTTATTTTTAAATAAAAATGTTTAAAATAATTTCTGATCACACGATATACGATGAACGAACATGATTCATGGATTCCTGAAATCCTCACAAAGAAGATCCGGCAAGAATCCGAACTGATTGCTAACTGCAATTGCTGTTCTTTGAAAAATGATCCTCACCGGATCATTTTCCTAGGGATCCAGCAATTGTGTCTGATCATCAAACTTCATTATGATTTGCCTGTGCGATTTTGGCCAACCTTATTTGATGACGATTATTAACTGCTATTAGTGGATGACTTATATGGTACGGGTACACAGCCACATGACATCTCGTTTCAGTGAAACACAGACATATGGACAAAAACTTACATATGTTTTATTTAATTGGCACAGGACGCCGCAATGGCGGTGTACTTCTTCTATTAATGACTCTTATCTGCTATTATGCGCAGTTGGATCATTAAAGATTGATATTCTCCTTATCCATTGATGAGTCCATATTATACCATATATTTTACCCTATTCTTAGTATTAATTTATTGGTTATTTTGGTAGAATTTTGATACTTTGTTATGTATTTTCAATGTAGGACATTTGACTTTCTCTTAAGCAAAAAATGATCAAATGGATGAATTTTGGAGTGATTCCAATTGTAGGATGTTCGTGAGTTTTTCAAGATGATTGTAGCAAAGTTCCAGATTTATCTACCAAGCCGTTTGGCCATGGCAAAGAAAAGAAGGCCCAGCGTGCAGCTTTCTTAGATTAACGTTTCTAGACGTTTTGGGTATCTTGGAGGTCTAGATAGCATAATTTGAGGAAGATTCCTTCTAAGAATTTGTAGTGGACATCTGAAGTTTTCAAAAGAGATTTTTTGGGACCAAATCGAAGTTGAGTGTGGCTTCGATTCATGGTGGTAGTTATAGTTTACGGCTATGGTTCAATTTAGCTTTTGGGTTATGTGGGCTTGAACAGGGATTATGCTGGATTAGTTGTTTCTACAGGTGTTGTATGCTTTAGTTTAGTCTTTTGAGGTTATTGATTTTGCGGTGATGTTAAAAAATTTATCTTGTGCATTGTCTTTTATGTACTTTTGGACCTTTATTAAGGAATGTTGTTTTTTAAATATAATATTAGCAAAAGAAAATGAAAGAGCGCAACAATCACTTCTTACATCACTACCAGTATAACAACACAACATATTGATTACTTTACTTGAGACTATTTGCTCTCACCATAATAAGACACTATTGACAACTTTGACAATATATCGATGAGACTCTCTTATTCTACCGTATGATAAAAGCTGGCTAGGCCACAAGTTGGACGGTTCTTTTGAGTATCATCTTTAGGAAGGTCAGGAGTTCAATCATCCGCTTATAAAAAATCCTTTTTGGGAGAGCTTTCCATAAAAACAATGACCCAGCTCGGAGTGATACCCCACTACTACCCCTTTTTTTATTTTTTTAAACACAGATACTGTGATAGTGCTATTCAAGACCCAGTTTCATGTTATCCTAAATTGAAGAGGGAAACCTGGAAAATGGTGTGGCCTAGTTCATATAGAGTTTCAGGAAAGCATATATATTTAATCTGGTGTAGCAGACAGCAGCAACTGGCTCCTTTCAGTGAACCATGTCATTGTGTCTTCAGAGATCAGTTACAGAAAACAGGGGGAGTGAGATTTATATCAACATATTCAAAGGGACTCGAACATCGAAAGGTAGCTGCAGCTAGCTGAACTAGATAATGTTAAGTTTGAGTTCACATATGGGGTTTGGTGAATCCCAGAGCTTCTAGTTTATAATACTACTAAGGCAAAGATGCTTCATATTTTTGGCTTAAGTTGCTCACTAATTTTGTGCAGCGTGCATTTCAGTTACTAGTCCCTGCTACATATATAAAGCATCACTAACCAACAATATATCTAGTTAGTAGCTGCAGCTACAAATTATTAAGAGGCCACCCCTTTGTTTTCTGTGATAAAAAAAGGGGATAGAAGCTCGAACAAAGAGAGAACGTATGCAACAACGGCTCTTGACTTGGCAATTCCTATGGGGGGTGGCCTCGCAGTCTCGGTGGTGGTTTGCGGTACGTCTGGTTTGCTAGGTTACTGACGGAGGGGGTGTCAACGGGTGGAGTTTGCGATGGGGTGGCCTTGTGTGGAACGGAAAAGGGGAAGAATAGTTGAAAACCAAGGTACGCTCTACAAACAAAGGATTACGAAGAATGCCGAGACGTCTACATAACTCAAAGAGACTATATCTTTACTGACTTATTCACAAGTGGATAACAAACTTCATATTTATAATAAACTAAACCCTAATCTCTAAACGAAAACCTAATTCTAATAGGCTGGACCCAAATCCTAAATTAAACTTATTATTTTCCAACAAGAATGATAGGGAACAGGAGGGTTTCCAACTTTTCACATTTTTTTCTTTCAAAATTTGTTGGCGATTTAACTATTAGCGTCCCTATGAAAAAATTTGACTGGCACATGTGCATACATGTGGAACCAATATTTGTTACTTCATCAATTAACAACCAATTTTACAGAAAACGTAGATTTAAAAATGATGTATGAGATTACAGTTGCACTTAAACTTAGAGATGCAAACTGTAATTTATCCAAATCTAAGTTCGACTGAGACAAGGCTGTAGTGGGCTGAGCTGGAGACTTGGATGTTTATGACCTGGATTTTCTGGGCTTTGGAGTGGGGCCAGTGGGCTTCGTTGGAGGAATTTGCCTTTGGATAGAAGACGGCAATTTGCTTATTGTACTTCAGGAGGTAAACTACATGTCGTATCAGCTCCAATTGGTCTGCGCCTATTGGCTTGGATTTGGTTGGACGAAGTGAAGACTGAATGAAATACAGAGAGCAAGCACAACCAAAAGTAGTGGTTTAGTTAGTTAAGACTCACTCCGCCCCCCAAACACCCGCCAAAAATGCTAGCAACATCTTCCTCCATTAAACCCCGCCCTCCTCCTCCTCCTCCTCCTCAAAGTCCATCGTCAACAACTCAAAACCCCATCAATTCGTTCCTACCCATCAGCCGCCGCAGCCTCCTCGCCGCGCTCACGGTCTCCACCGCCGCCGCAACCCCATTTGCACACAATTTTCTCAGCCCCATGTCAGCACAAGAAGCAGCCTTTGCTCGTGGCCTATTCCAGATGCCCCCAGTCAGGCTCACCAACCGGTAATTCAGCAAACCATTTTTCGTTTATACATGAATTGCAGTTTGGTTTATGAGAAAATTGAATAAAATCATGGATAACAAAGTAATGGGTTTTGTGGGATGTGGTTTGTATTGCTATTTGTTTCCAGAAAGCTGGAAATTTTTGACCCCATATTAGCTTTACTAGTGACCAAGTGATATATCATATATGATGTTTAGGGTAGACTGATAGTAATTTTCACGCTCCCGTTTTCTCTTCCTGAGTCTATATTTATTTATTCAATCTAACGGCTAGAAATAAAGAGAGAACTGCAGAGGAGAAAAATGAATGTGAAAATCATTTCCGGTGATGCTAATATATAACCATGGTGCCATTGCATTAGCTGCTTGATGAATATTCTTTTGACTGTTGTTTTTGGGTGAATGGAATTGGAAGGTATTTTCTGGTGAGGGCAGGGGAGTCTGAGTACGAGAGCATAGGAGTAATCAACACGAATCCGGTTGCAAAGACTTCTGTCGATAACGGATTGTCAGAGAAAGGGAAGAAGCAGGCAGTGAGGTCAGCTTTCGATTTGAAGGAAATGGGGGCTTGTGACAAGAACTGTTGGATATGGCCTTCTATCACTCAGAGAGCTTACCAGGCCGCAGAGATCATTGCAGCCGTTAATGGGGTCAGTCGAAGGTGCGCAAGTTAGTATTATGAACTATGAACTCTAGTGCTTCATTTGTTACCAAATTAGAACTAATTTACTAAAGAGACTGATTAAAACCGTTTTCTGACAACCTAAGATGCTTATGAATATAGTTGACAGAAAAACCAAAAGTGTTTTTTGGGTGCTCCTCTAGGAAGCTCTAAGGTTTTTAATTTTCGACTGGTTCATAATAAAAGTACTTATAGTATTCAAAGGGGAGGCCATTTTCCCGAATCAAACTCATTGTTTCCATGCATTTTAATCTGAATTGGTAGCATGATTTTCGAAATTTCGAGGCCAACTCTGAATGATAGCCACTGTGGACCATGCTGATTGAGTATACCTCTATAAATCTATCCAAAGATGTTGGCTTTGTGCAATCATCATGCATTTCTGTTTGCAGTTATATCGTCCCAGAGTATAGCTTTCTCGACGCCCGTGGATTGGGGGCTTATGAAGGAAAGAACCTAGAAGCTGTTTCAGAAGTACCATTTCCAATGAACATCCACACTTTTGTTCTCTCAACGAAGTAGAATATATAGTGATTGATAAGCAAGTATGATCAGTAATTTTGTTAATGCACCTCAGGTATATGCATCAGACACTCTTTCTCCCGCAATCAAGCCTCCCCCCATTGATGATGGAACCCCAAACGAGAGCGTCTCAGATGTATTCGTTCGGGTGATACAGCTCATGTCCATACTCGAGACTCAATACTCCGAAGACACTGTGATCATTGTCTCACCAGATTCAGACAATTTGACTGTCCTGCAAGCTGGTATAATTGGACTTGACTTGCGCAGGTAACTCAATACTCTCTTCCTTAACACGATCACTATCGTCATAACAAGAATCTGTGATTGTTATCGAGCATTGTAAGTGCTAAAATGTCGTGATTTTTTTTTGAGTTTCAGGCACAGGGAACTTTCTTTTGCACCAGGAGAAGTCAGATTTGTTGATACCAATAGTGTACCTACTTACAAGCAACCTGCATCAGCTGTGTATAAATGCCTAAAACCACCAAATTGTAACTAACGTTATTTCCTTTGATAGACTGAACTTTATCGGGCTTGCAAGAGGCTTGTATCTCATTTGGTTAAGTGTATTCACTCCTGTGCAGTTGCACTGGAGGTCCTGAGTTTGATTCTCCCTTCCCCAATTTTGCTCACATTAACAGAAGTATTGCCCTAGGGTTGTGATTCCAGACAATTTAGTAATAGAAATCTAATTATGATTGTCCTCAATCGAACTTCTTCCTTTCTTTTTAATCCTTTTAGTTTCAAAAAAATTTGAAGGATGTTGGATAGGCCTGGGCCTATTCTTGTCTCTTTTTGGCTCCGTCAGCACAGTTTATCGGCAGAGCCAAGTATAAGGCTCCAATAAGCTATAACTTAGGGTTCATTAAGCCTAAAAATACGAATTGTTTGACCTATTTTATGATTTTTTTTATAATTGTGGTAGCCCTCCTAGAAAATGAAAAGTTTGAATCTTAAGAAGTGTTTTTAGGGAAAATAAGAGCTAATAAATGTTAAATAAACTCATCACTTTAACCATACTAAAATTTAATAAATTAAGACTTCTATACAATAATATATTCATTTGAAAGTTTGAAGGCTAGAACCTAAAAGCAGACTATAAAATTCTTACTTAAATTACATAGCTTTACGTAGGCAACGAAAAAAATTGAGCATTTGATTTGGTAGTAATAATTTTAACTTAACCCACCAACCTAATAATTCCTGGCTCTGCCGTTGCATCTCATCCCTGTTGCTGCTTGTAGAGGTCTCCCTTCCGTTTAGGAAGTGGCGTCGGCCACCATGGGTGCAGATATGGAAAGACAACTCGTCGTTGTAGAACATGATCATAAGTGAGCTCAGTTTTCCAAACCACTTTTACCGTTTTTGCGCCAATGTTATACATAACAACGTATCCAGATAATTGTAGATATAAGATATCCTCATTATTTGGGTCAAAACCGAACGTCCTTACCTTTTTCTCCTTCGATTCCATGGTCAATGGATTTTGCGAAATCATCCAGTCCAGGGAAACTCTGCCTACTAAATACCAATATTTGCCAGCGTTATTGGCCTCTTCATCTTCCAAGTACTCCCAAACACTCAGAAAAATTGGACAGTTTCGATTTTGAGTGAACTGGCACATTCGCATACAATATCCTTTTCGAGATCTTGCTTTAATGGAATCTAGGATTTCAAAATATGAATGGATGGGAGTGATGAACTGATCATCTTGAGGCCTACGAATGCAATGCCATTTAAGATGTTCAATATCCAAATCGATCGCCCAGCCAGCGTTAAAGTTCCACCAATATAGATTTCCATTGAAAGCAACCGCTGTGCGATTCAAACTACTAAGTGAAAATCCTATTTTGTATAAGAAAATTTGTTCCATCCATTTACCAGTCTCGGAAGTGAAAATCTCGAGCTTTATTTCCAAAGGCGGCGGCAAGGATGAATGAGTTAATCGTACGATCGTGTACCTCCTCTCAACGTTAAGTTGGAATGTATTACTTTTTTCCTTTCGGCTATCATTGCCATCTTCTCTGCATTCCTTCTTATAGTAGTAGGGTTCGCAGATGAATCCGACCCACGCTTCCTCTTGGCAGCATTGATGAGAAAGGGAAGGAATGGCGTCCCATTGCTTGGTGGATGGATTGCAGACGTAGTAGTCTGAACTAGTCTTGGCTGCGCAGCATAATACTAAGTCCCGACATGCCGCTACTACAATTGGTTCCTTGTCTGGTGTGTCGACAGGCCTTTGAAAACAAGGGAGGAAACTCAAAGAGAAGCTGCGGGGGCGGCCTTGGTTTTCCGGCATCAGAAGAGGCTGCTCGGACATGGTAAAGAAATCCCTCGCATCTTTTGGATTCGTGAAGATCAAAGTAGTTGGCTCCGGGGTCTGCTTTTCATCCTGGACACACAAAAAGCATAAACGAAAGTAATCATCAGAGAGGAGACTGAACCAATGCTTGGAAACACACCTGCATCGAACTGCGGATTCGTGGGGGAGTCGACAAAGGATTTCCACCAATACAAAATCAGGGAGATCATCAATATACAACATGAGCTTTATCGTTTGATCGATGTAGTTGTGATTGTGCAGATTGCTTGATTGCTAATGGCTCTTATTAATATATAGTGTGTTTGTGATCCTGGTCATATTTGGAAAGATATCCGTTATGAAATAGGATGATGAAGAACAATCAAATTAGAATGCAAATTGGAAACCAACTAATAGGATTACATTATTTATTGATTAGGCTAAACTAGATCCAAACGATTCGTCAAATCCTAATTCAATAAAAATTCTTCTTTTGTGGGATGTGGTTTGTATTGCTATTTGTCACCAAAGCTGGAATTTTTTTACCCCATATTAGCCTTACTAGTGACTAAGTGATATATCATATATGATGTTTAGGGTAGACTACTTGTAATTTTCACGCTCTCGTTTTCTCTTTCTTGATTCTATTTCCATTTATTCAATCTAACGGCTAAAAATAAAGGGAGAAGTGCAGAGGAGAAAAATGAGTGTGAAAATTATTTCCGGTGATGCTAATGTATAACCATGGTGCTATTACATTAGTTGGTTGTTGAGTATTCTTTTGACTCTTGGTTTTTTGGGTGAATGGAATTGGAAGGTATTTTCTGGTGAGGGCAGGGCAGTCTGAGTATGAGAGCATAGGAGTAATCAACACAAATCCGGTTGTGAAAACTTCTGTCGATAAGGAGTTGTCGGAGAAAGGAAAGAAGCAGGCAGTGAGGTCAGCTTTCAATTTGAGGGAAATGGGAGCTTGTGACAAGGACTGTTGGTTATGGCCTTCTCTCACCCAGAGAGCTTACCAGGCTGCAGAGATGATTGCAGCCGTTAATGGGGTCAGTCGAAGGTGCGCAAGTTAGTAATTGCGAACTATGAACTCTAGCGCTTCATTTGGCACCAAATTAGTCCAAATTTACTAAAAAGACTGATTAAAACCGCTTCCTGACAACCTAAAATGCTTATGAATGTAGTTGACAAAAAACCCAAAGCGCTTTTTGGGTGCTCCTATAGGAAGCACTAGGACTTTAATATAATTTTCGACTAGTCATTGACAAGCATGATTAGTAATTTTGTTAATGCACCGCAGGTATATGCATCAGACACTCTTTCTACCGCAATCAAGCCTCCCCCTATCGATGATGGAACCACAAACGAGAGCGTCTCAGACATATTCATTCGGGTGATACAGCTCATGTCCAAACTCAAGACTCAGTATTCTGAAGACACTGTGACCATTGTCTCACCAGATTCAGAAAATTTGACAGTCCTTCAAGCTGGTATAACTGGACTTGACTTGCGCAGGTAACTCGAGACTCTCTTCCTTAACGCGATCACTATCGTCATAACAAGAATCTGTGATTATTATGCCTGAACTTCACCGGGCTTGCAGGAGGCTTGTATCTCATTTGGTTAAGAGCATTCACTCTTGCACAGTTGCATTCGACGTCCTGGATTCAACTCTCCCCTCCCCAATTTCGCTCACATAAACTAAAGTACTGCTCTAGGGTTGTGATTCCAGACAATTCAGTGATAGAAATCCGATTATGATTCCTCACATCAGTTAAATTCCCCTCATTCCGATCCCGGATTAGTAAACCCCTCCACTCATTGTGAGGATTATTGTGATGAAGTGAATTGAGTTCACTTTGTTTATTTTTATTTTCTTTGCATTACTTTTTTTTCTTTCAGTATTAGGTTCCTATCAGGGAGGAAGGGAGTGGTGGTGGTGGTGGCTAGTGAGGAGGCGAGGAGTAGCACTTGGAGTAGTGTTGATGAAGATAATGGTGTTGGGAGGAGAGGAACATACGAAGACGGAAATGAAGGGTATGACGAGGAAGGAAATGGCAAATGATGTGACGGTGCTGTACAATGAATCAATTGACTGATGTGAACCGAACCATAAGTAAAAGAAATGCAGGCACTATAAACCTAAACCAGATATGCAGAGCAGCACCATGCTTACACAAAGCAGCATATCTACAAGGCGACTAGAACGGCTAAATCTCTAAACTGGTGAACAATTAATTCGACAAGCATGAGGTTTAAAAAAGGTTAACCGAATTTGAGTTGAGTTCTTCATCAAATGAACCAATAAATTATCCAACAACAACTAGAATGGCTAAATCTCGTAATGGTAAAACTAAAATTTGACAAGCATGAGGTCATAAAAAAAGTGAGTCTTTCTCATAGTAGTAAGTGGGTTATTGATCTTATTATAACTTAAGAGAGTTTTGTTTTGTTTTAGCTATTTTAAGAGTATGATTAAGTTGCCCTAATTCTTGATAGTTTTGATGTGCGAGTTTGTCATTTCTTATGCATTACTGTACTTGTTTATCGTGTCAGTGAGTTATATTGTAGTTGTATCGTATGTAGTCTGTCATTTCTTGTGCATTATTGTACTTGTTTATCGTGTTAGCAAGTTATAGTGTTATTTTATAGTCTCATGCTAGTGACGTGGAGAAAAACACATCGCTTAATTATTGAGACACCACGACAACAATATACATGTTACATGTAATTCTTTATCCACTAAGAGCATCCCCAGTGAGGGGCTCTATATGAGGTTGGAAAAGTGGTGGATATAGCCATTTTTAGATCTTTCATGAATCTTTGGAGATTTATAAAAGAATATCTCCCAATTAGAGACTATTTCTTTGGGCTCTATATGGGGCTTTATATATTTATTTATCTAGTAATTTGATTATCCGATAATTTTTTTTTGTGTGTTAACTTTCTTGAGTTGATTTTTGAACGTGCTATCTTTTTTTTTATTTTTTAATTTTTTTATGAACCTTTCAACCCAAAAAAGTTCAAATTGTGACAAAATTAGATTTTATCACTAATGAACTGTTTGTTAGATTAGATTCTCTTCTCTCAATCTTACCCGTTGAAAGATACAAACCACAACTTCGCCCTCTGAAATAATTTGATTTTCGCATACAACACAACAATTTACCTAGTACCAATTGGTAAATTAGTATCCCACAATTATGAAAAAAGATTATTTGAAAATTTCACCCACCATTGACCATGAACGTTAAATCAATTGAAATTATAATTCTTATGAATTTTAAAACAATAATTTATTAGCCAAATTGCAAGAAAATATGTAAGAAAAAAGAATTTAAAAAAAGAATAAAGGAGAGTATAAGTATATTTGCAAGTGGATGGAGAGTGATAGAATTTTGCTCACATGAGTTGCTATTTTTTTTGTGGGACCCACTGTTTTTGGGGCTAAATGAAGCCCAATTTTATGCTACCCAATACGGGAAGTTACTAGCCTTAGTGGTGGATCTAGCCCTATTTTTCTGCTCATTAGGAATGATATTTCTCAATAAAGCTTGAAATATAGTAGCCTCATCTATCTTCTATATATATAAAGGGAGAAGGCCAAATAGGTAAAGCATTTCAAAATGCCAAGAAAGCCCTTTTGTTTTCTTCATAACCAAACCCAAAACATTTCAAAAAATGAGGATAAACTGGTAAAAAACATAACAGAGTATAAAATTATCTTAAAAAAAAAAAGCAAATTAAAAAAATACCCATCTTAACTATAACAATTGACAACCGCCAGATGAAAATACTTGCACTTCAAATTCATTTTGACCCTTGGATTAATCCTCCCACAAATACTGCATTGTGTCTTTTCGAAAGAAATAAACGTAAAAATAAAAAAATAAAAAACACTCCACGAAAGAGTAGAACTCTCAAACACCACATCTAATCGCAACGGTTGTCAACACATGAGGAGATGGAACCGCCATCTACTACACATTCTATAGTGAACAGCAGGTCATACATCGGGAGAAACGAACCCACTTTCGTCTTCCGCACAAACCCCTCTTCTTTGTGTTTTTTCAAAGTTCCGTCGGCATCCACACTCGATTTAGACAAGATTTCAGGTGATTTTTCCTAAATTCCTTCGCTTTTTGTCTTTACAATCAATTTCGATTGGATTATTATTGTTGGGTTTTCAATTAGAAAAAAACCTAAAATGAAGTATGAGATTTCAAATGCCGGGGCATTTGCGATTCTTTGTCCTAACAAACAACTTGGGTTTTGCATAGTGTGATTCTTCAGTTATTAGAGATTCCAAATTTTTAGAAAACGGAGTTTTTTAAATCCTCTCAAAGTAGTAGGATTTGGAAATGAACTCTACTAGAGAAGTAATTCATTGTGTTCAAATTTCACTCGGTAAGTTTAGTTTCATATTACCTTTGGTAGTTTATTTGTAGTCGTGCAGAAATCAAGGAGAAGACAACGAGGGGGAGGGAGAAAAAGACAAATAGATATATTGACAAAGACTCTTCCTCTACATCGACTGATTCTTATTGCATATAACTTTCAATCTTGGATTCTCCATGATCTCTGCATTCTTTTCCAATGGTTGTCCACCATTAACCAAATTCATTTTTCCTTCTATTTTCATGTATGATTGTTGGTTATTTTCTTTTGAGTGAAAAACTTGGATTTGTTTCTTCTCTATGTAAGTGTCTTTATGTTTCCCCTTGCATTCGTTATATTCCAATGAAGCCCGTTGGTGAGGTTCATATGCTTACAAGGAAACTCTTGGCTCTGGGGAGTTTTTGTTTATATTAATCCATTTTCCAATTATTTATCGTGCTTTTTCCATCTTTTGCTGCTTCAGGCAAAAAAAATGCACAGTGCAAAGCTTCCTGTAAGGCTATAAGAATCTAGACAAATTGTGATTGTTCTATCAATTAATGGAATTTTCTTCTACATTTGATTTTGCTTTCAATTCTTCTTTTTATTTTAATGAAATTTCTAATCTTCCTTTAATCATGAGTACCTAATCGATTTCCCTTTCCGTTTTTTATCCGCCATTTTCTCTAATTTTGTTCATCAAGATGTGGTCTGCATTTTCTCTTTTCCATTGTATTTGAAATTCACTAATTCAACCTCAAATGTTTGTCATATTCATCTCACATATATAAGCAATGTGTAGATCTTTCACCGAAGAGTTTGACAACGACTGTTGTATAGGATAAATACGCAGGTCAGTCGTGGAATTTCTTCTACTTTTGATTCTTTTTTTTTTTTCCTAACCACCTTTCATAAGTGGAATTTCTTCTCTTCATTTTTCCAGTTTTGTTGAATTTATTTTCTGTTCACGTCTTTCCTTTCGTTCACAAGTTGATTATTTCTGTTGGGTTCTTAATATGGATGAGTTGGTTGTGCTTATAACATATTAGCCAAAATGTTTAATGTAATATGAAGTTATTGTGGTTTTGGCATTCTTTAATTCCCTCCAAATGGAGTTAATTTCAATTATATTGCACATTTGAGGTTTTTTCTTATTACAACAATGTCTGCTTAATTTCAAAATGGTTTCTTAAATTTTTTGACAATTGGCATTTGTACATCACTTTAGGGTCGATCAAGTGCACAGTAATTGCTTAATTTCAATTGATTTTTTTTAGTGTGATTTCTTTTAGCTTATGTTTTCTCTTGGTTGTTTTTACTGCACATTTGGGTTTTTCAATTGCAGGATCATCCACTTTTAGCTTCCTTTTTTTGTTTTTTTCTTCTGGTTAATTGAGTTAATTCCTCCTCCATATAGGAAAAGATTGCCCATTCATATACTCTTAAGGTTCTTCTTCTTTTTATTATTTCCATTTGGTAGATACTGTATCATGCTTTAGAATTTGAAAAAAACAGAGTAAAGATTCTGTACATTTGAGAACTCTTTTGTATTTATTGTGTTAATATTATTGTAGACAAAAGCATTATAGTACGTAGTTACTGTAAACTCTTCTTCGAAGAGGTTCTTCTTTCAATTGTTTAGATTTTGGTAACAAAAGCTAATTTAAACAGCTCCAAATGTCCACGAAATGCAAAGTAACGGGTTTTACATTTGATATTATGTTTGATTGAGCTTCTGGTCAATCTAATTGGATATGACTCTTTTTTTTTTCCTTACTTTTTGTCAATGTATGTATTTAAATACTACAAACAATTTGCACTTCAACTCATATTTTCATTTCAAACACTTCTTTTGCAGCTATGGAAACAAGCATTAATATTGTGGTAAATTTGAATTGACACAGCAGTTTCATGTGGAATGGGAAAGTGTGACATATATGTCAAGAAAAAAGTAGATATTACGCTACGAAGCCATACACCCTATGAACTCATCTTTAGCAACTTTGAATAAGATAAACTATTCAAATAGATTTGATAGAAGTGATTCGGATATGTGGTACTGTAAGGAAAAGAGGATGGATATGTATTCTTAGTCTTCAGCTTAATGTCATAGATTAATTGTTTAGTTTGTTCTCTAACACTATTATTTGGTTCTTACTGTATTTCTTCCTTTATTTCTTACTATATTTATTCCTTGGAAGAGACAATGTATTCATTTGATTCAGTTGAGGATGACACAAGAAATTTGTATCAGCCAGAGTTCTTGAATTCAATCTCACTTGGTGGTTTACCTCCACACAAGTTAACTCTGAAAAGAGATGCTCCAATCATGCTTTTAAGATATATTGGTCTGAAATTGGAATTGTGTAATGGTACAAGATTATTGTGTCGTGGTTCTTACTGAAATCTTATTGATGTTGAAGTTCTAACTGGACAATTTCCTGGATCTAGAGTTTGCTTACTAAGAATTCCTCTTAAAAGTACTGGTATTGCTGGGCTTCCATTTGAACTTACAAGAAAGCAGTTTCCAGTGAAACTAAGTTTCTCTATCACTACGAACAAATCTCAAGGTCAGACAATACCACATGTAGGCGTTTACCTTCCATATCACATCTTCAGTCATGGACAATTATATGTGGCTTTATCTAGAGGGTCTTAAAATCAACCACAACCGTGTTAGTAAAAAATGGCTCCATAGTAGGCCAAGAAGGTGTATTTACACGGAATGTGGTATACAAAGAAGTCTTGCTTCATTCCAACTAATTATGGTGATTTCTAATAGGTAACAACTTTATTAATGATAACCTTTTAATATGCATTTCTCACTTATCAATTAACTCTTTTTATTTGATTTTTAATTTTCTTACTATCGTTTGTAGATTGGCAATGAAAATTTGGAGCCTCAATCATGAACAAATGGGTGGAAATTGCAGCATTGATGTCAATATGTAAATTTTCTTTTCAAAAGAAATAGTGACATATAGACTTCATGGGTATTGTGAATAATGTATATATTGTGATGTAGGTTTTATATTTTGACATTTAAGTTGTTTTGTATTTTGTTACGAGTACTAAATATTTTCATCTACTCTTTTTTTTATTTACATCTACTTACTATTGTTCATGAATTTTATTTAGGAACTTGCATCCAAAATCCCAAGTTGTTTGACAATTGTATGAATAACATTTAAATCATTATGTTACACAAAGTGAAAACGAAAAATATGACAACTTTTTAGGACTTGCATGGTAAAGAAAAAGTTCCTCTTTACATAATACATTTAAAATATATCTTGACAATTACAATAAAAAAAATTAATGCAATACACCTTTAGGGGCGCGTAGCGCCCATTATGCAAAAATTAACGTGCGTGCTGAGAGGCTAATAAAGGATAAAGCCCCCATTGGGAATGCTCTAACTCACTATATAGAAGTAAGAAGGACCATTTCTATGAAATTGAATAACCTAACCTTCCATGCAGGGAAAAACACCACCCACCTAACCTATCCTAACCAAACCACGAAAGAGTTTTTAGTGTGTCTGGAACACAGCTCAGTACACTAAGTCTAATAATACAATTGGTTAGAAATTTGAAAAAAATATTTCCAACCAATTGTATTATGACACTTAGTGTACCATACCATATTCTCGGCACACTTAAAAATTTCTCCCTAACCACCACCCACCTCTATGAAATTGAATAACCTAATTTAACCACCCACCTCTCTCCTTTCTCCTTCCAATCCCTCTTTATAAAGTCGGTCTATCTTTGCACTCTTGAAATTTCTGTAGCAATCCCTCCCAGCTCTCTCTCATATAACCTAGGGAAATACTCTAAAATGGGATAATTTTTTAATCTTGGGACAAAAATAGAACAAACCGGTCATGCACAAGCCATGCACACCACACACAAAGTCAAAATTACTAAATACCCACATATAAATGGGTTATTTGCTCCCATTTTTTTTATTTCTCTCTCTATTCTCTGTCTCCTTCCCTATCTCTCTTATCTCTCTTTCTCCCTCACGCACTCTCTCTCCCCTTTTCACTATGCATACACGGTGCACTATTGTCCCGACCAACATCGTCCAAATCGAAGCCATCACCAATTTCATCTCGTCCTCACGGGTCTAAAACACCTAACCTTGTCACAAATTTTATCCCTGATCGTTGGGATCGAAGCTTAAGCAAGTCGCGAGTTTTCCGACTATTTTTCGGCAACACAGTAAAAAACTGAGGCTCAAGACCACCACTACTGGACTTGCATCGAGGGTGGGAACAAAACCCAGTCATTAAATGTCACGCCCTGATCCCGACATACGCCCACGAAGAATTCCATTTAATACAATAGTGGCAATTTTGTTCTTTTACTTATCGAAAAAATATACGCCGTAAATATGAAAGCGTCAAAGCTATGAATATGATGCGAAATTTTAAATAGTGAAATCCGGGGACGGGATTTCACATCTTTCCCCCATTAAAAAAAATTTCGTCCTCGAAATTTCCTGATAACGAAACACAGAATGGTGTTCACACTTCATCGATTTTCAGATTAAGCCATCCTTAAGTTCGATAGTTCTGAACTTCAATTCACCATGCAAGAATAACCACAAACATAGCCATATCATCAAAGACAATACCAATTCCATGAAACAATTATTAACATCCACAGGTAAAGGTACTTAGACCTAATACCTAAGCTCTGATACCACCAAAAGTTGTCACGACCCGATCCCGACATATGTCCACGAAGAATTCCGTTTAATACAATAGGGGCAATTTTGTCCTTTTACTTATCAAAAAAATAAACGCCGTAAATATGAAAGCATCAAAACTATGAATATGAATACGAAGTACGAGATACAAAATTTTATATAGTGAAATCCGGGGACGAGATTTCACATTAAATGTTGGTGTTTTGTTGGATGAATTTTTCAGGATTTGTCCACTGTATGTACACAACATGCACATGATATGCTCACATATCTGAGCCAACCTAAAAACACAGATGAATTAATACTTAGAAGTTAAATTAGGGTTTGTGTTTCATGTTGAGGCCTATGGGTTGTGGAATAAATTTCAAGTTTTGACGTGCCACAAAACTGGGATGGAATAATTTCTGGTTCAAGTGTCCAATTGTAGAAATTTGTGAAAATTTCTTTGTAATGTGCATGTGGTGTTGCATATGATGTGCATGGCTACATCTTAATATGTGAAGTGGGAATGTTCACTAATTATGATGCACGTATGTTGTTCTAAAATTTAGCGAGTATGACCACAACCTAATTGGCCTCGGCGAAAAAAAATTTAAGAAAAAGCTTAGAGGATGTTAAAGATCTTGCATGCCCATGAAATAACGACAACGAGTATCATGTTTTCCATGTGAACGGCTAAGCGGTGATTGATGTACATAACAAGACTTTTCAAACTACCACTATAACCTTATATACATAACATTTATATTTTAATTGTATCTATTATACCAATAGGTAGCCGTTAAAGTTTCTTATTAATGCAAAAAGAAGCTCGCTGCTCGATCTCCAATTCTGTGCATATCATGTGCATGTTATGTACATATGATATGATGTGGTGTGCATATAGTGTATATGGTGGTGACGTCGCAGGTGATGACGTCATTTTTTATATTTCGAAAAGAGAGCTGTGAGCTCTGGGTTTTTGGAGTTAAAATATTATTATGAAGTTAGCCATGCACACCATATGCATACTACATGCACAATACAGAAAAAATTTCACAAATTTATGTAATTGGACACGTGAACCAGAAATTGTTCCATCCCAGTTTTATAGCACGTCAAAACTTGAAAATTATTCCACAACCCATAAGCCCCAACATGAAACACAAGCCCTAATTTAACTTCTAAGTATTAATTTATCTGGATTTTTGAGTTAGCTCAGATTTGTGAGCATATCATGTGCATGTCATGTACATACAGAGGGCAAATCCTGAAAATTCATCCAACAAAACATCAACATTTAATGACTGGGCTTTGTTCCCACCCTCGATGCAAGTCCATTAGTGGTGGTCTCGAGCCTCAGTTGTTTGCCGTGTTGCCGAAAAATGACCTGAAAACTTGCGTCCTGCTTGAGTTTCAATCCCAACGATCGGGGATGAGATTCGTGACAAGGCTAGATGTTTTGGACTCGTGAGGATGAGATGAAATTGGTGGTGGCTTCGATTTGGATGGTGTGGGTCGTGATAACAGTGCACCGTGTGTGCACAATGAGAAGGGGAGAGAGAGTGCATGAGGGAGAAAGTGAGAGAAAAAGGAGAGGGAGGGAGAGAGAGTAGAGAGAGAAAAATTAGGAAATGGGAGCAAATAATCCAGTTATATACAAGGGCAATTAATTCATTTCAAGGTGTAGGAAAATCTTATTTCTGTCCGATTTTTGTGCATGACGTATGGATATTTGAAATGTCTTATTTATGTCCCAAGATTAAGAAACTGTCCTATTTCTGGGTATTTCCCTATAACCTAATGGTTTCCTCTCCAAGCTCTCTCCCATCAAACCTAATGATTCCTCTCACCCGCATAAAGATCAAGAGTTTGTGTCTCTTTTAAATCCATTTTAACAGAAAAGTTAACGGAGGTCTAACATTGCAACGAATTTGTAAGATAAGGTATGACATTGCAATGTTTAAAACATGATGTATGATATTGTGGTTCAATTTATAGTTAAGGTAGTTTTGTGTAATTTACCCAAAATTATACAATGTTTGACTTTTGCATGAATAACATATAAATAATTATTTTACGCAAGGGTAATGTTAGGAGACCAAAATTTAAATCAGATTTACAAACTAAATGATGTGGTTGTGGATGATTTAATTATTAATTAAGTGTCGATTAACGTGTTTATTTTTTTTATTGGTAATACATCATTTGATTTGCAAATTTGGCTTATAAATTGAGTAAAGCTAATGATACTAAATTTGTAAACTCAATGATATAGAAGTTAATAACTAAATTATTAATTAAGCGTTGATAAATATGCTTATTTTTTATTAGTATCATTTAGTTTGAAAATTTTGTTTACAATTTAGTCGTCCTAGCATTACTCTTATAAATTTGGTCTTTCTAGCATTATCCTTACACAAAATTATAACAAAAAATATGAGACTTTAGCCGCTCGTGATGGAATGTAGCATGCTTTGCAGCATAACTGGCAATGTATGATTCTAGAGAGTGACGTGTTGTAGGCAGATGGGGCGTTGAGGGGGAGCCAAATGTACAATCGCAATTCAGGGCCCCTAAATTTTTGCCATCTAACATCATGTAATAATGTTCTATATTTATATATAAAAAAAAAATTGTTTTTATTCGCACTTTAAACCGCATTGTGCACTCCTTATAAGTAAAAACTTGGAGTACAATGAGATATTTTGAGTGTCAATAATAACATCCTGAAAAACGGCAATTTCTTAATTTTATTATATAACAACGTTATACATTCAAGTGAAACTTTAAAGTTGGAGCTTTGATATTTTTTTTCTTTTCATGTTTGGCTGTTTAAGATAAAACTGCTTTTGATTATTTAGTGAATGTTATGTTTGTGGCTCTTTTTTACTTATCATTAAGAACATTTGTAAATATGCAATCAATGAGTGCTAAAGTTTGTTTTTATTTTTTTTTATTTTTTGAACAAACAATACTATCTATGTTAAGAGGGTGGGGGAGTGGGATAAGCTTGATAATGGGCTAACAATAATGTAGTTCAAATTTGCTTTTGGTGAGAATTGAACATAAGACCTCTCACTTACAAGTGAAGAAGAATATCACTAAACCGTAGTATTAAGTGGCTTTGTTTTAATTTAAGTGAATGTTGTCTAGTATCAATATATTGTCATACTTTTTTAAAACAACTATCTTAAGGAAGACCCATTTGATAAATTTCGTACAGAATCCCTAAAATCTCAGAGACGGACTTAGTTGTAGGTGGTTCTTTCTGTTGGCAGCCCTCACAATGGTTCTTCCGTCTTTGATTTATTAATTGAGGGCGTTAAAGCTAGTTCGCAGGGTTTTGAAGCCTCACAAGTGTAACTTCTAGTTTTCAATAGTTGTTTGTTGTGGAGCTCCGGAGGTAATCCATGACATCTCCTCAGTGATTGTATGCTTTCGTAATATTTTAAATAAAATCACTATAGTTTCCGTATATAAAATAAATAAATAAAAACTCTGAAAATTTAGGCGCGTGCGGATATGATAGTTGGAAGAAAGTCAGCATTTGTCACAGCAGTCCTTCTCCCTCACCGTCACTCTCACCGCTTCATACTCTCTCTGTCTCTCTCTGTCTCATCGGTCTCTTTCTTGCTCGCCAGCTTTGTTCCGTCCGGAATCTCCCTCCTCTCATCTCAGTCTCTTCGTACGCAAACTTGCAAGCATTTCTCTCTTCAAATGACCACCGTCGGATCTTGGAATTCGCCGTCCTCTGCGTAGCGTTCTTCCGCACAGCTTTTCCTCCGCCATGGCCGTCCGAGGCGTCGATTTCAAGTGGTAACTCATCTTTCTTTCTTTCTTTGTTTCCACCCGCCTCTCGATTACTGCCTGTGGGTTCTAAGGATTTTGAAGTCGAATTTTCGATTGTTTTGCACTTGCAGGTACGATGGGTTCTTCTTGTCGATGATCGCGACGAGTGTGTATCCTTTAATTTTATCTAAATTTGGGTTTCTAATTTCGTATCGGAATCCCAATTTTCCCAATTGTTCGTTTTCTTTAACGGTTTGGGTAACAGAGTGATTGTTGCAATTAATTGGAAGCGTTACCATACTTGTACATTCCCGTTGCACATATGGATCGTGGTAGGTATATATATATTATCTGAATTCCCAGCAAGTTTGATATGGGATTGTTTAGATATGTGTTTGGCTTTAATGTCAGGTTGATTACACTGCTGTGTTTGTTTTTCGGATGCTGATGTTTGTGGATAATGGGCTTGCCTCTGGAATGGGTTTGTAAGTCCATATCTTTAGTTAATGTTTCCCTGGTACTTTGTTCGATTTGTGTAGTTTGAATGGTTCCAAAACCGTGTTCTTCCCCTTCGAATTGTTATGGTATTAGGGATCTTGGGTGGCAGCAAAGATATGCTCGTTTCTGCGGAAGAGTAGTGGTCCTTTCGATTCTTTCTCTGTTGCTCTATCCATTTCTTTGGACTTGGACAGTAATCGGTACGCTGTGGTTTCAAAAATCGAAGGACTGTGTAAGTTATATATCTTAGTTCTTGGCAGAATAGTGGTGTTTAAAGTTTAAACAATAGTGGCGGTGCTAATGCATTTTAATGCTTGCAGTTGCCTGAAAATGGTCACAAATGGGGTTTTCTCATTTGGTTGCTTTTTAGCTACTGTGCACTACTCTGCGTTTCTTGCATGTCGCTTGGGAAGGTTAGTGGTGCCTTGTGTCCTTGTCCATCTTTTAGACTCAACCAGGACTTTATTCTATGTGAGCTCATTAGAAAATCATATTCAGAGATGTTCTAATCCTCGTTTTGGAACCCCTCTATTTCAGTGGTTGACACGAAGAGAGGCACACTTATTGCGTGCTCAACAAGGGATTCCTGTGTCAGAATATGGGGTAAATCCTGAGACGTTCTTTTTCCCCTTCACGGAAGTGTTTCTTATTGTAATATTTATGAATGTATACCCTTAGTGTTTTGTTCCTTAATTTAGCTTATGCTAGTATTGCTCTTGTACCAGATAGACAATATATGACAATGCTGTTTTGACCATGTAATTCGCCCACTTGCTGTTGATTGCACATTAGCGTTCAAGGCTCTTTTATTCTGTGTTGATCCACTTCTTCCTATCATTCCTAGTAATGATTTCTCCTCATTGTTAAGGTTTTGGTTGATATGATTCGGGTGCCAGATTGGGCATTTGAAGCTGCCGGTCAAGAAACAAGAGGGATGGGCCAAGATACTGCTGCATACCAACCTGGACTTTACTTGACTCAAGCACAGGTAACCCCCCACCCCAAAATTCTCCTGCTGAGGAAATTGCTTAATTGCCCTTAGATTCATGGCTTGTTCAGTTTTGTGTCTAATTGTTATCTTCACCCTTTTTACAACATATTATGTGTAATATAAAAAAATTATATGCGGCTGTTTTATTGAATTCATGATAGTAGTTACTCAAGCTATTTAAGCAGTAGCATTTTGGATGAATTCTATGCTTAAAGCATTGGCAAAAGCAATGTCTAGAAGATTAGGGATTCTAGTGGGTGTTGCTGACACGTATGCCTGTGTGTATATATATACTTGTTACTCTGTCTCAAACTCTCAAGTACACTTGGACTTTAGAGGCCTAGTATAAAAGTGTTTATTAATTGTTGTGCTTTACTGGTGATAAGGGGACATACTAAAAAGAAAAATTAACCTCTTCAATGGCAGTCCTTTTTTTTCCAGTGTGAATTATTCGTTGTCTATGTCAATTCACTATTGATATTTTATTTCTGGGTTCTGATGGTTGACGTTCTTATCTTGGTGTTGCAGAGAGAAGCAGTGGAAGCACTTATTCAGGAGCTTCCAAAGTTCAGACTGAAGGCTGTTCCAACTGATTGCAGTGAATGTCCAATCTGCTTGGAAGAGTTTCATGTAGGCAACGAGGTAAATTTTTTATGAATACCTATCCTACTTTAAACACCACATTGATCTGAATTATTCCATGCTTCTCGGGTAGAAGTCAAATCTTTGTTTATATAAGAATTGGATCAATGGACCCCTTTTGTGGCTCCCTGTAAAATGTTGAGAGGATTTTAAGAAAATAGGAACCGAGTGCATAGCTTATCGTTTAAGCAATGCAGATGACTTCTCCAATTTTATGAACAGATTGCCCATACATATTTTTACCTTCTGATAATGCCTCAGTTATTACAAAGTTCAACAACAGATTCTTACAGGAAGTTCTGCAGGTTCGCGGCCTGCCTTGCGCTCACAATTTTCATGTAGAATGCATTGATGAGTGGCTTCGACTGAATGTGAAATGTCCCAGATGCCGTTGCTCAGTCTTCCCAAATCTTGACCTTAGTGCTATATCCAATCTCCGTCCTGACTCTGAGCGTTCGTCTCTCAGTGTGTTGACAGCCAACCGGTATGTGAGAATCCGACCTGACAGTCAGAGGCATTTGTTGAGGTTGCAGGAAGCATTCCGCCCAGTTCGTACTGAAAATGCAGGTGCAGGCAATGAGGCAGACACTTCTTTGGAAACTTCTGAGGAAGGGGGTATTGCTCTCTCATCTACTCGGGATCTTTCGAGCCCAAGGCCGGTCCCTTCCGCTGAACGTATTGTCGTTGTCGAGTCCCCCTCACAGCAACAACAATAGGGGTTCCTTCCTGGTTTACATTTTCTAAATTTTAACTGAATTTTCTAACCCATATGCTGAGGGAAGGCGTTAACGGTATAGATCTGTGTACCTCGCCATCGGTCAGCATGCTTTTGCAATCGCTGTTGCTTACTGAAAGTCTCAAGGCTTTTTGCCATGGTTTGTCATTGTAATGATGGATATACATATTCATGGATATGAGAACTGGATATGATCGGTTAACCAATGCAGCTACCTCTGTTTCATGAAATTTTCCTCTTCTTGAGGGCTCGCATGAAACGGCGACGCCAAGTTGCCGGTGTACAAAACCAATCATATTGTTCTATATAAGAAAGCTAAAACACACGGCGAAGCCTGATAGGTTCAGGACACTGCCGCTTTTAGCATGAGTGCCGCTTTTAGCAGTTTCCGTTTCATGCAAGTCTTTTCTTTCTCTTCTCATTCGAAGGATTAATTGATTTGAAGGGGGTCCTTGGCCCTCGTGGAGATTACAAGCCAAGTGGCAGTACACGTGGCGTATTTTTGCAGCCGTCTTAACGTACGTGTGTAAACCTAACTTTTGTGATAATTTATTAATTTGTAGTCCACTCATCCAATTTTGACAAACAATCACGGCTGTATGTTTTGGGAAATGAATCATTTCAGGATCATTCCTCCTAATTCGTCAAATTAGTGGATTTGTGTTATTGAAATTTGATCTAACGGCTATAAATAAGGATTTACTTTAAAAGTTATAATAACATTAACCGTTAGATCAAATTTTAATAATGTGAATTCACTGTTTTAGTGGATTAGGAGAAAATGATCAGAAGAGGATCCCCTTCCTATGTCTTGTTGGCACATCTAACATGTGGCAACGGGCAGAGAGAAGTGGATGGGTCAAAAGATTGATTCTTGGGTTGGCACATCTAACATGTGGCAGCCGGCAGAGAGAAGTGGATGGGTCAAAAGATTGATTCTTGGGTTGAAAGAGAGGATCCTCGTCGGATCTTCTTTGTGAGGATTTTGGGAATCCACTAATCACATCCGTTCATTATACATTATGCATGTATTCAATTTTAAATAAAAAAATTACAATAACTTTTTACCGCATGATGTACAATAAACGGATGTGATGTGAGGATTCTTGAGATCCTCACAAAGATGATCCGGCGAGGATCCTCACTCGGGTTGAAAGATGCACATTCTTATCATATAGAAACAATTTTTTTCAACTCATCTAATGACAAGTTTACAAAAGACTAAACAAATCTAACCAAAATTTAACCCGTTGCTCGACACCCTATTTATCATCATTAGACGGGTTCAAATTTTGAGATTTATCCATTGTATAGATTTCGAAAATTAAACTCATTTAACAATAATAAATAAGGAGAACAACATCACCATTACTTGATGGCGATGAACAAAAACATTCCCTTCCGTTTGCAAAAAGAGAGGTAATGCTAGGTGCTAAATTTATATACAAATTTTGTAAATTAAATAATATGAAAATTGGTAACTAAATTATTAATTATCAATTAACGTATTTATTTCTTATTAATAACATATTATTTTATAAATTTGATTTAAAATTTTCATCACTGAGAAAGAAAACCCACAAATCTGTGGGCCTGAGTTGCCTGTGATTGCAAAACTTTTAAGGCGGCGATTATAAGATTTCTATCCATATATCTCTTCCAGTCTTCATCTTCGTCACCAACTGCGACAACGCAAAAAACTCGGAAGATATTCATTTCTCTAATTCCCCACAAAATACACCACACAGATAATTGTGGGGAAGAGAAAGAACCAGAGAGAAAACCAGAGAGAGATGGCGGTGGCCAATGGGTGGGGCGTGGGACAAGCAATCCCACTGCCTCAATTCGGACCCAATTGCTGCTCCGGCTTCTTACCCAACACCAGGTCCAAATTCAACACTTCCAATAACAATCTGAGCGTTGTTCTAAGTTGGGGCTGCTCTGTCCAGACCAATCTCTCACCTTCTTCGTCTTCGAGTAGTAGCAGGAGTCGAAAGAGCTCGAATTTGTGCTGCCGGTGCAGTGAGAGCAACAGTTACAGTGAGGACTGTATTGGGTCGTCTTTGGAATGGGATTGGAATCGGTGGAGCCGCCATTTCTCCGAGGTCGAACAGGCCGAGAGCTTCGTCTCTGTTCTCAAGGTATGTGGGTTTTGTGTACTTTTTTGCTCGGTTGCTAATTGCATCGAAGTTTCAGTTTTTGTCAGTAGTATTGTTTGGGCAGAAATGCTAGTTCTCTAGAAGAATTATGCTCATCAGAGCTTTTACTAGAAGTACTTTTATCAGAATCAAGTTATGTCAAACGTAGTAAGAAGCGCTTTTGGTTTTGGATAATTGTTTCTTAATTTATTTGGAATTCTGTTACTTTTCAATGTACAGTTTCCAGTTGCTGAATATTAGTTATGTTTACTAATCTATTAGTTGAATTGCCAAGTTCCTAAATCCAAACGTAAGCTGAATTTATTTGAAGTTCGTAGCCTTTGATTGTTATATATCATTGATCATGCTCATTAATTTCTTCTTCGTTGAGCGTATAATTATTTAAATCCGTCTACCTTTTGCTACCATTTCTCATGGTTTTATAGAACATTATTCACCCCTTTGGACCTTGTTTCAAGACAGCTGCGAAACGTCAAAACAAATTTTGGAACTTGGTTCTTGAGAAATTTAAGATTTACTTTGCATTGTTTGATTTACATGAGAAATTTGGGAAGACGTGGAGAGTTTGTTCCCCTGTTCTCGGTAGATTAGCAAGTTTTCTTTAAGTTGCTAAATTGTCAAATGGCAGTCAGTGATGGACCGATGGTACAAAATTTGCTCCATCTACCATTTCTTACTTTCTGTTGAACCATGTACCAGTGCAAATATTGTAATTTTTTCTGGAGTCTCGGTTGCTTGGGTCTGTTCACTGTGCATACAACCATGTACCAGTACAAAGAATCATACGCAACTGAACATAACCACACGTACACAAATTACAAGCATTTTCATTTTTGTTTTATGGCATGATGCTATAAGCAGTTTCAACTTGAAGATGCAATTGAGAAGGAAGATTTCCAGGAAGCTACAAAACTGAAAGTGTCTATTTCAGAAGCTACATCAAACGACACTGTTACTGAGATCATGTCACAATTGAAGGTTAGTTGAGCATTTATGCTTTTGTAATTGTGTACTTGCTCACATCAATGTCTGTTTGTTTACCTGGTGTGTTGTATGTTTGCAGAATGCGATTGAGGAAGAGCGTTACCGTGATGCTTCAAGGTTGTGTAGACACACAGGAAGCGGACTGGTAATCTTCCCACATGCTACTGGCTTATATATTATCTTCCAATTTCTAACAGCATGGCTTCGCAACTCAATTTTATTTGTTGGCTGAAATAGCCAGCTTTTACTCTTTTTTTCTTTTCACGCTTAGTTGAAATACTGAAGTATTTCAATTGGAAGAAATTAGATATATCAGGTCATCCTTTGTACATGAATTTTATTGGCAGTCATGGAAGTTTTGGTGGGACTCCAAAAAGTGTTGAGGGGACGAAATTATTACATTTATGATTTATCATATAATACACCTTTGTTGGAGGCAGCTTCTACCATCACCTACATCCTGCTGCCTTCCAGTTTTATCCTACGCATGATAAAGCCTTTTTCTTTTCCTTTTTTGTCGAAAAAAGATGAGTTTACCTTTGGCTCTTGAAGCATGAGTCAGAGATATGTGCCTAGTTTGTTTTTTCCTGGCATCTTTAAGATATGTGAATTTTATTGATAGGCCTTATTAATTAGGCCTGCTTTGTGGTAAATTTTCGCTGTGTCCTTTAAATGGGTCTCTCTGTATCTGCAGGTAGGTTGGTGGGTTGGGTACCCAAAAGATTCAGATGATCCTTTTGGAAGGCTAATACGAATAACTCCTGGTGTGGGCAGATTTATTGGGAGGAGTTACAGTCCAAGGTAAGATCTTTTGGGTTTTGATTTGTTTTTCATCTACTGGAGAAAACTACTGATTTGTTATTTGTTGCAGACAGTTGGTTGAAGCATCACCGGGAAGTCCCCTATTTGAAATTTTTGTGGTAAAAAATGGTGATGGGACATACGTTATGCAGGTAAATACAGATCTTTCAAACGAACTATCTTTCACCTGTCTAATGCAGTTTGTGTAAAACTCTCTTTCCCTCCCTCTCTGGTCTTCTGATATCATATCTGTTGCAGGTAGTGTACTTACACCTACCCAAAGGTAGTTCAACAAACTCCGCTGTTACACCATCCAAACCTGAAAAAGGCTCATCCACTTCCGAACTTGAGAGTGCAACCGTAGTAGATGTACAGAAAAATGAAGGCAAGGCAGAGAGTAGCGAGGTGAAGGGCATTAATATTGAGGGAGCAACTGAGGAGGGGATAAAAAGTGTTTTAAATTTTCTTAAGACAAAAATTCCAGGACTGAAAGTTAAAGTCATGGATGTTGATATTGCCAAGGAAGTGAGAGAGGATGACAATTCTGTGAACCAATTGAAGCAAGAAAATAGTGACTCGTCAGATTCTGATGAGAATTCTGAAGACGAAGTGGATAATTTGGATGAAATTCAGTCTGACGAGGTCACTCTAGGAGAAGGTAGTGATACCATAGAAGATGAAAGGGATTTGGATATGAAACTTTTTATTGGTGGGGTTGTACATAATAATGAGGATGTTCCTACCAAGGATGAGTATGTGCGTCGGCCTGCTGAAATCAAAGATGTGGAGAAAGATTCTTTTGTGTTGCACATTCCAGGGAGAAGCCTCGATCACAACACGGGAGAAAGTAAGGAATCTAAGTTCAAGGTGGCAGCTCTAGCAGCTAAAAGTGCCGCTGAGCTCATGCCTTCTGAGGTTGCCAAGGCATTTTTTAATTCTGACAAGCTTTCTTCAAAGGTCAGTTGAACTTCTACGCCATCAGGAAAATATGATATGGAGATTGCACATACTAAAAAACTGACTCTTCCAGTTGGTAAAATGTGATTGGGTTCATGAATAGAATCATCTGAGTTGGATACTTTTGTTGTACATGGTAGACTCATGGAAAACAAGGGTTTAGAATTTGGATTTTCCAAAGACTACCCTTTTCTATCATTTTTAGATTTAGTATTTCTAGGAAGTTTGTGTCATGTCTATAGTTTGGCTCAGCTATAAATTTTGAGGGCAAAATGAAAGTTTCGGGTTTGTTTTTAAATTTAGATAACTGGTGGAAGGTTTTTGCAGTTTTAGATCTATATTTTAGAAGAGACTGATACTAGACAGTTAAGATTTAAAAATTTCCCTAAATTCTCATTTCTTCTGGGCCTCAATATTAAGTTTTTGTTGACAGTGGTGTGAATCGCTCATAGTGCGTAACTTTCCTTTAAATTTATAAACAGATGACACGAAATATGCGTGAAGTAGTCAAGTTTGCCGTTAATCAAGCTCAGAAGCGGAATAGATTATCTGAGTATACAAAGTTTAGTCGCCTCAACACCTTAAGAGGAGATTTGGATCCATTTGAAGGTCAGTTTTCTTATCCTCCACATTTTACTTTTTTTACTTAAAAGGACAATCTTCTGAGGAGTTCTTCTGTTTAAAGTACAGGCCTGTATGTTGGTGCATTTGGCCCTTATGGGAAGGAGGTAGTGCAACTCAGGCGTAAGTACGGGCACTGGAATAGCTCAGAAGGCAAAGAATCTGCAGATATGGAGTTCTTCGAATATGTTGAGGCAGTTAAACTAACTGGGGACCTGAATGTTCCTGCTGGCCAGGTTTATAGCTTTCTAAATCTTGTGATACCATGATACTTGCTCTGTGAAACCACATGTTCACTGTATGTAGCATGTGTTGTACTAAACTCTGATTTTTTTCATATCCAGGTGACATTTCGTGCTAAAATTGGGAAAGGGAACCGCCAATCTAACCGTGGATTGTATCCAGATGAATTAGGAGTGGTAATGATACGTTGAACGGTGTCTGCATATGTGCATGTGTTTGGTGTGTGTGATAGTTTTCTTTTATACAGTTCTAAGACCAAAAACTCAAGGAAGCTTGTTTTTCTCAGTACCATGGTAACTAGCAGATCAAGTTGTGCCTAAAAGTTTTAGAAAACCCTGTCTGCTCTTTTCTGCATAAAACAGCTAGAAAATTTTCGCTTTTGTTAGTTGAAAATCCCCTCTGGCGTGTACAATTGTGGATACCATTTTTCTTATTAGGGGCATTTCTAAAGTACCATATACATACTATAAGATCATGAGCCCTGTGCTGGTGCTTCATGTTTCGTGAAGTAACACGTTGATTTCTCCTGATACCATTTCAAACCACACAAGGAACTGTGTGAAGAAAAAGTTCCATATACCCTATTTTGGCATTATAATAAATTACAGATTGAACTAAAGAACGTCTTTTAGGCTGCAACAAAATGAAATTCTGGATATATGCTGCCGACTAAGTGTTCATTTATCCAGGTTGCAAGTTACAAAGGACAAGGAAGAATAGCAGAGTTTGGGTTCCAGAATCCACGGTGGGTTGAAGGAGAACTTCTCCAACTCAGTAACAAGGTGAATAAACCACCAGTTCAGTATGCCTACTAGCTTTTCTTCTTTATACAATCGGAATAACCAAAACTCTCAAAAGAACCGGCCTCGTATTTATTTTCTCTCATTTCCCTTCTTTTGCTTGATGTTTGTAACTTGGTGTGCAGGGCATTGGACCATATGTCAAAAGTGCAGATCTTGGTTTTCTTTACATCGTCCCCGAGCAAAGTTTCCTTGTACTGTTCAACCGCCTGAAACTACCAGAATGAACCACTGATTCCCAATCTGTTCGAGTTTTCACCACTTCGATATGGCAAGCAAAGATGTAAGAGAAGAGTTCTTTAAGTGTATCGTATCTGAGCAAATACATATAGCCGGTTGATTCCCAATCTGTTCGATTTTTACCCCGTTGTAACTCCATGAGCTGTATATCATTTTTGCTGACCGAATATATACACGACCGGTACTGAAACTACAACGAGGCTCCGAGTCATGAGCATTTCCGGACACTGCTAGGCTTCCTCTGCATCGACTGTTAATATGTTCTTCTCTACAGACGGTTTGTTATCATGACTAGTTGATGAAATAGTTAATGGAAACTCATCAATCATCAGAGTAGCAAGTCTTAAGAAATCAGTATACCATGAAAAGTTGATTGCGAAATATCCTGTGGCTTGAAAACAAAGGTATTGGTGCTTTCTTTTTTTGTTAATTTTATCACCAAAACCATTGTGATTGGTCGTTTTTCAAATTTTCATGCATACTTTCAAAATAGTGTTCAAGCGTAACTATCAAACGTGATCTTTCTTGATGATTTTGACTGACAAGTTATTAACATAGCATGTTGGGCTGTCTGACAACGGAAGGATATTATCAATTATTTATCGTATAAGTGCGTTTTATTCTTATGAATGGTATTCGGAGGCAGATTGTTTGTCATCCTGTTTGGGTGTCTTTCTTATCCCCTTCTATTTTGTGCGGTCACGGTTAAGTCACGTCAACATTTTATATTGATTTTTTAATAGAGATAATAAGACAAGAAATAATATGAAGTGTGTTTTATTCTTATGAATGGTATTCGGAGGCAGATTGTTTGTCCTCCTGTTTGGTGTCCTTTTCATCATCTTCTATTTTGTGCGGTCACGGTTAAGCTACGTTAATATTTTATATTTGTAATAGAGATAATAAGACAAAAAACAATATAAAGTGTGTTTTATTCTTGTGAATGGTATTTGGAGGCAGATTGTCTACCCTCATGTTTGGGTGTCCTTCTTATCCTCTTCTATTTTGTGCGATCACGGTTAAGCCACGTCAATATTTTTTATTAATTTTTTAATAAAGATAATTAGACAAAAAGTAATATGAATATAAAATGTTGACGTGATTTAACTGTTATTAATTTTTTAATAAAGATAATTAGACAAAAAGTAATATGAATATAAAATGTTGACGTGATTTAACTGTGACCGCACAAATAAAAAGGGACGAGAATGATACCAGCATACAATCTGCCTCCCATGGTATTCACGTGAAGAGGAGGAATGCATTTACACGAAGGAAAAGGAAAAAGTTGGGGATGGAATTTATGCCTTTTAGGCTTTTAGCGCACTAGTAAATTAAAGAAAACTTTATATAAAGCTTTTCCACTTAAAAGCTTGCTTGGATTTTCTACGATTTTATTTGTTTTTCTTGCTATTACCTTACCCTTGCAAGGCTTCCTCTTGTGGCTCTTAAAGCTCTTGGCTTTTTCTTTTTCTTCTATCACTCTTACCACTAAATGTTTGAGCAGATAATAAACTGGTTTGGTAATACATTGGTATTTTTGTTAATATAAGTTAAGGGATCGAGAACCCCCTTAAATTTTACTATTCTTATGTCATTTAGTACTACGCTATGGTGGTATTCTTCTTTATTTGTAAGTGAGAGGTTTTAGGTTCGATTCTCTCTAAAGACAAATTTGAATCACGTTTTTGAGCTGATTGTGAGGTTTAACTAACTCATCCATCCACATAGTATTGATAATATCGTTTAAAAAAATAAATAAATAAAAGAATCCAAAATTTAGTTTAGAGAAACATGCATACTATATTGGTCAACTGACTTAATTCACATGTGATGATTAACCAGTCATGTGCTAACTTTACCTTCCGCCAGTGTAAAAGAGACAGGTAACGACGTCGTATGAATGAATCAACTTAACTTTAGTAAGTAGTAAGCGGGAAACAAGCTTTCCACGTGGCCGACTTCCCCACAGCGCGAAAGCATCATCAAATTAAAGACTCCGGAGTCCCACCCATCACTTCTCTTCTCACTTTCTCAGTTCCCAAACACTCTTTTTCCCACTGCATCAAAATCCCGAGAAAATTTTATACGCGCCCAAATGGAATCCCAACCCCAATCCCAAAATCCCAACCACCACCCCCAGAAATCCAATCCCAACATGAAGAAGTCTTGGTCTTTGAAATCCGACGACTCGGCCCAGGCCGACTCTCCCCTCCGATTCCACTCCCCGATCCGATCCGATGCCTTCGACCCGCCCGACACCCCGCCGTATGAGTCCGTCGAGAACACGCCGGAAAATCCGGTCGACAACTCCAAGGCGATCACGGTCGTCGACAAGTTCACCCAGTACTCGCCGCTCCGGCCTCAGAAGCCGCCGGAGAATGCCAAGGCGCCGTCGCCGGTGGTGGTGTACAACCGGGCGGTGAGGGAGGAAGTGGCGCCGTCCGTGTCGAAGGTTGGGCCGACCGGCGGAGTCAACGGTGTTGGAGGCGGGGAGGAAGGCGGAGTCACCGGTGTTGGCGGTGGGAGGTCGAGGGGTGCGACGAATTCGATTCTGAGACGGTCGAAGAGGGGGGAGATGCTGCAGACGGCGGCGCTAGGGTTTAGAGTGAGCGAGTTGGTGCTGTGCTTGATTTCGTTCTCAGTTTTGGCGGCGGATAAGACTCGGGGCTGGAGCGGCGACTCCTTCGATCGCTACAAGGAATACAGGTTCCTCCTCCGCCTGACTTTCAATTTAATTTCCCTTTTTCAGAAAATTATTAATGATTAGCAGATTAAGTCAAATTAGTGTTTTAATTTTCATTCAAACTGTAAAAGATTTTTTTTAGTCAAAATGGTCTTCAGATTGTTATAATCGATAGAAGTAGTCCTTGACATTGTTTAGTGTCGCCCGCTTTTGTCTTTATGTTAAATTTAAAAAACAAAAATACTATCAATTTAACGAATTTTTTTCACAGAAATACCAAAATGATTCAAACAACCCCACGGACCATTTTGGCTAAAAAGCCTCGATAAAATTTAAATTTCAACCAATTTTCTTGCTTTGCTCTGTTATTTTTTTAATGATTTGTTGAAACATTTTTTACTGTGAATTTGGTTCTTGAATTTTTGTTTAATTTTGGAGATAATGTTATGATGAATTGAAGATTATGTGCTAAACTTTGCAGGTATTGCTTATCTGTGAATGTAATTGGATTTGCATATGCTGCCTTTCAAGCCTACAATCTATCCTACCATATGGTCACCGGGAAGTACGTGATCCGCCACCATCTTCGTCGCCACTTTGATTTCTTCATGGATCAGGCAAGTTACTCAGCCGGCCCGCCTGTCTTCATCCTGTCTTCATCGCTATTTAACATTTCTATTGCTAAATGTATTATCTTATATGTTATGTTAGTGGAGTAGGATTACATTTCTATTGCTTGTATGGTTCTTGTTCAGAAGGTAACGAACATCGGTTAGTGACTTGAAAACTTAGCTAAGTTGGTTGCGACCTAACGCCTGTTATTTGTTTCCGAAATAGGCTTCTGCGTTATTATTATGCTTACAGCCGAAGCGATGCCATTTTAAGATTTAGGGTGTACTGCCTCAGCTCGAGGGAAGCTAAAGATTTGTGTACTGATAAGCAATGCGTTGTGCTTTTGTGGTGTTGGTTCAATTTGCAGGTACTGGCATACCTTCTCATTTCAGCATCGTCGTCTGCAGCCACCCGGCTTGACGACTGGCAATCAAATTGGGGGACGGATGAGTTCACGGAGATGGCCACTGCTTCGGTCAGCATGGCCTTCCTGGCTTTTGTTGCCTTTGCGCTTAGCTCCCTCGTATCTGGTTACAACCTCTGTACCTATGATTCTGCATGATATATATCCTACCTACACAGTAGGAAGTCAGCACTAATGCCAAGCCCACACGTCCTCCTCAACAGTCGCCTTGCTCTCACTAGGCCTTGAGGGGGCGCAAACCAAAGTGTGAGTGGATCATAATCATTTATAACCGACAACCCGTAGACTCAATTTTTCATTTTCTCAATGTTGTTTGTAAAGCTTCAAACATGTTCCCCACATGGCAATTTGTGTGTATAATTATAGCCTTGATAAAAATAAAGGAAAACTAATGAAAATGGCTTTAAAATGTGGTTTTTCATTAAAGTGAATAGTACCATCATTGATTTTTTAGTGTAAAAATATGGTTTTTCATTAAAGTGAACAGTACGAATGATTTTTCGTTAAAGTTCCCCAAAAATAACAGTGAAATCTTGAGTTGTTAATATGGAAGCATTTCTTTGCATTTTGTGCCTTGGGGAGTTTGCAAATTCTAAGATTGAATTCTACCTCTCTATTTGTTGGGTAGACATAGGCACAATGATGTGCAAGAACAATATCTCAAGTCAATAACGCACGACTATGCGTATTAACTTGTCCACGAAATAATGCTTGATTCGGCCATATGAGAATTTCTCGTTGTACGGAACTTCTCCTTGGTGAGATTACAAGCTCCTTCACTAAAGGAAAACATTCCTTCCATAGCTACAATTTTCTTATATGCATATGCATCAAACTTTCATATTAATTATCACGTTTTATTACATGAAAAAGTTAAAATCATACAAAATTACAAAATATACTAAAACAACTCATTAAAAACATAACGAAATCTTTTTGCATATATCAAATTTTAACTGAGACAAGAAGAAAGGGTAACTCTTTCCCTCAGGGAAGAGTCCAAGCTCAGCTAGTATCACCTGCGCACGGGGTTAAAACGCATGGAATACGCATAGCCGGGGGCCGAACCAATCTCAACCATTGCTTGGTTATTCCAATAAAACAACCGTTCAAATTCGCAATGGGCTAAGCTTCACAACAGGCTAGTAACAATGTGGTTCAAATTCGTCTTTTATGAGAATCGAACATAAAACGTCTCACTTACAAGTGAAGAGAAACCATTAGACCATAATACTATGTGGCACAAGTATTTTATGTTGGGTGTTTATCACAAATGGTTCCTGAAATTGACCCTCACCATTAGGATGGTCCCTGAAATTAAAAACCAATCAATGTAGTCCCTGAAAATACATGTCGCAAATCAATGTGGTTATTTCATCACAATTTTGTTAAAAATTCCGTTAAATGCTGATGTAGCACATAAATGAGCCCCACAAGATTTACGAGTTTTTATCACAAATGGTCTCTAAAATTGACCCACACCATCAATATGATCTCTGAAATTGAAAATCAATCAATGTAGTCCTTGAAAATAGGTGTCGCAAATCAATATAATCCTTTTGACACTGTTCTGTAAAAAAATTGGTAGACAAATCCCTTCCATAAATTCTCAAAGGCACAAGGCTTAACCAAGACCTAAGAAGGGTTGTGGAAATTTTTTTCAACCAACAATAGACGCACCTCAGTTATAACCTCATTATCTCAAGGCAGACATCGCCGTTCTTTGCATCACCAGACCACCAGGGAAGCGTCAAACAAGCTCTCTAAGATTAAGGTTGTGAGGATGTTGATCACCTAAATGTTAACAGTGATGTCCCAGAAGTTGTTGCCAATAGGGCAAGCCGTCACCATTGGTGATCTCGACTCAAGTTCAATTCGGTGAAGAGTGTCGAAGTGTGTAAAGATAGATGTATTGATTTTTTTTTTTTTTTTTAAAAGAGAATAGAGAGCGAATGAGGTAGAAAAATGTAGACTAAGATAAGAGGTGATTGCAGGACTAGGTTTTTGGGTTGACAATTTTTTTGTTAACTATTAAATTATTTAGCCTATTTGTAATTTTTTAAAAATTTAATTAGACTTGTGTGACCCATTTATGTGTCATATCAACACATAACCGAATTTTTTACAGAATTGTGACGGAAATACTACATTGATTTGAGACACTTACTTGTGGGACTACATCGATCAATTTTCAATTTTATGGACCATTTTGATGTTGCGAGTCAATTTCAGGGACCATTTTGTTGTCGTGGGCCAATTTCAAGGATCATTTGTAAGAAAAAAAGAACTTATGAGACCCATTTATGTGCTACATCAACACTTAACATAATTTTTAATATAATTGTAACGGAATGATCACATTGATTTACGACACCTATTTTCAGAGACTACATTGATTAATTTTTAATTTCATAAACTATCTTGATGATGATGGTTAATTTCAAATCCCATTTGTGATAAAAACCCTTTTACGTTTAACTTCTAAAAGAATAGAGTCCGCATCTTTCTCTTCTTGCCGGCGCCAGGCAGACATCGGTACAGTGGGCCTGAAACACGCAAAAAAGCACCAAGTAATTGGGCGCTCAAAAACTTGAGAAATCAAAACTGAGCCCATTAAAGGCCCATTATCTGATAGATATGAGAATTACAAATTGGGTAAGAAAAATCCAAACTTTTGTCTCTTTTATTTTGATTTCATTGTCCAAAATATATATTCTTTTTTAATTTTTAATTTGTTGTAAGCTATGCCATTGTCATCTGCCATATGTGCCTTGCTCCCGTGGAATTGATAAATAATAATTATCACGACACAATTTATAAAGTTGTAACGCAAACATTTTTTTGAGAGAAAGTTGTAACGCAAACATGAAGCAAGTTAGGTTTTGTTATCAACAATGGTGAAGTCTCGGCATCAAACCATTTACAAGAAAACATAACAACATTTGTAGTAGGCGTCGATTTAGACACATCATGTCTTATATCCAAACAACCATCATAAACGTTTCATGCAGTTGTTCCTTACCTTACTAGGGTTGCTCTCTCCTCTCTTGTTAAGTACTATGACCCAAAAACCCTAATCATGTTATGCATTGGAGGAGTCTAAAACTTACCACTATGTGTACGAGTCATGATTCTAGAGAAAACCCTAATCATGTTATGTAGTGGCGGAATCAGAAACTTGCCACTAATTAAGTATACGTATGGGGTCATGATTATATATGGAGGAGAAAATATTAATTAGTAATTTTTTTCTTCTTAACATTGGGTTTAGTTAACTTAGTTTGTCAATATTGTGTGGCCAAATTAGCAAATTAGTGGGAAAAAAAAAAACAAGGTGTTAGGGTTAGGTGACTTCCTCACCTTCATTGTGTGGCCAAATTAACTCTATGCTTTAATAGTACAAATAATGAAAGGGATATGTTATTCTTTTCTATAATTCTACGAATAATATTCGTGGTACCAGATTAATTTTAGATGAAGCAGTTGGATTATTAGATGAACCGTTAATCATTATATATTGCTAATTTAGTTGATAATCTAATAACATAATATACCAATTAATCACTTGTAAGAGTGTCATTAACTAGTAAGCATGATCATACATGGAATGTCAAGCGAGCAGAAGTTCACGTGGTATCCTCCATCAGCCATGTTCATGCAATACAAAATAGAGCTAGATGACAAACATTCCCTATCAGTCCCGGCTTTTTCTAATGGAAAATAGTTAAAAGACCAAATTCTTAGATCATGTAACGTAGTAGACGATTGGATTTATTTTTTAATAATTTAAAGAAGAAATTCAACTATCAATTACCGTTTTCAAACTAAGCAGCCAACCATCCTTTATTTATAGTCTTCCTCCCTGCACATTCGCTTGTCCTCTATCGTAATAGTGTAATACACTCATCGCTACCGTCCATGCACGCACAAACAAATCTCAACCGTCCGATACATAAAAATCCACGAACAAATCCAAATCCCATGCAAACCCTAGCTATATAATATCGTCGTATATTATATTATCATTGCCGAAACAATTATGTCCATGGTCCATACACAAGACTCACTCGAAAATGCAACATGCCTATCCTTTACTTTACACCTCCTAAACTTTGTCATTTAGGATAATTAGTATTCTAATTAATCATGGTTAAAGTAATGTAATATCATTAGACAACAACCACGATTTGTACGGGCAAGGGACATATTCTGTACCACAAGTTTTGGCTAGATTTTCGAATCTTGATGAGCTGGTGCTACACAACATGGACACGTGGTATTTTCATCAATGTTTCCAAGGTACACTTGCATGTGCACCGCCCTAATTTTGTGCTTCTTCGTTTTGGTAATTGCAGCGTCCCCATGATGTTAACAATAATAATAGGTAATCATTTTCACGTTCTCGTCTTCTCTTTTGTACTCATCTTGTTTTCGTTTAACGATTCTCTTTTTACTTATTCAATTAAGGAGTGATAAAAAGAAAAGATTGTAAACGGAGATATTAGGATAATAATAAATTTCACACTTCAAATTTATCATTTTGCATTTCTTCTCTTGTTTTTTGTGTTTTTGTTTATTGATACTTCTTACTTATTTAAATCAACAACAAAGAAAGAAAAGAGATATGCAGAGAAATGATGGGTAGTGATTTTCAGAATCTTAAATGTATCCATCATTCAACATTTTTCTTTTATTTTCACCGCTTAATTTTTCTTTGTATTTAATCCCAAAACTATAAATAAGACGAGTACCGTAGAAAGACGAAACGAAAGAAAAGATCATTCCGCAAGAAAACGCGAGTGCGAAACTTACTACTCTGATAATAATAATGCAAGCTTTTCGCATTTTATAAGATTAAAAATCCCCCAAAGGTTCTTTGCAGCAAATAAATTAAAGAAAAGGTTATCTGTTCATATTGTGATGCTAATATACTATTAATATATAGTAATCAGTTTGGAATATTGGCCGATTGACAATGAGTTGACACCCAAAATACTCAAATTGCAGTTGAAAATAATATACAGATTGAAAATGCTTGGTTTTGTGATTCCTTGCCCACTAAACTAAATCACAAGTTTCCAACTCCTGATTAAGAAATTAACCAACCTAATTAACAATATCTTAAGAGATACTGATGAACGTTAATCATCTGGTACAGCATGCCAACCTACCAAATAATGCAAAATCGATCTTCAATGGTGGGCAAAATTTTTTTTTTTTATTTTATTTTTTTTGTTGAGAAAATGGTTGGTAGATCTTGATGATAAGGTTCAAGCCACAAAATAATACCTCATGTAGCATCTAACCTGCCTTGCTAGATCAATTTGTACACACCATTTGAACAAATCTATAAATCGTCGATTTAAGTTGAAGTGTAACAACATCACAAATATCAAATTGTGTGGATGGCAAAGATTTTATAAAAGATTGATTAACCAATGAATTGCCTCAAACACGTTTGTGTATAACATTAAAATTAGTCGATCATGTTCAAGTGGGAGATCCAACCAACCATAAGGGATAGCTTTTGGTCTTCATTGTTATATGTCCACATATATCAACGACTAAGATTCAACCACTAACTTATAGACAGTTGTTTCAGACTCAACTCTAAAGCTTTAATTCATAAGGTATTGCTGCGATATGAACTAGCATACATCAACGGCTGATATTCAACTGCTAAGATATAACAACGATTGATCCAAACACAATTTTAAAATTTTAACTGATAAGCCTATACATACATCAACGACTGAGATTCGACCGCTTGAGCGTGAACAACCAACTCGATGCACAACACAATGAAGCATTAATGATGTTTTAGACCTGTTTAGATTGGTAATGGATCCAGCGGGCAAATCAGGACCCAGCCAAGTTGTAGTTGTAAGGATGGCAGAGTCCCCCAACATTTAAATGGTTTGCATGCTTTGTAAACCTTGTACCTTTTGGGTGCATTTTGAGCTGTACCTCTTGTCTGTGCCAACCTAGACAGACTTAGTTGGCAAAGTCACACTCAGAGTGAAACATACGCGCTCCAAGAGCGGATCGGTTTTCTTTCTTGTTTTTTTTCTCGTTTTTATTGTTTATTTAAAACAAAAAATGTATTAAATAAAACAAAATCTCCATCGATAATGAGAGATTTTTTAATTGCGGGCCTGAAGCAGTATTTCACATGTCAAAATATTTTCAAAGAAAATGATATATTTTTTTATGTCTCTCTACTTATTTTATAATACATTGAGCGCTTGCTTAGATACGACCAATGTTCTAAAAGACGCTAGGCGCTAGTTAGATGAGCTTAGGCTTGGTGCCTAGACGGCTGGATCCTAGCGCCTAGGCGGACTAAGTGGATTTGAGTAAATTTCTTATATATTGTATAAATAAGTGTCTGCTTATATTTAAAAAAAATAGAAAATGAAGACAAATATGATAGAAGACAATATAAGTTGGAGGAGGATGTTTTTATTTAGTTTGTCTTAGCTTTTTATGGGGGTCTAATACAATATACAAACAGATATACTTGAGGTTTTTAAGTTGTTGGGGTCAAAGGCAACCAATTACCCTATACTAACTCAGTCACTGGCTAGACAAGTGCCTATGCGGTCTAGGTAGGTTTTTATGCAGGTTTAAGCACATTTTCTTAATTTTTAAATACTTAAAAATTAATTAAGATGATAATTAGCTGTCTAACGCTTAAATAGAACCTCGACGGCCCTAGCCAGAAATTAACCGTGGATACGACACTTGGGAAAAATTCTCATCAATAATGGTTTGAAGGAAAATGAGAATAATGGTTTGAAGGAAAATTAACAAAAAAAATAAAAAAAATAAAATGGAATCAGAGAGGAGAGAGAGGGGAGGAGAGAGAGACCGTATACGGAAGAGGACCATACGGCTTTTCCGACACACCCACGGATCCCTCTGTGTGAGCGTGGGGCCCACTTGCTTTTCAGCCATAGCATTTAGTCCTATCCTCACTTCGGTTTCAGTTACAGGTTTGTAACGTACGTCCTACTTCTTGAAATGACACATATACCCTCCTGTGAAATTTGGAGGGACTAAAATAGCCTTGGTGTTGGTGCTTTTACAGTTTTAAACATGGTTGTTAAAAGATAAAGGTCACTTTATTTTAAATTTTGAATGACATATTTTTACTATAAAGTAGTAAGACCATCTCAAACCGAATGAGTGCCAAAGGGCTAGTTTTAGTCTTCTGGCTCTCAAAAAAAATTAATATTTTAACGAACAGTGCATGTTCATATTTCTTACCGTCTCCAATCAAGGGTCAGACCAAGCATAGCCCTATCACAAAAAAACTATCTTCAACTGAGCGCCAAACATAATTTATTATTTTAATTGAATTACTATGGTTACTTAAATTAAATTACCTCAATAATTTTATGTTATGGATTGTCAATAATTTTCATGTTGTTAATTTTTTTTATGTAGTTTAATGTTACTTAATGTTGTTTAATATTGTTTAATGTTGTTTCATGTTCCTGAATGTGAAAGAAAAAAAAAAACCAAATATGATGTCAGCATGTGGCTTGGTTTGGGGCCGGTTGGTTGGCCCTCGGGCCTTTTTTTTGTCTAGTAGGACCCACGAGCCATTTAAGGCTGGTTTGGTATTGCTGTGCTTTGAAAAAAAGCTGTTTCTGCTGTGCTGTGAGAATAAGCAGCTGTGAAATAAAGCAGCAAAATATTTGGTAAACTTTTTTGTAAAAGTGCTTTTGAAAAAAAAAAGCAGTATTAGAGTGTTTGGTAAACTTTTATGTAAAACAGATGTGAAAAAAAAGCCGATTTTTCAAAGCTGGGTTTTGCAGCTTCTTGTTTTTGGCTTTTTTTTCACCCAAAACTGTGAAAAAAAGCTGAAGCTGAGTGTTTACCAAACACAAAAACAGCTCCCAGCTTTTTTTGATAGCAGCTTTTTTCAGAATCACCTCAGTACCAAACCAGGTCTTAGCCTGGTCCTCGGTTGGAGACAATTTTCAGGCTATTTTTGGCTATCTGGTTCCTTCAGTTGGAGATGGTGTAACTAATTCTTGACCAAATCTTTGAATAGGAAAGTCAACAATGTTTTTTATTCTCATTTTATCAGACTTTAATATTGAAAAAATTTCTAAATTTGTAAGTAATTTTGTTGCTGTATAACTAACGCTTTTAAATTCAATCAAATTGAATTCCAGTACTAATCTTATGGTCAATAAACACTTTTAAGTTAATTGAAGGACAAACTTTAAATTGAATTCCAGTACTAATCTTATAGCATGTGTATTGCCCACAAATCATATTATTTGTCAAAGAAAAACTACTAACCACTTCTTTTCAATCTTTTGCATCTTTAGTAGATGATGACTACAACAGAGGTCAGATATAAAGTAACTTTTTTTATTTTTCAACTCATTAGTAATGTTTTTCTTCGTAACGTCAAGATTGAAAAACAAAAAAAACTAACCTATCTTTTTTTTTTTTTATCACAAATGATTGAGGCCGACTAATTAACATTCTTGGTGCCTGGTATTGCTGTAAGCAAAGGGGCATGTAGTGGCATGTTGGCTTTGCGATATAAAGGGCAAAAAGGGAAAATCAGATACAGGGATTCAGTTTGTCTCCTCAGAAGTGGATCTTCGCACGTTAATGAAATGGAGTTCGTAGAGAGGAGGAGCTGTGAATTTTATGGAGAGAGATGACGAGAGAAGTACAGCCAGCCACCTCCCCTACCCATTGCATATGCTTTCACTGCACCACCAACAACAACGTCCCAATTCATCTCTCAACCAACTCATTCCTCTCTCTCTCTCTCTCTCTCTCTCTCTCTCTCCCCCCACTGTTTTTGTTTTCTAGCTTCGCATTATTACAAGCTCTCAACTTTTTTCCCCTACTTTCTCTTTTTAACTACTGCATCCTTGACCACCTGAGCTCTTTCCCTCAACTTCTCAAAACCCATGTGTGTTTTTGGGCTTGGAAGCTCAAAAACCATATTTTGGGAGCTTCTTTTGCTCTTTTAAATGGTGGGTTTTTGTCTAAATATGTAGAGATTCAAGATTTCTGACCGAACTCTCCACCTTTTGCCCAGAAACATGCTTATTGGCCTGAAACTTATCAACTTTTTTCCCAGCTTCTGCTTAATCTGAACCCACCTGCCTTTAAATGCACAAAGATTGATGAGATGATTTCAAAATGTAGGTGTTTGAAAAACAACACTTTAATCTTTCTGGGTCGTCTCCAAATCCAAGTTTTTCTGCAAGTTTGGAGGCTTTCTGCTAGTTGAGGAGTGCAAATACTAAAAGGGGTTCTGAGATTTTTCTGATTCTTTTAATGAGTTTTGACGCCGACCCATGAAGAATTTCCACTGGTTTAAGCAGATTTCCAGCAATGGCAAGCCTGAGAGGAGCCTCTCGCTGGGTGAGTACAATCGTGCAGTCTCATGGTCCAAGTACTTGGTGTCGTCAGGGGCTGAGATTAAAGGGGAAGGAGAGGAGGAGTGGAGTGCGGACATGTCACAGTTGTACATTGGGTGTAAATTTGCTTCCGGAAGGCATAGTAGGATTTACAGAGGGGTTTATAAGGAGAGAGATGTGGCGATTAAGCTGATAAGCCAGCCTGAGGAGGATGAAGGGTTGGCTGTTTTGCTTGAGAAGCAGTTCACTTCTGAGGTTGCTTTGCTTTTTCGATTGCACCATCCTAATATCATCACTGTAAATCTCTCTCTCTCCTCTTTGTTAGGTTTATGGTGGTGTTGTTTGCCTTTTCAGATCCTTTGCAAATGCAGTTTTTGTTTTTCTTCTTTTTCAAGTTTTCTTCCTGCTAACTTTTGTGATCTTTTGGTCTGCATAAAAACGCAAGATCCCCTTTAACCTTGTGCAATTTAAGATTTTACTCCAAGAAATCACTCGAAAAAAAGGAACCGCTTCGGCATAAAATGTTAGAAGAAATCTGTTCCGGTTACATCAATTGGTCATTGATTGATTATTGCACAGTCCTTACCTTAGAATTCTCCATCCGACCTCAATCTTTGTTGGTATTGCGTATATTCCGAAAATTGGAATCGGTTCTTCTAAGAATTTTGTTGTTCTTTTAGTAACATTTAATGCTGGAACAATAGCTGTTTCTTTACGTTTTTTGACCTTCATGTACCAATTTTTGTTGTGCAGTTTGTTGCAGCTTGTAAGAAACCTCCTGTGTTCTGCATTATCACCGAGTATTTAGCTGGGGGATCGTTAAGGAAGTATCTTCATCAGCAGGAGCCACATTCTGTTCCGCTTAGCCTAGTTATGAAGTTAGCCCTCAACATTGCACGCGGGATGCAATATCTCCATTCTCAAAGTATACTTCATAGGGATCTCAAGTCAGAAAATTTATTGCTAGGGGAAGATATGTCTGTAAAGGTTGCGGATTTTGGTATTTCATGCCTAGAATCACAGTGCGGCAGCGTAAAGGGATTCACGGGTACTTACCGCTGGATGGCACCCGAAATGATCAAAGAGAAACACCATACAAAGAAAGTCGATGTTTACAGTTTTGGAATAGTTCTGTGGGAGCTTTTAACGGCATTGACCCCATTTGACAACATGACTCCTGAACAGGCTGCATTTGCAGTATCGCAGAAGGTATTTTTTTCATTGTACCCCGTAATATTACTTACCCTGGTTTGCGGTTAATGATTTGTATCAATAGATTCAATACCTATTAGTTATAATTAAGTGTTGATATGGTGATACCTGTTATTGAAAGAGGGGATATTATTGTGGCAAGTATTAGTCTACGCGTTTAAACGAGGCCAAGATATCCATTCTTGAGATATTGAACTCTTTAAGTAACAGGATTATAAAAAACCCAGTACTACTGAAAATTAATTCCGTCACCCATATGTTTTTGAGTTTTCGAAACTGTTAGAGAATTATGGAAACAGAGAATGATAATGTTCCTTTCTGAATCATTTGCTTTTGCTGCATATTTTCTTCCCATTCTTAGCATACTAAGATACAATTTAGAGAACACTTTATATATGTGCCTCGTAAACTGACTGCTCTAATAGCTCTCATGTGCATTGATAATTTTTGAGTTTCCTTAGAAATCTCTTTCAAGTGTCAGCTCTTCTACTTCACAACATTTGATAAACTTTCTTAAATTCCCACGCAGTAAAAGTAACTTGTCATATCAGAAATTACAGTTTATCCGTTATCGTTTTTAGTTTCTATTCTTCTTGATGCATCTGTTACACCTGTATGTTTCTCACATGCATCAGAAGTGGGGTGAGAGACGGTCATTTATATGCTTGTCTTTGTATTATCCAGATCATGTGGGGACCTGCTGCATTTGGCCATCCTTATTTTTGCAGGAAATGAAATCTCCTAAAATCGGAGAAATATATTAAATCCTACATCTTTTTCGTTGTTGATAAGACATATTAAAGCACTGGTGATCATGCACTAATACAGGTAGACATCTAAAGGATGTGGAGAGTTGCATTTAATGTTTGTTTAATTCCTGTCTCATAAAGAACGTAAAACTTCAGCGATTTCCTAATCGCCTTCTACCAAGAAGAAGCATGCTGGCATCTAATGATCTGTTTCAGTTTTTCCTGTTGGCATCTTGCACCTGTTATGATTTTGTGGAATAAATGGGAACTCTGTCTGTTTCCCACCTTGAATTCTCACTTGCCACCCATGTAAACCGCTTTTGTTGCTGTGTTTTGAAACCTTTTAACATGAAGCTGACCTGTTATGGAGATATATGTGTCGACCTCCTTTTAGTTCTGAACTATGGATATTCAACTTGTTCGTGTCATTGCACTATTCTGAACAACGCCTGGTATGTAATGGCATCATTATGCAAATCAGTTTACTTGGTTGTGCTTATGATTCCTGTAAACATGAAAGTCAAATGTTTTGAGTAAACAAACCCGAATGTGCTGGAAGTTGTTACAAAAGCCAGAATTTGGCGTGTTCACAGCTACAATTTGTCATCGAAGTTTGGTTGCAGGAACTGAAGATGAGATGAATCTAAAGTATCAAAAGCTGCATTAATGTCCTAATTAGTTGAAACGTTGTCAGGTTGATCTGATTTTTTGTATGAGCACAGTGGACTAAGATTTCTGCAGTGGCTAATACAATGATAACAGTGTGTTAAGTTTCCTTTGTAGCAAAGTTTATTAAACGTGTTATGTGCTCCTGAATTTTGTGCAGAATGCAAGACCCCCTTTGCCGTCCACATGCCCGGTGCCATTCAGTCGCCTCATTAGCCGATGCTGGTCAAGCCATCCAGATAAGCGACCTCATTTCGATGAGATAGTGCACATTTTGGAAGGTTATGCCGAGTCCCTTGAGCAGGACCCAGATTTCTTCTCATCTTACAAGCCGCCCCCAGATCACGCCCTGTTGCGATGCTTTCCAAAATGGAAGGGTCGCCGTAGTTCTGCTTCTTGAAAGATTTAGGGATTCGTTTTCTGGAATCAAAGTATTGAAGTTAAATGTACCATATGCTTTTCTTGTCAAGGTTCCCATCTTCATACAAATTATGATCGTGAACCTTTTTTCCTTTCTGTCTTGTTAACCTTTTTATCCTTTTGTCTTGAATATATTGGAATGAAAAGCACTACTTTTATTGGTGTTTTAACTTCATTTGCATACTTCATATAAGCACTTTCAATAGAAGCACTTTAAATTTGATGTGAAATGCTGAATGTGACATTTTCAATAGAAGCACTTTTGGAACTTCCTCTCCATCACTCCTAATGCGCATTCCCACTCTTGGGATAGTATTGGCATGAGAGATTTGGATATGAAAACTTATTATATGCGCTGATTATATATCTTGAGTTTAAGACTTCATGACACTTCATTGTAGTATTTCAGATCAATAATATAATATCATGTGGAAACATGAAAACACATGACATTGCGTATTGGGGTCTAGCTTAGTCTATGCATGCAAAAATGCTTCCAATTCTTCAATGTCTTCTCTCACTCTAATTTACAATTTCACTTTGTAATTAGCTAATTTTTTTTTTAATTTTTTTTAACAAACGATATTATCTACATTAAGAAAGAGGGGGAGGCAAGCTAAACCTTACAATATGTTAACAATAATGTGGTTCAAATTTGTCTTTGATGAGAATCGAACCTAAGACCTCTCACTTATAAGTGAAAAGAAATATCACTAAAGACCGTAATACTAAGTGACAACTAATGTTTTTAAACTAATTCATTTTACTTTGTTTTCTCTTAAAGAAAAGCGTAATAGATAGGGTAGTTCTATTCACACACCTATTTTTATTTCTCATACACCCTCAATTTACGATCATTGGATTAAATGAATTCAAAAAGTTTAATGTCAAAAAATTAATGAAGGTGCAAGGTAAAATAAGTGTAGAATAATTGCTTGTGAAACGTCAAAAAAATAACAATAAAACTTACCCAAATATAGTTAGTAAAAGCGTATTTATAAATTTTGTTACCTTATAAAACATGTGACGGTTTGGCCGAGTGGTCTAAGGCGCCAGATTTAGGCTCTGGTCCGAAAGGGCGTGGGTTCAAATCCCACAGCCGTCAGATTTTTTGTTCTCTTTAAATTTTTTTTCTTGCACTTTTTGAACTATTCATTAGTTTGCCACAAATTTGAAATTTACAATGGCAAGGTAAGAAATTCAATTTTTTATTTCTATTTGGATAAATTACATTTTACCCCCTTATGTTTGGGATCGATTTCAATTTCTTACAGCATCTTTAAAACATTTTAATTTCATACATTTACTTATCATTTTATTTCAATTTCATACAACCGTTAAAAAATCTATTAAGTTAACCGTTAAGTGATGACGCGGCAAATATGAGGTCTTCATTTATGCTGATATGACTGCCATATTTATATCACGTGGCTAAACGCTTAATAAAAAATTTAAAATATTAAAATAATTAATTAAAGAAAAATATAAAAAAAAAAAAAAAAACCAAAAGTCCCTTTCGTCTTCCCCACCCTTTCTCCCCACCGGAGCCCATCCCCACCCTCTTCTCCCATTCCCCATCACTCGAGCCTCCCCGCAACCTTCTGGTACGCCCAATCGGTCTTAGATAGCAGAAAGCTAGAAATTGAAGGAACAGTGCAGAGATAGTAAAAGAGAAATGAGATTTAAAAGGAAAGGAGACACATTTTCATTCATCCATGCCCTAACAGCATACATTACACTATTTATATTCAACTGAAAGGGAACCCTAGCTCCAAACAGGCTGGGCCTTGAGCAAAACATAGTTGTGGGTTTACAGGTATGGGCTGAGACAAAGAGCTAATAGGCCCCTAAACAATGTGGTCCTAACAACCCCCCCCCCCCCCCCGGTTAAAGAAAATGCATGTCCTCAGCCTTGAAAATCGGGATAACGAGCAATGATGTCGTCGGCGACTTCCCAAGTAGCATCAATGATGGCAGTCCTATCCATTTGATGAGCCATTTGGTGACTGCAGCATTCTTCTTCTTGAACATGTCGCGGTCAAGTACTTTTTCTGGTTGCCAATGTAGAAGCCCTATGGGGTCAAGTGGTGGTAAAGTTGCATTTGGGGAAATATGATCATCAATTTTCTTCTTGAGCAAGGAGACGTGAAAAATCAGATGTATCTTGGAAGTATGTGGGAGATCGAGTTTGTAAGCCACAGAACCAGTACGTTCCCGTACTTGAAATGGTCCATAAAACTTGGGGGCAAGTTTGTTGGATTTACGCAGAGCAACAGATTGTTGACGATAGGGTTGCAGCTTTAGGTAGACCCAATCACCCACCATGAATTCATGCTCTGTTCGGCCCTTGTCATAGATTTGTTTCATGCGATTCTGAGTGAGTTGCAAGTTAGCTCGTAAAAGGCGAAGCAACCTATCTTTGTCTTGTAAAGCCATATCAACTGAGTGCACTGCAGTGGTTCCAAGTAGATAGGTGTGAATGGCAGGAGGAGGAACCCCGTATAGAGCTTGAAATGGTGACATCTTGATGGCAGATTGTAAAGTGGTGTTATACCACCACTCAGCCTATGGAAGAAGAGATGACCACTTGGTTGGTGTATCGACTGAAAAACAACGGAGATAATGTTCGAGAGTTCTATTGAGGACTTCAGATTGACCGTCCGATTGAGGGTGATATGCAGAGCATGAAAGAGTTTGCTACCTTGATGCTTGAAGAATTCTTGCCAAAAGTTATTGAGAAATGTTGGGTCACGGTCAGACACTATGGATTTCGGCATACCGTGGAGACGGAAGATTTCCTTGATGAATGTTTTTGTAATGGATGTGGAAGTGTACGGATGTTTGAGTGGAATAAAATGGCCGTATTTGGTTAAGCGGTCCACAACCACCAATATTGCCGTGTAACCATTTGAAAAGGGCATGCCTTCTACAAAATCCATGGCAATGTCTTGCCAAATACCATTTGGGATGGGTAGTGGTTGTAAAAGGCCTAGGGGGTGTATCGTCTCATGGTTCTGGCGTTGACATTCTGGGCAGTGGGCTACAAAGGTCTTCACATCATTGCGGATGCCGGGCCAAAGGAAACTTCTTGAAATTCTGTGGTAAGTACGGAGGAAACCCGAGTGGCCGCCATGTGAAGTGGAGTGAAACTCCTCCAGAATTCGGGGACGCCACTTGGATGAGGAAGGAACGAATATTCGTTTTTTGTAGTGGAGGAGATCATTAATAATGGAGAATCCTTGAATAGTTGTGTTCGGGGATTGAAGTAAAGCAGTCCATATATTCATGACCTGGGGATCAGTGGGATAAAACTGCTTGAACTCAGAGATGTAATAAAAAATAGGAGAGGAAATACCAAGAAGTGGCAACAACTCTTCTTGGCGTGAAAGAGCATCTGGAACTGTATTTTGAGACCCTTGTCGATATTCCACCGAGTAATTGTATCCAAGGAGCTTGACAAGCCACTTGTGTTGTTAAGGAGTGGTGATACGCTGCTCAAGAAAATATTTGATTGGTTTGTGGTCTGTGACGATTCGAAAGTGTTGTCCCAATAAATAAGGTCTTTAATGTTGTACTGCAAACACAATGGCTAGCATTTCTTTGTCGTAAGTGGAAAGAGCAAGGTTGTAGCCTGATAATGCTTTGCTAAGGTAAGCAATGAGATGTCATTCTTGAGTTAACACGGCGCCGATGCCCACACCAGAAGCATCCGTTTCGACCATGAACTGTTTGTTGAAATCAAGGAGGGCAAGAATTGGAGTGGATGCCAAAGCTTGCTTGAGCTTGGTAAAGGCTGCAATGGAGTCGGGTGTCCATGTAAAGTTGTCGTGCTGGAGCATGGTGGTCAGAGGCTTTGCTATCAATCCATAATGATGGACAAATTTATGATAATAATTGATGAGTCCCAAGAATCCCTGAAGACTTTTGATAGATGTCGGCTGAGGCCAGTCCATGATGGATTGAATTTTTGAAGCATCAACTGATACACCGGTGCCTGAAATAGAATGCCCCAAGTAATCTATTTTGTTTTGGCCAAAAGAACATTTGTTAAGCTTCACTTTCAGGCTGTTCGTGGAAAGAACTTGGAAAACAGTCTCCAAATAGGAAATGTGAGTATTCAAAGATGGGCTATACATAAGTATATCATCAAAAAATACTAACACAAACTTACACAAGTATGGACGGAAAATGGAGTTCATAAGAGCTTGAAAAGTAGATGGTGCATTGGATAAACCAAATGACATTACCATGAATTCAAAGTGACCATCATGTGTACGAAAAACAGTTTTGGCGATGTCCTCTGTGCTCATGCGTATCTGGTGATAACCAGAACATAGGTCGAGTTTGGTGAAGATGAAAGCACCGTGTAATTCATCCAAGAGCTCATCCACCACCGGAATTGGAAAACGATCCTTGAATGTAGCTGGGTTGAGTGCTCTGTAATCAATGCAGATGCGCCATGACTCATCTTTCTTTTTGACTAGGAGGACAGGAGAAGAAAACGGGCTGTTGCTGTTTCGAATGACACCGGAGGAAAGGAGTTCCTGCACTTGTCTCTCAAGTTCTGCCTTCTGTGAATGAGGGTAACGATATGGGCGTACATTGATGGGTTGGGTATTTGGAAGCAACGGGATCCTGTGGTCAATTTGTCTGGGTGGTGGGAGGTCGAGAGGAAGGGATAATAGGTGTTTGTATTAGGATAGGAGGGAGACAATTGCTGGGTGAGTATTAGGGGGTGGGAGGTGTGTCGGTGGGTAAAGTATGATGAAGGAGTGAGTGGTTGTTGGGATGTGAAAGGTGGGTAGAGTGGCACAGGTTAAAAGTGGGTTGGGCTGTAATAAGACCTTGGAGGGTGTAAGTGTGGCCCTCTGTTTTGAAAACCATGGTTTTATTCTTGAAATGCCAGTCGATAAAGCCTAAGGACTCCAACCATTCGGCTCCCAAAACTAAATCATACCCAGGGATGGTGAGTAGGAGAAAAGAACCAACAAGAGTGTAATTTTGCAATGTGACTGCCACATTGTGAACTCTCATGGTGGCTGTGACTTGTTTGTGAAAAGCCGTGGTAAACGGTATTGGGTTAATATGTTCAATTGGTAATCCCAGATGCTGGGCAATATCAACGCTCAAAAGGTTACAAGCAGCCCCCGAGTCAATGAGAACTTTAATGGGTGTGGAGTCGATAGAGCCGTGCAAACGCATAGGGCGACCCTTTCCAAGGTGTGGTATAGAAAAAAAACTCGATCATGTGGCACGTGGGATCAAGGGGGTGCTCCTCCTCGGGTTTACAATCATGAAATTCATGGGAGTCATCCTCGGGGGTGTCAATGTCCAACAATACAATCATTGGGTGTTTGCATTTATGACTAGGTACATGCGGCTCTGTGCAGTGAAAACAATCATTTTTTCTGATTTTATCTTGGACCTCGGCCGGGGTTAGACGTTTGAAATGAGCCGTGGGGTGGTGGGGAGGAACTGTGACAGGTGGTGTAGTGGGATGGATGGTGGGTCTAGAAAAGGAGGATTGGAAGGGGCGAGAAAAAGGGTTACGGGTATAACGTTTAGCTTGGTTTTTGGTCTCAAAGATTTTGGCTAGCTTTTGGGCTTGGTAGAGAGAGTCGGGTTTGAGAGCTAAGACGTCGTGACGAATGTCGTCACGTAGGCCCTTAAGGAAAACATGTTTCAATTGATTTTCAGTCCAATCTATCACCCTACATGACAGTTTGGTAAATTCAGCGATGTATTCATCCACGATGCCTTTTTGTTGAATGTGAGTGAGCTGTGATTCAATATTAGCTCGATCACCACCCCCAAAATGTTAAAGCAATAGGTCGACAAAGAGACTATAGTTCTCTCGTCCGTACCATTGTTTGAACCCTCGCATCCAAATCGAGGCATTCGCCCCAAAATTACAAGCAGCCACCAAAACCCACTGATTCGGTGGAACCTCATAATAGTCCATGTATCTTTCAGCCATGGCCAACCACCTATATGGGTCATCCCCATTAAAATGTGGTAACTCTATTTTGATTGGTTTAAAATGAGATGAGTGGTGATGTAGGGTGGGTGTGAGGTGTGGTTGAGTGTAGGAGTTAAATGGCGTTGGTGAAGGTAAAACCTGGAATGAGTAGGGTTATGGTGGGATTGGGGAAATAGGGTTTAGGGAAAAAAAAGAGGATGATGGGAAGGGTTGCCGGGAAAAAACCGGTCGACTGGTTATAGTTGAGGGGGACAGAGTGGGGCAGGTGGAAAATAAGTATGGGGGCTGTGGAGCAATGCTGGGGAATGGGGGGTTAGAAAGACCCAAGCCTGTGTGTGTAGTTGACGGCGGTGCAAAGAGGGAACAAATAGAGGTGGTGGGTATGGGTGTGGTTGGTCTAGTAGTCAATGGAGATGGGGTAGGAGTTGGGGTTGTGGTGGGTGCGGCAGTGGTGGTGTAGAGGGAAGGAAGCCCAAATTTGAGAAGATGAAATTCGTCAAGCATGAGGGTTTGAAACGCTGCAAACTGGGAGGTTACTGTGTTTTGGAAGGTTGCATTAGAGGTGGTCATAAGGTCGAATGATTTTTGGAGGTTATGGTGTTGTGTTTCAAGGGCTTCAAAGGTGCGAAGGTGTTCCTGGCGCACATCCATAGCGGCGGCGACCGCATCTGGATCGGAAGAGGTAGCGGACTGGGTGTTTTTGCCCATCGAATCGACGGGCTCTGATACCAATTAGTACGCCTAATCGGTCTCAGATAGCAGAAAGCTAGAAATTGAAGGAACAATGCAGAGATAGCAAAAGAAAAATGAGATTTAAAAGGAAAAGAGACACATTTTCATTCATCCATGCCCTAACAGCGTACATTCCACTCTTTATATTCAACTGAAAGGGAACCCTAGCTCCAAACAGGCTGGGCCTTGAGCAAAACATAGTTGTGGGTTAAAAGGTATGGGCTGAGACAAAGAGCTAATAGGCCCTAAACAATGTGGTCCTAACGCCTTCAATCTCTATCTTGTTCCAGATCCGTCAATCTCTATCCTAGAAGCCAAAAACTGAAAAAGTTCCAAATTTTCCCACACTCAACATAACACAAAGAAATCCAAACATTTCCTATCCATTTTCTCTCAATTTCCCTTTAACTAAACACACCCTGTTATCTTTCGAAAGAATATGCAAAGCCTACCCATTCAATTTCAAATCCTCAACAACCCAGCAAAACTAAAAAACCAAAAAACTAAAATATCCAAAATTCTCCCCTCATCGGCCATCGCGAACCACCTTTGTCATCCCTAAACTCTGACATTAAAAGATCAAAATAAGAATCTGTGGACTCGCATCGCAGTAGCAGGGTCTTGACCCCACCATCCCAACTCCACAGTTTCGAACTCTGGCAAGAGTGGCGACTCCTCACTCGACTACTTATGAACAATGTCGACCTGAATGGGGACGAATCGAACTCGATTTCCGTCTCAAAACCCGGCTTGCCTCGAGTCTGCGTCTCCAGCGACCCCTTCTTCGTCGACTCTGACCCAGGCCACTCGTTCCAGGCGATTCGGGTGGGGTGGGGGGTTGTGGGGTAGGTGGGGGTGGGTGGGGTGGGATGGGGTGTGTTTTTTGGATGGGAGGGGAGGTGAAGAGAGTGGAGGAGATGGAGGTGGGTCGGGGGGGGGGGAAGGGTTTTTGGGTTTCACTTTTTTTTTTTAATTTATTATTATTATTTTTTTTAATATGATAAATTATTATAATATATTAAATGCATAAAAGTTATTATTTTTGCCACGTGGCGCACATTTGGCAGCCACGTCAGCTCTTAACGGATCAATGGATGGAAAATGTAACGGATGTATTCTATTCAAATAAAATAGTACTTGAGGTATGAAAGTGGAATTTTTTAAAGATGTTGTATGAGGTTGAAATAAACTTCAAACCTGAGATGGTAAAGTGTAATATACCCATCTATTTTTTATACAAACATATTAGAGGAGGGAATAATGAATATCACAAAATCTTGGGTTCAAGTGTAAACGCTCTGTTAACGAATTGGATCCATTTTTTGTTAGGTTAAACATTCCATTAGCTAACAATATTCATCTTTCTGCTATTAACTCATAGTTTTCATGAACAAGATCGAGTTGAAGGAAGTTAAAACAAATGCATGCCAATAGCACCAGTCTATTTGTTATCCAATACTCTAGCTTTTTCGGGCTAGGTCTATAACAGGTTGACATGATAAGAACACGCTTAATTAATAAGTCGGGTCAATGTTCACTTGCGAAAAATGACACATTATCGTTATATAATATGCTTTTATTGGACAGGACATGACACTCAAAACTTGTGTATGAGTTAGGATTATATATTTGGACAAAATAAATTAACGGATTGGGTTTGAGTTGATCATATTATAGCACAACATAAGGAGTATACCTATAGAACATGACACCTTGCTGAGTCATAAAATGTACTTTGAGGCATATATACATATTAACTGTGTCAAATGGGAGAGACAGTCCAAGCACAACATGAGCACAATCCATTTATAAGGAATGATAAGGCTAAAATCCATTTAAATTAGGACTGACACGGCACGGTTTGTAAAAACTGCACTCAATGTTTTACCTAAATGAGATGGGTTGGCTCGTCCCATTTGACACCTCTAATACATATAATGTGTTGCAGACTTCTGTGATTCATGTGTTATTCTATCCTTGCTCAGGTTCAAGGGGCTATCAATGAAATAAAGTGAAAAATATTTACCTGCGATGAAATTGCTGTGCTTGCCACAATCTGGTTCTTGAAAAATTGCTCGAAAGAAAACAATGAAACATTCTTCTGTGTGGCATTCAGATCTCCCTCAATTGGTGTCACATTATTTCTCATGCTCGGAGGAGAGAAAATTGGTCTCAATACTTCATACCTTTTGTCATGAGGTATGACATTGTCCCTCGAATTTTGCTTGCTCCAATCTCATGTATTCGACAAGAGTTCGAGAAAGCCTCCCCTTCTTCATGTATAATCCGACATAAGAGATCTCAAAGCTACAACTAACCTCACAAAGATCAAGAAAAGATTCTAATTCCAGGTTTCTAGGCGGTGAACCACTCAACTTTCTATAAAATTACCTGGGCTCTATCCAACATCAGGATGACCCGACAAGAGCTTAACTTCGGCAAAGGTCGATGGTACATTGTCTTGAAAAACCCTGAAGTGGTGCTGCAACTCTTGTTCTTTACTTGTCAAATTAACCAACAGAATTGAAGGGGCGACGACCATCGTATTTTGCATGGCTCGTCGTATGCCATTATTGTGGCACCATTAATTCATTATTTGTTAGTGACACTCATTCAACTCTTTGTACAACACGTGCCTTCTCAAAATGCTCTTTGTACAACACGAGTTTTATACCCTTGAAGGCGATGTAATATCTCTTATTCCTTTGTTCCATCAAGTCCCTACAGATAATCAATGACGAAACTTTTTTGATATACCTATATACGTTTCACTACTAATTTGAAAAAGTGCCCTTGACCATCTTTAGATGTGTCAAATGGGCGAGCCAGCCCAAGTACAATTGTACAACACGGACACAATCCATTTAAATAAGGAACAACAAGGCTCAACTCATTTAAATAAGGGCTGACATGGCACGGTTCATAACGACTGCACTTGATATTTTACCTAAATGAGATGGTAGGCTCGTCCAGTTTGACACCTCTAATACATATAATGTGTTGCAAACTACTTATTTGTGATTCATGTGTTATTCTTTCCTAATGTGCTCAGGTTCAAGAGGCTATCAATGAAAAGAAGAGACTAATATTTACTGGTCACTCTATTGGTAGCCCAATTGCTGTGCTTTTCACAATCTGAGTCCTGGAAAATTGCTCGAAAGAAAACAATGAAACATTCTTCTATGTGACATTCGGATCTCCCCTAATTGGTGACACATTATTTCTCATACTGAGAGGAGAGAAAATTGGTCTTAATACTTCATACCTTTTATCATGAGGAATGACATTGTCCCTCGAATTTTGTTTGCTTCTATCTCATGTATTCGACAAGAGTTTGAGAACGCTTTCCTTTTTTCAAAGATGCTACATTGTCTTGAAAAACCCTGAAGTTGTGATGCACCTCTTGTTCTTTTCTTGTCAATTAAGCAACAAAATCGAGAGGGCAACGATCCCCAGTAAATGCTTGAACCAGCATTTGAGATACAAAAATGAACGAAAAGGCAGCTCGAACATGCAGAGTGTGATAACTACTGATAACTTTAGAATCCCTCGCCTTTGTTTCAGTTGGTTCGTTTGACGACCTTAGCTTGGTTAGTACCTTTATTTTCTTCTTTATTTTCTTCCATTTGTGCTAAAACTTAAAAAGAAATGGTTATCAAACGTGCCATAAGTTTTTATAACCTGGTCTATAACGTGCTTTGATATCTTGCACTATAGAGTGGAAGAGCTAGATAATGCCTTCGCGCAATAGAAAATTTTGAGAAGCGAAAACAAGAAAACAAGGACAAATTTGATTTAAAGAAGAAAGAAATGAAGACATAAATGAAAAAAAAAAACTAATAAATTATAAAGTTAGAGCTTATGGAGAATTTAATCGAGCATCGTATGCCATTGTTGTGGCACCATTTAATCCATTAATTTGTTGGTGGCACTCATGCCACTTTTCGTACAACACGTGCCTTCTTAGACCACTCTTTGTACAACACGTGCCTTTTCAACCACTCATTATACAACACGTGCTTTATACCCTTGAAAATGATGTAACATCTCTTATTCCTTGTTCCATTAAGTCCCTACACATAATCAACGACGGAATTTTTTCATAAACCTACATACATTTCACTATTAATTTGAAAAGTGCCCTTATCACTTAACCTAACTTCCTTGTGTCTTGAAAGTTCTTAATTATATGATGTGCGAACCAATCAAGGAGGAAACAGTATGGGAGGACCTCATGGACCACTTGAACCTGTATACAGATTATCATGGTTGTCTTAAGGAAGAAGAAGCTGCTGAGGTTGCTAAATTCGTTCTATCATGAGACACAGATAGGGTTTCACACGAAGCAAGTAAACAAAGTTTTGTTCCAAGATTCTGTTTATGTTAATATTACATGGATCATGTACGTTTGCGTGGACGATCTAAACGGTCTTCTAGATTTTCTCTATTCATTCTTCATATGGTGATTCTTATATTGTAGCAGCTGGCCGCACAGTAATAGGCTGGACTGGCTCTTCTCAATCTCAACACAAGTATCCAAGTGAGTGCATTGGAGTTGGTTTTCGATTCAGATGGATGGACCTGTTGGAGCAATATTAGAAAATATGAAAATAACACAAGAATTCTAATGATAATAATCATAAAGAAAATTACAATATCAATTATGTATGAGATTAATATAAACAACTAGAGAGAAAGTTAGAAAGAATGACAAACTTGGAGATTGAGGCTTGCATAAATGCAATGTCCTAAAGACAAAATTTCGCCCTTACTCTTGTGCTTGTAATTCGGTAGGCGTCTGTTTCCTAGGATTCAACAATCTATAATCTGAAGTCAAAGCACCTCAATCTTCAGACTCTGACAAACCTTATATATTTCGTACTTTCAAGACACGACTCAGAATTTGACAAACGAAGAATAAGAGAAATACAGTGGGAAAACTCTATTTCTCAAGAATAAGGATTAACTCTAATTTTCAACTTCTTAATGACAATGATTTCATGGGATTATATAGAAACCAAATGCTGCTCATTAAAAAGGTTTAACTTTTCATAAGTAAACACCATTTTACTACATGCACCTATTGAATTCAAACTAACTCACGGAATTATACAACAAGTGCTGCTAAACGAAAATAAACCCTAAATCTATGGACAATGACTAAGTTAAGTTGGGTTCGTAAGTAACCACAATAAATACAAGCGGTTTTCGATTCATTTATTTATCTATATTAATTTATAATATTTAATTTCTGTGTGAATGAAAAATCGTCAAGAAATTAACAAATGTCTCCTCTCATTCTCAGCATAAGTATCATGGTTATATGCATGTACTTTCCATGGAACTGTTTGTCAAATACTCATCTTTCATATTCATGGATGGTAGTGTGTTAATATTTTGCTAACACTATGAGCATGCTTAATTCAAAACTTGGAACCTCATAGTCATTGTGCTGGTATTTTAAGCTAAACACGCAATATCAAGAGTGAAAGTTGAGATATCACTAAATCGTCATTTCCGACATGAATAAGTTTCTCCATCGAAGTTGGCTTCACCCATTAGTGAATATAAGATCACCTCATTTGATCTTTAATGCATTATAGCTTACAACTCCTGCATTTTCACACAATCTAAGGCTCGTTTGAAAGTTTTTTAAAATGATTGAAAACACTTTTGATAAAAGTGCTTTTGGAACCAATCTATAGCAAAAATGCAAGTAAATCATGAAAAAACATTTGAAGTACTTTTGAAACAAAAATCAATTCAATCATTTTAAAAAACTTTTAAACGAACTCTTAACTATTAACAATTTTGTATTTGTATATCATTTTATATTATTGGTAGTTTGGTCGGAGACGTGGAACCTCCCCACCCCCAGTAACAGTTGATACTTTGACCCATGAGTGGGATAAATTGTACTTAGTCCCCATGTGGGAGCATGTTTATTATATTGCATCAATCCAACCTAGAGCCTTGTGAAACTTGTTTACCCCAATGATTATTTCAAAAGCTAAATGCACCTTCATCAATTCCCATTTGGTCACTTCACGAGACTGTTGTACTACTTTTGAATGATTCCAACCAAATGAATCCAATAACTTCAGCCAATCCAATTACAATTTTCCCACCATACACACGTGTATGAGATGCACAAACATGGTAGACTTATCCATCTTTTAGATTCAAACTTTGTGGGGACGAAGTTGAAGTTTATCATCACCCACAACTGAAAATCCAAACAGAAATGCTAAAGAGATTATTTTAAAATGAGATTTTTATAGACTCTCTACCATATCATAATTTAACTTCAATTATCGTGTTAACATCATAAAACATTACACCAAAAATATGAAGTGACATAAAATTTATAGAAAACCTTGCTTTTGAGAAACTTACATTCCCATTTTCAAATCGAAATTGTTGACTCCAATATAAAGTGAAGCCTACTTAAACCTATGGCCTTGCTCAATGCTCACCGTATATTTATTGCTTCATGTGCTATACTGGTGTTTCATCAATGCACTATTCATGACCATCATGGTCCAAACCAAAGTGTGAATCGTTCAGCACATAATCAAGTTAATGTCAAACAATAAGGCGAAACCCACCACCTACCACACTAGGCAATTTTTCAAGTTTCTATCTAGATGGAGTTACATAAAACTTTATTGTTGACTAACCATAGACACGTTATGTATTAATATACGATATATGTTAAATCAAATTTTTATATTAGTTTCGAGATTAACATACACACAAATGAGTCCACATACCATTGGGCATAAAGAAAAATGAACCTAGACAAATTGTTAAACTCTCAGTCTGTATTGATTGATGTCTAATACAGAATTTTTTGATACAATAAACGTGGCATACGACTGTTTTAGCGTAATTTGGTGGTACTCATTATCGTCCGATGGATATAATTGTGGTATTCCTATTTAGGAGAGTTATAATGGTTCCTCCTATTGTGCCGACATGTCAATCACCTTGACGAATGAGAGATTTTTCAGTGTGCTGGAAATACAGTTCGGTAAATTAAGTGTCATAATACAAAGTAGCTAACTACTTTAATAAAAATTCAATCGTTTATACTATAACACTTGATGTATCAAATTGTGTTCTTGACACACTGAAATATTCTCTTCATAATCAAGTTGAGAAGAAGCAAAGTAATTTCAAGACTAATGACCTTTTATCCATAAAAAAACCTACGTCCCACCCAAAAACTAAAATATAAAGTTAAAATAAAAACAGCCAAAAAATGACAGTAAGAGGAAACAAACCGCTATCAGAGCGCCACGTGGCGGTTTCAGGGTTAATTGACTGTAAGAGAAAACAAAACAAATCGGCATTTCGGGAGTTCCAGCAGGACGCGCGGGTGCGGAAGAAGTCTCGCCTTCTCGCTTCCCCCCTTCGGTATTCCAACTCTGCAACCATTTCCCCCAATTAATTTCCTTTTTTTTTTTCCTCAAAAAGATTTCATCTTTTGTTTCTTTAGTCATTTCCCCATTTCGCCTCCCACCCTGTCGTCTTCATCCCAACCAACCCCCACCATAAAAAGATAAAATATTCGACATTTTCTCCCCATTACCTCGTATATATGTGTGTGTATGTATATATTGCATTTTTATTGAGACCCAGATAGCTCAATCCATTTGCTGCCCTTTTGACATGGTCGATTGGTTGTTCAGGTATGGATTTTTCCCATTTCTTCTTTCTGCGTATTGTATTTGCTGCTCAATAAACAACCCATTATTTATATTCCATTTTTCGGTCTTCTTTCTGTTTTATTAATTTGAGAGGTTAGCTGCAAAGAACTATTCTTTATCGTTGATGGGTTCATGTTAATCAACAATAATATGAAAAGTAGTTGATTTGATTGGTTTTAATCTTTGGCATGTTCCAGTGGTGATATGAGTTTTGTATGTAATATTGCATTTATGCGGGTTGATTGGATTCTTCTTCTTTATTTTTTTTTTTTGTTGGAAAGATCTGATGAGGGCATTTTGTGTTTTAGTTATTTCTCATTGTTTCCTTTGATGGGTAAATCTAAGTTTTTCATTTTTTGTTGTTTTTACTTGTTATTTGGTTTGTTGGGAAACATACAAAGTTCAAAAGTGAATTGCTAAAATGCCGAAACATGAATTTTATGATGTTTTAAAGTATATTGTGGTTATTGTTTGATATTTGCTCGTTAGGTTTATTGATAAACATACAAAGTTTCAAAAGCAGATTGCTAAAATGCCCGAAATGAATTTTATGATGTTGCTGATGCATTTTCTTTTTGTTCAATATTTTTTCAATATGTGCAGTATGTTGTATGCATTTGGAATTCTGCTAAAATCTTCTGCTTGATTTATTGAGATCCGTTTGTGACGGTTGTGTCTTGTTTTTCTTTTTACCTATTCTGTATGAAACATCTGTTGCAGATAATTTATTTGGTGTAGAGGTTTTGTTGATTCGGGAACATAGCGATGCCTGGAATTGTTGATGAGGTGGTAAATGAATCACATGAAAATTCCTTGCCAAGTAAGGAAAATACAGCTCTGAATGGATCCCCAAAGAGTACTCTGAATCAGCAAAGCCCCCGGAGTAGAGGACATGATCGTCCAGTTGATGGGGTGGTTGACACCTCAATTGAGCAGCTTTATGAGAATGTGTGTGATATGCAGAGTTCTGATCAGTCACCTTCAAGGCGTAGTTTTCGATCGGATGGTGATGAGTCTAGGATTGATTCAGAGTTACGCCATCTTGTTGGAGGAGAGATGAGAGAGGTGGAGATAATGGAAGAGGAAGTACTAGAAAAGCCAGCGTATGATTCTCGTAGTGATTCAAGTTCTAAGAAAGGTTTGTCCTCAGATAGAAAATCAGGAAAGATGGTTAAATCTGCAAGTGCAAAATCCGTTTCTTCTGGGAACTCAAAGAAAGTTGCTCAATTGCAGGTCGAGACTGAAACTTCATCAAAATCAGTTGTGAAGGGAAGAAGTCCTGACAAACCTCCAATTCCTAGCAATAAAAATTTCCAAAAACAGCATCTGGGACCCACTTCCGTGAAGAAAGGCAGGAATTCATCTGTGGCAGGGTCAAAGTTGCAGAATGGAACTGAGGATTTGGCTGAATCAGGGTTAAATAATCCCGATCTTGGGCCATTTTTGCTTAAGCAAGCAAGAGATTTGATTTCCTCAGGGGATAATCCCCAGAAAGCTCTTGAATTAGCTCTTCGAGCTGGAAAATCATTTGAATTATTTGCAAATGGGAAACCTTGTTTAGAGCTGGTAATGTGCCTTCACGTCACGGCAGCAATTTACTGTAACTTAGGCCAGTATCATGAGGCAATTCCTGTTCTCGAACATTCAATTGAGCTTTCAGCTATTGAGGAAGGCCAAAATCATGCCCTTGCTAAATTTGCTGGTCATATGCAGTTGGGTGATACTTATGCTATGCTGGGCCAACTTGAGAATTCAATTATGCATTACTCAACTGGATTGGAAATCCAGAAACAAGTTTTGGGAGAAACAGATGTAAGAGTTGGTGAGACTTGTCGGTATTTGGCTGAAGCTCATGTCCAAGCATTGCAATTTGATGAAGCTCAGAGGCTTTGCCAGATGGCTCTCGACAGTCATAAAGAGAATGGTTCCCCATCTTCTCTGGAAGAGGCTGCAGATAGGAGATTGATGGGTCTTATATGTGAAACGAAGGGTGATCACGAAGCTGCTCTTGAGCACCTTGTGTTAGCCAGCATGGCCATGGTGGCAAATGGCCAGGAAGTGGAGGTGGCTTCTGTTGATTGCAGCATTGGAGACACATACTTGTCCTTGTCTCGGTATGATGAAGCTGCTTTTGCTTATCAGAAGGCACTCACTGTGTTCAAGACCACCAAAGGAGAGAATCATCCAGCTGTTGGTTCAGTCTTCATCCGCTTGGCTGATTTGTATAACAGGACTGGGAAAATTCGAGAGTCAAAATCATATTGTGAGAATGCCCTTCGAATTTATGAAAAGCCCATGCATGGAGTCCCCCCTGAGGAGATGGCAAGTGGTCTCACAGATGTTTCTGCTATCTATGAATCGATGAATGACCTTGAGCAGGCGGTCAAGTTGCTACAGAAGGCATTAAAGATATACAATGATGCCCCTGGTCAACAGAGCACCATAGCCGGGATTGAAGCCCAAATGGGTGTCATGTACTACATGCTGGGGAGTTATTCTGAATCTTATGACTCCTTCAAGAGTGCCATTTCAAAGCTCCGTGCAACTGGAGAAAAGAAAACTGCTTTTTTCGGGATTGTTCTTAACCAAATAGGGCTTGCTTGCGTGCAACGTTATTCCATAAATGAGGCTCAAGAATGCTTCGAAGAAGCCAGGACTATTTTGGAACATGAGTGCGGACCGTACCACCCTGACACACTCGGGGTGTATAGCAATCTTGCTGGCACTTATGATGCAACTGGAAGGTACGCTCTTATCTTTATGTTTGTCCTTCGACTAGTATCAATGTGTCATGTTCAAGTTTCATTAAGCATGCTTTCGTTCTTCACCTGGTGCTCATTGCAAATGCTCAATTGGTTGTGACTTTTTTATATTCCCTATTTCACATGTTCTACTTTCTGTTCTTTTCTTGCACTGAAAGCCTGACAAGACCGTTGTTTTGACGATTAAACATAAAAAAAATAAAAACTTAATAAGCTGTAGAAATTTTGTGATTTGTTGCTCTTTCGGAAGATAGATTTTTTTAGTATATGTGTTGATTCTCTGATGTTGTTCTGATTATTGTTGTGATCATTAAACCCAGGTTGGAGGATGCCATCGAAATCTTGGAGTACGTTGTTGAGATGAGGGAAGAGAAACTTGGGACAGCAAATCCCGACGTGGATGATGAGAAAAGAAGGTTGGCTGAGTTATTGAAAGAAGCAGGCAGGGATCGAAGCAGAAAAACCAGATCACTAGAGAACCTCCTTGATTCCAACTCCCACGGTATAAACAATGATGGCATTACGGTATTGTAAGGATGGTTAGAAATGAATACGAAAATGAATACGATGTATTATATGACGTATTTAAGAGGGACACAACATAGAACAACCGAAGAATGAAGAAGCGATCGTCGGCATTGCCGATCAGATTGTTGTTGTGCAGGGTGAACTGAAATAAACTCAGGCTGAGGTTTTGGTTACATTATTAATTTATGATATACTGTATTTGGCTGAAGTTTATATGATTTTGTATCATCACAATTTGTATTAGTACGTTAAAGATTTATAGATTTGTTTAATATTAATTATTTATTTAGGATATCTCATGATGTATCAATTATTGGAGCTTATGGGTTAAGAGTTATAATCTTAATTATAGTTCAATAATGTAAAAGCTTTTGATCATTTAGATTTGTTGTCAAGAAATGTCACGGTTTGTTTTCAAGATTCAGTATCCGGTAACGGAGGAAAACTTTAGTAGAGTAGTCTAATTACATAATTGATCACGTCACTCTCACAAAAGAAAAGACCAGTTGGTATTAGAATACCGACGAGCCCTAGATAGATGCATTGAATGGGTGTCGTTCTTTGTGAATGCCATATCAGTGACCCACTCAGACAATCCAACTAAAGTTTTACATTATAAAGTGATAAGATTTGTGAGAACCTAAAACCACCATTAAAACTCCAACTCATACTGATGTGTACATGTTCTCTTATCTCTGAAGCTAACTATGATTTATGTCGTTAAGTTTGGGGGACACTTTACCTTTATTTTCGTTGAATTTTTGGAGCCAGAAACTTCTGTTTCTGAGAGATCTTGACACCATTTTGGTGGGTACAAATTGTACTGTTGTGGATTGGGGTACTGGATACACACCAAACTTGTCATATTATATGCCATTAACTATCTTGAAAGGGATTTGACATAAAAATTGTTGTGAAATTAGGTATTGGGCATATATCAAGTTGCTGTTGTGTTACATCCAACCCAAGTGTTTAGGTTAGACAAGATTTGAAATTTAATGTTGGTGGGGGGGCAGTGTGGATGTTGCTCTCACTTTTCTCTGCAGGCAATCCTCTCAGTACTGGTCCTACTAGAATTTATCTCGATACAATCTTTCGAAGTCACAGTCCGCTTACCGAGAAAACCTTCCTTATTGTATACAACAGATGTATTAATTTCGCTCACTCTGATTTTGACTTGTATACAACCGGTTATATCTAATATTTTCTCCGATTTCTGATTTTGTGACCAAGAACTTGCACTCTTTGGGTTGCATCTTTCGACCTGGTTAACATATTCGGTGGCAAAAGACGAAGGCAAAAGAAACTGCTTCACAATCGTGGTTGATAATTTATATACGAATACGAATGCACTTCATATAACCAGAAGAGTAATACTAAGGAGACCAAATTTTAAACCAAATAATGTGTCACCAATAAGGAACAAACACGTTAATCGACACTTAATTAATAATCCAATCATCTACAACTACATTATCTAATTTGCTAATTTGGTTTAAAAAATTTGGTCTCTCTAACATTACTCTAACCAGAAAGGTACAATCTTCATGTTTTATGTACAATGTTGAGGAGGTAATTTGTACATTTTCCGACAGAGAGGATATAGTAATTTCTCTTGGATGTATCAGTCTAAGTAGGAGACAATATACGTTAATGTTAATGATTATTTTTTTTATTTAAAGACTCATCCCATCTAAATTGAAAATACAAATACCTTTTCAAGAAGAAATCAAACTCCGCTTTTGTGTTGATCTTGTATTGCCTTTTATTTCTATGGTTTTTTCATGTCCGATCCCGTATAATCTTCTTGGACATCTTTTTCTTGGTTTGAAAGAGCTAATTTAAGATCTGCTTGGCCCGTGAATTGAGCAGGTTATTTGTACATTTTCCGACAGACGTGTTCTTACGAATTTTTAGATAACTAGTCTCATAAGAACCTAATTCGGAAAACTATTTCAGCTGCATACGACCTTCAAAATTCTCATGTTGTGAAACGCCCGCCAGGTCCTGACGATGTTCCAAAGATTCAAGGTGCTTCCTCTACCCATGGCTGCGCTAGATCTTTAGAAACATGTCTTCAACTCACGGGTTGGGATGTAGCATCACCAGCCACTCCAACTGTGAAAGCGTCGATAAGTACCATAGAGGTTGTGAAACACCTATCATGGAGCAACAATGTGCACTCAACACTGTCCTGCAGTTGAAGCAAACTAGACTTATTAGCGGTTTTCGAACTCGAATGCATTTACCTAAGATGCAGCTTAATTTTCAAGTTTTTTAACTGAGAGATCTCTCTCAACTTCCCCCTCCCACTTCCTCCACCCCAACTCAAAAAAGTAAAAGGAACTTTCGCCTTGTTTTCTCTGCAGATGATACAGTTTCATCTACTTTCAATGTGACGATTACGGGAATGTTAAACATTACGTTCATCTGTTAGTTTAACGGTTTGAATTCCAGAACCTCGTGTGCAAAACACGAGATGTAACTGGCCAACTGCAGAACACTTGAATTCCAGAACCTCGTCTGCAAAACAGTTGACGTAACTGAAGCATCCTTGAGAAAATAAATATTTTTCTACACTCATATAAATGGGGGGAAGTGGGATCATAAATTTTCTGTTTAAAACAATAAAACTAATTCTGAAGCAGAAATAAAAGTATCAAGTCGCATCAGGAGCATCAGAAATTCACGTTAAAAATGATAAGATGTTAAACTCACGAAAATTAACAGAACAAACAAACCAACCAACCAAGAAATTAAAGGAACTTCAAATTAGCCATGATAGTAAAGCAAGAGCACCAATATGTACAATTGGATTAACATAACTTTCATTAATCCAAGGTCGTCTCAGAATGATATCAAATTTAAAGGAACATCAAACGAAAATCCAATTTATTAAGCAATATTTTCTCTAAAAGCTATACATTTTGATGATTCCTAGGAAAGTTAGAAGCTATATAATTACGAGACTCAAAATTTTCGTAAATGGGTCCAAGTAACTTGAGTCTGAATTTGCTCACCACCCTTACTAGGCGATGATGGTTACCACCTAGTAAGAAATTAACTTAATAATTAAACTACAACGCAACTTATATTTGGCCAACGCCACCTTCGTCTACTTAAAATAAATTGCGGTGACAAATGCCACATCTACACCCACCTACACCACCATCCAATAATCATTATTCTCCGAATTCTGAACAATGATGCACATTATTGCATCATTGTTCGACCGCTCACGAGTTCTATGTCAGTATGAAAATTTTATTGCCTGATTTTATGCACAACTGTCTACATGTAATTTTACTTATTCTATAGATGTCAGTCATTCCCTAAGGAATACTTAAAGCTGGATTTTATTTGCTAATTTAGTCAATCTTTTCGTTTTCTTACGGGTGTTATTAGGTTTGGATAAGGATAATGCTTGCATCCCTCTTGGGGAGAGGATCTCATTTCCCCACTTGTAAATAACGTATTCGAAACATGGAAAATAGAAATTTCATAATCAGAACTGTCCAATCTATTAGTTTTTATTTGAAAATCATTCCTATAACAAATCATCCAAATCGATGATCGTTTAATCATCCAAATATGTCAAAATCAACAATTTATCATGAATATCCTACTTGGTACCTACACAGTTGATTTATTGGATACATTACTAAAAGATCTCTAATTCGAATGATTTATTGTAAAAGTGATCTTCAATCGAAAATACATGGGGGTTGCAAGTGTTTTCCACCTCAATCATTCAAACCTACAGTTAAGTTTCTAAATTGTATAGTATCCAAAACTACTGCAACAGAAAAACCAACCAATCAAGAAATGAACGAACTACAAATTACGCCTTAATATTCAAGCAAGAGGACGAAATCTTTTAGTTCTAATAAAAATTCACTGATTCAAAAGTTTGCTGAAGCCATTTCGGAGACTAAATTGATGGACCTTCTATTTCATGGACCATTTTGATTGGAAGGTCTAATTTTAAGACCAACCGTGATTAGGTGATTACTAATAAGTAGGGATTTGACAATTAGTGTAGTTAGTTCAAACTATAACTTTATGATTACGTGTGAAAATATAGTTGTATTTAAAAAACGTTAGGAATATCAAGCCACGATTATCAACTTGTCGATTGGCTATAGATTTTGGAGGGAATAAAACATCCCATGCCATATGTCAATGTACAACAATGGCGAAACTTGGGAAGTTTGGAGTATGCGGGCAAGTTGAATTATGTTATAGAGTCACGAAACAAAGTTTGGGATCTCTCACCTTCTCTCGTGCTGCCAGAAGGCAGGCCTGGTGCAACCCAAACCCACAGAGGTCACACTATTAGGTCACAAGTCTTCCACGATTCGGTCACGCATCATCTGGGGATAAGGCAAAGCCGTAAGGCATCGGGGATAGAATTTTAGATGTCAATCATATTGTTGTTTTGTTTTTGAGGTTAGGAAGGGAAGCTATGTGTGGCTTGAATTAAGTGCATGTGGGGCGAAGAGGACATGAAGCTTGAATTAAGTGCATGTGGGGCGAAGAGGACATGAAACATGCTTTAGATTTTGGTCTAGTTTGTGTGATTATGGGTTCAACTCTATATGCCTTCCTTAGTCAAGATCTTCCCTTTCAATCTCTCAAACATTTTTAGTGCATTGAAAATGTTCAAGAGAGTGAAAGAGAGATGTCGACCAAGGAAGTTATATATGGGTTGAAAACCATGATTACACAAATCGGCCTAAAATCTAAGCACCGTTTTATATTTTTTGTCTCCCCACAACCAAGGACCTCAACATAATGTGGATCTTGCTTGACCTGCACAAACAAGATTAAGCTTACATAAGGTACCCATAAACCTGCAAGATGCCAAACCAAACTCAAACTCTTGCCTCTAGGCCAAATAACCATTTGGACCACCAATCACATAAATTCCCATGTTTTCTCTATTTCTCTCATCCTCTTCACCCTCATCCTACTCCAGCTCATCATTCTCATTCTCCTCATCATCCTCATCACCCTCCTTATCATCATCATCATCATCTTCTTCCTCATAATCCTCATCACTTTCCCCATCGTCATCCTCCTCCTCCACCTCCTCATCACTTATGTTCATTTAACATTAAAAAGGGTAATGTATCCTAAATTGTTAATTAAAGCCATCGCAGATATACACAAAATTATATCTAACGCCCTTAAACTAAATAGTTAGTGCCAAATCCCCTTCCTTTTTTCTCGTGCTTCTTCTTGCAACTTCTGTAACTCCTTGAGTGGTTTCTTCTTTTCTTCACTGTCATCTATCTGCTTTTCCCATACTTCACCAAAGCAATAGCAAGGGAAGTTATTCACAAAAATGTTGCACGAAACTAGTTTTAACACAGAAGACTTGCAAGCTAGACCAAACCAAAGAGCCAAATTAATACGCTAATTTCACCAACACTAACTTTCAACGTCAATGAAAGGTCGGGCCACTTAATGATTTAATAAAGAGACACAAGTTTTCAAAATACTAGGACTAAAGAAGATGGTTATGAATCAAACTTGAACCATGGTAGCGTTGATACTCGTTTCAGAATTTGCTCATACAAGAAATACTAACCCTCCAAGTTCATCACAGTTAATCATCTCGCCCTCAGAGTCTAGAAGCACAATTGTGGCAGAAAGTTCCTTCTTTAGTATTTGCTCACTTAAAAACTTGTCTGCTTCCATCGAACTAGGGATTGTAATATACACCAAGCTACATAATTGAACAAGTCCAGTCTGATCCTCGACGTTCGACATAAAATCTACCATGGTCCAAAACTTCTGTTACCAATACATGAAAAATAAAGAACACGACATATATCATCCGGCATTTTACAACATTAGAAGGGTATTAATTCATGCAATTAGTTATGCAAATGACCTTTAGCTCTTTTTTCTATTCGATGTTGCCGACTGGTCATTCAACATGAGTCTTCCAAATCTACAATGGAAAAATGCATATTATTAGAAAAATTGGTTCAAAGGGAAGACATGTTTAAATAGTGTAGGTATGCATGCAACTTCACATACATTCAACTTTTTTGTTTTTGCAATTTCTTGAGCTCGTACAAGGTCATTGTAAGTTGCAACCCTAGTAAAGACAAAGGTATTTCGAAGTTTTGCAAGGCCATTTTCAAGTAGGACAACCTCTATATTTTTATCCGACTCCCATAAAGATTCTGCAAAACCTCTAACTTTGTCACGACTTTCCAATTCAATCTGTATTAAAGACACAAATTTTATATATCAAAGCAAGAAAAAATCCAAGTGAAAATTTATAGATGTCTGCTAATTAAATATATGGGATTTAACCTTAACATCTTTCTACATTATGTTCTGCTTTATTAGTAGAAGTGCCTCATCTTCATAGGGTGCACCAAGTGGAGGACATGTGACATAAAGAGTGAGAAGGGAATTCTCCATGTCTTTGTGGTTTGAACCAACCGCTCAAAATAATCACACTTCTTAACTGTTTCAACAACAGCATCAACAATGCATCTTTCAAATAATGAAACCAAGGACCTCAACATATTGTCGATCTTGCTTGACCTGCACAAACAAGATTAAGCTTACATAGGATACCCATAAACCTGTAAGGTGCCAAACCAAACTCAAAACTCTTGCCTCTATGCCAGATAACCATTTGGACCACCAATCGCATAAATCCCCATGTTTTCTATATCTCTCTTATCCTCTTCATCTTCCTACTCTTGCTCATCATTCTCATTCTCCTCATCATCCTCCTTATCATCATCCTCATCACTTTCCCCATCGTCATCCTCCTCCTCATCCTCCTTATCATCATCCTCATCACCTTCCCCATCGTCATCCTCCTCCTCCACCTCCTCATCATCCTCGTCATTACTTATATTCATTTAACATTAAAAAGAGAAATGCATTCTAAATTGTTAATTAACTAATATTTAGTCTAATATTCAATTATCTAAGCTCATCCTCCTCATCATCCTCATCATCCTCCTTATCATTATCCTCATCATCCTCATCACTTTCCCCATCGTCATCTTCTTCCTCCACCTCCTCATCATCCTCCTCATCACTTATGTTCATTTAACATTAAAAAGGAAAATGAATCCTAAATTGTTAATTAACTAATATATTTATTTTAATATTTAATTAACTAAGCTCATCCTCCTCATCATCCTCCTCATCACTCTCCTCATCATCATCCTCCTCATTTTCCTCCACCTTATCATCATCCTCATCATCTCTTCATCCTCCACCTCCTCATCATCATCCTCCTTATCATCCTCATCCACCTCCTCCTCCACAAACCCATAATAAGATATAAACATTTAATATAAAAAAAATTTGAAAATCAGTAAGCAATACCTTTGCCCAGCCTTCAGCAATACCTCATCCTGTTGAGGGTGGGAAGCAACCATTTTAGAGTGACGTGGTGTGATAATGTACCAATTCATTGATTCAACCTCGACCTTTATAGCTATGGTGAATGAGAGAATGGAGAATAAGAAGAAGAAGAAGAAGAAGCAACAACTTCACTTTGTAGTTTAGCGACAGGGAGGGAATGAGAGAGTGATGCAAGTTCGAAATTTGTATGTAATTGTACTACAAAACCCTAACCCTTGAGTTGAGAATGTTGTTGTCTATTTGAAACATGGTTCGAAAAGACGTTAGGCATTAGTCGGGTGGCAGGATGGGGCCTAGCGCGCTTAGGGGCCTAGGCAGGGCCTAAGCGGCCTAGATGGCCTAGGCGGATTTGAGTAAATTTACAATAAATCTTTAATACTTTGGTTAATTTGATGGAATAAGATAAAAGTTCAAATGATACAAATCTTAGTATTTTAGGATATATTTTTCCAAGATCATATGAATTTATAGTGCATTTAAAGAGAAATAAAGGTGCCAAATATATGGTGTAGAAATCATTTAATCATTGAAAACAAAGTATTTTGACCAAAAAAATAAAATATTTAATCAGCAATTTAAAACCAAAAAAAAAAAAAAAAAAGGAAGTGAGCAAGCTGAGATGCATATAAGGGAGGGATGTGGAGCACTTTCATGCTAGTTGTCCCCTTCTTTATACATATCAGTCAAATAGGACTGCTAGGTGTCTAATTTTAATTGGGCGACAATTCAAAATATATTAAATATGGAACACTGAGACCTGATAGTGGTCACGTGGAGTGAGAATCAAAGAGTCTTCTTCCGCTCGTCTTCTTTGCTGGAGTTCATAACACAGATAGCTCTGCATTTCTCCTTACTCACTTAAAAACATAAGGAATTGAAACGGTCAAACCGCCTAGGCCATCAAGTAACCCGCCTAGGCCGCCCAAGCGTCGCCAAGACTGCCTCGGCACCCGCCTAATCCCTTCCCCGATTTTCTTCCCAATTAGAGGTTAATCTCGGCGGCTGGCCATCGCCTAGCGCCTAAGGGACCGCATAGGCCTATTTTTAGAACACTGGTTTGAAATGACAAGCTCGTTTCTTAACATAGGAGAAAGTAATTTTGTTTTTTGTTTTTGTTTTTGTTTGGTAAACGACAAGCTGTGTCTTAATGTAACACCAAAATATCGGCAATGTGCAAATGACTTATGTTCATTTAACATTAAAAAGGGAAATGCACCCTAAATTGTTAATTAACTAATTAATATATTTAGTCTAATTAATATTTAATTAAGTAAAAGGTGATGTTTGTATTTGGGACATATTTCGATATTGAAAGGAGAAGCTCTACTAGATCAAGGTTTAGTTAGTTATCAAATTTTAATGTTGGTATTTGCTAAAGTTCTGAACTTCGAACCCTCATTGCCCACCTAGACATGAATATAGGGCCCCTCGTGACGCCTTGAGTACAAAGAGTGATGAATGCTCTTAATCAAAGACTAAATTTGATCAAATACCGAAAACATGTTTTTGATAATTATGTATCAAAGACTAAATTAGATCAAGGTTACGTCTATATATGTTGCGTTGCTGTATTTTTTATAAGTATACAGAAAACATGAATATTTGAAGAAAAGAAAAAATTGTACAAGTGTGTTGTCGTGGGCTTACTAAATATGGTTTAAGTACCAAGTCTTAAATTTGCTTAACTGTCAAAACTTACTAATTGTGGATCAACTTTATGATCTACTTAACATCAGTAGCCTCAATACTTCGCTCACAATCGAAACATCTTGTTTTAGACCAGTGGGTACTACTCCCAAGTAAAAACAGAAGTTGTATATTTGGGAGGGAGCTGTTGGGAGCTTTTATAAACTTAAAGTTTGTCATAATCTTGTTATTAGTGACTGATTCTAACTTGCTGCAACTTGAATGATGTTCATAGTCATGTTAAACAAGTAATTAGAACATTACTAGGCTCCAGTGTAGTTAGAAAATGTGTTTTAGAAAACAAATAAAGTTTCATTAAAAAGATTTTGTTTCATTGGGGGGCATTGGGGAGAGAGAGACAAGGAACAGGGTTACGTACTGGTTTGATACTGATATGTTTTTATAAAAAGTGGGTATAAAAAAAAGCTGAGCTCAAAAAGGTGTTTGGTAAATACTTAAAAACAGCTTATTTTCACAGTTTTGGATGAAAGAAAAACTAAAAACGTGAAGCAGCAAAAATAAGTTTATTCTCACAACACAACAAAAGCAGTTTCTTTTCAAAGCACAGTAATACCAAACCAGTCCAACATCTCTTCAATGGAAGTTCAGTTGAAAGCTATGAAACAATTATGCGGTAGTTAAAACCGCAATTGGAATGACGTAGAAAAGCTGCTTGAAATTGTAGTATTTTCATTGTTGTAATTTGGTCCTTAGCAGTTAGCACAATAGCTTATTAATTTCTTTCAACTTCAAATTCTGTTCTTTGTTTTATTTTTTGCACTGTTTATTAACGGCTAGTCAGTTACTTCACAGGTGGGTGCATTGCTATATGTTCAGGTTGTGGAGGCAAAACCCTGGCATGAATCCTGAGTTGTCATGCCCTAATGGTTGGTTTTCTATCTTATTGCTTTTCATTTTGGGACACACTTCTGTTTAACCTGTGTGTTAGTTCTTGTAAATGTTGATTCGTTGAATTTCTGTGACGATTTCTTGTCTGTGATCGAAATTGTTGTGTGATGTCTAGCCAGTGGAAAAGCAGCAGTGTATGGCGTCCTTAAAGATGGTTACAATGTTGACTGTTCGACTGGCCTTTCAAGAATGTGAGGTGCAGTTCCCTTTCTGTGATATATGAGAAGTGCTTAGAGGATAGTTACTGCTCTATGGCACGTTTATGTACCCATAATCAGAATCAATTTACGGAATTGGATTCTGATTATGGGATACATCTTTGTTTACGTAATCTTAGGATATCAAAATACATGTGGAGTCCACACGCATTAAGGAATCCAACTCCTAATTTTGGAGGAATTGGACTCCCTACATGAGGGAGGTATTTCAATTTCTTGACACTTTAGGAATCTGGAATGGATTTTTTTCTACCAATTATGCCCTCACTTGTTTCTAATTATCACAACATTGCCCTTCATTTGACACTCATTATGCCATCTTTTAATGAATAAATAAAACCTATTTATATATTTTTATATAGATGAATTTTATTATATAAATTTAATTAAGAATTTAATTTAATTAAGGGTAAATTACACTTTCATACTTCAGGTTTGAAATCTATTTCAATTCCTTACAACATCTTTAAAACATTTCACTTTCATACCTTAACTACTATTTTATTTCAAAATAATACATCTGTTAGATTTTCCATCCAATGGTCTGTTAAATGTTGACGTTGCTGCCACATTTGTGCTGATGTGGCTGCCACGTGGCAAAAAAATAATAATTTTTTTATACATTAACAATATTATAATATTAACCTTAAAAGAAAATTTAAAAAAAACCAAAAAAACCCAAACCCAGATCCCCTTCCCCGCAACCCCACATCCCACCCCACCCCCTTACCCATCTCTTTCTTCCCGTCCGTTCATCCCCACCCCCTTACCCATCTCTCCCACTTTTCTTCTTCCTCCACACCAACCCCACACACTCCCTGACACCCTTTTTTCAATTTCCTCCTTCCCTCTCCCTCTCTAGGGTTTGAGTTTCGAATTCCACCCCTCTCCCACCTCTTCCCTCGCCACCCTCCGTCTCCCACCTCCGCGTGTCTCCTTCCCCCAAAACCCATATCCCCATCCACCTCTCCCACCTCAAAGCCCCCACCTTTAATCACTTCTCTGCTTTTTTTTTTTTCACTGGTTTTCTTAGAAACCCCTGCAACCCAAATACCTGCAACACAATACCTACAAAACCATAACCCAAATACCTACAACCGTCGCCCGGGGGGGGGGGGGGGGTGGGGGTGGGGAAGGCAAGTGGGTCATCGAGGTGAGGGCGGGTTGGGAACAGATGGGTTTGGTTTCTTCTTCTTCTAGGGGAATGGATTTTGTAAATAGGAATTGCAGAGAGGTGAGGAGGAAGGAAGGGGATCTGGGTTTTGTAAATAGGGAAGAAGTTCAATGTTGGTCATGGTAAAGAAGAAGTTCAATGTTGGCGAGGTAGCAAGGAGGAAGAACGGCAGCGATTTCGGGGCTTCGTGGGGCTTTAATGTGTTGTTGAACTCGGGGATTGTTGAAGCTCGAGGCTTCCTGGTGGCTGCAATGTGTTGTCGAAGATGAAGGCAGAAAAGATCTGGGGGCTGATGGATAGGGTTGGTGATGGGAGAAGGGGTGGGTGATGATGGGGGATGGGAGAAAGGGGGGTGCTGGGTGGAGAAGATGAAGTGGGTCGGGGAGGTGAACAGGGAAGAGTGTATCGGAGAAGACATGGGATTTAGGGTTTGGGTTGGGGGTTGCGGGGAAGGGGAAAGGGAATAAGGTTTAGGTTTTTTATTTTTTTTATTTTAATATTTAGAAGATTTAGGTTTATTAAAACATTTGGCAGCCACGTGGCATATATGTGGCAACCACGTCAGCACTTAACGGATCAATGGATGGAAAATGTAACGGAGGTATTATTTTGAAATAAAATAGTACTTAAGGTATGAAAGTGAAATGTTTTGAAGATGTTGTAAGGAATTGAAATAGGCCCCAAACCTGAGGTATGAAAATATAATTTACCCTTTAATTAATTAGTATGAAAGTAATTTACTTATGTAAGGGCAATTTAGTAATCAAACTAGTTTTCATTCCGATTGAAGTGAATTAGTAAACAACTTATATGAACTCAATGTCATTCCTGCCATCTTTTAATAAATAAATAAAACCTATTTATATATTTTTATATAGATGAATTTTATTATATAAATATAATTAAGAATTTAATTTAATTAATTAGTATGAAAATAATTTATTTATGCAAGGGCAATATAGTAATCAACCTAGTTTTCATTCCGGTTGAAGTAAATTAGTAAACAACTTATATAGATTCAACATCATTCCTACTCTGATTCCAAACAATTTTAGTAAACAACTTCAATAGGAATATGATTCTGATTCCAACTCATTTGAATTCCTCCTCAATTCAATTCATCTCAATTTGATTACGGATTAATAAACGCGGTACTAGTATAAAGCACATAGTCAATGAGTAAAACAGTGGTTTTTTTTTTCATTTTTCTTCTATGTTATAATTAACCAGTCATCTGGTTTTCAGGTTGCTGAGTTCGCCAAGATGTCCAATTCTTGAGGAACTTGGGAAAAAGATTTCCTTTGAAATAGCAATTGGTTTGAACGGTCGTGTTTGGGTATATTTCATCAAGTAATGTTAGGGAGACTAAATTTGAAGACAAAACTTATAAATTAAATGATGTGTCACCAATAAAAAGTGAGCACCTTAATCAATGCTTAAATAATAAATTAATCATCAACTTTCATGTCCTTTAGTTTCCAAAATTTTGTCTACAAATTTAGAGTAATGTTAGGGTGACTAAATTTAGAGACTAAAATTACAAACTAAATGATCGGTCACAAATAGAAATGAGCACGTCTATCAATACTTTAATAACAAACCAATCATCAACTTACATGTCTTTTAGTTTTCAAAATTTAGCCACCAAATTTAATCTTCCTAGCATTACTCACAAATTTAGTATCTCTAGCATTACCCTACTTCATAACTGCTCTTTATGTAAAACTCTTTTTAAATTGGGGTTTTGCTTGCATTTTATTGGGTCTTGGACACTTGGCCAAACTTAATTCTCGGTTGGGACATTTTCATTGTTGCAGACTTGTTCTCCAAAACTCCCCTTCTATTTGAAAACATAACTCTTTCATTCTTTTTAACATTTAGGTCAATGCTGGTTCACCGTCTTTCATCAATCATCATCGTCGTTTCTAATGCAATTATGAACTTGGAATCTCCGACTGGAGTGAAGCAGAGAATTATGGTGGATAAACTTATTTAGAATTTGAAGTTATCAAGTTAATTAGTCCATTACCTTTTGATTCAAACCCCGATTATTTTCTTTGGACTCTTTCGTGATACGAAATTCACTCTTAATGATTTTTGTGTAGCATCACAATGCAAGACTTGCAAGCTCGTAGCTGTCACAGAAAACATTTTTTCCCGAAGGGTTAAGAAGACAATGAAATCCCACGATCACAATTTGATATGCTAAAACGACCTCGAGCATGAGCCTTCCGAACCCTGATTTCTACGCAACTGTCTTTAACGTAAGTTTTGTTACTTCAGCGGGGGAATTCGTCGTGTTAATCGATAATCTGCCTATTGATTCTGCATCGTTTCCAAGTGAGATTCGACTCGTGCCAACATATTCAAATGTTACATATGATTACAAGGTTATAGTGATGGTCTTTGTCTTTTTACCCTGTGCTCAACGTGACAACACATTTCCGACCAAGCATTGCAGACCATAACATATATGTTGCCAAATTCCGACGAAGCAAGGTAGACCATAATATATATATGTTGCCAAATTTCTCGGTCTCGTTAGAAGAAAAACGTACAAGATGTTGAAACTCGTTCTTTAATGTGTTTGTTTTGTAATTTTATTTTAAGGAATTTTCATGAAAAGAACTTGAACTAAGTTTATTTTAATAAAAAATCATGTTATAAATTTATTTAATAAATTAAATTTTAATGAAAAACTCTTAAATTTTAATAAAAATGACAAAAAGAAACTTAAAATTTAATTTAAAAAAAACATAAATTTAATATTTAAAAAAAAAACTAACGCGTGGACATGCGCGCCCCCTCACACAAACTTTTTATGAAACTTACTACACTGTTTATGAAACTTAACGTACAACACTATTTATAAAACTTACTACACTGTTTATGAAACTTTCTACACTGTTTATGAAACTTAACGGTAGATGCTCGTCTTAGATTTTTCAAGTTCTTTTATCAAAATGCCCAAAAAAAAAAAAAAAACCATGATAGAGATCAATGTCAACGCCCATACCTGACCGACTCCTTCCCAACCATACCGCCCTAGATTTGGTTATGAATTGAACGGAACCCACTTCAATTTAAAATTTTAGTTTTAAAGGAATAAAACATGCTTGAATTATGTCAGAGGGTTATGCAACTGAAGGATTGGTTGAGTGCTCTTTGCACGCGCCTTTAGTTAGGTTTTTTTTTGTTTTTTGTTTTTTTTTCTTTCTCTTGTCCTTATCATTAAATAAAGTTATAGCATGGTTTTTTTTGTTAAAACTCAAAGTTTTGAAACCCTTTTCAATAGTTTTCTTTTTATTTTAACAACAAGGTTGTTGTATTTGTTTGCGAGAAGTTTTGACCCTTTGCTTCCTCAGATTGAGATGCTCAAAATTTCTTGCATATGAAGATCTTGCGGAAGTGATTTCATAACATTCTTTTTCTTTCCTTCGGTCATGTTTAGTTTTTTCTTTGAATTGAATAAATCAAAGAAAAATTAAGAGACATGAATAAACAGATGTGTCGGGAAAAAAGAGGGTGCCATTTTGTCCATTGTCTAATTACTATCTTTTTTGTGTTGATTGTGCGACTGCTAACTAGATATTGTACGAGTATCCATCTAGCTAGGGTTTTAGCACTCTTTGCCATGTTCATGCTTTAGACTGCTTCCAACCCTGGGCTAAAAGCCAAAATACCCCACTTATTCCCCCCCCCCCAACCACAACCTAACCCAAGCCAAATCATTGGGCTAAAAGTCAAATGCTAAACCTAGGCCAATTACCCCCCCCCCCCCCAAAATTTAGCCCACACACACGTGGACTCGCCCAAAAAATACCCATTATCGGCCCGTTCACTCGCCTGCTTGCCCCATGCGGCTCGCTCGCCTTCAGTGCCCGACAAGGGGCCCACTATCAGGGCCACTATTGAACACAACCCAAAGCCCAACGGCTCTTTTCCGTATTCAAGAGCTGGAATTTTTGGACCGTTGGTCAGATTCAAATTTTGCTTTCTTAAAAAATGTTATTTTAAAATACATTGAATCCAACGGCTAAGATCGAATATAATCAAATTTAACGGTAAAAAAAAGATCTAATGACCCAAATTTAAATCCAATGGCTAAAATAATTTAAAAAAAATTATTTAACTCAAAATTCACCCAAAAACTCTATAAATACCTATGTATTTGTTCAAACATCCACACAAAACTCAATTTTCTCGTACAATTCTTCTAATTTTTCTTTCTACCATTTCTAAATTGTTCAACATGGCAAGATAGCATATTAGAGGTCGTAATTGGACCTGTGAGGAAGATTTTGTTTTATGCTTAGCGTAGGTTTCTGTTAGCGAAGATGGTGCAGTTGGCACAAATCAAAATAAAAAGATTTTGTGGGATAAAATCATTGCAAAGTTTCAAGAAAACTGCAATGACGGCATGAGGGACAGTGGTGGTGTTTACGATCGGTGGAAGACTATCAACCAAGCATGCACTTTATGGAAGGGAAGCTTGGAGAGAGTCGTGGTTGGCATGGCATGTGGAAGGAGTGCCACATAAATTGTGAGTTTTTTTTTTCCTAATATTTTATTTGTCATGTACATAATATTATTTTGCAACTAATTATTTTTATGTATTTTTTGCATAGGGTGAAAAATGGACATTCACAAGACAAGAGTAACGCCAAAAAATCAAGTTTTTAAGTCTCAACATGCTTGGGACGTCCTTAAGAATTGTCCGAGGTGGGGAACCAATGCGGACCAACAATGGGGAATATTATTTCAACGTGAAGCCGCACCGACAAATGTCGGAGATAAAGTTGTCAATGAAGGTGTCGATGAAATGACCCCAACTCCTTCTTTTGCAAAACCCCTGGGAAGAGATAAGCAAAAGGAAGCAAAGAGAAAAGGAAAGTCTCAAGATCCTTCGAGTGGACACATTGCTACCGGAAATGCAAGATTGAGTGAAACCCATAGTGCTCACCAAGAAGAAGCGACCCGAATTTGTTTGCAAATGAAGGAAGAATGGGATAGCAAGCAAGAGAGGTTCGAAATAAATTTGATGATAGAGGACCTCAACAAATACACTCCAGCGAGGAAGAAGTACTTACGTGGTAAGCAAAGGGAAATTTGCAAATGGATGCCAGAAGAAGTATATTCCAAGATGATAATTCATCTCAAGGCTATATCCTAAGTCCACCACTAAGTTCATCACCAAATCAAGATGGTGGATATCATTATTAAGTTTTAAGTTTATGTACTTTGAAAGTTGAAAGATTGGTGGATATAGAAGATGATTGAAGGTTGAAAGATTGTGTGATCAACTAATATTGGACCTATGTTTATATAGAAGATGATTGGTGAAAATTGAAAGTTTGGTGAAAGTTGAAAGATTGGTGAAAGTTACATGCTTGCTTTGTGAAAAGATTTAATGATTTTTCAATATTTATCGGAATTTAAATATTTTTAGATTAAAATGTTCATAAAATTAATTTACAATAATCTACATTATTATTATTTTTAAAAGTTAATTTAAGATAAAAAAAATTAGCCTAAGTTCATTATTTAAAAGGATTGAAGCAGAAAAGCTGTTTTTAAATTAAAAGCTAAATTTTTCGAACTAAAATTTTTGATTTTTAGCCTAAGAGTTAGAGATGATTTTATGAGTTTTGTGTGTAATAATATATATTTGACGTGACGGATTGTATATAATTGACGGAACGGATTTTATGAGTTTTGTGTGTAATAATATATATTTTATGAGTTTTGTGTGTAATAATCACTTCATTTTTTTACAAAGGATTTATGTACTTACGAATTCATACTCGGAATGCAGATGCAGTGTACTTGCTATATTGACGAGTTTATCATTCTTTACTCGGTTTAGATAAATCAATTACAACTCGTTAGATTAAATTATCATTAGTACAAAGTTTCATTAAAAATGAGTAAAACTAATAAAAAATGGTTTAAAAATTTTGAGTTTTAATCAAAATAACGAAAAGATGTTGTAAGTGAATAGTACAATGAGTGATTTTTTAAAGTAAAAATGTCATTTTCGTTAAAAATGGACATTACCGAAAGTGTTTCATTAAAACTTCCTGAAAAATGCACGAAGACAATAAATAATTAACGGAGAAGAATCAAGAAATATTCCTAGAGAGACAAATTAGATTCTAAAAACAAACCTTCTATAGAAAGTGAATATAATGTAAACAAGACACGTTTATACAATGTACTATTTTTCAATCCAATGATTTTGTTGTTGAAAGGGAAGTGACTTTCAACTTTCAAGCAGCCAAAAGGAAAGCAACTTTTTACATCATCAAAAGATCAATTATTTACATGTTGTGGGGATAGCAATTCAAACCCATCCAACAGCTATTTTCCGGGAGGGGAACCCTAAAATAAGACTGGGGACAAAAATTTGACAATGTATCAGACGAGCGAAATCTATACCCCAGTTAATGTACCTACGGGGGAAATTGCTTTAGTGGGAGAAGGCTGCAAAGTTTGGGTTGTATTTGGTGCCTGACCATTTGGACGATGTCTTCACCTGTCCATCTGCTACAAGAAAATAACAACCAAGGTTAAACAAACAATTGACAAACTCGAGTCAAACAAAAAATATCAGGTTTTTGTGAAGGTGTTACCTTGATTTCCAGTGGTTGCCTGCGTACGTGAGGAGTAAGATTCTCTCCCCTCCTAATCTTTATTCCCTTTCCTCTTCTCTTATTTAAACGGTTACGATTAAACCACGTTAGCATCTTATATTGATTTTTTATAGAGAAATTAAGACAAAAAAAAAAAAAACAAGTCTGAGAAAAGGAGACAGAATGAGACAGAATGGGAGGGGATTCAGAGAAGAGAGAATCCTATTCCTATACCTGAAGGTGGGGCCTTCAATCTGCAAACAGACAATATCAAACACGAAAAACATTGAAACTTGACAATTGGCCATGGACTGCCTGAAACTATAATCCTTGTTTGCATCATGGAGCATGTCACACGTCTAGTTGTAATGCCGCTAAATATTCGACTAAAACCCATATCTCTGTCGAAACCCAGAACCAACCAAACAAGATACTTTTGATGTTTAGTTATATGTTAGAATTGGAATTTGGAATCATCTTGTTCTTAATTTTTGAGTTTTCTGTGTTTATTGAAAATGAGTAGGAGAATCATTTCACCTCTTAACTTTTTGGAAAAGAGTGAGTTTCATCTTGAAAGAGAACCTAATTGATCTGATTTCTTTCTTTAGTACTTCATCATTTTCTTCGGCACCTTCCCCATTTATGTTAAGTAAACATGTTCTTCAAGTATTCACGAAAATATATAATATGTATCAAAGTTGCACCAATTTCGAATAAGTAGAATATTTTTGTTCAGAACTAGTTAGCTAGCAAGGTCTTTTGCATTCATGATGCACCTTGTGCTGTGACTTGTGAGTCGTGGCTAGTTGATAGGGGAGGAAAGTACAGAGATTTGATTACAAACCCTACTCTCTTTCCATATATACATAGTCGTTGCAGCTTTGGGAGGGGCGAAAGGCATGCAGGTGCCTGATATCTCTGCATCTCGTTAATCATTTGTAGCGTGTGCCGATTAATCCTATTTTACAACATACTGCAGATTATGGCAGCGTTTTTCAATCGGTTTTTTTCAATAGAGCTTTTTCTGCATTGAGATTCCCCAGACGATGACTTAAGAGACGCACTAGTTATATTATATATAGCAACAATATTACTTCTTTATGACCAAGGATTTTCGTACTTACGAATTCGTATCGTTCTCAACTAGGGTTTAACTACATCATTAAAAATCATTAGATTGAGTTATCATAAGTATACAGTTTCATTAAAGATACACCAAAGGCGATATATCGTTCTCTTTAGGAATCAAGAAATATTCCTACATACAGACAAGTTAGATTTTAAAATAAGGAAAGAGATCCTCTTATGATCTCTTCCACCAAGTTCACCAAGTTTATCTATCTGGGTCATTGAAATTTGATCCAACAACTACAAACAAGGGACCGGTTTAAAAGTTTTAATAACTTTAGCCATTCGATCAAATTTCACTTGTCCAAATGGATGAACTTGATGAATTTGATGAAAGAGACCCGGAGAGAATCATTTTCCCTAAAATAAAACCTTATTTAGAAAGCAAATACAATGTATACAAGACACGTTTCTAAAATGTAGTATTTCAATCCAATAATTTTGATGTTGAAAGGGTAGTGACTTTCAAGTAGACGGAAGGAAAGCAACTTTTTCCATCCTTCAAAAGATCAATTATTTAAATGTTGTGGGGGAAACAATTCAAACCCATCCAATCCAATAGGTATTTTCCAAGAGGGGAGTTGTAGTTGGGTTTTCTTGAAACCCTAAATAGATTGAGGACAAATATTTGACGAGGTCAAAGGCTGAAAGGCAAGCCCAGAATGAGGATACTCTCCGGTTTCTATTTGTGAGGATCTCAAGAATCTTTCAAATACATTCGTTTATTATATATCATGTAGTAAAAAATTATTGTAAATTTTTTATTTAAAATTAACTATAAACAGTATCTGATAAAAACTGACCGTATGATGTACAATGAACGAATGTGATTAGAGAATTCTCGAGATCCTCAAAATGATAATTAAAAAAGGATCCTCATTCCACTTGCCCATATCATCTTCTACTCTTTTTCTTTTGGACAAGGATTGTTTGCCCTTTTACTTCCGATACCCTCATGAGCCCTCCTATTTTGCGTGTCACGGTTAACCCACGTCAACCGTGGCTTATTATCTCTACAAAGAAAAAATGAATATTACTATTTATTTTTGTCTTATTATCTTTATAAAAAAAACAACATAAAATGTTGACGTGCCTTAACCGTGATCACACAAAACAGGAAAGCACAAGAAGTGGAAGGGCAGACAATCCTATCCTTTTCTTTTTGGGTAGTAGGAGCCAAGACCTGGTTTTATCCCTTTACAAAATCATCTCTCTATCTCTCTCTCTCTCTCTCTCTTTTTCTGTCCCCAGCTCTTCCTCTTTGGTCCTTGTTACCTGGGGTAATACGGAACAAAACGTTCATGTAGGCCATCACAGATTTCCCATCTTTTACGTACCTTTTTCACCCACCTTGATGTGTAAATCTCAGAGAAATATGACAACTACTATGTGTTCGATTTCAACAGTACAATAATTTATTTGCACATGCACAAAGGAAACGAGAGAAGTAGACAAGACTTGCATTTTAGCTTCCTCAGATCAACAGTAAGTTTGTAAACGAACAAAAATTCTGAGTCACTTGGCATGGGAATATGTAAGCCACCACAAAGCTCGCTGCTGGGAAGATTTTTACATGCACTCGGAGATATATTTTCACTCTTATAAGTTATCACACTCATTACATGACTTGCCTAGTTGCTTAAGATATTGTTGCATCTAACTGGAGACATCACGCTTATGACTTTATAGTACTTATCACATGACCAATATGTCATGTACATGTTGCATTGTTGTTATAATGCAGTTTTAATTTTAATTTTTTTAAATACAAATATGACGATACTTCAACTTTAAAGTTATAAATATATATAGTTATTGATATATCGTCAACAATGCAATTAACCTTAACGTTATATATTTGTATATATTTATTGGTCAAGCTTAAAATGGAAGCACTTAATCAAACAACAGGACTAAGGTAATGCGTATAGCATTATGTATAAGTCTCTGGAAAAAGACCGCATACCAAAACGTGAACAGTGATTGTAACAGAACCTTATGCCACTGGCAACTTCTGCTGGACTCTGACTCTCTGTGACTAACATTTATTTTTGTCGACTTGTCCTTATGTGAGTGACTGTGTCTTTTTTTTTTTTTAAATTAAATTTGCAAACTTTATGATACATTATCAACAAAAAAATTTACTACATTAATTAATACTTAAATAATAATTTAATTATTAACAATTATGTTATATGAGTATAAAATTTAATTTAAATGACTTCTTGGCAATACTCATTTTAATTACATTTCGTTGATGGAATCTTCAGATCATCAAACATTTTCATTGTAATTGGTATTTATAACTATTTTAAAAAATATAATTTAGATTATCGAATTAGTGTAAATACAGAATTAAGATATAAATATAATAACAAAGTTCACAAATAATCAAATTGAAAAGGGTAGTAATCATCCTGAGTAGGGTCCGATAAATAAGGGCTCATATGGATTAAGGTCATCATTGTGAAACCAAAATGAGTAGTCATTACTCATCATCGTCGCCTCCGACATGCCACTAAAACCAACCTCACTTTTAGAGCCAATATGGTCCTGGATGTTCATCATCTCCTCATCAAATCCATCAATGGCAGCTGCAGCTTCATGATCACCAGAAATATTAGAATTGGAATCGGAATTGGGAAGTGGTTGCAACTCGGAGTTTGACTCTGATGAGGGTGTGCAGAAATTATTTTTTGCTCGTTTTGAGTCGGAATAAGTCTTGGCTTTTGTCTTTCCTCTTTTTGAATTGACACCGAGCTTCTTGCTCAAATGACTATTCCAATGGTTCTTCACTTGATTGTCAGTTCTCCCAGGAACACGGCCAGCAATCAAAGACCACCTAATTAGACAAGAAATAATCATCCAAGATCGAATATCAACTTGGAAACTATATACAAATAAAATTGGAGGAACACTAAGCAGATAATAAAGAGACATTAAACTGTGATTTATATACGACTTATTGTTTGTATAGTATTTTCGGTTCAATTCTCAAGTCAAGTTTTTTCTTTTTGGTTTTTTGTGGGTTAATTGGCATACTTGCAAAGAAATATATGCATGCACACATCAAGTGTGCAACTGTAGTTGTCCAGTATTAATTATGATGTACTAGCTACATTACAGAAAATAATGGTGAAAAATTAATTGCAGTGGACACTTCCCAGTATTATTTGTTGGGACCTGGGATCCAAAAGGTATGTTTGGTATCCAGACGGGACGGAAAGAACGGGATGAGACGAGATGGGACAAGACGGAACGGAACAATATGAAATGGAACCTTATGTTTGGTACGCACAGGATGGAACGGGACAATTATTCTATTTTGTGTTTGGTACGCACAAGATAGAATGGAACCTAATGTTTGGTAAGCGCATGACGGCACATAACAAAAAATTAAATGACTAATTTATCCATATTCTGCCTGATGTTTGGCACAATGTTTATACGTAGAAGAGAACGGGACAGTTTTCCACAAATCTAATTAAATATTTTCATGTAGATTTAAAATATTTAATAATAAAAAATAATTTTTATTTTTATATAATTAAAACTTAAAAAAGAAAAAAGAAAAAGATTCCCTACCCCTTCTTCCCCATTCAAATTTAAAACTTAAATATTTCAATCTTGATTTTGTTGCTCTAGCAAACCCCCATCAAAACAAAAGTTTCCCAAAATCTCTATCTCACTAAGGTTTTCAAACCCAACAGCAAATAAGCAAAGGTTTTTTGTCCTACAGGTTGATATTTTGTTTTCTGGATTGCAAGATTTTTTATTCATTCCCCAGAAAGAAAAAAAAAAATCATATATACTAAGAACCCAACTGCAATTCATAGTTGATAAATCTGGGTTCAAAGCCAAAGTCTTCGTCGAGTACATTGCCGTTGTCGGTCACTGGCAGCAATCGACTCTCCGGAAACTCGTTGCTCGAACTGAACTCGGGAGTACCCATCCTGAGAGTGAGAAAGATGAAGCAGGGTTTGGGAGAGAGGAGAAGCAGGGTTTGGGAGGCAAAAACTGTTGTGACGAGGCGGCCGGAGTGGGAAGCCTAGTGGGCGGCGGAGGGAGCGTTGAGGTCGAGGAAGATGCAGCTGGGTTTGTGGTGGAGGAGGAGGTTACAGGAGAGAGGGAGGGTAGAAGAGAGGGAGGCTACGGGAGAGAGGGAGGGTAGACAGTGGAATTAATGAAAAAGAGGAGTGGTATTGTTGTCCAAAAAAATTATAATTTTGTGTTCCATAGGCGTGGAACAAGTCTGGAAGGGGGTAAGGTGAAATGAAAAAGTAACAAATTTGATTTCGCGGACAGCGCGTTCTTCTATTTTTAGCTCACCAAACGGTACCCAATGGAACGCCAAGAAAGGTGGAATATTCAACACAGTGATTACTCAATAAACATTCAACAGTTATAGTAGAACTTTTGCAGGAAAATTGAAGACCGAAAGAAGCAAGTTAATCATGCAGAAATCATAGATTCTCACCAACCTTTCATACATGTAAAGTTGACATGCTTAATTACTACGTATTAATTGTTTCTGCTTGAACTACAATTACAAGTTTCTGCCTCCATCTACCGGTAGACACAAGTGTCTACCCGTTTATTTTGAAAAATTTCCGAGATTAATTTGTTTCCTAAATTATTTTGAAGAAAGAGCTAGGTTATGGACGAACCTGTTGCCAACGAGGTTATGGACTCGAATGATGAGATCATCTTCTTCCTCCGAGAAGTCACTTCTCTTCACGCTGGGACTTAGATAATTCATCCACCTTAATCTGCAACTTTTGCCGCTCCTCTTCAATCCTAATGCAAAGTTAAACATGCATTAATATACATGTATTTGTTATGAACTTAATTACCCAAATGATTATATATTATGTGGTAATTAATTACCTGTGACTTTATTGACACGATTCCACTTGCCTTTGCCATGCACCCCGATGTAATCCGTCAGAATTCTGTCCTCCTCCACTGTCCAAAGACCTTTCTTATAATCATTCCCACCGTCCATTTTTGCAGCTCTTGCAAAGCAGGAAAGCAAGAGAGAGAGAGAGAGAGAGAGAGAACTTTTGTTAGAAGTCTAATGAATGTGGTGGCTTATCTGACGGATATGTATAGTGCTTGTGCACGTATATATATACATTAGCATCTATGCACGCACTAATGCACGTATATATATACATTAGCATCTATGCACGCACGTAATATTTTTGCATCACGGGCGCTACGCGCTCTAAAACGTGTTGTTTTAGATATTTTTATATTTTTTAAGTGATTATTTTATAAATTATGGGGGTGTCTATCACAACAATTTCTTATTATTTTCAATCATCTAACTTGGTATTTTTTGCACCAACCCATTGTACAGGAAAAATGAAATTTATGAAATGCACACTAACCATTCCACTTTTTTTTTGCTTGCTGATTATTATGGTGTCATTTTTTTTTTTTGTTTGGCTGATAGGATTTGGTTTCACGAACTAAACTATGCTTGGTCATTATTATCACTTTGGTAATTACTGATTAACAAAAAAAAATTGATGCTATAGTCTAGTTAGAATTCTCTTATATCCATCAGTATCGTTTTACTTTTACCCCTATATATTGTATAGGAAGAAAATCAAGAGTTAGGTTCCTTAGGCCATCTCCAACCAAGGGCTGGTCAAATGACTCGTTTTAGCCCTCTGGCCTTCCAAGAAATTAATATTTTAATGAACAGTACATGGTCATATTTGCCTCTGTCTCTAATCGAGGGCCAAAGGGGCATAGGGCTCGTTTTAGCCCTGTCATAAAAAATAGTCTCCAACCGAGGGCCAAACATAATTTATTATTTAAAAACTACAACTTAAATTCAAATCTAATAGCTAAGTGATGTCAGCTAGCCGTTAGATTTGAATTCTTCTTTTGCTATAAATAGGGTGGATATTGGGTTATAATTCACACGACTTTGAATTCAATCTATTTCAATTCAATCTCCTTCAATTAAACTTGTAATGAATTCCAACTTTGGATCCTCTTAGGATTCCAACTAGGGTCCTCATCCAATTCCAAATTGGAAGCAAAATGGGCACAAATGAGACGAGAAGATGATGAGTCTGAAATAAAATTTGTATTATAGGAAAAAAATAGAATTTAAAATAAAATGAAACAAATTTTGTGAAATAGAAGTTATAGGAAAAATTTTGTAAAAAAACAAATGCAACGGCTAGCTAACGTCAGCTAGCTGTTGCATTTGAATTTTAGCTTAAGGATTCCTATCGGCTATAACCAATAGGAATAATAATTTTTCTGGCCAGCCCTCCAACCCTTTCAGATTCCGTGGGGCCTTTTCAGATTCCACGAGCCCTCTGGCATAACCCTCGGTTGGAGACGGTTTTCGGGTTATTTCCGGACCTCTGGACCCTTCAGTTGGAAATGGCCTTAAAATCAAGAGTTGGGTTCCTTAGTCAATAAGGGATTAAAAATTGTGGATTTCATTTTTGTTTTCTATGATAATGGTGTTATCATTATGCATGCCATATTGTCATATTGCCACGTTCGTTGAAGAATTTAGCAGCATATATTCCTTCCAATTTGTACATATGTGAGTAATCTCTCATACAATTTTTACTATTTTTCCTTTAAAACAACAACAAAGATAAAACGGGAAAACATAAACTATTAAAAAAAAATCTGAAAATATGACATGTAATTTCATTTCTAAATACATGTTGATAACATTTAATGTCCTTAAATCAAAATTTTCAGATTCATAAGTTTTCAATAAAAGTTATAGGCTAGCTAGGGATGAACTCCTAATATATGAATTAAAGCAAAATATGGACAACATGTGCATATGTAAACATAGCGTCTACGTGTGAAATCAAAGTCATGCTAACATCCATTTGCTTGGACTTAATGGTTTAGATTTTCATGGTTAATCTGCAAGCAATGATGACACACCCCGACCAAATCAAGGCGTGCAAAATCCCGGGCCGAGATGTGACAATGAGGATAAAATAAGAAGTCTAACTATAATGCACAATCCCAAATATAAAGGTTGTAAGCAATTTAACCTAAATACCATTAACCTTGACAATTTTCTCATGTCAATACTTTTACTCCAATTACTTTTAGAATACTAAAAGATAAATAATTTGTCAAGTTTGAGGTAACAAATTGTAATCATGTTTACAAAATTAAATAGTAAGAAATGTTACCTTAATCTTGTACTTCAACCTTTGTACTTTGAGACGGGTGTGATGCTTGTAAAACTGACAAAAAATGCAATTTTGTTTCTATTTAAAAATTGAATGTGATTTGAATTTATAGTATACTTCAGTATGAAAATAAGAGAAGACTTACCGTATTTAAAAAAGTTGTTTGGTCACTATTAATCTTTTTTCCTGCACTCATAAATATATATATATATATATTTTTTATAATTTGAGATAATTAATTTGTAGATACTCATTAATGAGTTTCTTTTAAAGAAAAAATAAAATAAAATTCATCTATACAGAAGGAAAAAAAGAAATTTGTAAAGCACAAAAAAGAAAAATACTTCTCATTATAATGAATTTTAAACAAAGTAGCAAAATTAAACGTAAAACATGTGAAAAAAAACAATTCATACGCAAATAAAATGAACTATTTACCTTTTTTTTTTTAACAAATTTTATTTTATTAGTCCCCCTCTCTCGGTTCAATCACAAAATAGAAACTTAAAATTCGTTTTCTAGGTCAGAGGTTAATTTACCTATTTATTTTGCTACTTTCATTATAATAAGGTATCTTTAATTTTATTTGCTTATGAATTGTTTTTTTGTTTTTTCACAGGTTTTGCTACTTTGTTTAAAATTCATTATAATGAGAAGCGCTTTGCTTTTCTCTGCTTGAAAATTTCTATTTTTTTCTTCTGTATAGATGAATTTTATTTTATTTTTTTCATTATAATTTGATAGAATAAATTTGTGGAATGATATAGAGAATACCATTAAAAATAAATAGGTAAGAAATGGTGTTGTACCTAATTTGTTGGACTTTATTCCAAATTCGAATGATGTGAGGAGTTGTTGAAGGTTTTAATTCTTCTATAGCCTTTTTCATGCGCCACCTATATATTGAAGATATATATATAATGTTAGAATTTCTTGTAACAAATTTAATAAAGAATTTAGAATACATACTGCTCGTGCTTCTTCTTTTTCCACTCTTTGAGAATCAGTTCGCTTAGATCAGTAGTTTTTACTCCGAAAGATATCTCCTTACCAGATGTAAAAATAGAGACACGTCTGTTTGAGATCTTAGCAATAGGTAGTTCCTTCTTCATTTTTTGTGGGTATTCTTGTAAATATCCTGAGAATGAAAATAAATAATTTTTTTAATTACCATAGCACACGAATAGCACATTAAGATAATCAAAATTGAAACTCATAATCTAACCAAATTCAAAATATTAAAAATTTACTTCAATTTCCTCTAAATTTCCTCTTTTTTTACTTCCAAAGTTACCCAAAAAACTTCACAGTAAAAAAGGGAAAATCAAAGATCCAAATTTTAAGTCCGCAAATTGATAAAATCTTATTGATATGACAAAACCCCCCACCAAATGCTAGAAAACGAAGACTTGGGTCACCATCTTGAGTACAAAGTAGGGAATTTTCGAGACTACAAATGGTGAAATCGGCATTTTATTGCCATGAAAAAAAAACCCAAAAAATTATGGCTGCAGACGACAGTGGAGTAACAGTGAAGAAAAATTTCAGAGAGAGAAGGACCAAAATTTAAAAAACGCACAATGAAGATTTCAAAGGAAGAAGTTAAAAAAAAACTAAAATTGACTTAGAAATACTAAATACAAACTCATATATACATCCTCAAAGCTGCAACAGAGTGCATCAAATTCATCACCTAAAAGAAGATAAACTGTAAAAAAAACCTAGAAACTGAAAAGGCAAATTTAGATTGAGATTTACCCAAATTTACTCAAACCTTTGAACTTTGGAGTGTAATAGAATCGTCTTGACCCTATAACAAAAAGGATAGAGAAAGAATAAGAAAATTGAAATAAAAAGCACCAAGATTTCACAAAAGATGGATATGAATGGTTGACAAAAGCCTTTTGAGTCAAGAATCTCACCAAATTAATTCAAATAGCATTGCATGCAAAGAAGGCATAGCAAAAAAATGGGGAGTATAAGATTCGGCTACATAATCGGAGAAGATGGGGAGTACATATAATAATATTGTAGCCAAAACGGAAAAAATGGGAATGTACGTGGGAACGAAGAAGTTACTGCTTGGTAGTGGGAGAACTTCATCATTTTTTAAAAACTGACGACAACCTCTACCTTTTTTCTCCCACAAACTAATGACCTTGACCTGTATTTAGATCCCTTAAAGCCTTTAGATTTAATCCAACTATTGTCAAAGAAAACTGAATAGTTATTGGATTGCATACTCGTTAGTATTGTAGATAAGTTTATAGTTGTTGATGTATAATGACTGCTTTTTAAAAGTGTAGTTATTTGTATTGTAAAAAGTTGTTATGCAATAATGTATAATGACTATTTTTTGCTACATGCTTAAGCGTGCGACATTTTGGCTTTTTTTATTTTATTATTTATTCTTTTTGTCTGATAAAATATTATTTATAATCTTATTATTTTGTTTTAAAAATTTTACTTGTTTTAGTTATTATTGTTTTTTATGAAAATATATTTTAGCCAAATAATAAATTTATTACCCGCTCACAGCCCCACTATGTGGGTGGGGTTTTTTTTTTTTTTTGTTAATTTGTTTTTTCTTTTGAAACTTAATGAGAGCAGGGAAAATTTGAAATTATAAAAGCTTCATTCTTTTTGCGTTCTCCCTTATACATACACCTTATATGTTATAAGTAGAGAAAGTGAAAAAAAAAAAAAAATATATATATATATATATATATATCTGTACGTTATATATGCATAATCTATTATGTATAGACAGTAAAAAGCTATGGCTTCTGCGGCAAACGGACCAATTTACATATTATCAAATCATCACATCGATTGGATGCCATTGTTGTCATTACCAAAGTCGTCAGTCTCTCTCTTTTCTGTCTTTCTTTTTTATTCTTTTTTTTTTGTCAGCTTTTTTATCTCTTTCTCGAAGTACATCCACGCATAGACGTAGAAGAAGCTCCAGTATTTGGCTGAATCCAATTGATGAAGTTTTGGATCCTCCTGGCATGTATGGACAATATATAAACTTTATTGTAAGCTTGAATAAGTTGGGTGCCTAAACTCATCATTTAAGTTTGACAATGTAAGGTGCACATCATCAAATTTCTAAGCTTTCGAATCATGAATCAAATGACAAGAAACTTAATTTGGCCAACAAAATATTGGTAAGGTATCCCATTCATCATTAGGAGGAAGAGAAAAAAAAAATTAACCTCCCCTATTATATTATAACAAAGCTTTGTATATATGCATTATCGTATTATAATGGTACTTAAAATATGTTCAAATTGATTATTCAAATATTTTTAAAGGTTAATCAATTTGCTAGAGACGTCTTAATTAATCTAATGATATTTTCTCTTTCAAATGTTAGAAAGAGTGTCAAAACTCAGCTCTCCGTGAGTTTATTTCTTGTGAAAATCATGGAATTGCAATCATAAAGCATTTCTAAGAGCAAGAAATGTTCTTCTCATATATGGACATGTATGGCAGAAACACAAGGACAAATCACATAAAAATTCAAAGTTCTCCATGAAAACAAAGACAATGCACAAGCATGAAAGAAATATAGTAGCTATATATGTCCATACGTACGTTCAAATATGAAAAAGAAACCAACGTGACACACATGGATTACCAAATAAAATAAAGAACAAAAAAGAATCTATGTGATCACACATTGGTTTGTTTCAGTATGAAGACAAAATTTGCGTATTGTCTTTTCCTACACACAATATTAATGGACTATTGTTCTTTTGCTGATCAAATACATCGTGTACAGTCTCTTTCCATCGATTGAAGATATCTCAAACCTTATATTACTTTCAAGAAAATACGAAAAAAATGGGAAAAAAATCTTTATATATCTTGGTTAGGCTTATATTCGCATGCATGGAATGGTGATACATTTTCGTTCTGTATATGTTTGTTTCACTTTCACTTTTTTTTTTGTCACGTTGGTTTTTTGCTTATATGTTCGTTTGCATGAATGTTTAAATTGTACACACAAATCTCTAGGCAAACCATATGAATCATGCGTGACGTGTAAAACAAGAAATTTATTATTGTACCTAGAACACAGATGATACGACACTTTTCATTATATAAGTGAAGAAAATTTTTATTTTCTAAATTGTTAATTTTTTTCCTATTTGTATAATAATACTTGACATACCACCTTACGTTTCAGGCTGAACCTCACCCTTAAAAAATGGTGAAAGAAACTGAATAGGACTTTCAAATGTTGGGCAGTTGATAATGGACTACAAAATTTCTGGATTTTGCTTGTACTTTTTCAGGTCTCCGAGACTATCTTTTTTCCAACCTAGAATTCCCGTGGAGAGAGAGAGAGAGAGAGAGAGAGAGAGAGAGAGAGAGAGAGAGAGAGAATCTGATTCTGGGGCTAGTACTAACTCGCAATTTGAGTTGAGCTAGTTCTGCTGCTGCATAGGTAAAAGGCAATAATTTGATGTATATGAAATATATAATTTTATGTTAACCGAAGAATTCACAGTACGTATGAGATTCAAAACCCAGGTGATATATCCAAAAAAAAAAATATATATATATTTTTCCATTTATCAGTGGAAGCTAGCTAGCCTCTGATCTCACTGAAAGTGACTAAACCATCATATATATTTCTACGAAATAGAGATCAACATAGTAGTTTCTCTAAGGTTTTTACATAAAATGACTTGGTTCTTTTCTTGATCATATTTCCCAAAACTTCCACCGACATATTATATTCAAAAGATACTGCTTGGTTTCTTCATGGGCCCGAGCTGTGTGATACATATGCATAAATATCTTGTCAAAAATATAAAAAGGAAAATTTTCTCACATGTGTTAGACTGTTATTTACATTCAAACGCTTAAGCATGAATGGTGTTTTCAAGAAACGGAGTAACGAGCTAAGTATTTTTTCCATAATGTAATGTTTCAAAGTTCACATGCATGCATGCAGCAGAGAGCATAACGTGCTTGACCTGGTTGGCACTTTTCAGAAAATAAAAACAAGAATCCACCAGCATTCAACTGAGTCCTCATAAGTCAGCAGAAACTCTTACGCAATCGAATTAAAAGAATTAAAAAAAAAAAAATTACCGAGAGAGAGGATCTAGGAGGCTGCAAAAAACAAGATCCAACATGTTTGGTCTGAGTGCAGAGAGTGGGACCACACAAACAGGCAATGTACTTTTTAAAAACTTAATTATGTATCATGACTATTTGTGTGGAATCCGGATTTTCGTCTGATTTTCTTTATAATAATTTAGAGATTTATAAATTGTATCTGTTTATTATATAATTAAAAATTATTTTAAATATTTTTATTTAAAATTAAATATAAATATTATTTAACAAAAAATAAATTTATGATGTATAATAAATAGACATAATTTATAAATTTTCAGAATCATCATTAAAAGAATCCGAAAAAGATCCTGTGGGATTTGTATGGACTAACACAAAGGCACAGTGAGAGAGAACGTCCGGCAACAAATTCACACCAAACTTCCAACGTAATCTCTCAGAGAACTTGCGCTGCATACATGTGAGTCATTGCAGTCGCAATTAATGCTTGAGTGTTGAGAGCTTGTATCTAGGCCCACTGTTTTAGCGACGTGTTAGCCAAAGCCCGGAGAAGAAAGTAATCATTCAGATTGCAGATTGATTGCTCGTCGGTCAACTTTGTTATGTGTGATATGTCTAGTCAAGTAAAGAGAAATATAGATACCTAACGTAATTATATACAATCCGTCACGTCAAATATATGTGGGTATATTTATAGTATAACTTGAGCATCTCTTAAGTAATCATCTGTGGAATCTTAATGCAGAAAAAGCTCTATTGCAAAACGCCGATGAACAGGAAAGCACTAGCTTGTTACCTTTAAGCCTACACTTCATCACTAATCTATATTTATTAATGATCGTGCGGTCCAAAGAATCCAAATTCTCATGTTTTCAAGATTTTATCAAAAGTTGAAGAACGCTGCTCATAATCTGCAGTGTATGCTGAAAGAAGGATTAATTGGCACATGCTGCAAATGACTAACGAATGCAGAGATATCAGGCACCTGCATGCCTTTCAAGCCTCTCAAAAGCTGTAACGAATATGTATACAGGGAAAGAGAGTAGCCTTTGTATTCGAATCTCTGTACTCCCCTCCCCTACCAACTAGTCAGGACTCACAAGTCACAACACAAAGTGCATCATGCATGCAAAGACTTTGCTACCTAAGAGAAACAGGAGCGTACGTGTATGACAAAGGTATTCGTTTTCTTTTAGTCGCATGGGAGCTGATATCATCTGCCTTCACCGCTAACCCAACTAGTTCTAAACAAAAGTATACTATTTATTCGAAACTGATGCAACTTTGAAACATATCATAATTTTTTGCGAATACTTGAAGAGCATGTTTACTTAACATAAATGGGAGAAGGAACCGAAGAACCTAGAAAATAGATGAAGTAACGAAAGGAATGATTTCAGCTTTTTTAGTTATTTGATTATGGGTTTCAAAAAGAATCTCACACATTTTCAAAAAGTTAAAAAGTGAAAAGATTTCATACTCATTTTCAATAGACGCAGACAACTCAAAAATTAAGATATTTTAAATTCCAATTTAAGTAAACATTCCAAAGTATCTTATTTGGTTGGTTCTTAACTGATAAGTAACTTGTGGTATTGGTTTCGAAAGAGAGATGGTTTTTGGTCGGATGTTTAGTGGCAATACAACAAGACATGTGTGACATGCTCCAAGATGCAAACGAAGATTCTAGTTTGAAGCAGTCCATGCCAATTTTGTATTATCTTACATGTCCTTTCAAGGATTAATTGGTCCTAAACCATTCACAAGTCATTGACAAAACGCATCTTATTTTCTCTCTTTATTGTTCGATTAGGTTTGGTTTAATTTAGAACTCATTTATAATCAAACAACATAAGATGCTAAACGGTTTGATTTTCTAACTACATTATGCAAGTTGTAGTTTTTTTTTTTTTTTTTCCCTTCTCAAATGGAGAAGAATTATGTGAGATTAGCTTTTCGGTAATAGTCGCGTGCGAGACACCTACCCTTTACCAAAAGGATGAGAACCATTACACTAAAAAACTGCTCGCCCTTCCCTTCTCCACCAATTTTATTGATAATAAATGAAAAGTAAACGAAAAAGGTATATATGGGAGGACTATGCCAATACCCACAAAGACAAAACGATCAACGAAAACGATAATAAGAACGTAACGAAATGTCACGAGCATAAGCATATGCTACAAAATCTAAAATCGTAGACCATCAATAATAAGCATAATTATATGCTTCAAAATAAGCTTATATTTAATGATGTAATGTGTAGTTATCATATCATTTAACTTTGACAATAACATTACTGCCCCGATCAATACTTGGCATTATTATCCACGTGTAGCATTGGTTGATTGTTGTTATGGGAAAGGGATCCTCTCCGGATCCCTTCCACCAAATCCTCCCAAATCAACAAATCTGAGCTTTCGAATTTGATCCAATGGCTAAAAAAAAAGTTATTATAACCTTTAAAGCTTTTAAGGGGACCCTCTGCTTTTAGTCATTGGATCAAATTTCAAAAGCTCGGATTTGATGATTGGAAGGATTTGGTGGAAGGGATCCGGAGAGGATCCCTTTCCATTGTTATGTATTTTCAACAGTTAATTAATGGACAATAATTCAAAATTTAGTGGCCACATTCATGTTGAAATTATGTATTTGGTCAAGGAAAAGTTGTAAAACATACCCCATTTCTAATACAATTCACTTGTAGAAACAAGGACAAGGAAGAGAGAATGACATCAATATTTCCAAATGACTTTACCATGATAGTCTTTTTTTTGTTTTTTTTTGCCGAAAATACTCATAGATGCATTTCAATATTTCTTTGGCCACCATCGTTCACCAGTGTCATGAATCAAACTCAGAACGTATCGTGTGAAATACGAGCCTAAAATTTATCCTTAACCACTGAATCACCCCCTGTTGGTTTATCTCTTATCCCACCATTTTACGAAACATGATGTTTGTCATATATAGGGAAGGGCACATGCCATATGCTTCGTCAAGTAAAATACATGTCTGATGATTTATCAAAGCACTTTAATTATTTTTTCAAGCACACTTTGATTTCTAATAAATCTATTTCTATCGAAAGCATAAGTGCTTTATGTGAAGACGGTGGTTCCTGCAAAAGCGATCCAGGGGGTCCTCGGTTACGACTAAACAATATAATGTTCAAAGGCCTGCATTGTATCAAATAATAAAAGCCTATGTTATAACTAAAACTATATAAATCTAGTAATGGTGAAGGTTTAATTGGGAGAATAGAGTTTGTTCGGTTATTTGATTTTAGGTGGCTGTTTTGTTACTGCTTTGGTTTTGAAGTTTCTGTGGGATAATCGGAGAAAGAAGAGGAGTAAGAACGAAAATGAAACGAAGGTAGAGGTTGTGGGACCTAATACTAATGCTACTTAGCATGAAAGTGAAATCTCATTTTACGACATGATCTACACTTACCAAGTTATCATAATTATTAAGGAAAAATGTTGATCAACAGCTCAAAATTGATCAATAATCAAGGCTCATTTGCCGGGGTTAGCCAGATGCAATCAATAAATTGATTGCTCAAGTCATCCCAAATTCCCAATGCACCACATCCTGTGCTCACTTATCATTTCCATCACTATAAAAAACAATTCTCCAACTTACATAAAATATGGTAATAAAGAATCAATAGAAAAGAAAGAATCGGAATTGATGATATATTTCTCGCAACAAACGAAAAGAAAACGAAAGACAAAACATAAATAGTGGATCAACTAAGCCCTTTCGGATACTATATTTCTGTCTAATAATACATTTACATGTGAAGCAAAACTTGCATATAATAATACATAATTAGACCTGAACACTATAGGACAACGAACCAATTTCACGGATGAGACAACTTTTATCTTTCTGCACTATGCTCTGAACTTCACGTTTTGTAATAAGGGTTACCACTCAATCATGTTGTGCACTCTGGTTTATTTATTTAAAATTTAAATTTATCCTCATTTTTACACATCAACCTTACTTTATGGCTTCGTCACCCTCCGGGTGACGGCCAACACATCACGATTCGGATTGACACGTAGCAAACTGACACATCCCAACTCGGAATGTTCATGTGTCCATCTGAATCGTGATGTGCTGGTTGACACCCAGAGGGTGACAAAGCAATAAAATAAGGTTGATGTGTAAAAATGAGGATAAATTTAAACTTTAAATAAATAAGCTAGAGTGCACAACTTGATTGGGTGGTAACTTTTATTACAAAACGTAAAGTTCAGAGCATAGTGCAGAAAGATAAAAGTTGTCTCATCCTTAAGGGATGATTATTTAGTACATAAGCAAACTACTTTGACTAAAGGACAGTCAGCTACTTCCACTAAAACCTTATACTCCCACGAGCTTAATCTTTACGTCCTGGAGAGACGAAAAACAAAGGTGAGTAGGCCTAGAAAATAAACTTTTCTAAAACCTTTTTGAAAACGTGTAACCCATCCTGTAAAACAAGTATATGATTTACCAAAGTAATAATATAATAATTGGTTGTAGGGAACCTGCAACACAAATGAGTTAAAGGATATATGATGCTACTATGAAGTATCTCATCATCAAAATTCAAATAACTGTCATAAAATCATAGTTATGAAAATCATTAAAAATTCACTGCTATGAAAATCATTGCTTATTATCTATGTAGGCACACAAGTCATACAGAAAGTAGCTGCATGAACATGTTGGGTGTAGGTTTTACGTTCTAGTACTACATCACGTGAAGCTGGCACTACGCGCATCACATACGAGTCCAAACAACAAACCTAGGGACAGGCTGACACCTAACTCTGGATCCAAAGCGAACGTAAACTGTGCTTGTGAACATACACGTGAAGTTAGTCATTGGTCTAGGATAGTACAACTAAGTAATAAACATTATGCACACATGTAACAATGAGCAGATGTCATGTAACATCGTGCACACAGTACAACTAACTAATATTTTGGCCTGAAAATGTTTGAACGAGATTTGCATCAAAAATAAAATTCAAGATAAATCACAATACAAGACAAAATGAGTCCACATCTTCAATTTGCTGAATTCTTATGCCAAACCATGATTGTGGGTAGTCCAAAACTTCCTGAATTTGAACATGGTGGATTAAGCCCCCACGGTCACAGGTAATGTCTTTGCTTTTTCTTCCTAATTTAATAATTAACTTTTGAATTTTGGATGTCAATCATAATTGTTGTTTTGTTTTCGAGGTTAGGAAGGGAAGCTATGTGTGGCTTGAATTAAGTGCATGTGGGGCGAAGTGGACATGAAACGTGCTTTAGATTTTGGTCTAGTTTGTGTGATTATGGGTTTACCTCTATATGCCTTCCCTAGTCAAGGTCTTCCCTTTCAATCTCTCAAATATTTTTAGTGCATTGAAAATGTTCAAAAGAGTGAAAGAGAGATGTCGACCAAGAAAGTTATATAGGGGTTGAAAACCATGATTACACAAATCGGCCCAAAATCTAAACACCGTTTTATTTTTTGTCTCCCCACAACCAAGGACCTCAACATATTGTGGATCTTGCTTGACCTGCATAAACAAGATTAAGCTTACATAGGGTACCCATAAACCTGCAAGATGTCAAACCAAACTCAAACTCTTGCCTTTAGGCCAAATAACCATTTGGACCACCAATCGCATAAATTCCCATTTTTCTCTCTCTCATCCTCTTCACCCTCCTACTCCTGCTCATACATGTTGCACGAAACTACTTTTAACACAGAAGACTTGCAAGCTAGACCAAACCAAAGAGCCAAATTAATACGCTAATTTCGTCTAATAGGAAAAAGGATGTATCCGATATACATGGATACTGAGTAGTCCCTAAGCTCACAGCAGTACCCAAGTTACACTAATACCACACTAGGCTCCTCAACAAAACAACAGAAAATACAATAATGGTGATGTTTCACCAACACTAACTTTCAATGTCAATGAAAGGTCGGGCCACTTAATGATTTAATAAAGAGACACAAGTTTTCAAAATACTAGGACTAAAGAAGATGGTTATGAATCAAACCTGAACCATGGTAGCGTTGATACTCACTTCAGAATTTACTTTTACAAGAAATACTAACCCTCCAAATCATCTGGCCCTCAGAGTCCAGCAGCATAATTGTGGCAGAAAATTCCTTCTTTAGTATTTGCTCACTCAAATACTTGTCCGCTCCCATCAAACTAGGGACCGTAATATGGGCCAAGCTACATAATTAAACAAGTCTAGTTTGATCCCCGACGTTCTTGACATAAAATCTACCACGGTCCAAAACTTCTGTGATCAATACCTGAATAATAAAGAACATGACATATATCATCCGGCATTTTACAACATTAGAAGGGTATTAATTCATGCAATTAGTTAATGCAAAGGACCTTTAGCTCTTTTTTTGGTTTGGTGTTGCCGACTGGTCGTTCAACATGAGTCTTCCAAACCTACAATGGCAAAATGCCATATTATTAGAAAAATTGATTCAAAGGGAAGACATGTTTAAATAGTGTAGGTATGCATGCAACTTCACATACATTCAACTTTTTTGTTTTTGCAGTTTCTTGACGTCGTACAAGGTCGTTGTAAGTTGCAACCCTAGTAAAAACATAGATATTTCGAAAATTTGCAAGGCCATTTTCAAGGAGGACAACCTCCATATTTTTATCTGACTCCCATAAAGATCTTGCAAAACCTCCAACTTTGTCATGACTTTCCAATTCAATATGTATTAAAGACACAAATTTTATATATCAAAGCAAGAACAAATCCAAGTGAAAACTTATAGATGTCTGCTAATTAAATATATGGGATTTAACCTTAACATCTTCCTGCATTATGTTCTGCTTCATTAGTAGAAGTGCTTCATCTCCATAGGGTGCACCAAGTGGCGGACATGTGACACAAGAAAGTGAGAAGGGAATTCTCCATGTTTTTGTGGTTTGAACCAACAGTTCAAAATAATCACCTCTTTTGACCGTTTCGACAACAACATCAACTATGCATCTTTCAAATGATGAAGACCAAGGACCTCAACATATTGTGGATCTTGCTTGACCTGCACAAACAAGATTAAGCTTACATAGGGTACCCATAAACCTGCAAGATGCCAAACCAAACTGAAACTCTTTGCCTCTAGGCCAGATAACCATTTAGACTCCCAATCACATAAATCCCCATGTTTCCTATATCTTTCTCATCCTCTTCACCCTCCTCCTGCTCCTTCTGATCATTCTCATTCTCCTCATCATCCTCATCACTTTCCCCATCATCATCCTCCTCCTCCACCTCCTGATCATCCTCCTCATCACTTATGTTCATTTAACATTAAAAAGGGAAATGCATCCTAAATTGTTAATTAACTAATATATTTAGACTAATATTTATTTAACTAAGCTTATCCTTCTCATCATCCACATCATCCTCATCCTCATCATCATCATCATCCTCCTCCTCATCATCCTCATCACTTTCCCCATCGTCGTCCTCCTCCTCCACCTCCTCATCATCCTCCTCATCACTTATGTTCATTTAGCATTAAAAAGGGAAATGCATCCTAAATTGTTAGTTAACTAATATATTTAGTTTAATATTTAATTAACTCAGCTAATCCTCCTCATTTTCCTCCACCTCATCATCATCCTCATCATCCTCATCATCTACTCATCCTCCTTATCATCCTCATCTGTGCCTTCTCCCCCACAAGCCCATCATAAGATATAAACATTTAATATAATAAAAAAAACAGAAAATTAGTAAGCAATACCTTTGCCCAGCCTTCAGCAATACCTCATCCTGTTAAGGGTGGGAAGCAACCATTTTGGAGTGAGGTGGTGTGATAATATACCAATTCACTGATTTGATCTTGACCTCTGTAGCTATGGTGAATGAGAGAATGGAGAATAAGAAGAAGAAACAACAACTTCACTTTGTACTTTAGCGACAAAGAAGGAAGGAGAGAGTGAGGCAAGACAAGTTCGGAATTTGTACATAATTTGTACTATAGAACCCTAACCCTTGAGTTAAGAATGTTGTTGTCTGTTTGAAACATGGTTCTAAAAGACGCTAGGCGCTAGTTGAGTGGCATGATGGGGCGTAGCGCCTAGGTGGACTAGGTTGTGACAACCCGTTCCGAATTTTACGTTTTTATTTTATTTTAAAAGCGTGAATTTACTAAATTGCCCTAGAGGCAAGGATTTTGACTTCCGTTGACCATCGACTTGAGAGGTGTGGGACTTATTCTTTAAGCATATCCTCGTAGTACTCTTTGGTACGAACGTATAGGCGAAAAACGTTTGCGCGTCCGGATTATAACGGTATAGTTACGGACGTTCGAAATTGGCTATTCAAGGTTTAGTGTGTATTTAAATTAAACCCCCACTTTGTGGGGGAAGCCCAAAATCAGTAACGGAGGGAGGAAAGAAAGAAGAAAAGAAGAAAAAAAAAAAAAAAAAAAAAAAAAGGGAAGAGAGCTTCCCGTGCACCCATACCCGCGCCACCACGAGACCATCTTCCAAGGCCGATTTCGGCCAACTCCGGTGGAGTTTTTCGATGCCACCACCACCATCTTGAAGCTCTCATTCCCCTCTACAAAACCCACCCAAGAACCACCTTGATTGACCATGGTATGAGGCGGTTTGAGGCCACGAAAGTTGACGAAAATCAATGGTGCTCCGGCCACCCTTTTCGATTTTCCGGCAAATCGGCAAAGCAATGGCCGATGCCACCACTTGGGCTTTGTAGCCCATCATCCCAGGAGCAAAACCCAACCAACCTTGACCCCGTTGGACCACCGTAGACGACGAATCGACGTTGGGAAGTTTTAGGCATCCGCCGGCTTCGTGGGCAAAATTGACCATCTTCCGTCCACTTTTGGACTTCGTGGCAGGGACCAATCATTCAGGACGCCTCGATGTGTGCGCTAGAGAATCATAGCGTGGACTCCAAGTAAGTGGATCTTTTCCTTTTTATCGTACATATTATTGAGACTTCTATCGACACTTTTAAATTGATTAGGTATATTACTTTCATATTTAATTATTGTGAATGCTTGAAGTACGATATGAACTACGAATGGCTTGATCCCTATTTAGGGTACGTAGGCAGTCTAACGAGACGTTAGATGCAGCCATAAAATATTTGAGACCAAAGCCTTGCTTGGGAAATTGAGTAAGGCGAAGGAAATTGGTAAAGGCAAGTTTTAGTTTTATGAATTAGTTAGCTAAATTAGTGTTAATTGGGTCGTCATGGATAATTATCCCTGAAAATAAGTAGTTTGGGAGTAATGCGTTATTGATTGTACACTTCTCACTGTATTGTTTATAATTGAACATGCTACGACATGGTTGAGTATTAGATTGCATCATAGTATATCAATATGTATATTACTTGCATATAATTATTGGGAATGCTTTCAAGTGCAAAGGTGAACTCAGGACACCCAGGTAAGTTCAGGTGAGTTTATGGTACTAGTTGAATCGATTGCGTTATAGCATGACTACAGTTATGTGTTAGGCAACTTCGATACTGTCGTACTGGTTGCCATGTGTTGCACATGTTATATTGAGATGCATTGAGAGCTCATAAACCTGCACCCCGGTGTTAGTGCTCCCGCCCGTGGCCAGGGCACAGTCCTTCACGTGATGTTCACCTCCCGCACCTTATGCTCACCTTGGATTCAAGGTAGGTGCACAGTCCTGTCGTACAGACCACTTTAGGTGGTTCCGACTCGTAGGTGACCCGCGATTATTCGCCCAGTCTTCACGTGATCGTAGCACTTGAGCTTATTTATTTACACCCAGTCCTGTCGTACAGACCACTTTAGGTGGTTCCGACTCGTGTGCAGGTATACTTATTGAGCTATATGCTAGCCAGGATTGATGAGATATGGATAAGTCGTACAGGTCACTATAGGTGACTCCGACTTATATGCTAGCCAGGATTGATGAGATATGGATAAGTCGTACAGGTCACTAGAGGTGACTCCGACTTATATGCTAGCCAAGATTGATGAGATATGGATAAGTCGTACAGGTCACTATAGGTGACTCCGACTTATATGCTAGCCAGGATTGATGAGATATGGATAAGTCGTACAGGTCACTATAGGTGACTCCGACTTATATGCTAGCCAGGATTGATGAGATATGGATAAGTCGTACAGGTCACTATAGGTGACTCCGACTTATATGCTAGCCAAGATTGATGAGATATGGATAAGTCGTACAGGTCACTATAGGTGACTCCGACTTATATGCTAGCCAGGATTGATGAGATATGGATAAGTCGTACAGGTCACTAGAGGTGACTCCGACTTATATGCTAGCCATGATTGATGAGATACGGATAAGTTGTACATGTCATTTTAGATGACTCTGACTGATATATCACTTTGTATTGATTTAGTTCATTTGGCCTACTTATTAATGTATGGTGGAGTTAATGGCAAACCGTGGTTTTGGTCATTTCTGAGTATGGTTTGGATATATGTATATATGTTGTACTGTCTTATGGAAAACGATACGGGTTTTACATTAGGGCATTACTTTTAGAGAGGTAATAACTTTGGGAAGCTTGGTTTTATTGCTTACTCACACCTTCTGTTTGGTGCCCTCCAGGTTTTAGCTGCTGAGTTTGTATCGACAACAATCTGTGGTGAATCTTAGTATTAATGGATATTTTGAGGGTATGATTCTTACCCATACTACTGTACCTTACTTATGCTCTGACATCGCGTGTGAAATGGGTTCGCTCCCACTCGTAGCGCACTCTGGTACTTAGACACTTTTAGATTTAAATTTATTCACTTTTTATACACTATCACATTTTATGGCTTCGTCACCTTCCAGGTGTCGGCCAGCACAGCTCGATTCAGGGTCCAAGTGGACTTTCTGGGTCGGGGTGTGTCATAGGTGGATTTGAGTAAATTTACAATAAATCTTTAATACTTTGGTTAATTTGATGGAATGAGATAGAAGTTCAAATGATACAAATCTTAGTATTTTAGGATATATTTTTCCAAGTTCATATGAATTTATAGTGCATTTATAGAGAAATAAAGGTGCCAACTATATGGTGTAGAAATTATTTAATCTTTGAAAACAAAGCATTTTGACCAAAAAAATAAAATATTTATCAGCAATTTAAAACAATTAAAAAAAAAAAAAAGGAAATGAGGGAAGCTGAGATGCAAAGAATGGTGGGATGTGGGGCATGTTCATGCTAGTTGTCCCCTTCTTTATACATATCAGTCAAATAGGATTGCTAGGTGTCTAATTTAAATTGGACGGCAGTTCAAAATATATTAAATATGGAACATTGAGACCTAATAGTGGTCACGTGGAGTCAGAATCGAAGAGTCTTCTTCCTCTCGTCTTCTTTGCTGGAGTTCATAACCCAGATAGCTGTGCATTTCTCCTTCCTCACTTAAAAAACAGAAAAAGGAATCAAAATGGTCAAACCGCCTAGGCCGCCCAAACGCCACCCAGACTGCCTCGGCGCCCACCTAATCCTTAACCCGATTTTCTTCCCGACTAGAGGTTAATCCCAGAGGCTGACCATCGCCTGACGCCAAGGCCGATTTTCAGAACACTGGTTTAAAACAACAAGCTTGTTTCTTAACATAGCAAAAGGTAATTTTGTTTTTTGTTTTTTTGTTTGTTTGCTTTTGTTTTCGTTTTCGTTTGGTAAACGACAAGCCATTTCGTAACGTAACACCAAAATAATGACAATGTGCAAATGACTTATGTTCATTTAACATTAAAAAGGGAAATGCATCCTAAATTGTTAATTAACTAATTAATATATTTAGTCTAATATTTAATTAATTAAGAGGTAATGTTTGTATTTGGGACATATTTCGATATTTAAAAGAGAAGCTCTACTAGATCAAGGTTTAGTTGGTTATCAAATCTTAATGTTGGTATTTGCTAAAGTTCTCAACTTCGAACCCTCATTGCCCACCTAGACATGAGTATATGGCCCCTCGTGACGCCTTGAGTACAAAGAGTGATGAATGCTCTTAATCAAAGACTAAATTTGATCAAATACCGAAAACATGTTTTGATAAGTATATATCAAAGACTAAATTAGATCAAGGTTACGTCCATATATGTTGCATTGCTGTATTATTGAAAAGTATACAGAAAACAAGAATATTTGAAGAAAAGAAAAAATTGTACAAGCGTGTGTTATCGTTCACTTACTAAATATGGTTTAAGTACCAAGTATTAAATTTGCTCAAACTGTCAAAACTTACCAATTTTGGATCAACTATATGATCTACTTAACATCAGTAACCTCAATACTTCGCTCACAATCGAAGCATCTTGTTTTAGACTAGTTGTTACTACTCCCAATTAAAATCAGAAGTTGTATATTCGGGAGGGAGCTGCTGGGAGCTTTTATAAACTTAAAGTTTGTCATAATCTTGTTATTAGTGACTGATTCTAACTTGCTGCAACTTAAATGATGTTCATAGTCACGTTAAACAAGTAATTAGAACATTACTAGGCTCCAGTGTTGTTAGAAAATGTTTTTTAGAAAACAAATAAAGTTTCATTAAAAAGATTTTGTTTCATTGGGGGGCATGGGCGAGAGAGACGAGGAACAGGGTTACATCTCTTCAATGGAAGTTCAGTTGAAAGCTATGAAACAATTATGCGGTAGTTTAAAACTGCAATTGGAATGACGTAGAAAAGTTGCTTGAAATTGTAGTATTTTCGGTGTTGTAATTTGGTCCTTAGCAGCTAGCACAATAGCTTATTAATTTCTTTAAACTTCAAATTCAGTTCTTTGTTTTACTTTTTGCACTGTTTATTCATGGCTAATCAGTTACTTCACAGGTGGGTGCATTGCTGTATGTTCAGGTTGTGGAGACAAACCCTGGCATGAATCCTGACTTGTCATGCACTGATGGTTGGTTTTCTATCTTATTGGTTTTCATTTTGGGACACACTTCTGTTTTACCTGTGTGTTAGTTCTTGTAAATCTTGATTCGTTGAATTTCTGTGATGATTTCTTGACTGTGATCGAAATTGTTGTGTGATTTCTAGCCAGCGGAAAAGCAGCAGAGTATGGCGTCCTTAAAGAGGGCTACAATTTTGACAGTTCGACTGGCCTTTCAAGAATGTGAGATGCAGTTCCCTTTCTGTGATATATAAGAAGTGCTTAGAGGATAGTTACTGCTCTTGTCTAAAGCACATAGTCAATGCGTAAAACTGGTCTTTTTTTTCTTCTTCTATGTTATAATTAACCAGTCATCTAGTTTTCAGGTTGCTGAGTTCGCCAAGATGTCTAGTTTTTGAGGAACTTGGGAAGAAGATTTCCTTTGAAATAGCAGTTGGTTTGAACGGTCGTGTTGGGTATACGTCATCGAGTAATGCTAGAGATATTAAATTTAGAGACAAAACTTGTAAACTAAATGATGTGTCACCGATAAAAAATGAACACGTTCATCAATGCTTAAGTAATAAACCAATCATCAACTTCCATGTCATTTAACTTCCAAAATTTTGCCTACAAATTTAGAGCATGCTAGGGAGACTAAATTTAGAGACTAAAATTACAAACTAAATGATGTGTCACCAATAGAAATGAGCACGTCTATCAATGCTTAAGTAATAAACCAATCATCAATTTACATGTCATTTAGTTTTCAAAATTTAGTCTCTAAATTTAGCCTCGATAACATTACTTACAAATTAAGTATCTGTAGCATTACCCTACTTCATAACTGCCCCCTTATGTAAAACTCTTTTCTAATTAGGGTTGTCCTTGCATTTTATTGGGTCTTGGACACTTGGCCAAACTTAATTCTCGGTTGGGACATTTTCATTGTTGCAGACTTGTTCTCCAAAACTCCCCTTCTATTTGAAAACACAACTCTTTCATTTTTTTGTAAAATTTAGGTCAATGCTGGTTCACCGTCTTTCATCAATCATCATCGTCGTTTCTAATGCAATTATGAACTCGGAATCTCCGACTGGAGTGAAGCAGAGAATTATGGTGGATAAACTTATTCAGAATTTGAAGTTATCAAGTTAATTAGTCCATTACCTTTTGATTCAAACCCCAATTATTTTCCCTCGACTCTTTCGTGATACGAAACTCACTCTCTTTAATGCTTTTTGTGTAGCATCACAATGCAAGATCTGGCTAAAACGATCTCGAGCATGAGCCTTCCGAATCCTGTAGAGATTTCTATGCAACTGTCTTTAACGTAAGTTTTGTTACTTAAGCGGGGGAATTCGTCGTGTTAATCGATAATCTGCCTATTGATTCTGCATCGTTTCCAAGTGAAATTCGACTTGTGCCAACATATTCAAATGTTACTGATGATTACAAGGTTACCGTGATGGTCGTGGTCTTTTTGCCCTGTGATCAACGTGACAACACACTTCCGACGAAGCACGGCAGACCATAATATATATGTTGCCAAATTTCTCGGTCTCGTTAGAGTTAGAATTCATCTGTCCCACATCGGCCAAAAGACTTGAGAATAAGTCCTTTAAATAGAATTATCTTACTCTAACTAACCCCAATGCCTTTTGTATTAAAAACTCACACCTTACAGTATCGGTGTTGTTGGAGTGGGCCCATGACCCGTCTACCTAAAATTTAAGATGCTATCAGAGCCAAGGGATGGGCCCGTATTGCCACGTGAACGGGTTGGTCCTTTTGACCCCGCACGAATGGGTGAGCCCCGACTTGGCTCCACATAGGCTAAGAGTTACCACGTGAATGGATAGGTCCCTATTAGCCCTTGCACGAACGGGTCAGCCCGAGCTTGGCTCCACGTGGTTGCCCAATGTGTGGAACTTCACATGTGACCCATAAAATGAGGTCTCGCGTACGGGCGAGTGTAAGAATTCTTCTATTCCACATTGGCCATAAGGCTTGAGAACAAACCCTTTAAATAGAATTACATAACTTTAACTAACACCGAGATATTTTGTATTAAAACCCCACACCTGACGGATTGAGCAGGTGGCCAAGTGGGGACAGTATCAGTGTTGTTGGAGTGGGCCCATGGCCCGTCTACCAGAAATTTAAGATGGTATTAGAGTCAGGGTACGGACTCGTACTGCCACATGAACGGGTGGGTCCCCTTTGACCCCGTGCGAATGGGTGAGCCTCGACTTGGCTCCATGTAGGCCAAGAGATGCCACGTGAATGGGTGGGTCCCCATTGGCCCCGCGCGAATGGGTGAGCCCCGACTTGGCTCCACGTGGTTGCCGATGTGTGGAACTTCACGTGTGACCCATAAAATGGGGTCTCACGTGCGGGAGAGTGCTAGAATTCATCTGTCCCACATCGGCTAGAAGGCTTGAGAACAAACCTTTTAAATAGAATTACCCCACTCTAAATACCCCAAAAACTTTTTTTATTAAAACTCCACACCTGACGGATTGAGCAGATGGCCAAGTGGGAATAGTATCAATGTTGTTGAAGTGGACTCATGGCCCGTCTACCTGAAATTTAAGAGTTAGAAGAAAACTGTACAAGATGTTGAAACTTGTACTTTAATGTGTTCGTTTTGTAATTTTATTTTAACGACAAGGTTACTGTATTTGTTTGCGAGAAGTTTTGACCCTTTGCTTCCTCAAATTGAGATGCTCAAAATTTCTTGCGGAAGTTATTTCAAAACATTCATTTTCTTTCCTTTAGTCATGTTTAGTTTTGTTTTTGAATTGAATAAATTAAACAAAATTAAGAGACATAAATAAATAGATGTGTCGGGAAAAAAAAAAAAAAAGTGTCATTTTGCCCATTGTCTAAGTACTATCTTTTTGTGTTGATTGTGCGACCGCTAACTAGATATTATATGAGTATCCATCTAGCTAGGATTTTAGCACTCTTGGCCATGTTCATGCTACGAGCCTACGAGGGAGAAGAACAGAGGGAATACAATATCCGGCCGAAGTTTCTATCTAGAGGAACAAAGGCTTCAGCTCTCCGAACTTGACTTCTCTAGTTGGAATTCCTTTATGAGTGTCGTGTGTAATAATATCAATTTCAAAGTAACGGGTTGTATAAAATTGCGTGTGTATGCTAGAAATATCACACATAACAAAGATGACAGACTAGCAATCAGTCTGCAATCTGAATGATTACTTTCTTCTCCGGGCTTTGGCTAACACGTGGCTAAACCAGTGGGCCTCGATACAAGCTCTCAACCCTCAAGCATTAACTGCGACTGCAATGACTCACATGTATGCAGTGCAAGTTTTCTGAGTGATTACGTTGGAAGTTTGAAAAAATTTTTGGTTACCACGAATAACAAGTAGTATATTATGTATTTTAATAAGAATAATGAAAATTTTTATTTTTTAAGTTATTAACTTTTTAGCATATGTATCTTACTATTTATATAGTGATACGTAATGTATCACTCTGTGTACCTGTCACATTGAAAAATCTCTTAGAAGTTTGGTGTGAATTTGTAGCCGGAGGTTCTTGCTCACTGTGCATTTGCGTTAGTCCACACAAATCAAACGGGATCTTCTCCCGATCCTTTTGATAAAGATTTTGAGAATTCGTAATTCGTGTTCATTTATTTGTTTATGTTTAATCTAAATAATAATATTTAAAATAATTTCGGAGACCAAACGTGTAGTCTCACTCTAAATATCTAAACGTGCAGTCTCACTCTAAAATAATATCTAAATAATTTCCTGTTTGTGTAGTCTCACTCTCTGCACTAAGACCAAACGCGTTGGATCTTTTTTTTTGCAGCTTTCCTATATCCTCTCTCTCGGTAAATTTTTTTTTTTCTTTTAATTCAATTGCGTAAAAGTTTCTGCTGACTTATGACGACTCAGTTCAATGCTGGTGGATTCTCGTTTTTATTTTCTGAAAAGTGCCAACTAGTTCAAGCAGGTTATGATCTCTGCTGCATGCATGCATGTGAACTTTGAAACATTACGTTATGGAAAAAAAATACTTGACTCCTTACTCTGTTTTTTGAAAACGTCCTTCATACTTATGCGTTTGACTCCTTACTCTTTTTTTATGTTTTTGACGAGATATTTTTACATATAGGGCCCATGAAGAAACCAAGCAGTATCCTCTGAATATAAGATGTCGGTGGAAGTTTTGGAAAATATGATCAAGAAATGAACCGAGTCATTTTACGTAAAAACTATAGAGAAACTACTATGTGGATCTCTATTTCGTAGGAATATATATGATGTTTTAGTCACTTTCAATGGGATCAGAGGCTAGCTAGCTTCCGTTGGAAAATGGAAAAATATTAGGAGCAATAATTATAGATCACCTGGGTTTTGAATCTCATACGTCCTGTGAATTCTTTGGTTAACATAAAATTATATTTTCATATACATCAAATTGTTACTTTTTGAAAAAAAATCCTCTCTGAATCCCTTTCACCATATCCTATTAATCAACAAATCCGAATATTTGAAATTTGATACAACAGTTAAAATTATTATAATTTTTAAAATGACCTCCTATTTTTAGCCGTTATATCATATTTCAAAAGTTTACATTAATTGATTCACAAAATTTAATGAAAGGAATCCGAAGATGATCTATTTCCTTGCCTTTTACCATTATGCAGCAGCAGAACTAGCTCAACTCAAATTGTGAATTAGTACCGGCCCCAGAATCAGATTCTCTCTCCCTCCCCACGGGAATTCTAGGTTGGAAAAAAGATAGTCTCAGAGACCTGAAAAATTACACGCAAAATCCAGAAATTTTGTAGTTCATCATCATCTCTGCCTCAACATTTGAAATTCTTATTCAGTTTTTTTTCACCATTTTTTAAGGGAGAGGTTCAGCCTGGAACATAGGCTGGTATGTCAAGTATTATTATACAAGTGATGAGATATTTGTATTAAAAAATTAATAATTTAGAAAATAAAATTTTTCTTTACTTATATAATGAAAAGTGTTATATTACGCATATACTGAGTACAATCATAAATTTTTCGTTTTAAACATCACGCATGATTCATAAGGTTTGCCTAGAGATTTGTGTGTACAATTTAAACATTCGTGCAAACGAACATATTAGTAAAAAACCAACATGACAAAAAAAGGTGAAAGTGAAACAAACATATACATAACGAAAATGTATCACCATTTCATGCATGCGAATATAAGCCTCACCAATTAATTAATTCGAACTTTTGAAATTTGATCCAACGGTTATAAACAGAGAACTTCTTTAAAAATTATAATAATTTTAGCCGTTAGGTCAAATTTTAAAAACCCGAATTAATTGATTGGTGGGTTTTGGTGGGAGAGATCCGAAGAGGATCTCTTCCTTTATTTGGTAATCCATGTGTGTCGCGTTGGTTTCTTTTTCATGTTTGAACATATTTATGGACATATATAGCTGCTATATTTCTTTCATGCATGCGCATTGTCTTTTTTTTTTTCGTTTTACACGTCCCGCATGATTCATAAGGTTTGCCTAGAGATTTGTGTGTACAGTCTAAACATTCATGCATACGAACATATAAGTAAAAAACCAACGTGACAAAAAAAAAGTGAAAGTGAAACAAACATATACAAAACGAAAATGTATCACCATTTCATGCATGCGAATGTAAGCCTCACCAATCAATTAATCCGAACTTTTGAAATTTGATCCAACGGTTACAAACAAGGAACTTTTTTAAAAATTATAATAATTTTAGCCGTTAGGTCAAATTTTAAGAGCCCGAATTAATTTATTGGTGAGCTTTGATGGGAGAGATCCGGAGATGATTTCTTCCTTTATTTGGTAATCCATGTGTGTCACGTTGGTTTCTTTTTCATGTTTGAACATATGTATGGACATATATAGCTGCTATATTTCTTTCATGCATGCGCATTGTCTTTTTTTTTTTTTCATGGAGAACTTTGAATTTTTATGTGATTTGTCCTTGTGTTTCTGCCATACATGTCCTTGAGAAGAAAATTTCTTGCTCTTTCCATGATTTTCGCAAGAAATAAACTCACGGAGAGCTGAGTTTTGAAACTCTTCCTAGCATTTGAAAGAGAAATATCATTAGATTAATTAAGACGTCTCAGGTAAAATGATTAACCTTTAAAATATTTGAATAATCAATTTGAACATATTTTAAGTACCTTAGAATACGATAATGCATATATACAAAGCTTTGTTATAATATAATAGGGGAGGTTAATTTTTTTTTTTTCTCTTCCTCTTAATGATGAATGGGATTCCTTACCAATATTTTGTTGGCCAAAATAAGTTTCTTGTCATTTGGTTCATGATTGGAAAGCTTAGAAATTTGATGATGTGCACCTTACATTGTCAAGGCAACTTATTTAAGCTTACAATAAAGTTTATATTGTCCATACATGCCAAGAGGATCCAAAACTTCATTAATTGGGTTCAGCCAAATACTGGAGCTTCTTCTACCTCTATGTGTGGTGCACTGCGCGAAAGAGATAAAAGAGCTGAACCAAAAAAAAAAAAAAAAAAAAAGAAAGAGATAAAAGAGAGAGACAGACGACTTTGGTAATGACAATAATGGCATCCAATCGATGTGATGATTTGATGATATGTAAATGGTCCATTTGCTACAGTAGCCATAGCTGCTTCCTGTCCATACATAATATTTTATGCATAATAAGATGCAGATATATAATATATATATATATATATATATATATTTTTTTTTTTCACTCTCTTTACTTATAACATATAAGGTTTGAGTTTATATATATATATATATATATATGGGAGTTTGTCCAACCAAAAAAAAAAAAAAAAAAAGGACAGAGAGACTGACGACTTTGGTAATGACAATAATGGCATCCAATCGATGTGATGATTTGATAATATGTAAATGGTCCGTTTGCTACAGAAGCCATAGCTGCTTCCTGTAGGGGTGGGTTCAAAAAATCGAAAACCGAACCGGATCGAGGCCGAAAAAAATCGAACCGCAAAAAAATTGAACCGAAATTATCAAACCGAACCGAACCGAATCTGACCAGTTCGGTTTCGGTTTTTGAAGCTCGGAAACCGAACCGATATATATATAATTTTTTTGAATATTTATAAATAGTTTAGTCATACAATCATAACAAAACAGAACCTGTTGCCAAGTTGGTTTCAATGAAACTTTACAAGCCGGAGGCATGGGTTCGAACCCTTATGCCTCCAAGATTTGTGAGGTTATTTTTAATTTTTTAATCTTTTTTAATCTTTGTTTTTTGCCATTTTTATTTTCTGGGTTTGTGAAAAAACCAAATGAAAAGCCTTAAAAGTGTGGTGCTTTTTGGGCAGGTCTACAAGGTCTCCATTGGAGCTGCATGTGGACTTTCATGGCCGTCGGATCGTCTCGTGATCCAAGTCCTTGATGATTCAACCGACCCTACAATCAAGGTAAAAAACAATCCTCCCAAATCTCCAATTAAAAAAATCATCCTTTCAATGGGTCCTCTTCCTTTTAGTCCATTAGTTAGAGCTCCAAAGATCTCAATGTGTTGGATAAAATGCCACACTAAAAAAACACCAATAATTGAATGTTTTGGAGCAGCCCTTTTGATTTCAGACCCAATTTCTGACATGGGGTTGTTCCAATTTACAATGTGCAAGTGGGGTTTCAATAAAATCGTGAATCGTGATTCAACAAAAAAAAAAAAAAAAAAAAACCGAACCGGGCCGAAACCGAACCGAGAAAACTGAATCGAATACAAACCGAACCGAACACAAACCGATAGAAAATCGAACCGAACCGAACCGAATAGTAATTTCGGTTCGGTTTCCGGTTTTTGCAAAAAACCGAACCGAACCGAACCGAACCCACCCCTACTATCCATACATAATAGATTATGCATAATAATATACAGGTATAATATATATATATATATATTATTTTTTTTTTTTACTCTCTTTACTTATAACATATAAGGTTTGAGTTTATATATATATGGGAGTTTGTCCAAATAAATAAATAAATATATATATATATATATATATATATATATATAAATATCACCCACATAGCGGGGCTGTGAGGGGGTAATAAATTTATTATTTTGCTAAATATATTTTCATAAAAAACAATAATAACTAAAACAAGTAAATTTTTAAAACAAAATAATAAGATTATAACTAATATTTTATCAGACAAAAAAATAAATAGTAAAATAAAAAAACCAAAATATCTCACGCGTAAGTATATGATAAAAGACTAATCATTATATATTACTGCATAACAACTTTTTACAATATAGTTAACTACACTTTTAAAAAGCAGTCACGATATATCAACAACTATAAACTTATCTACAGTACTCAAGAGTATGCAATCCAGTAACTTATCGTTGGATTAAATCTAAAGGTTCTAAGTGGTGAAATATTCAATGATCCGGAGTATTATAGCCACACTCCTAAAATTGAAGTATCAACGATATATCAATAAGATTTTCTTCAATTCATTTGATAATTGAAAATTAAAAGAGGTGAAAAGTATAAAATGAGTATGTGTATAACACTCCTCTTAAAATAACGCAGTTAACCACACTGTACAAAGTTCACTATATTAAGATCCTACGAGGCTATGAATGATCACTTTATACGAGTAAATTTGTATGAAAATGTACAACCGTATATGAATATGAAAAGGACAATATAGTACTGCCAAGCAAAAGCTGCAGAGATGGTGAAATTAGATTGCCACCCGCTCACTAATTTTATCACACATTCACTCGCAGTCTAAATACTACTAGCTTTTGTTGTGCCCATATATATATATATATAAGCACAAGCACTATACATATCCGTCAGAAGCCACCACACGTTCATTAGACTTCTAACAAGAGCTCTCTCTCTCTCGTGCTTTCCTGCTTCGCAAGAGCTGCAAAAATGGAAGGTGGGAATGAGTATAAGAAAGGTCTTTGGACAGTGGAGGAGGACAGAATTCTGACGGATTACATCAGGGTGCACGGCAAAGGCAAGTGGAATCGTGTCAATAAAGTCTCAGGTAATTAATTACCACATAATATATAATCATTTGTGTAATTAAGTTCATAACACAAACATGGAAGAGGATCCTCTCTTGAGCTCATGATGGGATTCTCCTAACTAGCTCATTTGGACCGTTCAAATTTAATTCAAAAGTTGATTTTTAGAAGATCTTGTTTGGAGTCGTTGGATTAAATTTGAATAGTTTAGATGGGCTGGTCAGGAGGATCCTTATCCTGAGCTTAGGAGAGGATCCTCTTCCCACGAACATGTTTGGAGTTGTTGGATTAAATTTGAACAGTTTAGATGGGCTGGTCAGGAGGATCCTCATCCTGAGCTCAGGAGAGGATCCTCTTCCCACAAACATATATATATTAATGCATGTTTAACTTTGCATTAGGATTGAAGAGAAGCGGCAAAAGTTGCAGATTAAGGTGGATGAATTATCTAAGTCCCAGTGTGAAGAGAAGTGACTTCTCGGAGGAAGAAGATGATCTCATCATTCGACTCCATAACCTCCTTGGCAACAGGTTCGCCCATAACCTAGCTCTTTCTTCAAAATAATTTAGGAAAAAAAATGATCTTGAAAAATTTTCAAAATAAACGAGTCTACCGGTAGACACAATGGTGTTTTTACCGGTAGGATGGAAGAAGAAACTTGTAATTGAAGTCCAAGCAGAAACAATTAATACGTAGTAATTAAGCATATCAACTTTACATATGCGATAGGTTGGTGAGAATCTATGATTTCTGCATGATTAACTTGCTTCTTCAATTTTCGTGCAAAAGTTTTACTATAACTGGAATAATGATATTCTTACCCTATTTTTGTACTATAATTGTATACCATATTAGGTGGTGTCCGATGTGGACAACCACATTATTTAAATTAATTAGCATTTAATTTCAAAATGTTAATAATTAATAAAAAGATTGTTAATTAGATGATGATTGTGGTATACGAAGGGTCTTCTTCTACCACTTAAGATTATTTAATTGTTTTAATTAATAAAAATATTAAAATTAAATAATGTAACTTATCCAACTCATTTACCATCTAAAATAATAAAGAAATATGGTATAAAATTATAGCAAGAATATCGTTACTCCTATAACTGTTGAATGTTTATTAGTAATCACTGTGTTGAATATTCCACCTTTCTTGGCGTTCCATTGTGGAATATTCCACCATTATTTTCTGCATTTTGTATATTTCTTGCAAGCATGCCAATTAACCCACAAAAAACCAAAAAGAAAAAACTTTACTTAAGAATTGAACCGAAAATACTAAACAGGCAATAAGTTGTATATAAATCATAGTTTAATGTCTTTTTATTATCTGCTTAGTGTTCCTCCAATTCTGTATATAGTTTCCAAGTTGATATTCGATCTTGGATGATTTTTTCTTGTCTAATTAGGTGGTCTTTGATTGCTGGGCGTGTTCCTGGGAGAACTGACAATCAAGTCAAGAACCATTGGAACAGTCATTTGAGCAAGAAGCTCGGTGTCAGTTCAAAAAGAGGAAAACCAAAAGCCAAGACTTATTCCGACTCAAAACGAGCAAAAAATAATTTCTGCACGCCCTCATCAGAGTCAAACTCCAAGCTGCAACCACTTCCCAATTCCGAATCCAATTCCAAAATTTTCGGTGACCATGAAGCTGCAGCTGCCATTGATGGATTTGATGATGAGATGATGAACATCCAGGACCACAGTTTCTCTAAAAGTAAGGTTGGTTTTAGTGGCATGTGGGAGGCGACGATGGTGAGTAATGAAAAATTTTGGTTTCACAATGATGACCTTAATCTATATAGCCCTTATTTACGGGACCCTACTCTGGATGATCACTACCCTTTTCAATTTGATAATTTGTAAACTTTGTTATTATATTTTGTATGTCTTAATTCTGTATTTACACTAATTCGATATCTAAATTATATTTTGTTAAATAGTTATGAAATACCAGTTACTGTGAAAATGTTTGATGATCTGAAGATTTCCATCGGCAAAATCTCATTAAAATGGGTATTGCTAAAGAGCATGTCTATTTAAATTAAATTTTGTTATTAATGATTAAATTATTATTTAAATAATTAATGTAGTAATTTTTTATTGATGACGTACCGCATATTTTATAAATTTAGTTTAAAAAAGAGACGGTCATTCACATCAGGACAAGTCGACAAAACTAAATGATAGTCACAGAGAGTCAGAGTCCAGCAGAAGTTTCCAGTGGCTGCATTAGGTTCTGTTACAATCAGTGTTCACGTTTTTTATATGTGGTCTTTTTTTTTTTTTTTTGGAAAACTGATATGTGGTCTTTCTCTAGCAACTTGTACATAAAACTATACGCATTACATGAGTCCTGTCGTTTGATTAAGTGCTTCCATTTTTAAGCTTGACCAATAAATGTATACAAATATTAAAGGTTAAGGTTAACTGCATTCTTGACAACATATCAATAACTATATATATTGATAATTTTAAAGTTGAATTATCAACATATTCGCATTTATAAAAATTAAAATTAGAACTGCATTATAACAACAATGGAATATGTACACGAATGATTGCCCATGTGATAATTACTATAGAGTCATAAACATGATGTCTCTAGTTATATGCAAGAATCTCTTAAACAGCTAGACAAATCATGTAATAAGTGTGATAACTTATAAGAGTGAAAATATATCTCTGAGTGCATGTAAAGGTGACTTATATCTTCTTTCCCATGCCAAGTGACTCAGAATTTTTGTTCGTTTACAAACTTACCGTTGATCTGAGGAAGCTAAAATGCAAGTCTCGTCTAATTCTCTTTCTTCCTTTGTGCATGTGCAAATAAAAAGGTAACAACGACCAAAGAGGAAGAACTGGGGACAGAAACTCATTTTAGAGAGAGAGAGAGAGAGAGAGATGTTTTTATAAAGAGATAAAACCAGGTCTAGGCACCTCTTACCCAAAAAGCAAAAGGGTAGAAGATGATATGGGCAAGTGCGCTTGCCTTTCAGCCTTTGACCTCGTCAATTTTTTGCCCTCATCGTATTTAGGGTTTTAGGGAAACCCTACTAAAGCTCCCCTCTTGGAAAATACCTGTTGGATGTGTTTGAATCGTTACCCCCACAACATTTAAATAAGTGTGCTTTAGATTTTGGTCCTTACAATTCATGATTGTTAGATAAAAATTTATCTATATATAAACGTCCAATAAAAACCCAAATTTAAAATATGCAGTCACATCGGAACATTATTGACCTCCTAATACAATTTATTTATACACATGCCACTTTTCCAAATCCATAAATTTATTCGAAATTAAAAGTTGTAGAAAAAATGAAATAAAATATATAAACTGTTGTATTGCATTAATTGTATCCATATCATACCAAAAATTTACCTTTATATATATATATATATATATATATAATTTTTTTGCATTAATTGGGAAGTAAATTAATTTGTTCCAACCATTAAAAAAATTATACTAAATCCGTATTATATATTTTGAATCATATAACACTTCTCTAACTTGTAGGTAAATTATTTTTCATGTATTGTTACATATATTAGGCATGTTTTATTGTTGTAAAAATATAGATATGACATAATATTTTTCAATATAATACATCAAATTATATTTCTTCTTGTTATGAGTAAATTATTCTCCATGTATTAGTGAAAAAAATATATTATATTACACATGGGGTATAATTTTTTGTAGGTAGGTAAATCAATTTGTTCCAATTATACATAAAATATATATATATATATATATATATATATATCTATATATATAATACACACTCACACACACTACACCTAGATTATATATATATATATATATAGTTTATTTATTATTTTATTATTTTTTGAGAAAACCTAGATTATATATTTTGAATCAAATAACATTTTTGTATACAAGGTAGATTAAATTATTTTTCATGTATTATTACATATATTTGTCATATCCCCGCCCAGGCGGGACCACTTCCCGGCCCCGACTCCATCGTAGCACGATATTGTCGGCTTTGGGCCCCGACCACGCCCTCACAGTTTTGTTTCTGGGAACTCACACGAGAACTTCCTAGTGGGTCATCCATCCTGGGTTGCTCTCGTGCACTACTCGCTTAACTTCGGAGTTCCCATGGAACCCGAAGCCAGTGAGCTCCCACAAGGCCTCGTGCTAGGTAGAGATGAGAATATACATATAAGGATCACTCCCCTGGGCGATGTGGGATGTCACAATCCATCCCCCTTAGGGGCCCGACGTCCTCGTCGGCACACACGTGGCCAGGGTTAGGCTCTGATACCAAATTGTCACATCCTGGCCCGGGCGGGACCACTTCCCGGGCCCGACTCCACCGTAGCATGATATTGTCCGCTCTGGGCCCCAACCACGCCCTCACAGTTTTGTTTCTGGGAACTCACACGAGAACTTCCCAGTGGGTCACCCATCCTGGGTTGCTCTCGCGCGCTACTCGCTTAACTTCGGAGTTCCTATGGAACCCGAAACCAGTGAGCTCCCAAAAGACCTCGTGCTAGGTAGAGATGAGAATATACATATAAGGATCACTCTCCTGGGCGATGTGGGATGTCACAATATTAGCCTACTAGGGGTGTTTTTTGGTAAAAATATATAAAGTAATATGTATATGATTGTTTGTAGGTAAAAGTTAAAATCAAAAGCATGATCCAATTCCTAAGTTTATGCAATAGTTTGTTGTTGGTATACAATATTTTGCATAATTAGAAATGAACTTCAAATAGTAGGTAGGTAAATTAATATGGTCTAATTATATAAATACACACACACACACACATATACACATACCCACATTTTGAATCAAATAACATTTTTGTACATGGTAGGTAAATTACTTTTTTTTTTATTTTTTTTTATGTATTATTACATATATTAGGGTGTTTTTTTTGGTAAAAATATATATATGAACTCATAATGCCATATACATAGAATTAAGCCAAAAATTCTCATATTTGATATTAATATGCAATGAATTTTTTAACATTAATGTCTTATTTTTCTTTTTGCAAAATCATTAACTCTCTCCTTACAATCTGTATAGAATTAATTGTGCACTTCAAATATGCAATAGGGGTATTTTGGGCATCTAAAAAATGTAAAATGTGTAAAGTAATATGTAATTAATGAATTCACTTAGGTGGATCCTAGTCACTGGATTTTTTTGAGTAAAAAAATTTAGTCAGATTTTATATGGAAAAAATTGAATTTGAGAGGTTAAAGTCATATTTTCAGTTTAAATAATTGATCTTTTGAACGATGGAAAAAATTGCTTTCCTTCCCTTTCAACAATATTGGATTGAAAAATACTACATTTTAAAAACGTGTCTTGTATACATTGTATTGGCTTTCTAAATAAGGTTTTATTTTAGAATCTAACTTGTCTGTATGTTGGATTATTTCTTGATTCCTAAGGAGAACGATATATCACTTTTGGTGTATCTTTAATAAAACTTTGTACTTATGTTTGGGCCCAAAATGTTATTTTGGGCTGAGTTTAGAAATGTTCTCGGCGCAGTATTATTAGTCTTATCTTGTTATGGGATGTCCGATATGAGTCGGCCAAATTGTATTCCGAGGGAGTTTAATGCAAATAAATATGAAATAATCGAAACCTAGCACAACAAGGAGTTTTGAGGCTAATGACGTTAAGAGTTAGGGATACACTGGTTTGATAAAGAGCTTGGTTCAAAGTCCTAGTGGGGTTAGGATTGGCCGAGACCGAGTCAGATTAGGATGAGGAGTTCTAATCCAAGTACGATAATAGCTCGGCTATGAAGGAATTTGCTACTATAAATGGAGGAGGGAGTGCATCATTTAAGACTCTCTCCAATTCAACACACAAATTGCCCTGCGCAAACTTCTCAAACACCTTGAGATTTTTATTGTCTTTTTTCGCCAACACATCTTCAGTTTGGATAAACAACATTGTGAAGACAACCAGCGACATCTTCAGTTTGGATAAACAACATTGGAGCCGTAGAATCAGCTGATCAAGAAGCATCTTCAGTTTGGATAAACAACATTGCTTCAAGGCCGACTAGTTATTTATCCAAGTCTTGGTCGACAAGGATTTCCGAATCTTTGTTGGTAGAGGTCATCTCATCAGCTTTCTCGGCGAAATGAGGTATTACAGGTTATTAAGCTCGGCACATTGAAAGTCGAGTTGTTTTATGATTGGATACTCGCAAGTGAGTTTTAAAGTTCGGCATTCTGATGGCCGAACCACATTTACCATCAAGACATGCATCTCTTTCGAGTACTTATGTCCGTATAGTTTGGTGCCAGTTCGGCGTGCTTATACTCTTACGAATATAATCACTGTGACCGAACCCGACGCCGGCGATCCTTGAACTTCGCAAGACTAGCAGCCTTGTCTTCAGGCTCTAGAACCCAAAGGCCGATGCGTGTTCCTTCCTCGGCTATAGTTGCAAGATTAAGGAGTCAACAACGCGCTTAACGCTACATCAACATATTTTACTCCCTGGCCGAGGTTGACCGACGAGTTGGCACGCCCAACACATAACCGAAGGACGTAGTTAGTTTATTAGTTACTCGATCTGCGCGCCACGTATGCTTGATAGTTTTTAGGGTCAACAACTTATGATAACTCAATCTAATAATTTTTAATGATGTATTTAAATCCTAGTTGGGAACGATATGAATTCGTAAGTGCAAAAATCCTTGGTAAAAGCGAAGTGATATTGTTGTTATATATGGTAGAACTCGTGCATCTCTTAAGTCATCATCTGGGGAATCTCAATACTGAAAAAGCTCATTGCAAAAAGCCGATTGAAAAACGCTGTCATAATTTGCAGTATGCTGTAAAATAGGATTAATTGGCACACGCTACAAATGATTAGCGAAATGCAAAGATATAAGGCACCTGCATGCCTTTCAAGCCTCCCAAAGCTGCAACGAATATGTATATAGGGAAAGAGAGTAGGGTTTCTAATCGAATCTCTGTACTCTCCTCCCTTACCAACTAGTCACGACTCACAAGTCACAGCACAAGGTGCATCATGGATGCAAAGACTTTGCTAGCTAACTAGTTCTAAACAAAAATATTCTATTTATTCGAAATTGGTGCAACTTTGATGCATATATATTATATATTCATGGGAATACTTGAAGAACATGTTTACTCAACATAAATGAGGAAGGAACCGAAGGGTCTAGAAAAAGAAGAAGTACCAATTAGGTTCTCTTTTTAAGATGAAACTCACACTTTCCGAAAAGTTAAGAATTACTCATTTTCAATAAATGTTAGATCCCACATTGTCTATGGAAGATGATCATCTACGCCTTATATGTACATGCCCACCTCTATAAAGCACGAGGCCTTTTGGGAGCTCACTGGTTTCGGGTTCCATCGGAACTTCGAAGTTAAGTGAGTTTGCGCGAGAGCAATCCCAAGATAGGTGACCCACTAGGAAGTTCTCTTGTGAGTGAGTTCCCAGAAACAAAACTGTGAGGGCGTGGTCAGGGCCCAAAGCAGACAATATCGTGCTACGGCGGAGTTGAGCCCGGGTCGGGATGTGATAATTTGGTATTAGAGCCAATCCCTGACCGGAAGTGTGCCGATGAGGACGTCGGGCTCCTAAGGGGGTGGATTGTTAGATTCCACATCACCTAGGAGAGAGGATCCTCTATGCCTTATATGTACATGTCCACCTCCATATAGCATGAGGTCTTTTGGGAGCTCACTTGCTTTGGGTTCCATCCGAACTCCGAAGTTAAGCGAGTTTGCGCGAGAGTAATCCCAAGATGGGTGACCCATTGGAAAGTTCTCTTATGAGTTCACAGAAACAAAACCGTGACGGCGTGGTTGGAGCCTAAAACGAACAATATTGTGCTACGATGGAATCGAGCCCAGTATATGATGGAGCTCGGGTTGGGATGTGACAATAAACCCAGAAAACTCAAAAATTAAGATGATTCCAAATTCCAATTCTAACATATGAGTAAACATTCAGAAGTATCTTGTTTGGCTGGTTCTTAATTGATAATTAACTCGAGTTTCCAAAAAAAAAAAAAAAAAATTGATAATTAACTCGTGGTATGGGTTTCGACAGAGATATGGGTTTTAGTCGAATGTTTAGTGGCATTACAACAAGACGTGTGACATGCTCCATGATGCAAACAAGGATTCTAGCTTCAAGCAGTCCATGCCAATCGTTAAGTCTCAATGTTTTTCGTGTTTAATATTGTCTATTTGCAAATTGAAGGACCCACCTTCAGGTACGGAAGTAGAATTCTTTCTCATCTGAATCCCCTTCCCTTCGGTCCCCACTTCTTATACTTTTCTTTTTGTTTTTAACTCTCTATAAAAATATCAATATAAAATGCTATCGTAGTTTAATCATAACGGTTTAAATAGGAGGAAAAGAAATGAAATAGAGATGAGAAGGAAAGATAATCTTACTTTTTAAGCGCGCATTCAACTACTGGAAATCAAGGTAACACTGTCACAAAAACCTGATATTTTTTATTTGACCTGAGTTTGTCAATTGTTTGTATAACTTTGGTTGTATATTTTCTTGTAGCAGATGGACATGTGAAGACATCGTCAAATGTTCAGGCACCAAATACAACTCAAACTTTGCAGCCTTCTCCCACTAAAGCAATTTCCCCCGTAGGTACATTGACTGGGGTATAGATTCCGCTGGTCTGATACATTGTCAATTTTTTGTCCCCATTCATATTTTAGGGTTTTAGGGGAACCCTACTAAAGGTCCCCTCTCGGAAAAATAGCTGTTGAATGGGTTTGAATTGCCATCCCCACAACATGTAAATAATTGATCTTTTGATGACGTAAAAAGTTGCTTTCCTTTTGCCTACTTGAAAGTTGAAAGTCACTTCGATTTCAACAACAAAATCATTGGATTGAAAAATATTACTTAGTATAAATTTGTCTTGTATACATTGTATTCACTTTCTAAAGAAGGTTTGTTTTTAGAATCTAATTTGTATCTAGGAATATTTCTTGATTCTTCTTCCTTAATTATTTATTGCTTTCATGCATCTTTAATGAAACCTTGTACTTATGATAATTCAATCGAATGAGTTAGTAATTGATTTATCTAAACCTAGTAGAGAACGATAAACTCATCAGTATAACAAGTACACACTGCACATGCATTCTGAGTATCAATTTGTAAGTACGAAAATCCTTTGTCGAAAAAGAAGTGATATTGTGGCTATATTTATAGTATAACTTGGGCATCTCTTGAGTAAATCATCTGTGGAATCTAAACGCAGAAAAATCTCTATTGCAAAACGCCGATGAACAAGCTGGAAAGCACTAGCTCGTCACCTTTAAGCCTTCACTTCATCACTAATCTATATGTATCATGATCGTGTGGTCCAAAAAATCCAAATTCTCATGGTTTTAAGATTTGATCAAAAGTTAAAAAACGCTACCCATAATCTGCAGTGTATGGTGAAAGAAGTATTAATTGGCACAAGCTGCAAATGATTAACGAATGAAGAGATATCAAGCACCTGCATGCCTTTCAAGTCTCTCAAAAGCTGCAACGAATATGTATATAGGGAAAGAGAGTAGGCTTTGTAATCGAATCTCTGTACTCCCCTCCCCTACCTATTAGTCACGACTCACAAAGTGCATCATGCATGCAAAGACTTTACTACCTAAGAGAAACAGGAGCGTACGTGTATCAGTATGACTAAAGTATTCGTTTTCTTTTGGTCGCATGGGAGCTGATATCATCTGTCTTCACCGCTAACCCAACTAGTTCTAAACAAAAGTATTCTATTTATTCGAAACTGACGCAACTTTGAAACATATTATAATTTTTTGCGAATACTTGAGGAACATGTTTACTTAAATATAAATGGGAGAAGGAACCGAAGAACCAAGAAAATAGATGAAGAAACGAAAGCGAATGGGATCAATCAAGTCCCCCTTAGTTAAACTGATTTCAGATTTTTAGGTATTTGATTATGGATTTTAAGAAGAAACTCACACTTTTTCGAAAAGTTAAGAAGTAGAATAATTTCATACTCATTTTCAATAAACGCAAAAACTTAAAAATTAAGATATTTTAAATTCCAATTTAAGTAAACATTCCAAAGTATTTGTTTGGTTGGTTCTTAACTGATAAGAAACTTGTGGTATTGGCTTCGAAAGAGAGATGGTTTTTGGTCAGATGTTTAGTGGCAATACAACAAGACGTGTGAAATGCTCCAAGATGCAAACGAAGATTCTAGTTTCAAGCAGTCCATGCCAATTTTGTATTATCTCACATGTCCTTAAAAATTAAGATATTTTAAATTCCAATTTAAGTAAACATTCCAAAGTATTTGTTTGGTTGGTTCTTAACTGATAAGAAACTTGTGGTATTGGCTTCGAAAGAGAGATGGTTTTTGGTCGGATGTTTAGTGGCAATACAACAAGACATGTGTGACATGCTCCAAGATGCAAACGAAGATTCTAGTTTCAAGCAGTCCATGCCAATTTTGTATTATCTCACATGTCCTTTCAAGGATTAATTGGTTTCTCTCTTTCTTGTTCGGTTAGGTTTGGTATAATTTAGAACTCATTTATAATCAAACAACATAAGATGATAAACGGTTTGATTTTCTAACTACATAGTGCAAGTTGTAGTTTTTTTTTTCTTCTTAAATAGAGAAAGATTAGACGAGATTAGTTTTTCGGCAATGATTGCGTGTGAGATACATACCCTCCACCAAAAGAGTGAGGACAATTACTCAGAAACTCCTCGCCCTTCCTTTCTCCACCAATTTTATTGATAATAAATGAAAGTAAACGAAAAAAGTACATTCGGGAGGACTATGCCAATACCCACAAAGATCAATAAAAACGGTAACAAGAACATAACGAAATGTCACAACTATGAGCAGATGCTACCAAATCTAAAATCGTAGACCACCAATAATAAAGATAACTATCTATTCCAAAAGAAGCTTATGTTTAATGATGTGATGTGTAGTTATCATATTGATAGGATTTTTACCACATACGCAAAAAAGGTTAAAAATACCTAAAATACTTGCAAGAGAAACAAGGTTATTGTAGTATAATTGGCTCAAGCAAAGTCGTTCTCCACATAGATTAATTTAAAAAGATTAAAGCGAAATCAATTCTCAACTAATTAATTAAAACAAGGGTTTTGAAAAAGGTGATGTAATGACCTAAATTAAGAAAAAACGAATTTAATTAAAAAGATTACTTAAAAACTGCAACTTTAAAGAAGGAGAAAGAAACAATTTTTAGAATTCAAAGTGAGAAAGTACTAGGGTTCTACAGTCTCCCTAACAATCCTATGTAGTTCTTCTAATTACTTATGAATTACCCATGCATATTTTGAAGGTTAGGTTCTCCTAGAGTATATCGTACTTGGAACCTCCAACATAGAATGTATATCTAACATGCAACCTGTCCGTGGTGTCCAAATCGAATGTGAACATGCAAGACTCATTAAGTTTTGTGAAAACCCTTTGAACAACCATATAACCCTTAAGACGTGTCGTCCATCCTAAAAAGTTACACATATTAACTACAAGAGCCTTAGTCAATTTTAGGGCAGCACTCCACCAAAATTGTATCAAATTACTTTTCTAAATATCCTAATGATCAGGAATCACTAAGAAAATTATACAGTTTTAACCGGTGATTAACAACTCAAAACTTGCATGCATAAATTGATAAGCAAATTTAAAAGAGACTACATATTCTTGCTAAGGATCATGGCCTCACCCTGGCAAAAAGAATTAGTTACGCATATTCTTAATAAAAATCACAAAGTCTTTATTGAAATAGAAAAAGATTGAAAACACATTGAAAGTATGAGTTTTGAAATCTCTAAGCTTTGCCCCAAATCTTCTCTCCAAAAATTGCATAAAAAGAAAACCTAGGGCTGGCCAAAAAACAAACTTATTTATACTACTCTAATTAAATCCTCTAGTCAAAGGTCTTAGAATAAGACTGAAACTAAATAAATTGAAATAAATTAAGAAACATAATTCTAAATTAACTTGGAAATTCGCTCAAAATCCTTCACAATCACGTTTTGGACCCATATCAGCTCCAAAACTAGCCTAAAATAGTTGGAATTAAAGCTTGGCTATTCTGAACACTTCACCAGAAGGCCACAAACCCATATGAGATCATCTTGGGCTTCAAAGACTGCATATAAGCCCAAACACGTCACTTTTCAGCAACATGCACTGCTTCTTTATTTAATCGCCAGAAAATAACCGCTTGGTAGAAGTTTCTGAAATTTTGATACGAGCACGGAAAGAGACACATGAACGTCCTTCAATTTGAATCACTCCGAAATTCGTCTGTTTGATTATGTTTTGCTCCAGAGGAAGTTCAATGTCCTATGTTGAAAATATAAAGCAAACTATCAAAATTCTACCAAAATAATTACCAAAATATACTAAAAATGAGGTAAAATATATAATATGAAATTGACTCATCACATATCATTTAACTTTGACAGTAACATTACTGGCCCAATCAATACTTGGCGTTATTAGCATCGGTTGATTGTTGTTATGTATTTTCAACGGTTAATTAATGGACAATAATTCAAAATTTAGTGGCCACATTCATGTTGAAATTAAGTATTTGGTCAAGGAAAAGTTGTAAAACATACCCCATTTCTAATACAATTCACTTATATAAACAAGGACAAGGAAGAGAGAATACCATCAATATTTCCAAATGGCTTTACGATGATAGTCCATTTTTTTTGGAGTCGAAAAGACTTATAGAGGTATTTCAATATCTCTTTGGCTACCATCGTTCACTAGTGTCAGAAATCAGACTCAGAACGTGTCGTGTGAAATACGAACTTAAAATTCATTCCTAACCACTAAATCACCCCTTGTTCGTTTATCTCTCATCACACCAGTTTACGCAACATAGTTTTGTCATCCATAGGGAAGGGCACATGCCATATGCTTCGTCAAGTAAAATACATGTTTCTTGATTTATTTTTTCAGACACACTTGGATTTCTAATAAATGTATTTCTATCGAAAGCATAAGTGCTTTATGTGAAGACAGTGGTTCCTACAAAGGCTATCCGGGGGGTCCTCGGTTATGACTAAACAATATAATGTTCAAAGGTATCAAATAAAAAAAGGCCTATGTTTTATGGGAAAGCTTCCATCTTACGTAGTTTTTAATGGTACGAAGTATGGGCAGTTATAATTAAAACTACATAAATCTAGTAATGGTGAAGGTTCATTTGGGAGAATAGAGTTTGTTGGGTTATTTGATTTTAGGTAGCTGTTTTGTTACTGCTATGGTTTTGAAGTTTCTGTGGGATAATCGGAGAAAGAAGAGGAGTAAGAACGGAAGTGAAACGAAGGTAGAGGTTGTGGGACCTAATATTAATGTTACGGAGCATGAAAATGAAATCTCATTTTATGACATGATATACACTTAACAAGTTATCATAATTATTAAGGAAAAATGTTGATCAACGGGTCAAAATTGATCAATAATCAAGGTTCATTTGCCGGGGTTAGCTAGATGCAATCAATAAATTGATTGCTCAAGTCATCCCAAATTCCCGATGCACCACATCCTCTGCTCACTTATCATTTCCATCACTTAAAAAATAAAAAATAAAAACAAAAAACGTCTCCAATCAAAGGGAGCAACTTACATAAAATAAGGTAATATAGAATCAATAGAAAAGAAAGAATCGGAATTGATCGATATATTTCTCGTAATAAACGAAAAGGAAACCAAAGACAAAACATAAATCGTGGATCAATTAAGCCTTTTCTGAGACTATGTTTCAGTCTAATAATACATTTACGTGTGAAGAAAAACTTGCACATAAAAATACATAATTAGACCTGAACACTATAAGATAACAAACCAATTTCATGTATGTCATTCTCCCGATCAAGACTTAGTGTTATAATCTACGTGTGGTAAACATTACGTGCCAATTTAACGTCACACATGGAAAAATTAATCGATCAATGCCATGAAGGATGTGTGAGAGACTTTCTCATAGGTGTGTGAGTGCTTCCAATTCTGTCAACTCGCTCTACCACCAACCCTAGCAGTGGCCAGGGTTGGTGGCATCCTTTTTTCTTCTTCTTCTTTTGTCTCTCTCTTCCCTTCTCTGTGGGACTGGCTTTCTCCATGTTTTCCGATCCATTTTTCTTAATAATCCACCCCCTATGGCTTCTGATCTAACCTTTCATCAATCTCAATCCGAAAGTCCCACTTCCAACCTTCTTTTTTCTCGTTCTCCCTCAAGTTTTTCCACCTCCATGACTCTAATCCAGCCATTTTCTAACTTTTCCATTTGCTTATGTCCTCTATCGTTCTCACACATGTCCGATTCTGCAACCATATCTTCCACCCATGTTTTGTGGCTTTCTCAGAAGGTGTGTAGAGCTTCGGCTCATATGGTGTACACACCACTACCTTCCAATTGCATGCCATTTTCGGCTTTGTTGTTGGGAGAAAGTTCTTTCCCTCTGGCTTCTTTCTTTGATGGCTACAATTTCAGTTTGTGTGGTGCTTGGTGGAGGAAGATGGAGCTTCTTCCTTGGGGCTGTGTTTGGTGAGATCTTTGGCATAGGATGTTGGATTGTGGCCGGCGGCAGGTTCTTCGACGGTGGCGAAGGAAACTACTCTTTTAGGGTTTTTTTTGTTTTGGACTATTCTCTCAGGTTGGGCTTTTGTTTAAATGTATTGTGTTTACAGTGTATTTGGGCCCCTTTGTATGTACTTGTACTCTCTTGGTAATGAAAATTACCTTTGACCAAAAAAATAAAAACCTTTGGGCTTGGACCAAGAGTTTTAGCCTTGCTTTCACATTGTGGGTCCAAACGAGTTCAGCCCATAATCCAAAACCAAACGACCAGCGCATACGACCACAAAGCACCACAACCGATTGAAAAAAAAAAAAAAAATTGTCGCAAACTGTTGAGAGTCTGAAATTTTATTCGAACCCTACTTATGCATCTCTAGACCCAACTTATAAATTTTCTTCACCGAACTTCCAATTTTGCCCTTAATTAATAGCAGATAAAATTTAGATTAGACCTAAAACCCACAAACATCAAAAAAGTTTTTTATTCTTATCTCTACGCCCCTTTCATACATTCTGGTGAACCTAGCACAAGAGCTGGCGACAATTCCCCGACATTTTCAACAGCCACCGACCCACCATACCTCTCCACTGTGATCATAGAGTAAATCAAGCTTGGGGATGGGAAGCATTTGTGCAAGAAGAGCTAAACCTGCTGCTAGCTAGTGCTAAATTTCACATATCAAACAGCAAAGGAAGATTCATAAAGGCTAGCTATGGTGATGATGATGATTATATTGAACAGAATAAGAAGATCTTGACTCTAGACAAGAACTTTTCTCCGCAAATACTCTTCGTCTGAGGTCCTTGAAAAACAAGGGTGAGATTGAAGTTAAGCATATTTATGAACAAGAGTTATTGAATCCCCAAAAACTGAAGGAAATTCAAGAAACAAAAGAAAAGGAAAAAGAGGTGAAGGGGAATGGTGACCATCGACAACGTCGGTGAAAGTGTAACCAGCGTATGAGTTGAGTTTCCATGAATAAATGAATGAGTGTAGAGATAAAAATAGTGTTTTGTTGCTCGGGGTTTTGGGTTTTAATATAATTTTTTATTACATATTTAAGGGCGAATTTGGAAATATGATAGATAACTTTTATAAGCTGGGGATAGAGATACAACTTACGGGTTTGAATAAAATTTCGCTTCAAAGTTTCAGACTTTTTGTCTTCCTTTCGAAAATCAATTTTAATAAATAATAAAAGCAAGCTGCCTTGGGATGAGCAAAAGCCCACCTTAGCCTTCTGCTGACATCACTATTTCCATCGTCTCCTGTAAGTTATTTCTTGATCAGAATTTCACAATTTTAATGGTGAATTAAAAGCCTTTTTAATCAGTTTTTGCTGTTTTCTTTTTCCATTTTTTTTCACTTTTTCTTGTAATTTTGAGTGATTCAGTTGGAGGAGAAGGTCACTATGGTGGACAAAGAGCAGAACCCAGGTGCCATCTCTCTCTCTCTCTCTCTCTCTCTCTCTCTCTCTCTATATTATTTTCTCAAATTTTGTTTCTTTTTTACTTTAATTTTATTGTTTCAGTATTGTTCATATAGTTGCTGAGGAAGTTATGCAATTGAAAATTAAATGAACAATTTGAATATATTATCAGTTATGTTAATTATTGTTAATTTTTAAAATTTTACTGAATAATTTGCTGGTGGAATTCAGTTCGTGGTGGTATTGATTGAATAAAACCAGGAGAGTTGTTTTTATGATTATAATTTAATGAGTTGAATAAATTTATGGTCTATGAAAGAAATCATGGTTCTTGCAAAATTAGTTACGGTCTAATTTGTGTGAAAATAATAATTGTGGTTGTTAACTTGAGCAGCAGGGATTGCTCAACCCACAACTGAGGGTCAGCAAGATGCTGGGGATGAGCCCCCCAGGCAAACCTCTACTCCGTCGGTGTTTGTGAATTCCGAACCAATGAGGGAGGAACAAGTGCAAAATGCTGTTAAATTCCTTTCGCACCCGAAAGTTAGGGGCTCTCCTGTTGTTTACAGACGGTCTTTTCTCGAGAAGAAGGGGCTCACAAAAGAAGAGATTGACGAAGCGTTTCGGCGTGTGCCTGTAAGTGAATTGATCATTCGTATTCAAGCTAATTGTTAAGTCTCAATGTTTTTCGTGTTTGACGTTGTCTGTTTGCAAATTGAAGGACCCACCTTCAGGAAATCAAGGTAACACCGTCACAAAAACCTGATATTTTTTATTTGACCTGAGTTTGTCAATTGTTTATGTAACTTTGGTTTTATATTTTCTTGTAGCAGATGGACAGGTGAAGACATCGTCAAATGTTCAGGCACAAAATACAACTCAAACTTTGCAGCCTTCCGCCGCTGCTCCCACTAAAGCAATTTCCCCTGTGGGTACATTAACTGGGTATAGATTTCGCTGGTCTCATGCCATTGTTGCTGTAGGAGTACTGACACTTTCTGGTTGTGGAGCAGCTGTACTAATTAAGGTATTTGTACTCAACCTTCTACAATCATGACGTGTTAATTTTGTCCATCATGTTATATTGCTTTTATATGCTTCTTGGCACAGTGTCTCATAAAACTTCTGTCGCCCGATTGCTGTCTAATAACATGTTCCTTGTTTTAGAAATCTCTTATTCCTAGATTGAAGGCTTGGATACGCAAGGTTGTATTGGAAGATGAGAATGATGTTAAGAATAAAGTTGACTCGAAACCAAGTTTGGCAGAAGAAGCTGCGGCGGCTGCTAAAACAGCCGCAGCCGCAGCATCAGATGTGGCAAAAGTAAGCCAGGAAATGCTGAATTCTAAGACTGAAGGTGCGATTGTGATCCTCTCGTACCAATCATCTTTTAACCTATTTCTATCTTGATTGAATTTATTTTTTGTTATCATTATTGTTTCGATTTTCCCTTCTTTATACTGATGAGTATTACCTTTTCACAATTGCTGCGGTTTATACTTGGGCCAGAGAGGAAATACTTCGTGGAACTCATGAGTTTGTTAGATGTGCAAGTGCAAGAAATGAAGTCAATGAGTAATTCCATACGGAAATTGGAAGGTACAGGAAATACTTTATTTGTTCAATCAAGTGGCTATAATTGATTTCTCCCCAAAAAACAGTCACATCATCATTTGTTTGCAATCACAAACTTCTTGTTTACAAAATTGGAATTTGATGATGATTATTTGATTATCCCATCTTTCTGCCTAACCATCAGGAGAAACAAAAGCCTCGAGAACCTCTCTTGTTGATCATGAAGACAATCGCATCGCTATCACAAATTCAAAGGTCAGCTGACAGTAGCACAAATTTGATATTCTTATTGAAATGGGAAAGCCTTAGATAATATGATATCCAGATCTATCCAACAGAAGGTTTTTTTTTATAACTTTTTTACCATATCTGTTTTACAGCAACAGTATGTGAATGGCAAGGCAGAGTATGACGTGCGCTCAGGTTATTATTTTCTAATCGGTTGTCAAATTTCTAATTGTTTAATCTTTCTAACGTATATTGATTTCTGCTTCGTATTGTTACAATTTTCTGGACAGTGCAATCTTCCTCAGCTGCTGCATCTATGGAACCAGCACCTCATCCAAAGTCTTACATGGATGTAAGTAAATTTTATGGCCTTTTCATTGCTCGGAAATGTTTTTAAAAGAAGTAGTGTCTATTATTGAGAGCTTTTCTTTTATCCTATAAAACCCGTTTAATGTTTAAGGGATGCAGTGTTCTTAGAACATATAAAGTTGATGTGGTTAAATAAGCTGGCACAAAATACTATGTTATCTCTCAATTTGAGTTTGGATAGTCATCCAGGGACAGTCATTAGATGCAAAGAGCTCGTTTATGGGGATTTATTACTAAGAGTAGCCAAATTTAAGGTAAATTTAAGGTAAGGTAAGAATTTGTTACTAAGAGTAGCCAAATTTAAGGTAGGAATGGATGAATCGTAGATGATTCAGGAGGCCTAAAAGATTATAAGTTGTCGAGGTTGAAAATTATCTTTCATGCACTTTGAAATTATCTAACCTGTTGCTTGTCTGGTAGTCTTTATCATTCCATCTGCAAATTGAGTTTGCAGATTATTCATGCAGTCGTTGTAAGTTTATATTTGATCTTATGTTTGGTCATGTCTATGGCCCCATGGTATTATCACTTACGTGATAACTTCTTGACCGCTTATTTAACTTTTACTATAATATTGCAGATCATGGCCATGGTACAAAGAGGGGAGAAACCTCCCAATGTCAAAGTAATCTCTCGCTTTTTTTTTTTTTTTTTTTTTTTTTTATCAAAATCATTTCTTTCTTTTTTTGCTTAAATGCTAATTGTTCTTCATTCTGGATGATGTGCAGGACATTGATGATTTTCCCCTGAACCCTAATCAGCAACTATCAAATCCTCGCTTGGTACCTAGGGCTAAGGTATTGCTTTTGAGAGCTTTTCACCTTCCCCTCTTTCTCCTTTCAGTAAAAGGAAACAGAAACGGTTATGGACTAACATAGACTCATTGAGTGCATTAAGCAATTTAGCTATAGAAAATAATAGTCTCCACCACCAAGGCCAGTTATTTAAAATTGGGCTACCAACTTTTGGTTTCCCCGGTTGGTTAAAGCTAGGATTCGAAATTGACTCACTCCTGATTAGGAAACTGTTTTTTTTAATTTTTTGTCAAAGATTAGGAAACATTGTTGGATCATTTACAGCATGTCTTTCAAAATCTGGATTCTGGACAAAAAGAAAATGGTTTCGTTTTATCATTCCTAAATATTATCATGGAATGTTACCAGAATTGGTTGTAAGCTTTATGAAATTATAGAGAGATTTATTCGACTCTTTTAAAAGTTTTACTAAGTGTAATAAAAATTCAGTTTTCATGCTTTGATACATGGAGATGATTGGTACTATATGTTTTCTTGGGTAGCCTTGGGAAGTTGGTCAGGCCCAAAACAACCCGAGCCAAGTGCTTCAATCTCAAGTAAGCAGTAGTTTGAATTCCAGCATTCAGGACAATGGGCTCAATTATCAGTCAAACGGTGACAGTACAGTGTCATGGTGGCAGCAGCAGCAGAAAAATTCCAGAATCACCGAGATAGAAAGTGAAGTCAATGGAGGGTCGTATGGTGTACGAACTAGTGAGCAACCAGTTCAGCGTACATGGGTTCCTCCCCAGCCACCCCCTGTTGCAATGGCAGTAGCAGCTGAAGCTATCCGACGGCCAAAACCATCAGTGCAGAAAGAACAGCTGGGTAACGATCTGCCCATTGCACGCCCATCAGAAGCGACCAATGGCCCATCAGAAGCGGCGGATGAGTTGCAGAGGGTAACAAAAATAGCTGAATCTGGAGGTGAATCGAAGCAAATCAATGGAAGTTCACCGCTGAACTCGACTACTGAGATACAAGAAGAGGAAGTGAGCTATTAGTAGTAATGAGTTCATTTCATTGAACACCTTAATCATCTCAGGTACTGTATATCTACGTCCGTTATGTAAAATTGCTCAAGAAATACATGTATATTTCTGTTCTTGAACATCCGTATTCACGAAGCCATCAGCTTCATTTCGTTAATGTTATATTGACACTGCATTTCTGGTGCAGATTTCTCCTTCGGAAACCTACCTGAAAATCTTTCAAAAGTTAACTCAAGAGTTACAATAGTAATATGTGCATGGATGAGATGAGAGAGCAGAAGATGTTGACGTATAAAATAAGTTGCCCAAAGGCTGAACCCAAAGTGCTTTTTCCAAAAGCTGTATTTTAGGCTTTGGTGGTGGTTACTCTTCTGATAAATTTGTTTATTGAATATTATAAATAAATAAATAATGTGCATGTTGGTGGTTATTTGCATTCAAACCTGCTCGATCCGAATCCCGTTTGGTGATGCTTTTTTAAAAATCACTTTTGCTCATAAACACTTTCAACGGTTTTAGTTTTGATTCTATTCTCATACCTAACTGCACCGTATTGTGTCCACCTCATATCAAACAACTTGATCATAGATATCACTCGGATATGTATGCATGTTAATGTACTTTTTGAGTTAATATCTTGTATAAATGTACTGTGCAAAGAAATACGTGTGTTTAGACAGGAATTACGAAATTATCACCATATGAAATTTGTGAAACGCGCGTTTTGGTCACATGGAAACTAAGGAGCCTTCGAAAAACTTGAAGTGGAGTTTGTAGAGTTGGACACTTCTGGCCGTCCATTTCTTATTGATAGCCTTTTATCTAAAATAATCTTTTAAATTAGCATAACTGCTCAATATGGTTTTTGATAATGAAAATCGATGGAAGCGGTATATAAGTTTGTTTATTGTAAATCATTTTGATTCTTCCGTGAATATTAACAAATTATTCAAAGAAATACCAAAATAATGTACGATGAACAAACTCATAAACCACTTCTATCGATTTTCTCTTCATGATTTTTGGTGGGTCTAGCTTTTTTATGGTAGTTGCCAACTTTCTGTGGAATTCTAACAAAGAAAATTTGGTATTAATTTCAATTGTACACGCATGAAATAGCACTATATACCCCTCAGTGCCCTCACCATTATGATCACCACTCACCAACATCTCTCATCTTGTACACCTATACACATCCTAGAAATGAAAACTAGTGTAGCCTCGTTTGATAATTATTTCGCATTTTAAAATTATTTTGTGTTTAGTTTTTTGTTTTTTTTGATAAAGAGAGATATGTTTAAACAAGATGGATTTGAACTTTGCCGAATCTGAATATTTGTAATCACGTTTATCTTGAACATAGTGACTAATATAAAAACTTATTGCCGGTAGTAGGATCCAATAAGCATTTAGTAACTTGTTTAACTTCTTGTGATAAGGCATCTACTTTAACCTCAATACTTCTGATACCTTAATCTTTTTGACCTAACAAGAAAATAAAGGGAAAATGGGATCAACTCAAGTCAGCTATTTCGAATGAGGATCCTCGCCGGATCCTCTTTGTGGATTCCGGAGATCCTCAAATTACATATTTTCATCGTACATCATACGGTAAAAAATTATTGTAATTTTTTTATTTAAAATTAAATATAAACAGTATCCGAATAAAACTAGCTACATGATGTATGATAAACAAATGTGATTACAAGATCTCCGGGCTCCTCACAAAGAGGATCCGCCCAGGATCCTCTGTCATCTATTTCTACCCTTTAAAGTTTGGACTGGCCCTACACTTAACAATTTCTTTTCTTTTTCAATTTCATCGTAGAGAAATCGTGTATGAATAAAGAAAAATGTTAACGACACTTTCTACGGATTCTCTGTCACTTCATATTTTAACGTGTATAAATATTGTGTTAAAAACATGAAGTGGCAAAAAGTTCATAAAAAAATCCCGTTTTTAAGAGTCTTTTTAGTATTTCACAAATCTAGCACAGTAATAAACACAAAAATAGAAAGGTTTTGATAAGCCTTCCATTTCAAATACAAGAGAATACAAACTACAATTATACAAAGCAACAATTCCCTCCTCGGAATCCACATGAAATGTTTTGGATGGATTATAGAGGAATATCATCAAATGTTGTAAACAGCATACTCCCAAGTCCCCATCCTATCCGAATAATAATATGCTAACTTCTAAACGGCGTCGTATGCTAAATGAAGGATCAAATTTTCCCACGAAAATGGTAATTACAGGCCACCAGAGGAGGCTGATTCCGTTGTCGTCCCCATCCTACACATCGTCCTTATTCATCTAATATTGTTAATTCAAAATAATTTATTAGGAAAGAAAGAAACCCAATTTACTATTATTAGAAAACCCACTAGAAAACCCACTACAAATTTGACTATAAAGCTCTGCAATTTCCAGCACCACAGAAAAATTGGCTCAGAGGGTTCTCTTCTTTTTGTTCATTTATCTCAAAGATTATTGCTTTTTGTTGATTTGGATCCAAAAAGTTTGAGCTTTGATTGGATTGGATGGCTCTCAATTTGTTATCTCCAGCTGAAATCAAAGCCATCTCTTTCTTGGATTCCACCAAGTCCAGCTGCCACCTCCCCAAGCTTCCTGGTAGCAGTTACTGTGCTTCTCTTCCTTTCAATTTTCTGTTTGGTTCCCGAGAAAACTAGCAAGATGGAGACTTTTTTCTTTTTCTGGCTTTCCAGAGTGCATGCTGACATTACTGCTCAAATGGGTCACTGTGATTCTGTGATTGTAAAGTGATGAGGTCCATCTGCTTTTTTGTAAAATTAAAAGTTCATATGATGGAGTGGATATATGTGCTTTTTTCTTTAAATTTTACTTGCATGAGCTCTGAATTTTGATGATGTAATCACTGATATAATTATAATTTTGTTATTATTTAGCGTTAGCTTCTTGATTAATGTTGTTTTATGGGTATACCATTTTGTTTGTTAATGTTGTTTCAGTATTCATGATGTTTTGTTTGTTGAAACATAGGGGGGTTTGCTTTGAGGAGGAGAGATTGCGGAACTGTAATTGGGAGAAGAGTTCAATGCTCGGCTGCACAGACACCTCCTCCAGCTTGGCCTGGACGTGCCGCGGCGGAGACAAGCCGCAGGACTTGGGACGGTCCCAAGCCTATTTCGATCGTTGGATCTACCGGTTCCATTGGAACCCAGGTATCGAAAAGATTGTTTCTTTTCTTCTAAAATTGTCTATTGGAGATTAAGGATACTAATATACTAGTAAGACCTGTATGGAGTTGTTAACAGAATTAAATTGATAGAAAGTTGGAAGATCAAATATTGAAATAATATGATTTACTTCATTTGTGGGAGTTGTATCTTGCTGTATAAGCATCATTTGAATCAGAGCTGTTTTTCTTTCTTAAAGGAACAAATTTTGGGAATCACTTTAGTTGATTATGATCGGATTCTGTTGTTTATACAGACATTAGACATAGTGGCGGAGAACCCAGATAAATTCAGAATTGTGGCGCTGGCAGCTGGTTCAAATGTAACTCTTCTTGTGGATCAGGTAATCCATTTGATAAATAACAGTTCCTAGAACTTAAAAGGATTGTTCATCCCAACTTACGGGTAAGTATTGAATTTCGAGTAGACACCCCACAAATTCACCCTGATATTATAGCTACCAACCCAAGTAAATTGGGGTTCCGGATTGATATTTCTTATCTACGTAGCTTGGGGTTGAGAATCCATTTTTTGCATTGTACAGGTGAGGAGATTCAAGCCCCAGCTTGTTGCTGTTAGAAATGAATCACTAGTTAATGAACTTAAAGAGGCCTTGGCTGATTTAGATGAAAAGCCCGAGATTATTCCGGGCGAGCAAGGAGTTGTTGAGGTAGCCTAGCATCTAATTGCCCTTGGTTGATGAATTTTGTTTTGTTCATCTTGAAGGAATTGCTCATATTTCTCTTCTCAGGTTGCCCGCCACCCAGATGCAGTCACAGTAGTTACAGGAATTGTAGGCTGTGCAGGACTGAAGGTAATTGCTTTGTCATTGAAGTTATAAGGGTCAAAATTTTTTTTGAAAAGAAGCTATATGTATAACTTTTGAAATACATAATTTAGGAACTGAAAGACAAGGGAAGGTTGACGGGATAGCAAAGTTGGCTAACAAATTATAATGACTGATGATTTATAACGAAATTGAACAAATGTATTTTCAGAAAAGAAAACAGTATTTGACTTACAAATGAATATAAATTAGGAGACCTAATTCTCGAGTTACTTTTTTATCTTAGCCTACAGTGGCTGCAATAGAAGCAGGGAAAGACATAGCGTTAGCCAATAAAGAGACCCTGATTGCTGGAGGTCCTTTTGTTCTTCCTCTTGCTCACAAGCATAATGTGAAAATTCTCCCTGCTGATTCAGAACATTCTGCGATTTTTCAGGTACGAAATGTTTATTCATCTTGATAGCTAAAAATCTGTCAGATAATTTATGTACTAATAATGGATATATCTGTTACATACATTATTATGTTTGTATTACAAAGCAATATTACATTACGTGATGCACTTTATTTTAATGCTTGCCAGATCATTTTATATTGGTGACTATTATGTCATAGTGAAGCTTCATGAATTCTCCTTTTTTCAGTGTATCCAAGGCTTGCCAGAGGGTGCGCTTCGGCGTATCATTTTGACAGCGTCCGGTGGGTCATTCAGGTATGAAATCATAATCTGAGTTGGAATATGAAAGCTGAGTAGGGATATTCAACTTTCTTACTTAGAATATATAGAAAGGGGTTACCTATCAATGTTAGCAGGAATTTATCATTTTCCTCAATTATTTTATTTGATCTTGCCCATATTTTTTGCTTTTTCTCTAAAAGTTTTTCTTGAAAGAAAAAGCATTTAAATAAGAAATACTAAAACATAATTCAATCATCAATTTCGCATAGGATGTTCCTGTATTCAATTTCAAGTTCACTTTTAATAGTGATTTACTTTTGTTGTAACATCTTTCTGAATGATTTAGTTTCAGTCATTAGTGACTATGCGAAATTAAAAGAAGTTAAAGTTGCATAGGGAGGATATTGACAATTTCTCACTCCGATACTGACAGGGATTGGCCTGTTGAGAAGTTGAAAGAAGTTAAAGTTGCTGATGCTCTGAAGCATCCAAACTGGAATATGGGAAAGAAGATTACTGTTGATTCTGCGACTCTTTTCAATAAGGTTTGTTATCGTCTGTGTTCATGTTGAAGCCGTTTATATGGAAAGCACCATATTAGAGCTGAATATTAAGTTCTTTGTACTCATTGACAGGGTCTCGAAGTCATTGAAGCTCATTACTTGTTCGGAGCTGAATATGATGATATCGAGATTGTGATTCATCCGCAGTCCATTATACATTCAATGATTGAAACGCAGGTTCAGCTACTGCACATTTGTCTGTAGTTTCGGCATGCTAATTTTGTGTTTTAAATGTTTCTTTAGTTTGTAAAAACACTGCAAACTCATGTATTTTTTGGATTTCTATGATGTTCTTCTCAGGATTCATCTGTTCTGGCACAACTGGGATGGCCTGATATGCGCTTGCCAATCCTCTACACCATGTCATGGCCAGAGAGAATCTACTGCTCTGAAGTAACATGGCCTCGTCTTGATCTTTGCAAGTAATGAACCCTTTCCTTATTTTATTTCATGGGGCTCCAGCTTGCGTCCTTCATTTTCTTTTCATTTATGGTAACGTAGAATTTTCTAAATGTTCCTCCTGATAAATAAGTTATGTTATATGAATAAGCATGCATTTCTGACTCTAAAGCTGGGTAACTATGTCAAATATTGTCGGAACTTCTAATGATTCATTGGTGGTTTCGTCTATTGTGAATCCTGAATGTTTAATTTAGTTTATAAGATGCCCATTGTGTTGCTGAAATCTACTACAATCATAACGCTGCCTTCTTCGAGAAACTGTCACAGATTAACTAGAAACTAATATTGATGCAGGCTTGGTTCATTAACCTTTAAAGCTCCTGACAATGTGAAATACCCATCCATGGACCTTGCCTATGCTGCTGGACGGGCCGGTGGCACCATGACTGGAGTACTTAGTGCGGCAAATGAAAAGGCTGTGGAGATGTTTATCAGTGAAAAGTATGTGCTCTTTATTCATTCTCCCTTGATTAGAAAATGTTAACTTTCAAACTTTGACAACAATTATGGTCACCTCAGCAGTTTTAACTGCCCGAGCTGTGAAATTGCAAATCTTCTCGCTGGTGTGCAAGTTTTCGTCATACGAAATTCTCTGCTAATAGAAAAGTTTTCCTGTTTTGCAGAATCAGTTATCTTGATATTTTCAAGGTTGTTGAGCTAACATGTGCTAAGCATCGGGCAGAATTAGTGGCCTCGCCTTCCCTCGAGGAAATCATACATTACGATTTATGGGCACGAGATTATGCAGCTGATTTGCAAAGCTCAATTCCTGTTTTTGCATGATCAGTTAGCCTGTCCTTGTTGGCCAACATACCAACCGATGCTATGATCGGAGAGTCAGTCGGTACATTGAATCTCCCAAGATTTTGCAAGCTTGTGGGCGGGGGAGTGAACGGAAATGCGTTCCCCCCTTAAATAGGTTCTAAATGTATGAATACATTATCCCTCTGAAGAAAAGTCCTACTGTGGACGGTAAATTTCGAAACACAGAAACAAGAACTATTGAAAACCCGATCTGTAGTGAAATTGTACATTGTTTACCCCTTTTGATTCTCTGTTCTCAGTCCTTGTTAGACGAACTTGCAAAAAGTAGGCCATTTTCTCTCCTTTTGGGAGTGTTACTGCCACAACGTGAACCAAGTTCCAAGCTCCAACCTCAATAAAAAAAAAGGGTGGACGTCTGTGTTGGGCTGGGGAAGAAATTTGACAAACCCCAAACTAGCCACCCCAAACCAGAAAGGGCCGAAAATCCTAAAAACAAGGCTGACAGTCTGACTAGAGTTCTAACCAAGTATGAACGCATACTGAATTCGAACACCTAAAATTGCCATTATTCTGGCCCAATGAGTGTTGTAGCATCATTTCACTTCGAAAATCGACTACTCCATCTAAGTAGAAGACACCATTGTAGATATTTGAACCTAGTACATGTTCATACCGTAAAAAAAATCTGCATTGTATGCGTTAAAAAATATGAGCCTCTTTTGAAGGACTTACATACACATAGTTCGCCTCCTTGGTGGTGTTGAGAGTTGTCCTACATCGATGAGGGACAAGGTTTGTTATGTGTTTATATGGTCTTGGCTACTCCCCATATTGCCAATTGGTTTTATGGTGGAACCCCAGTTTCATCATGATATCAGAGCAGGTTGTCCTCGTGTGAAGCCAAACGGCCACACGCTCTCCAATGTTTGCATATGTGGATATCAGAGCAGGTTGTCCTCGTGTGAAGCCAAACGGCCACACGGTCTCCAATGTTTGCATATGTGCTTATATGGTCTTGGGTTACTCCTCATATTACCAATTGGTTTTATGGTGGAACACCAATTTCATCAAGTGGTATCTCAAATCAATGACACGAAAAGAAAAAAAAACATACAAATGATAGTGGATTATTAGATAGCTAGAGATGGCGATGCATGTAAGAAGGGTTGGTGTAGTTGACAACCTTGCCCTCTCCACTCTCCATTCATCGTTTTCAACTGAAGTTGAAATATCCAATAATCCCCTCCTCCTCCTCCTCCTCTCCTCCTCCTCCACACATGCATCCAAAGATTGGAAAACTGTGAAAACTGCGCAATCAAATCAGAACAAACAAAATGCCACAGAACACTGGCGCTTTGTCCAAATGTCTCCATCAAAATTCCAACGATTCCCATTACTAATCTCCGTAGTCTTTATAATGAGATGAAGAAAGCGGGGTTGTCTCCAAAAGTGTTTAGAGATTAAGAGAGTCATTGAGGAGTTCAACAAAATCGTGGTTCATCGGAGCCTTACAATTTGAAATGTTGTTATCGTAAGGAAGTGATCGTTGTATGATGGAAGACAAGTGCTAATCAACTATAAACACTGTCGTTGATATAAATTTGTCTTAGAGATAAAATGTCCAACATTAAAATATTCTGCGTCCGAAGGTGAAATAAAATCAAATACTAATGATTTTTATGAGAGTGAATAAGATAGCTGCCATTACCAATTGTCATGCTAATTGACACATCGCCATGATTGATGGTTCCTCCACTTGTACATGATATTACTGGGGAAACAGTGTTATCAAACAATAATTAATGGCAATTTCCTTCAAGGTTACAATTCTTCGTCTCAGAAATATCTTCAGTACTGTGTAATATTGAATGATATGAGAATAAATAACTAAGATTAAACATAGAAAATTTAAATAGTTGTGGAAAACAAATCTTACAGCTATATCATATTGAATGATAGGTATCACTAAAACCACACCAATTTTAACATTTTTTTTATAGACAGTTGCATGTCATTGTTCATATAAGTGTATGTATCATGTACGATATAAAATCAATTGACAATATGAAAAGTAATGCAATCTACTTATAAGCTCATGTAATGTGCTTTTTTCTATCAATATGAGATTTATTCTCAATATTCATCCTCAGGTGTGACAAATTTGCAAGTCAAATACGTGGACAGTACAAACGGGGTAATGTAGAGCATGTGTGGTCGTTGGACTTCACATGTAAGACAACCTGCTTTGATATCATGAAGAAAGTTAAGGTTCACTATAAAATCATTGGCAATATAAGTAGTAGCCTAATTATTTATAAGCACATGCAAAGTCCATTATTTTTCTTTATGTGGGATTCATAATCTCAACACGTGCTGATGAAGATGGATGCTAAAATGTGGATAATAATGTGGGCATGAAAGTGAAGGTGGTCTGCCATTTTAAGAGGATGAAAAGGAAAATGCTAATTTAAGCGGATTCTTGTTGAACAATGAACATGGCCAGCTCCTGTTCATTCTTTAAGGAATCTTACCCACTCTATAAAATTACACATCCCCAACCAAATAGACAGGTACCACATAACATTACTGCACACATTAAATGTATATACAACTTCGGACGAACCCTATTTTTCTAATAAAGATGTTGTTTTAGAGTTTCGTTTAATACGTCAGACTGTATAATTCCTTACTAAATAGTATTAATTTTGGTACCATGCACAAAATTGTTCCCTTATGCCTTCGTTTTCATAGCCAAGACTATAATGTATAATTCTAGTCGTATTGTGATGATTACATTATCCTTTAAACTGTCAAATGTCACAATCCACTGCGCTATAATGTATTATTTTAGTGGTGTGTTGACTATTATCTTTCATATTGTCAAACTTTACAATGAAGCGAACTAAGAATCTGGATACATAGGATTGTATTAAATGACTCATTGCACTATGTTTTCTTAGTTAGTTTTAAATAAACTTTATAAATTGCAATTGTAAAGGATAACCTTTTTCATAGTTATTTTTAAATAAATTTTTTAGTGATATGGCACAATGCAAAAATCAAAGAGGAGGATGGAGGGGGTATAAGATTCCCTCCGGATAGGCTGTAGAAATCTCAGTGGGCACCCCATATTTTTTGGGTCATGCCCAATCAATTCCACATAGAGACCTCATCTCCTCTCCATCCTTCCCAGCCTCCCCTCCATCAGATTGAAACCCATTCTGGATTTCTGTGTCTGAAGCTCGAGGACCAAGAGATCTGGAGAGTTCAAGAAAGAGAAAGAAAGATTTGGGCTATTCTAGTTTTTGAATTTAATTGAAATGAGTCGGTAGAATAGGCTAATGAGGATCGTATAATTGAATTTAAGTGATTCAGATTTCTCGATCTGCAGGATCTAAACACAGAAATCCAGAATGGGTCTCAATCTGATGGAGGGGAGAATAGGTCTCAATGTGGAATTGATTGGGCATGACCCAAAAAATACGGGGTGCCCACTGAGATTTCTACAGCCTTTGGCATTGTATGCCCTAAAAGAAGTAAAAGGAGAGGATGTGAAAGTAGCAGCCATTGGCTAGTACCCCACAGCTTGCAGTGGCACAGGCAAAATCAGGAGAGATTTCTCAGTGTGACCGTCACATGAGGTGGTACATCACGTGTTCTTATATAAATGGTGGATTATGTGTGTTAAAAGGTTAATAACTTAAAAATTAAAATTTTCCATCATTTGCATAAAAACATGTGATGTACCATTTGTATTCTCATCACAACTAAAAATTTCTCCAAAAGCAGATGGCCACCTTCCCTTCTCTGCTAGCTTCTCCCTCGCTTCCTTTCATTATTTGATCTATTATCTCTTCGTTATGGGGATATGTACAAGAAGAAGCTACAAAAATTTCATCTGAGATGTGACCAATTATCTTTTGAATTTGTTTATATTTGGCAGAGGGAGCAATAAAACTTTAACTAGCTATTGGTATATTGATATTTTTTTTCAAATTTTACAACAATAACAAAACATTAGGATCACAAATACAATGAGTTGAAGAAAAATAAAATAGAGATGAACTTATCTGTAGAATAAGATAAAAGGTTGGCGGTGAAGAACTCATAATTGTCTTACACTCTTTACAATTTAAATTCTCTTGCTAGTGGATAAGGTTTAGCATTGGAATAAGACGTGTATTGTGAGAGCATGGACGATTCTTCTATAGTTACTTGGATATCTCTCAATCAAGCTTATTTTTAATTGAGAGATACTCATAATCACAATTATATATTTTATGTTCGACCAGAATAAGTCATACTACATAGGGACTACGTAATTGGTTAATCAGAGTTAATATTATTATTCTAACCATATTATGATTGCAAGATCACTTGAAGTCACTTAAATAATAAGTTACTCGAAAATCAAGTAATCTGATTGATAAGTCAACGATACTCATATTAACTTTTACAAACCATTCATCCTCTCAGTTCTCACACCAAAGGCAGAAAACAAAAGAATCTGCTTTTACACTTTCTCAGTGTTTTAGTTTTAGAGGAGCTTTTTGCAGCTGGATAATTGGCTCTGAGAAAATAGCAAAATGGTGCATAAGATGAAAGACCCAGGACCAAATGGTACCACAATGGGACACAAAAATATTGCTGCCTTGTGAAATTCACAGTCATCCCACCTTTAATTTGCTTTTTCCACCTGATATTTCTCTGTAATTGCTTTTTTTGGGTCCCATTTAAAAAAACTTTAACTAAAGAGTCACCGTATTGGCTGTATGTATCAGCCAGCAGCCACATCCAATTCTATGAGAGCTTTATGAGAAAGAAGTTCTTCGTTCATTATGACTTGTGAGAACATATACTAATGGAGAAGACACCATATGCTAGAAGTTAAGGGTTTTGTTAGGGACAATGTACGTGGTCGGGTGACTAGCAGCCGTTAATCTGTATGAAATTTACTGTGATAATCTTTTCTGGTCGATGTTTAATAATTACTTATGCAAAAATAGGCGACTATCCTTAACTTTGAACGCAAAATACGTATTGTAGTTGCGCATTCAAAAAACTAGACCTACTACAAGGTATTTCTTCCTTGATAGCATGTGTAATGTTGAACAAGAATATAAAGTAAATGCGAGATAATATAAAAAAATAAAATAAAAGTATGGGAGTGAAGGGTAACGTTAGAGAAACAATTTATTTAAATCATATGATATGATTGTTGATGATTGAATTATTCTTTAAATATTGATTAACGTGTTTATTTACTATATATGACACATCAAATGATTTACAAATGTGATCTGAAAAATTGGTCTAGCCAGCATTAATCGAAAGTGAAATATCAAGGTGTGATGCCACATGACATGTGTGATTATGTAATTTGGTATATCAATACAAGGCTTGTGGATCTAATTTGCAATTGAATCATTTTCTCTTTCCAGTTTTTGATATTGACTTTGTAACTTTTAGAAATGTATAATAAATTTGGTTTTTGAAATTTCAATAGCCGAATTTCATCTTTCCATCTTCCCCTTTACTTGCAAGACAAATTCAAACTTGATGAAGTTCTATTAACAGTCTTAAATTATATTTTGCGTAACTAAATTCAACTAAATATCATTTACGAACTAAACAAATGAGAATTTTCAATTTCAGGATTTTTATCACAGTTGATCTTGAAATTGGACCGTTCGATCAGAATAGTTTTAAAAATAGAAAATATATCCATCTAGTCTCTGAAATTAAACCTGTAAAATCAGTTTGATCTAATTTCATAGACCAACAGTGATATTAAAATAAAAAAAAATTAAAAAAACCTTAAATTTATTGAAAGATTATAGGAAAGGACAAATCCCTAAATGACTTTTTGGCAATACCGCGTGAGATCCATACAGCAAAAAGTTGTCACAAATAAAAAACATATTCATTTCCATGGATGAACAAAAATACAAATAGAAATATCAACACCAGAATATAATATTAACTCAAGGTATATTATATATTTTCATTAATTACACAAAGTGAAGAAATCCCATATTAAATTAGTTAACCCCAACTATTAACTCATCGTAAGTTCTCTCAAAAAAAAAAAAACTAAAAGAAAATGAGAAAATACTCACACCGAAAAAAAAAAAAAAATATATATATATATATATATATCAAAACTAAGGGGAAATTAAATAATTTTCAATTACTTGATCACTCAAAATGGATGCAAATTCCTGCTAAGCCCATTCACATTCGAGAAAAACCCCACAAAGTCCTGCCTGTACGGCAGAAAAGACCGTCGTTTATCCCCTTCCTCCGCGGTCTTGCTCCTTACGACATAACGCTCTCCATTCTCCGACACGCCGCCGCCGCCGTCGACTCTTTTCCGCGTGACGTTATCTCCCTTGTTGTTTTCGGCTGTCTTGGTCGACGAGGGAGCCAAAAAGGCGAAAGTGTCCTTGCCTTCGCTGCTGCTCCGGTAAAGAAGGTTCCTAAACTTCCACCGCTTCGAGGAAGAACCGGCGGAGCTGCTCTTATTGCAGCCGCGCTGCCCAGGCGACGGTTTCGGGGGGGCCCACACGCAGTAAGTGTCAGGTGGCAGGTTCTCGAGGTCGTCGGCCTCGGATGACGAGCAGGACGGCGTTTCGCGCTCGTCTTCGTTCATGAGCATTCTGAGCGGCGGACGACGTTGTTTCGGCTTCTTAACGGCGTCATCCACATTCCCGTTAGCATTTTTAGACGCAACGACGTCGTTGTGAGGTAATAATAAGCCTTGGTTGAAGAGAGGGTAGGCGGTGGGTTTGATTTGACCGTTGGAGAAAATCTCGTCGGCTGAGACGGGCGACGTGTGCGGCTCTCCTCCGCTGCTGACAAAAGAAAACTCAAACTCCTCCTCTTCCTCCTCCTTGTCTTTCTGTACGTCGTCGTCTCTGGTTTGTTGACAGTGGTGGAGTTTTTCTTCTTCCTGGTGATCGTATAGAGTTTCCCAGTCGGACTCGTCGGTGAGTTGGTGGTCTTGGTGGGAGAACTCGTCGACGACTCGGGCGGCGATCTGGGCTAGTCCGTCGGAGGAAGAGTGGGTGTTGAAGCTGGGGGAGAGCGAGATCAACGGACCTGCGGCAGCAGCCTGCATTATTATCAATCTGGTAGAGCGCTCGGAGAGAGGAAAGATGAAGGGAGGGAAAGAGGGAGGGGTTGGTTGGGAATGAAATGGATTTGGGACTTCATAAATAACATTGTGTGAGTGGTTGCGAAAAATTGGCTTCAAATTTTCTATTTTATTATGTGTAATAATAACAATTCTAATAATATTAATGAAAAACTTGAACAGTAATCCTTACTTTTTGCTAGGGTAAATTATTTACAATAATTAAGCACCATAGGACGGCCAGGATTAAGGACAAAATTTAGGTCCGCATTCCACACAACACTTTCTGGATTTGATTCCTAGCGCTAGTGAATCACACGATGGTGGCAAATGAGAGACTGAAGTGCATCTGTGAGTCATTCCGCGCCTCGAAATGATGGACTACCGTAGTAAAACCACTAGCTGATCCCTTTTTTGAGAAAAAAAAATATTTACAATAATTTGGAAAGGGAAAAGTTTCGAACCATAAACGCATGAGGAAAAACATAACACTCTATCCACTAAGATATTGAACCTTGTGCTATCTAACTTAAGTACTTAGTTTAATGCAAATTTAGATCCAGTCACTTTACTTTGATAGAGCAAATGTATTTGAGTTCAATTTTTACACGCATTACAAATTAGTTAACGTAAAATATAGCTTGCACTATAATGTTTAAGTTAACGTAAATTATCTCAAATCGACAATAAGTGATTGAAAGCTTTTGTCCATTCAGGTATAAGAAAAATATTTGAATATGTGATAAATCTGCAGTGGAACGAAGCTGAAAATAAAAGATAAATTATGGATTTTTGTTTATTCGTAAGAAAAAAGAAAATGTATGAATATTATTTGTAGAAGCTGACCGGTGCTACTTGACATGTGTGAAGTTCAGGTGTTCACACGTGTATGGAGATCTCTTGAGAAGCGGTTTGAAGCTTAAGAAAACAAAACCAAAAAAATAAAATTTTGGCGGGTTGTTGAATCATCTTACTTATATTATGATTATAATTATTGTTGACAAAATAAACTTAATTTATATATGCGTGTATATGTTTTCCTTTCGTTCCAATGTTAGGACATCTACAAACTGTTTTTACATAGCCATGTGCGGTAGCATACATACAAGAAAAGAGATACGGTAATCACTGATGGATTCATGATTTTTTTTTGTTGAGAAGGGCGAGGTATAAGAGTTTCATGTGGTGTTTTTGCTTAAGTTTTCTCGTTGGTGGGTAGGTATAAGAGTTTCATGTGGTGTTTTTGCTTAAGTTTTCGTGTTAAAAAGGACCCGCGCCATCCTATCTTGCTTAGCTGCTTGGTAGGAAAAATTTGATACAGTTCGGGGACTTTTCGAAATATGTTGCCCACTATTGGCCACAACATAATGAGGTTAGCCACAATTAAGTATCAGAATCATGAACATATATAATCACCAGATCTGTGTATGTCAAATTTAAAATTTTCAATAACGTACAAGTGAATAAAAACACCAAAATACCATTCACACTTTGAAAGGGATTAACCAATTTGAACTTTCGGTATTTGCCTGAGCAAGAATATCTGAGGGTGACTCATGCCCTGTGATCATTAATTGTAAAAGAGAAAGACAAACAAATTTGATTAATCTAAACCACCAGCAAGTTCTTTTGATGAGGACCACAGACTTATTTGAGAAGCGTTTTTAAATGATTGAGAACATTTTTAAGAAAATGATTTTAAGAAGCACTTCTGGATTTATTTGTATTTTTACTAAGAATTGATTCCTAACACATTTTCATTAAAAGCATTTTCAACCATTTAAAAGTATTTTTCAAACGAGTCTTCAACCCACCAAATTGTTACTTCTAGATCAAATATATATTTGAAAATTCTTTGGGATGATAGAAGGAAATTGAGGGACTGTGCAAGCTGTGATGTGGATATCAAAACCTTGATTTGGAAAGATATCAAACTTTTTCTCCAACCTGTGAGAATAAGACAACCCTTTTTTTTTATATAAAACTATTATCTTTTGCCAATTAAACCTACCTAACCTACTAATAATAATAATATCCTTAGGGGTTGATGATATGATTTAATGGGCTAATTAGAATGAAGACGTTACTTTTGAGCTTTTGTCTTATGCTCTTGCCCACACCTAATCTCATAGTTGAGGAGGGAAACTTACCTGCAACAGTTTTAAATTCTTACCGTTTTATCTCTTAACATATCTCGTCCCATTCAAATAATAAGAGAGGCAAAGACAACAAGAGTATGAAATTTTAATATAAATGGAATTTGTGCTCGCCTTCTAAATGGGAAAGACTTCTTTTGTTGGTATACCAAATAAACATATATCAGCTTACACTGAGCCTGAAAAAGGACGATCATACAAAAAGAAAGTCACTGATGCAAACAAAACATGTGTAATGATTTCTTGGAACCGCTCTCTTCAACAAACCCCCTTGCATATGGTTTCACTTGTGTCAATATAACGATATCTTAAGAACTTGCCCTATACATTCGACTACGTGACACTCTATTCGAAGTTTCTCTTATTGAATTGATCAATAAGCCCACCAAATATATTATTAGCAATGATGTGGCCTAACATGCTTGGATAATTTTTGGGTCTCTTACCAAATTTGTTTCCAATTAAATTTCTGACATGCAAATAATTACATCATCATTGCATATGATGCAAAGCATTTGGTATGAATAGGAATGGTTTAGGTGTGCTCAAGGTGTGAACAATACATCTTGTATGAGTGTGTCATTGCATTTCTTGCTCATTATTTTCCCTCAAATTATATATATTTTCCTTTGCAAGTAATGTGCTTGAAAAGCACACGTTTAGGTAAATAAATGAATAGTATTAATCTACTGCATAAATCAATTTAGCCTTGGAATGCAAGTAAAGTACATTTCTTGCTGCAATTATGAACTAGCATGGATGAGCCTTGATTTTATTGGCAAGTGTTTCTGGTTGAGTTATAATTATTTGATCGTGCCTATGCATAAAATATACACCAATATTTCCAGCCAAATCATTCCCTCTATAATACGATAATATTAATAGGATTAACCAAGTTGAACAGAACAGTCTACTCTTTTTTCTACACCCAACGGAATTTACCACCTAATTAAGATGAGGTCAGTTCTTCTATCGTTCGTCAACGAAGTCAAACATGAAACTAAGCCTGGTTAGGATGTGTTACTAGTACGTAGAAGGCTCAGTCCATCTGAATATTTGTGGTTATGTCTGTACCATGATCCAAATCGTATATACGACTTGTGTACTGTAAACGATCTATGAATATATTCTATTTACTCTCTAAGTTTACCATAGTACGTATATATTTATCAAACCATACCCTTATTTTTTCTCCCTTACAAAAATAGGGGAAAAATGAAAAACTGATGTGATACTAACACCAACTAATTGATTACATTTAACAAAAATTTGCACCTAAAGATTCTTGGAGTGTGTGAACATTTGCATTACAAGGTTGTAATCAGTGAAGTCAATGAAGAGACCATTGCTTCTAAATTTTAATTAGTAATGCTTACTTTTCTAAATCTCTGCTTTTTAGAATTAAAACATCTAGAACCTTGCTTTTTTGGACAATGATAAATTCATTACCAATATAGCAAAAGAAAATTGTTATTGGCACTCTAAAAATCTCATTTTGCACTCCAAACTTATTATAATTAGAAAGAAAAATACACTTATGTGTAGAATGAGATTTTTGGAGTGCTAATAATATTTCTCTAACAAAATTATACAGAAAGATACCCAATTACAAAGTAAGCACAAAGTCGAGAAATGAACACTCAAAGCAAACCAAAACAGATTTTGAAGCCCAAAACAGAAGTAAAAAAAAACTGAAAATAGAAAACCCTATCAGCCTGCTACCACCGCTGACACCGGAACATCGTACACTAATCATCACAAACTAGCACCCCTAACAAACGCCTGAGATCAGTCCAAACAAAGCTCCAAAATTGAAGGAAAAGAATACTACAACATTCTCCAAAGAGCACCACAAAGATCGCAGCCACAAATCAAAAGAAGTCAGTGAAAGAAGACAACTACGAGCAACAGTGCCAATAAAGAGGAACATAGAGGAGAAAGTAAATGGCAAGGGATCAGAGTAGGGCCACCTTTCACCACAGTTTACTACCAAAACTTTGTCTTTGGACAACAATTTTAAAAAATGGTGGATCGACAATCTGTTGAAAAATGTGGCATAAAGTTCCTACAGACAAGGAAGGAAAAGAAAAAATGAACAAATTTTTTTTTTTATGGTATGGAAATACATCTTCTGGAAGGCCTCGTCACAGTAAATATCATTTTCAAGGAAACTTGAACTTTCATATTTTAATCTTGAACGAAGAACCTTCGAAATATTAGAAAACTTTAATCAAACTCTAAAAATATAGTACAAGTCTACAACGACGTTGCCAACTAATTCCTGGAAGCACAAAACAAATAAAAGTTCTACTAAAACACTACAAATGCATTATAAAGATATTGAACAACGGATTTTGAAAAGTTCTCTAAAAAATATTGCTTCTAATGATTTTTGAGACCCTTCATTTAAATTTTGTAGTGAATTACTGAAAAAACTTAGCTCAAATTTCATAAATTTTAGAATCCGTCGTCCAAACATAGAGTTAAAGAGTTTTATTTTTCTTTTTTGCCTCTAAAATAGCATGAGGCCTTAGGCCAAATTCAGTACTTTGTTATGAGGAGGCACAAGACATCACCTTGAGATGCAGCCTTACCAAATAGGCAAAGTACTTTGTATAGAAACAGAAAACTTTCTCTGTAAGTTTTCTGATTGTATTGAATGAATAAATCAGTTACACATATGTGAATATATATAGCCTTAGCTGCCTTAGGCTAGTTACAAGAATACCCTCAACTATCTTAACTAATTACAGTAACTAACAGAACTAATTACATTTAGCTTTATCATACTATTTAACAGTAACTACATTGGATGACTTGTCATTTGCCTATTACTTTGTTAGGAGGAGGCCCAAAAGGCTATGAACCATGCAACTAGGCTTCAACTTTTGTGGTCTTCAACCATTTTGCTCACTCTGTCCACAACTCTACATGTTTTTATAATTTTTTATAGTGTAAAGAAAATAAACAATAAAAATAGACTCTATGATGGTATTTCTAGAAGTTCGTAAAATTGATTAAGAATCGAGAGTTATAACTCATATTTTTTTGTGAAAAATATTGTTGGAGCGAGATTTCTTATACGAAGAAATTCCTCCACAAGTTTGTTGACTATAACCCGCACATTTGTCGAATCCCTCATCGAGAAGCAACCCTAAATGCTTCTTCTCCAAAGGTTCATTAAGGTGAGGGAGGGTACCTGCAAAAGGTACTTCGATGCTCAAGTCAATCAATTGAATTCATATCCTCTAGTCAGGGGTTTCGATTGCATACCTTATTCTTTGACTTCTCTCCCTATTTAGAGAATTTTGATGCTTGGAGAGCAAGTACGACGACATGTCCCTTACTCTTTTAAACCCTAGTAACTTTACTCTCTTAAAGGCAACAAACTTCATTGTACTAACCTACATTTACATAGGAGAAGCGAAAACTACGCCAATAGGGATGTAGCCCCCAACTCAAGGTGAAACACGATATATATCTATATATATATATATACACATATATATATATATATATTGTGTTCTTGTGCGTTTGTGTGATTTACAATCGAATCTAAGATGATTCAAAACCGACCCGATTTTCGTGCATCCACAGAACCTACTTTTATTGTTTCCTATATACTCCATAGTCCATAACCCGTGGAATGTGAACAAATCCAAAATCTCAACTGCTACTTGCAGCAGTGAAAAAGGGAGTTCTGGACTCTTGGCCACCACGAAATGTTTGGAACCTTCTACTTCAAGAAAGAATTATTGTGATAAAATAGTAGGCATGCACATATTCTTCCAGCAATATCAGAGAATATTTATACTAAAAATAACAAAAAAATAATTTTAAACCAAAAGAAAAATAAAAAGAAGAATATATCATCCTCAAACCTCAGCCATTGATTCTGGACAATACCGTTCGAACCAGTACAAGATCCGTTGCATGATTAGGAGAAAATTAGAAAGAAAAAAAAAAGAAAAAAAAAAGAAAGTCAAGATCAACGAGAAGTGGATGTTTGGTTGTTGAATAAGCTCGAGACTTGGATATTCCAGCCTTAGATCTTGTAATCATAGGATGTGTATTCCCAGAAATTGGTGGATGACTTGTCTGAATAGGCACTAGAGAAGAATTACTGAGAGAGAGAGAATTGGAAGAACTGTGAGAATGATCCACTGACTGAGTGCATGAAGGAACCTCAGGTGAAGGTGAGATCGGAGGAATAAGAGTAGGTACAAGAGGACATGGTGATTCTGAAGAGGTACTAGTTGTAGGAGAACTTGAGAAATATTTGCGGAAGTGAAGATCCAAGGATGGAGAATATGCTGGAGATAAAGTCTCTGAATTGGAACTGTGACTCAGCAGTGACTTGAATGGATAAGATTGTTCATCAAAGACAACATGTCGAGATATGTAGATCCTATTTGTCATGGGATCAAGACACCTATAGCCTTTATGTTGTAGACTATAGCCCAAAAACACACAACTTTTGCTTTTAGCATCCAGTTTGCTGGGAATGTAAGGCTTAAGCCAGGGATAACATTGACAGCCAAAAACTTTCAGTTTAGAGTAATCTGGGTGTTGATTGAAGAGAAGTTCCCAAGGAGACTTTGCAAGACCAGAAATAGGAAGCCTATTAATAAGATAAATGGCAGTGGAGAAAGCTTCAACCCAAAACACTTGAGGAACATGAGAGGCAACAAGTAATGTTCGAGTTGTCTCAACAAGATGTCGATGCTTCCTCTCTGCACAACCATTTTGTTCAGGAGTATGTGGACAACTAAATTGATGTAATATACCATGTGCACGAAGAAAAGAAGCAAGGGAGTGACTGGTGAATTCACCCCCTGAATCTGAGCACAGAATCTTGATTTTATTTCCACTGAAGTTTTCTACATAGCTTTTGAAAGTAACAAATGTAGAAAATACATCAGATTTGGACTTCAATGGAAAAAACCAACTATATTTGCTAAAGTCATCAACAAGAATTAGGTAATACTTGAAACCACTATTAGATGTAACAGAGGCAGGTCCCCATAGATCACAATGCAGAAGTTAGAGACTTCGAGTTGTTGATGAAAAAGCCACTCCAAAAGGAAGCTTGTGGTTCTTAGCAAGTGCACAATCTGAGCAGAAAAAATTAACACTCTTCTTGCCTTGTAGTGCAAGATTATTAGTAGATATAACCCTTCTGAAAATGAAGGAGGAAGGATGTCCAAGGCGCTTGTGCCATAGTGTGATAGGTGCTTTGATGCTAAGAAGAGCTGAGGGAGAAGTATGGAGACTGGTGGAACCTTGGAGAGGATAGAAACCATCCCTAACAGGGCCGTGCAAAAGCATCTTCCCTGAAATGCGATCCTTGACAATGGATCCATAAGGGTCAAAAGTCAATGAACAATTATTATCCTTAAGAAACTGATAAGCAGACAGGTGATTGTGTTTCATGAAAGGAACATGTAAAACATTGCTCAGTTTAAAGGAATTACGTGGAGTGTGCAGAGATGATGAACCAATATGATGAATAGAAAATCCTTTACCATCGCCAATGTAGACTTTGTCCTCTCCAGTGTACGGAGTAGGAGAAGCAATATTGGCTACATCATTGGTGATGTGGGAAGTGGCGCCAGAGTCAATTAACCAGGGCTGAGATGGTTTGACTGAATGCTGCGCACACATAGCAGCAAGTTTGGATGGAGGAATTTGACCACAGATGTCCGGATTCATACGATCAAAGCAGTCAATTGCCTCATGACTTGTAGAACCACAGATCTGACAAGGAACTTTGAAGGTGGAAGAACCTTGATAATGGCGAGAGCCTTGATAATTTCGATTGCCATGATTTGTAGGGAAAGTACCACGAGAATTATGAAAATTGCGACTGCTGCGATTGGAAAAGAAATTACCTCAAGATGGCTTACCACGATTTGAGTTAAACCGAGAAGCAGAGTGAAGTGGTTGATTTTAAGCAACAAAAACAGATGGAGTAGGAAGCATGGGAGGTTGAGAGTGTACGGAAAATGCTTGAAAAGGCTCAGTAGCAGAAGATGGAATAATAGGCCGGGGGCGAGCCATAGACAACTCTGAGTAAGAGACCATGGAGTTCATCAAGGGATGTAGAAGATAACCGCAACATGATTGAATCAATAAAGGATTCGAATTCATCAGGCAGTCCATGAAGTGTAGCAGCAATTAGGTCACGATCGGACACTGAGGCACCAGCAGCTTGCAAGGAATCAACAATTTCCTTGATTTGTTGAAGATAATCAGAGATGGATTGAGATCATTTCTAAATTGATTGGAGTTGCGATCGCAATTGGTGAATGTGAGCCTTTGAAACTCCACCAAAGCGTTGTTCAAGCTTCACCCAGAGCTCGCGAGAAGAAGAAACACCAACTGTGAATGGAATGATTTCTTCGGAGAGGGTAGAATTAAGCCAAATCAAAAGATTTTGATCCTTTTCATACCAATTCTCAAAGGCAGGGTTCATCGAGCGATTAGGCAAGAATGACGGAGGACAAATCTCAGTGCCATCAATGATACCAAGAAGTTTGTATCAACGGAAAATGGGAGCAAACAGTGCTCGCCATGGCAAATAGTTGGATCGTTTCAGCTTGATCGGCACCATATTGCCAATGTTGTGAATCGTAAGAGAGGTATACGAGTTCAAAGGACTGGGATTAGAGGAAGAATTAGGGTTTTGGACCGAATGAGAGATGATCGGAGAAGACGATCCAGTTGGTGGTGAGTCAAATTGAGTAGCCATATCTTGAAGAGATCAAGATTCAAGAGAGATCGAAGACAAAAAGGCAAAGAATCAGAGAGAAGCGATTAAGAAGCGTCGATTTGTCGAGCGGAAGAGAAGGTCGGTGCTTGGAAGCAGAATGGCTCTAATACCATATAGAAACAGAAAACTTTCTCTGTAAGTTTTCTGATTGTATTGAATGAATAAATCAGTTACACAGATGTAAATATATATAGCCTTAGCTGCCTTAGGCTAGTTACAAGAATACCCTCAACTGTCTTAACTAATTACAGTAACTAATAGAACTAATTACATTTAGCTTTATCATACTATTTAACAGTAACTACATTGGATGACTTGTCATTTGCCCTATTACTTTGTTAGGAGGAGGCCCAAAAGGCTATGAACCATGCAACTAGGCTTCAACTTTTGTGGTCTTCAACCATTTTGCTCACTCTGTCCACAACTCTACATGTTTTTATAATTTTTTATAGTGTAAAGAAAATAAACAATAAAAATAGACTCTATGATGGTATTTCTAGAAGTTCGTAAAATTGATTAAGAATCGAGAGTTATAACTCATATTTTTTTGTGAAAAATATTGTTGGAGCGAGATTTCTTATACGAAGAAATTCCTCCACAAGTTTGTTGACTATAACCCGCACATTTGTTGAATCCCTCATCGAGAAGCAACCCTAAATGCTTCTTCTCCAAAGGTTCATTAAGGTGAGGGAGGGTACCTGCAAAAGGTACTTCGATGCTCAAGTCAATCAATTGAATTCATATCCTCTAGTCAGGGGTTTCGATTGCATACCTTATTCTTTGACTTCTCTCCCTATTTAGAGAATTTTGATGCTTGGAGAGCAAGTACGACGACATGTCCCTTGCTCTTTTAAACCCTAGTAACTTTACTCTCTTAAAGGCAACAAACTTCATTGTACTAACCTACATTTACATAGGAGAAGCGAAAACTACGTCAATAGGGATGTAGCCCCAACTCAAGGTGAAACACGATATATATATATATATATATATATATATATATATATATTGTGTTCTTGTGCGTTTGTGTGATTTACAATCGAATCTAAGTTGATTCAAAACCGACCCGATTTTCGTGCATCCACAGAACCTACTTTTATTGTTTCCTATATACTCCATAGTCCATAACCCGTGGAATGTGAACAAATCCAAAATCTCAACTGCTACTTGCAGCAGTGAAAAAGGGAGTCCTGGACTCTTGGCCACCACGAAATGTTTGGAACCTTCTACTTCAAGAAAGAATTATTGCGATAAAATAGTAGGCATGCACATATTCTTCCAGCAATATCAGAGAATATTTATACTAAAAATAACAAAAAAAAATAATTTTAAACCAAAAGAAAAATAAAAAGAAGAATATATCATCCTCAAACCTCAGCCATTAATTCTGGACAATACCGTTAGAACCAGTACAAGATCCGTTGCATGATTAGGAGAAAATTAGAAAGAAAAAAAAAAGAAAAAAAAAAGAAAAGATAAGAACATTAGGTATAAACTAAGGGAAATCCCAGTTGAGGCATCTCTGCAGGATCCCCTCACTTGTGGTTACACTATGTCACTTTGATCTGCACCGTATTGATCCCGAACTGTTCACTCTTCCATCATCATCATCATCAAAAGAAAATTGGCGCATCTACACCGTCCATCCTACTCCTGCCTCCATTTTGAGCAACCCTTTGCAGTGGTTTGATTTGCTGCACACACAATATTTGCAAATCTTATTGCTCCATACAAATTATGTAAAACATGGCGATAACTGATAAGTAGGAGAATGGAAGAAAACAATTGAATTAAAATTAATTGAAATAAAAAAAGGTATGAACGAGACGTTACTCGTCAAAGTTAACGACAAATTGTGTGAACTGTCTCACATAACATGAGACCCATGAAATTAAAGAATAATTAAAGCGCATATATGGTTCCAGTTTACGCAAGAGAGGTGGAAAAATCAAAATTGATGTGCAAGGCCTCTTTATGGCCTATAGAAACTGCTACAAGAAAACTCCCAAATGAGGAAATCTTTGCCTTGCTTAATTACCAAGTAGCAAAGAATATTGCAAAAATAAAGATAGTAACTAATTTCCTTTTATTTAAATAAAGAGAAAATTAATCTATGAGGCATCGTAACAATTAATCTCATCTTGACAGAGACATAGTGCATTAAATACGGACTAATTAAGGAAAACAAAATGCAAAATAGATATCATGCATGTCGTTTGAAGAAGTAACCAAGTATTAATGTAGATGGAGTTTTACCGCATTGGCAGAAAATAATCATATTTATGCATCATGATACCGGTTTGATCCCCACTAATTATCTTCATCCTAACAACTAACTATTTAACCCACTAACCCTATTGTTTGTCAAAAAAAAAAAAAAACCAAAACCAAGTATTAAGAAATAAAAAAAAAATTAAGTAAATCAAATAAATTTTCAAACCTTGGCTCTAAAAGATTTGATAATTGAAACCAGCAACTCGTCTCCTGCAATTTGTCTCACTTTTTGTATTAGTTGTTGCCTTGTGATCACATTCGCCTGAAAATAAAATAAAATAAGAAGGGTTAAAAAAGGGACAATAATTTGAAGAAGAAAAAAAGAGTACAAAATCTGGAAAATTCAATGCAGAAAGTAGTACTACTTACTCTGTGTTCTTTGTAATACTTGCTGATCAAGGCAATGGTAGGTGGAGGCAAGAACTTCGAAAGCACGCCGATTAGCGCCTGAAATGGCATCCACGGTGAAGTCGGTTTCTTGATTGGTTCTTGAATCTTCAAGAAATCTATAGCACGAAACAAATTGTTGGTTAATTAGAACTCAGAAGCCAATCAAATTCACCAAAAAAAAAAAAGTTGGGAATTAAGTTGCAGTACCTTTCAAGCAATTAGGAGCTCTGAAACTGATGACATACTCCGGCAAGATGTGAGTGTTCATGTGTGTACTCCAAACTATGTACTTTTTGGGAGCAAAGATGCTGTCGATGCCCGAATCGAACTGTTCGGAGCTCGGATGAAGCTGTTTAGAGCCAGGGCACACAACCTCCGGCCTCCCCAATATGACACGGCAGAGCAAAAGATGGCGTAAACCGTCTTCGTCAACATTCAAGCTTTCCAAACTAAAAAAACAAATCAAATTTGTCAACCAAATGTCGAAAACATACAAAATGTGACAAAAAAATTACACATTTCAAAGGATTTGTTCAAATTCGAACTTCGAAACACGAAGAAATTGGTACAGAAATGAAAGAAACACTTACCATTGCATAGGAGAATCATCGGGAGCAAGATAAACACCATTGCCATACACCCCATTTCTCTGTTGCTGCTCAAAGTTTCCGAAACCATGGCATATGATCTTCGAAATCTCATCTTTCGAATAGGGCGCGTACCAAGCGTACTTCATGTTGGGATTTCCCCCGCACTTCTCCTCCACCGCTTTCAAGTAAATTTGAAACGAACGTAGCCTTGCTTGACCCACGAGGCTCGAGTAGGAGTTTCTGTGAACCGCCACAACACTTACTTGGGTCCCAAGCAATCCCAAACTCGAAACGAACCGCTGCTTGATAAGGTCGTGAACTCTGTCCCCGTCGAAAAGCGGGACCAACCCATCACCGAATGGCCGAGGTTGATTCCGGGAACTTGAAGAACCCGAATCGACAACGCTTTCACAGTCGGAGATGGACGACTGGACGGTCTCTGAGGCAGAGTCGGTGGTACCCGAATCGGTGAATTGATCGCTGAGTTCGTCTTCCGATGAATTTCCAGAAGAAAGATTCGTATCATCATTGCTGTACTCCATTGCAACCAAAACCCAGAAGAAAACTACAACAACTGAATCGAAACCTACTGTGATTTTTACAATCTGAAGAAGAAAAAAAACAGAAACCAATTAAAATCTAAAAGGTGTTCATGTATAGGAGTTTCGTGGGGGTTAAGCAAAAAGAATAAATCCAAAACACAAGACGAAATGAAAGAAGAAGAGTCGGCAGATTTTTGAGAACGCAAACTAACCAAACAAACTATACAACCAAAAGTACCGAAACGAATACATTTCTGTGGAAATTTTGCGTAAAGATTTGAGATTCAAGAGCTAGAAGAAAAACCCAGAAAGAAAAAATGGGAGTTGTTGAGAATTTGAGAAAGGTTTTGTGGTTTTGGATGGTTTTTTGGGTTGGGATTTAAATGGAAACTGCTTTTCTGGATTACTTGGGGAGGAGGAATGAAGAGGGAGGAGGAAGTGGAAAACTGAGGGAACCGCCTTTCTTCTTTAAGGGCAAAAAAATCGGTGGGTGCGGCCGCTATTGGTTTGGATGCCCCTCGTTTTTCTTCTCGGGGCTCCGGATGGTATATGGGCTGTTAAGGCGGTTTACCCGAAAGCGGAATTGTAACGTATGGATTTTGAACGGGTGGAATTACTATAATGGCCTTGGAAATATCCGTTGGCTTTTCTGGATGGGAAGGGCTTCATTGGGACTTGGGGGAATAATTGAGTGCACAAAGAAAGAGGTGCTCAGATTGGTCGGCGACGGGAATTGGACGGGAGGATATGGTTATCCAAACATTTCATTAATTTAAGAATAATATTTAACTACTTAAAAATGAATAAGAACTCTTATTTAAAATTCTTAATGTTCTAATCACGGATTTTTGTGCTTATGATTATAAACATTCATATTATGAATCACATTGTAAATATCATTTCTGCAAAAATTAAATTAAAACTAATTTCATTTAGTTAATCTATTATAGCAAATATATAGATGGTTCATAATACTTTTATTGTAATGACCCGTTCCTAATTTTACGGTTTTTATAATTTTAATAAGTGAATTTACGAAAATGCCTTCTGAGGCAAATGTGTTGACTTTGTTTGACCATCTTGTCGTGTCATGTAAGATTTATTTTCTTGGCATATCCTCGTAGTATTCGTCACTACGAATGCATGGGCGTAAACAGAATGTGATTCAAAATTATAACAAAGATTTTATGAGGTTTTGAACATCAAGGATATTTGGTAAACTGATAATTAATTGGACATGTGATATTTTTGTCTAACCATTGGGTGAGTGCCACGTGGCACCCAAAAATTCTGGAACTCTCTCTCGGCTCTTCCTTTCTTCCCGTGAAACAAACCACCACCACCAAAATTTTGGCTTGTTGAACATCAAAACCACCATTATCCGCATGTTCTCACCACCATAAACTTCATTGTGATTTTTGTTTCATTGAAAACGAACCCGAAACACGAGTTCGAAGAACAAGGTTTTGGGCCGAGACTTCTAGGGGACGATCGTTTGTGACGTTTCGATATTCGTGCTAGGGAATTGTAGTGCGGACTCCAGTTGAGTGGGTTTTTTCCTTTTTATAGTGTGTGTGTGTATATATTGTGGTTTCCAAAACATTTTTAAAATGATTTATGCTTTAAATACCATGTCAAAAATGAGTTGCATTTTAAGTATTGCATTATTATAAATCTTGAATTATATCGTTTGACGTTGCGGAGGCTCAGGTAAGCTTCAGGTGAGTATATTGTAATGGTATATTGTAAGTCAGTAAATGAAAAGTGCATTATTCTGTAAAATCTGTTTTTGGTTTCTCTTGGTTTCTTTATGGTATCAATCGCCACCGCCTCACGACACTCCTTGATCCTCGTCTCTTCCGCCGTGCGTTCTTGTCCGATCTCTTCTCTGATCTCCGATCTGTAAGCAACTCTCTGTGTTCTTCTCCGATCTTTCATCTTGTTGTCTTCCTCTTGATCTAAAATGGCGTCATCTTCTCCAATTACGTCTCCGGATCTCCATTCGTCCTCTCTAAACCCTAATTCGTCTCACTCATACACCTCTCTCACGATCCAAAACATTGGAAGCATGGTGCCGATCAAGCTCAAGAGTTCGAACTATCTGCCCTGGTGTGCTCTCTTTGCCCCAATTCTTCATCGCTACAAGCTGCTTGGTCTCATTGATGGATCTGAGCCTTGTCCACGGCCAATTTTACCAGATCGATCGATCAATTCTGCCTTCGAGAGCTGGTATGAGAAGGATCAAAATCTTCTCATCTGGTTTAATTCAACACTCTCTGAGGAAGTCATTTTGTTTACTGTTGGTGTTTCTTCATCCAGAGATCTGTGGCTCAAACTCGAGCAACGTTTTGGTGGTGTCTCCGATGCTCACATTCATCAGCTTCGTTCTCGTCTTCAGTGTATTCAGAAAGGCTCTCAATCAATGGTTGATTATCTGCAACAACTGAAGGAAATTTCTGATTCTCTGAATGCTGCAGGAGCTTCGGTTTCAGATCGTGATCTTATTGCTGCTACGCTGGCTGGTCTTCCTGATGAGTTCGAATCATTTATTGATTCTATTATGCTTTGTCTCTCTTCAACTTTTCTTGATAAATTACATGGCCTGTTACTCACAAAGGAGTTTTCCATGAATCGAAGAAAGAAACTTGCCTCTTCTGTCTCCACTGAACCGTTTCATGCTCTCTCGGCTCAAGCTTTACCGCTTCTTCTTCCTACGCCATCTCAGGCTCTTGCTGTTCAACAGATGCCAATTCACAACAATTTTCGTTATCATTCCAATCGTGGCAGAAACAATCGATTTTTCAACACTCGAGGAAATAGAGGCACTCATCGGGGCAACTTTAACTCTGGCTTCCACTCTGGTTCCAATCGTGGTCCTTCTTCCAACTATCGTGGTTCCTTTTCCTCTGGTACTCGTACCTCTTGCCAAATCTGTGGAAATCCAAGTCATGAGGCCATAGACTGTTTTGATCGAATGAATCTTGGTATTTCTGGAAAAATTCCTCCAGCCAAGCTTGCTGCGATGTGTGCGCATTATACCTCGAAGTCCTCTTATCCGTCTTGGCTCATTGATTCTGGGGCAACCTCTCACATTACCAATGACATTGCCAACATCTCTTCTCCCTCTCCTTACACTGGTGAAGATAAAGTCTATATTGGTGACGGTAAAGGTCTGTCCATCAATCACACCGGTTCCTCTTTGTTACTCCTCATATTTCCTTTAAATTGAACAATGTCCTTCATGTTCCTCAAATGAAGCACAACTTATTGTCTGCTTTTCAATTTGTTAAAGACAATTCCTGTTCATTGACCCTTGATTCTGATGGATCCTTTGTAAATGATCGTTCTACGGGGAAGATGCTTTTGCGGGGACCAGTTAAAGATGGCTCATATCCTCTGCAAAGCTCTCCTTCCACTGCTACTGTTTCTTCTCGTTCTCCATCAGCATTTGTCAGTTTTCGAGCTCCAGTGAAGACTTGGCATAGTCGCTTGGGTCATCCCTCCTCTATTATTTTTCGCAAAATTCTTTCTGGTAATAAACTTGCACTGCAGGGTCATTCCTTCATTGACTTCTTCTGATCGGATTGTGCTATAGCTAAAAACCACAAACTGCCATTTTATCCTGCTGGTTCATCTACTTCTCATAGTCTAGCTTTGCTTCATTGTGATGTATGGGGACCTGCCCCTGTTCCTTCTGTGAGTGGTTTTCAGTATTATCTGTTGTTAGTCGATGATTACACCAAATATAGTTGGTTCTTTCCTTTGAGAAGAAAATCTGAGGTGTATTCTACTTTTGTAAATTTCAAGACCTATGTTGAAAAATCTGTTGGAAATCAAATAAAGACTATTCGTTCTGATTCAGGGGGTGAATTTACTAGTGCTTCTTTTCGGTCTTACCTTAATTTGCATGGCATTTCTCATCAGTTCAATTGCCCACATACGCCTGAACAGAATGGCTGTGTAGAACGCAAGCATCGTCATCTTGTTGAGACAGCCAGAACATTGTTAGTTGCTTCTCATGTTCCTCAGGTCTATTGGGTTGAAGCTCTATCCACTGCTATATACTTGATTAATCGACTGCCCATTTCTGGTCTTGTGCAATCCCCATGGGAGTTACTCTTTCATTCCTTCCCTGATTATACACGGTTAAAGGTTTTTGGGTGCAGCTGTTACCCCTGGTTAAAACCTTATGTCGCCTCTAAACTCGATGGCAAGAGCAAGCAGTGTGTCTTTCTTGGGTACAGTTTACAACATAAAGGCTATCGATGTTTGGACATGGCTACTGACAGGGTATACATCTCTCGGCATGTCTTATTTGATGAAAAATCATTTCCTTTTACTGCCAAGCCTGCTTCACCTTCTCCTTCTATCCCTCCTGTTTCTCCTGCCTTTGACCTTCACTTTCCTCTGTCCACTTCTCCCTCTAATTTACCTGATTCTCAGTCTCTCAGTCCTCTTCCCCCTGCTCCTCCCTCCAGTGCCCTTGTCTCCTCCAGTGACCCTGTCTCCTCCCCTAATTTCAGTCCTTTTTCCTCTCCCTCCTCTCCATCTTTACCTGTTCAAAACACTCATCCTATGGTTACTCGTTCCAAAAATGGTATCTTTCAGCCTAAAGTCTACACTGCTACCAAACACCCTTTCTCCTTCTCCATTGATTATGTTCCCACAACCTACTCTCAGGCCTCTAAATTTGTTGAATGGCGCGCAGCCATGCAGGCTGAATTCAATGCCCTTCAGTCAACTGGAACCTGGATTTTGGTTCCTTTTTCTTCCTCACAGAATGTTGTCGGTTGTAAGTGGGTGTTTAGGATCAAGAAGAAGCCTGATGGAACTATTGACCGGTATAAAGCCCGGCTTGTTGCCAAGGGCTTTCATCAGAAAGAGGGTTTGGATTATCAAGAAACTTTTAGTCCTGTGGCAAAACTTGTTACAATCCGAATTTTGTTAACTTTTGCTGTTAAATTCAACTGGTTTCTGCATCAACTTGATATTAGTAACGCTTTCCTTCATGGTGATTTAAAAGAAGAAGTCTTCATGCATCAGCCCTCTGGGTTCAATGATCCAAATTTTCCAACTCATGTGTGTCAACTCAAGAAGTCCCTGTATGGTCTCAAACAGGCTCCCAGAGCCTGGTTTGACAAGCTGTTTCAAGCCCTCCAGTCTCTTGGTTTCACTCAATCCTCATCTGATGCATCTCTCTTTGTTCTCAAGGCTCCTGTTCTTGTCATTGTCCTTGTCTATGTCGATGACATCCTGGTCAGTGGTCCTGTGTCCTCTGTGTGCAATCATTTCATCCAGCAACTCAGCTCTTTGTTTCCTGTCAAGGACTTAGGTCCCTTACATTATTTCTTGGGCCTTGAAGTTCATCGAACTAAAGACAACTCATTTCTCCATTAGGGTAAATATCTGATGGACTTATTCCACAGGGTTAAAATGGAGGGTGCTAAGCCTTGCTCTACTCCTCTTGGCACTGCCAAGCTGGATCACAGTGGTACACCTTTGGAAAATCCAACTGAGTTTCGGTCTATAGTGGGAGGTCTCCAGTATTTAACTTGGACTCGGCCTGATATCTCCTTTGCAGTTAATCAGATATGCCAATTCATGCACACTCCCACTGCCTTACATTTGCAAGCTGCCAAAAGAATACTCTGTTTTCTCAAAGGTACCTCCTCGCATGGTATATGGTTCCATAAAGGTCCTCTCACCTTGTCTGCCTACTCTGATGCAGACTGGGCTGGCTGCCCTTTTGATGGACGATCCACGAGTGGATTTTGTGTGTTTCTTGGCTCTAACTTAGTCAGCTGGAGTGCTAAAAAGCAGCCTACAGTAGCTCGTTCTTCTACTGAGGCTGAATATCGCTCCCTGGCTCATACTGCAGCTGAAGTTACATGGATCTGTAAAGTTTTCAGCGATTTTGGTTTCTCCTTCTCTGATCAACCTACCATTTGGTGTGATAACATTTCTGCCATTTCTCTTGCTTCTAATCCTGTTTTCCATGCGCGAACCAAACATGTGGAAATTGATTACCATTATATACGGGAGCTTGTTCTTGCAAATCTGGTTAAAGTTCAGTATATTTGCAGCCAGGATCAACTGGCCGATATTCACACTAAGTCCTTGTCCAAGAATCGGTTTCTCTTTCTTCAATCCAAGCTTTCTCTTGGAACTCCAAGTCTCTCCAAGCTTAGCTTGAGGGGGTGTAAAGATAAGGATGCCAATTCATGACAGTTCATTTAGTTTAGGCAACAGAATATTCTTGTTACAACTGTATAGTCTAGTTAGGTTGTTATAATTTGTTACAGGATGTTAGAGGAAGTTTGTTGTGTACACTGCCTTGTCTATATATACATATACCCCTAATGTAAATGTAAGGAAGTAAGTCAGTAAATGAAAAGTGCATTATTCTGTAAAATCTGTTTTTGGTTTCTCTTGGTTTCTTTAGTAACAATAGCGTTACAATCATGGAGCTCGGAACAATTTTTCCTTATCTAACAGGAAACTTTTTTGTCAAATTTATCGTCAATTTGACCATGAAGCTTGTGATTGCCCTCATCGCATGGATCCTCATTACAGTGGCAAGTCATCTCAATCTGCCCTCCTGCCAGCACTTCTAATTCTTCTCCTACATGGCTTGTTGACTCTGGTGCAACCTCCCCGCACTTCTCCTCCACCGCTTTCAAGTAAATTTGAAACGAACGCAGCCTTGCTTGGCCCACGAGGCTCGAGTAGGAGTTTCTGTGAACCGCCACAACACTTACCTGCGTCCCAAGCAATCCCAAACTCGAAACGAACCGCTGCTTGATAAGGTCGTGAACTCTGTGCCCGTCGAAAAGCGGGACCAACCCATCACCGAACGGCCGAGGTTGATTCCGGGAACTTGAAGAACCCTAATCGACAACGCTTTCGCAGTTGGAGATGGACGACTGGACGGTCTCTGGGGCAGAGTCGGTGGTGGTACCCGAATCGGTAAATTGATCGCTGAGTTCATCTTCCGATGAATTTCCAGAAGAAAGATTCGTATCGTCATTGCTGTACTCCATTGCAACCAAAACCCAGAAGAAAACTACAACAACTGAATCGAAACCTACTGTGATTTTTACAATCTGAAGGAAAAAAAAAGAAACTAATTAAAATCTAAAAGGTGTTCATGTATAGGAGTTTCGTGGGGGTTAAGCAAAAAGAATAAAAAATGGGATCCAAAACACAAGACGAAATGAAAGAAGAAGAGTCGGCAGATTTTTTAGAACGCCAAGAACGCAAACTAACCAAACAAACTATACAACCAAAAGTACCAAAACGAATACATTTCTGTGGAAATTTTGCGTAAAGATTTGAGATTCAAGAGCTAGAAGAAAAACCCAGAAAGAAAAAATGGGAGTTGTTGAGAATTTGAGAAAGGTTTTGTGGTTTTTTGGGTTGGGATTTAAATGGAAACTGTGTTTCTGGATTACTTGGGGAGGAGGAATGAAGAAGAAAGAGGAGGAATTGGAAAACTGAGGGAACCGCCTTTCTTCTCCAAGGCTAAAAAATCGGCGGGTGTGGCCGCTATTGGCTTGGATGCCCCTCGTTTTTTACTTGCCACAATTTCTCGGGGCTCCGGATGGTATATGGACTGTTAAGGCGGTTTACCCGAAAGCGGAATTGTAACGTATGGATTTTGAACGGTTGGAATTACTGTAATGGCCTTGGAAATATCTGTTGGCTTTTGTGGATGGGAAGGGCTTCATTGGGATTTGGGGGAATAATTGGGTGCATAAAGAAAGAGGTGCTCAGATTGGTCGGCGACGGAATTAGCAACTCATTTTTTTCTCCTCCGTTCAACAGTGGCATATGGCACAACACTTAGTTGACACCATTTCTTTTAATGAAAATGTTGGCTACATTGGCACACTCACTAGAATTTCAATAGGATAAGCTGCGAGAAATTTTTACGTATTACCCAAAACGCTCGTTATTATTCCATGTGTTATAATATTGACGGGCAATAAGATAGATATACTTATATTAATGAAAAACGAATACACGTATTATAATTTTAGTGGAATTGTACCACGTAGCGGCATTTTGGCTACACCGCCAAAAATCTCACGAAATCTACAACCAATTTGCCATACTTTTGGAAAATTTATTAAACACAACAAAGAAAAAATGAGCAAAAACTTGAAAACTGAAATCTTTAGCTCTGGAAACCTTTAAAGCTCCATTTCTCCCCCCTTTTTTTGCAATGCAGCACGGTAATTGAAGGTCCATACTTTAGAGAACCCAGAGAAAAAAGTATGCGATATTGACACACCGAAGAAGGCTAGAAGCATATGTATTCAAATCAAAGGTTTGACCAGATGTTTGGTGCTTTTTTACCTGTGATGTATGTACTGTATGAGAGAGAGAGAGTGAGAGAGAGTGAGAGAGAGTGAGAGATTGTGTTCTGTGATTGCCAAAAAGAGTTAACCTTAATCCGGAATAAGGGAAGGAACTCCAGAGGTGTTTGGTTGTAGGGGTGGTTCGTTATGTGATCCAAATCGATAAGGAGATCCCGAATCCCAAACCAATTACTTTCGGGACAGGAATTCGAAGATCAATTCCAAACCAAAATTTTGGTATTCTTGAATTTCAAGATTTTCTAAATATTTTCGGTATTTCGGGACGATTCAGGATTTCCTGACACGCCCGACCCTGATATTCCCCGAACACCAGGTAGGCATGTGCTGGCCGATATCAGAAGGTGACGAAGCCATATTAGAATGCATGAGAACTAGAAATAAATAAGACTTATAAATTTAAAAGTAATTAATATGCAAATGAGGAATGTATTCAGAGCATACAACTAATTCTATACACTAGAAAAGAAATAATATAAAATTGAATGAATAAAAGGATGGGTCATACATCAAGAGGTCTTGACGATGTCGATGCGGAAGTGCCTTGACGCTAGGATTGTACGCCTCAAATTTAAGTCTTGAGAGGGTGCAAAGCAAACATGAGTGGACCAAGTTGATATATATATATATATATGTGTGTGTGCGTGTGTGTTTGTGTGTGTGTGTAAAATGCTGAAACTGTTATTCAACATACTAACCCCCAAAGTTTTATGAAAACATATGTAATAGGTTTTTCCGAAAGCCCTAGCATGTCATAAAACCTTTCATAAAACATATATCGTATATACTATGCGTACTAGTGGTATCATATAACAGTAACTTACGGCTGAAGCCACCAACCCACGCCCGACCATAGCCATATACCAGTATCCAACCCACACCCGGCCGTAGCCATATATCAATAACCATCCAACACCCGGCCGTAGCCATAAATCAATATCCATCCCACACTCGGCCGTAGCCATATATCAATATCCATCCCACACCCGACCGTAGTCATATATCAATATCCGATATCCAAACCACACCTAGTCGTAGCCATATAACAATATCCAATATCTAACCCATACCCGGCCGTAGCCATATAACAATATTCAATATCCAACCCACACCCGACCGTAGCCAATATAAGTATCATCGCCCATAGGCAAAACAATAACCATTAGATAAGCACAAAAACATTGAATATACTCTTTCCAAACATAGGTACATTTATCTCAAAATCATCTTCATAGCATATAATCATCCATCATATATACTCCAAATAAGTGTAAAAATACGTTCATAAATAGTATATAGTCATCCATCATATATACTAACAAGAACATAAGTTTGATAAAGTATGGTATTCCAAAATATTTTCAGTTAGCATGATAATCATAAAGTGTGGATCTAATTTACTAATAAAATGTTTCATAAAACGTGGCCATTAAATCATGCTTTTCATGTATGCATTTATACTATTAAAACATGCATTTTAGAAGGGGTCCACTCACAGATACTTGGTCGTCAAAGAGTCGTGCGTAATAAGAATGACGGAAGCGCTGCTAATAAACGCACCTAAGCACATAAGGGGTCCAATTAATAAAACTATACTCAAACGATTGAATTTGGGAAAATGGACGTCATAAACGGATCCAGAACGTCGAAATTAGCCTAGAAGAGGTCCCGACCGAAACCCAAAAAAGTCAACAAAAAGTCAACATTGATCGAAGTTAACGAGTTAAATCGGGTTAATAGGGTCGGGTCGGGTCACAAGCCGGGTCATAGGCCGATCAACATGTCGGGTCTTAAAAGGTATTGGGCCTTTGGGCTTGGGCCTGGGATCCTGGGTTGAAAGCCCCAACTCATATGACTAGCTAATCAATTTTTCATTGGCCTAAAGTGCAACAATTGAGTTGGTTTGAAAGGTATAACTACCCAGAAGTGAAGAAACATGGCACAAGCGAATCCTTACTCAATTTTTGTCTCAACCATTCATCGTATGATATTAATCTGGATTAACTGAAGACCTGAAGTTCCTAGTCCTATATAATAGTTTAGGTGAGATGTGAAATTGGAATGAGGTTATCATCAACGATGTTTCACTTATATTGCAGCTACCGGCATAAATAAAAAGTGACGATATCGACCCACATGCCGTTGATGTAGTCAACGTAGAACTAATTGGCCAATTGGAAATAAAACAATGCAGGTTAAAATATATTCCTTATCAAAGGATGTTTAGACCTATTGTTGCTATGCCACCCAATGTAGTCTTGTTGTATTACAAGTGAGAAAAAAGTGTAATGAGATGAATGAAATAGTGTAACATGAGGCACGTCTTATGGTGCAAGGCTTTTCTCAAATGCCCCTGCAACAGTTTTCAAAGAATTGACTATTCAGCTTATGAATGTGGTTATAACGTCTTAATAGGGATATTGATACAAAGATTTACATGTAATTCCCGAAGAATAACATTAACTAGTTCATAAGTTTTAGACCGATAACACCATCTCAATTCAAATGAGGTGTTCGCTTTACGAATTGAAGCAATTAGGGGTGAATGTGGTTGACTCGTCTAAGTGATTATTTGATTAGTCAGGGATATGAGAATATACTATGCCCTTGCGTTTTAACTAAGAAGTCTGAATTTCTAGAGTTGAAGTCTATATCAATGACATGAATCTCACTAAGACTCTGGGAGAGGTTGAGAAAACTACCTCACATATGAAGACAAAATTTGAGATGACAAATCTTGGGAAAACTTGTTTATGCTTTAACCTAAAGTTCAAGCGTTGTTCAAACTGTATTTTGGTCCATCAGTCGAACCACACTCCAAATGTGTTACTCTTAAGTACACTCATGATCGTCCACATGTTAAATGAAGATGAGATCATTGAAGAGGTTGTGGAACCCAAAATTTCATATCTAAGTTCAATTTTTTGCTTTGTTGTACTTAGCTCATTGCATTAGATAAGACATCTTGACACGCCCTGATCCCGAAGGTGTCACATGTTGGCTGACACCCGAAGGTGATGCAAGCCATTTAGGATGCATGAGAACAAGAAATAAATAAGAATTATAAATTTAAATATAATTGATATGCAATTGAGGAACGTGTTCAGAGCATACACTAACTAGAACACTAAACAGAAATACTTATAAAATTGAATGAACAAATGAATGGGTCTTACACCGAGAAGACTCAAAGATGCTGATGCGGGAGTGCCTTGACGTCAGGATTGTACGCCCCGATTCTAAGTCCTGAGGGGACGCAAAACAAACATGAGTGGACCAATTTGATATATATATACTGAAACAGTTATCAACATACTAATCCCCAAAGTTTTATGAAAACTAATAGCATATAAGTGATAGGTTTTCCGAAACCCTAGCATGCCATAAAACATCTCATAAAACATATCTCATATGTAGTGTGCTAAATAGTGGTATCAAATAATAATAATAATAATAATAATAATAATAATAATAATAATAATAATAATATCTCCCGGCTTATTACCAGCACCATGTCTCTCAACCCGAAGCCAAAGAATATTTCTCCAGGCCCCTTGCTAGCTCTATGTCCCTCGACCTAAAGCTAGGGATTATTTCTCCCAGCCCACATGCCAACACTAGATCCTCGTCCCAAGCGGAATAATGACCACTAGATACGCACAAAACATTGAACATAATTTTTCCAAACATAGGTACATATATCTCAAAACCATCTTCATAGTATAAAGTCATCTATCATCTATATTATAAAGAAGTGTGTGAAAACATGTTCTAAATAGTATATCATCATCCATCAGATACCCTACAAGAACATGGGTTTGATAGAAAATATCGTATTCCAAAATAAGCTCAATATAGCATGATAATCAATTTCTCATAAAACATTCACAAAACGTATTCAGTAAATCATGATTTTCATGTATGCATTTCTACTATTAAAAACATGCATTTAGAAATGGTCCACTCACAGTACTTCTTCGTCGAAAAGCTACACAGACTAGCGAAGACAAAACGCCGCAATATATGCACCTAAGCACATAAAGGGTTCAATGAGTCAAACTTTACTCAAACGACTTAATTTCAAGACACATACGTCAGAAATGGGTCCAAAATGTTGAAATTAGCCTAGGACGGGTCCCAGACGAAAACTCGAAAAACGATCAAAACGTCAACATTGACCGTTGACCGATCAAAGTCAAAGTCAACAGGTCAAACTGGGTCAACCGGAAAGAACAGAGAGGGTGCCATGTGGCAGCCCAAGAGGAAAAGAGACCTGGGGACCAAAAAGAAATGTGGGTCCCGCCTGGCTCACTAATTAAGGCTAAAAAAACAATATTTAAAATCAGGGGTGGGCTTTTACACATCTCCTTCTATGTTGATCTGTTTATAAAGATACAACAGTACACCTACATGGTGCCACTAAATTTGCATTATTGACATTTTTCCGTTACTAGGGATTTAGACTCATCCCTATGCATCCCGAGTGAATCCAACTCCTAATCCTCGAAATGATGTTTGTCTTGTTAGTTATGCTGATGTTGATTGCTTATTAAACCCTCACAAGGCTTCACAAAGCATATTCCCAAATGGTTATGATGTTACCGTTAGGGATATCGCAATATCTTGGAAGTCCATAAAATGGACCTAAGTTACGAAATCTTCGAATCGTTCCTAGCGTACCATACCTCACTACACCACACATGAGTTGAGAGCTCTTGTTGTTCATATTTAAAGTACCCTGCGATTTTGTATTCATCGTTGAGTCCTAACAACGATCCATGAAGACAGTAAGGCATATATTGACCAGACCAAGACATGATACATCAACAAAGTCAACATCAAGCATATTGCACCATTCTCACATTAGCAAAGCATTAGAAGATTGAAGTCAAGCCTATCCGATCCCAAGACAACCTTATCGACCTCTTCGCGAAATTACTGCTAAAGTCTATTTTCTAGAAGTTTGTCCAAGGAATTGTATGTGTAACTATCTCATATGCAATGCTTACCAAATTCAGGAGAGTATCTTGAAATACACTCACTTGACCTTAATGTACTCTTTTCCCTTAATCAAGGGCATTTTTCCCATTGAATTTTTGTTAAACTGACGAGGTTTTGACAAGACACCAGTCATGCTCTTGTGTGCATTTTCTACTAGTTGCGTTTAAAGATGTTTAGTATCAACATATTGCACTAATTCACATTTATCCTTAGACTATGAGTTTATTCCATTTGGTTTTACCCTAGCAGGATTTGGTGAGACTTACTCCTACATGCATTTTCCATTGGAGACTAGCGTTTGCTACTTGTGTTGACTAGACGAGACAACTTCATCAGCTGCTTCTACATTTGCCTGAAGATCTGATGCACCATTTACTTGAGTATTTACACACTCAAGGAGGAGTGTTCTGATATTATTTATAGAACATGTATGATTGTTTACATCACTTAGAGATTGTATTTAGGATACTTGAAGATCATATCCCTTTATGATTGTATTACTTGTAAAACAAGGAATTCTATCTAGTTTACTATAAATAGGAGCACTAGATATGAGAAATAACATACAGAATTCCTCAAACCCTTCTCCATCTCTCTTTGTTACACTCTCTCCCTTCAGTAAAACATGCCACAACATTTCCATTTTTTTTTTCTTATTTGATGACCACAGATGAGTTGACCTCTTAGTTAGAGCCCGTAGTCCCATTTTTGGAAATTTTGGTTTTCTTCCTCACCAACTTATATACGTACAGAAAGATGCACCAAATCTTCAATATAAATTTCAGAGCCCATAGTCCCATTTTTGGTAATTTTGGTTTTCTTCCTCACCGACTTATATATGTACAGAAAGATGCACCAAATCTTCAATGTAAATTTTCAAATTTCTCTAGAAGTATCTTGAAGGAGTCATCGCTTGTTAAGACACATTAAACGCACGCAAGACTTTAAGGGTCTGTTTGGTATTAGATTTGAGTCCAAAGTTTTTAACTCAAAAATAATTTTTAAATTTTAAAGTAAAAAAAACTTGTTTGATAAACCCATTTTGCAAAATTGGACTCAAAAAAATTTAAAAACAGCCTATTATAATTTGAAAACAACAAAAGTCACGTTGTAGTTTTTTTTTTTTTTTTTTTTTTCATGAATTCATATCCCTGCGCCCCTCGCCCCGATGGAGGTCTGAGAGACCTGCGCTGCGCAGACCACGCCTTGCGCCTCACCAACGACGAACGACCAAGAGATTCCGGCCAATAGGTTGAAGGTTCCGGTGAATAGCTTTAAGCCTCGAATCTCTGAGTGCTTGATTGTTGACGAAACTGAGTCATTCTCTTCACTGCAAGAAACGATCAAGGTAATGGGGCTTTCTCTTACTGTTTTGTTTGGTTCCTTGGAAAATGGAGGAAATGATGGGAAAGTTAATTTATGTGTTATGTTTGTTGGGTTGTGAGAAATTGAGTTTATCCAGCTAATTGGTGTGATTCATTTGTGTACTGTGTATATATATTAACCTAACCGAGCTCGATCGAGCTCATAGCTTGGTAATTAATCTGAAAACTCTTCTATTTATGTTTTCTGATGTGCCCATGAGGATTGATTTGTGAACTGAATTTGTTGTGATGTGGGTTTTCTCCGATTTGGGATATTTCAGTCATACAGTCATTTTTGCGGACTGAATTTGTTGTCAAGTCTAATTGATTTTGGGTTGAATGAGATGTTACTTAAGGTTCGATGACTGTTTTTGGATGTAACTTATAATCATGTGGCGCTTCTTGTGTTGTGTTTATCATGAAAGGATTTGATGCAAACATTTCCATGTCAACTCTTTTCTGGATGGTTTTAATGTGTTGTCAAGTACCGTATTTGTTCATATACTTAATCTGGTTATGTGTGGTTGAATCTATTTCAACTTTGCCTAAGTCCATTGAGGTGGAGCTGCCTCGTACTGTTTTCTCTGATCTGGAATATTTCAGCCATAATTGCCCCCTAAATTTAGTATGTTATGTTGTTTGGAAACAATCCTAATTGCCCCCTAAATTTCTGATAGAGCGTCCATAGCCTTCGGTAGTTGATCCCGGTCATCTGAAGTTTGATTACTTAATGTCACTCTTTGAGTTAGTAGCAAGTTCTGTTAGAAAAGATCAGAAAGTGATATCTTTTCTACCATGTTTCTTTCTAATTGTGTTCCTCTGCCCTCCTGTGGCTGGTCTCGCATTAAAGATTTAACTAAGTTGCTGAAATTATCTTTTCTACCATGATTCTGGATCAATAAGTACCCTTAGTGATTGTGAGGGTTTCTGATAATCAGTGGATCAATATAATGTAGTTTCTTACATTTGTTCTGCAGATGGGAATATTGTGTTCTGGTTCATTCAGGGGTGTTAACCACTGGTTTGTTTTGGGTGTTTCTTCCTTTTTTTAATTTTTTTTGGGTGGTTGAAAACATAAGATCATCCATAGTAGGGTATATAAAATTTGAAATGCTGAAAAGTAATATGATGTCCTTGCATTTCTTACCGTGAAAATTACTTGGTTGGTTTATATTGATGACAACTAATTGAAACGTAGTCTGGTTGAGCGGTGCCTGAACTCTTCTTTAGGCCATTTTTACTTCTGTAAAAGATACTGGAACATTGGAGTAATATGACACAGTTATTTCTAACAGGAAAAGCTACTATAAACAGGGAGATTATCTTTATCCAAAGTTTGATGCATCTGAGGCCTATTGAAGTGCTTTGAGGACATGGGCAAACTGGATTGATCATAATATTAATCCATCAAAGCAGTGGTCTTCTATCGTAGCTACTCTTCTGCCCGTTTCAGGTATATTTTACTACTTAGTACTGGTTTGGTATTGAGGTGCTTTTATAAAAAGTGGGTATAAAAAAAAAAACTGAGCTAAAAAATGTGTTGGTAAACACTTCAAAACAGCTTATTTTCATAGTTTTGGGTGAAAAAAAGCTAAAAATGTGAAGCAGCAAAAATGAGCTTATTCTCACAGCACAGCAGAAACAGTTTTTTTTTCAAAGCACAGCAATACCAAACCAGACAACTGGGAGAGTATTTTTTCAATGTGGCTTGATTACGTCAATAACAATTAGTCTCAAAGTTTATTGGTTTTCTAGAATGTTTTAATGTAATATTTATTGTCTAAGACTTGAAGTTTAATTTGGTTATCGAGCATATATTTGTTTAGCACATGAATATCAAAATAGTATGTTTAAGGTTTAATTTCATATGTTTTGTATATCTTAAAACAAATACATAATTGGAAAAGAAAAAAAAAATCTTGTATTCAAGAGTTAAACCAAACAAGTTTTCAAATTTTTAGATTCAAAAATAGTTTTTAAGTTCAATGCCAAACACGTTTTTGAAACCTAAAAAAAAAAAACTGTTTCTAAGAGATGTTCTTAGAAGTTAGTTTTAAGAATAATTCAAGTTTTTGAGTAGGATACTAAACATGCCCCAAATTTTTATTTTGAAACCTTACACACAAGGGCAAGAGAAGAATACTATAACGAAATTTCTGAAAAAAGAAAAAATACTGAACAAAGTTTGCTAAAATGGGACATTGCATTTACAGTGCATTTGAATGCTAATCGGTTAGTTAATAAGGATTACATATTTATTTGAAATAAATTTTTTTTTCCTCATACATATGTATTCTAAAGGTTAAATTCGAAGACAATAACGTGAGTACTGTTTACTCAACATAAAAAATAAAACTTATATAAATAATTAATAAGGAAAAGATTACAACCTTTATGAACTTTCAACGTACAAGTTTTATTAGCTAGCTTCACTAATTGCTGGAGAAAAAGTTCACCTGTTTAGTTTGAAGACGCTTTACAATTTCAATCTCCAGTTGTACAATATTTTACCTACCATGCAAATTGACTTGTTCACGAAGGCCATGAAAATCAATGTTGAAATCTTTGTGGGAACCCAAAATCATGGGTTGAAACATGCACGTGACATTATTGATTGGAATTCCATAAATCCCAAAGTCTTGCCATGTAGAAAATTCAAAGCATTAATCCAGCCAAATGATGTCATAGATGATGTCACATATGATGTCACATATTTACTATAAAAGGGCTAGCTCTCACCCTTCACAAAACATTCACAACAAACAAGTTTCCAAGAACTAAAACTTGAATTGCCAAAAATGGCAATGTTTTATTATCTGGCTTTGTGCCTCTTAGCAACTAGTGTTCTTGCCACGAAGCCTTATACTTATTCTTCACCCCCACAACGAAAGTATGTAATACATCCACCACCACACTACAAGTCACCACCTCCATCAGCATCACCCCCTCCACCCTATCATAAATCTCCTCCACCACCTTCTCATTCTCCACCTCGTTCAAAAATTTACAAGTCACCACCCCCACCTTCCCCTTCACCACCACCTCCTTATGTGCACAAATCTCCACCACCACCTATTCACTCACCACCTCCACCATATATCCACAAATCCCCTCCTCCCCCTTCTTCATCACCACCGCCTCCTTATGTTCACATATCTCCTCCTTACGTGCACAAGTCACCACCTCCACCATCAAGGTCTCATCCTCCTCCGTACCACTCAAAACCCTCCCCATCACGTACCCTTATATACTACTATAGGTCTCCTCCTCCTCCTGTTAGAATCTAAACCACCTCCCAAAATCATTACAAATCACCTCCACCTCCAAAACACTACTAACTTTACAATTACAACCACTTGAAGTAGTCTGAATAACTACTACGTTTCGATGTTTGGTTCGCGTTTTCCTTCTGTAGCTTTGCTCAATTGTTCACGTGCAAATGTGTTTGTGAACATATAATAAAGGTCTAACATAACCCTTCATGTTATTCTGTTGTAAGAATTCATTGTTTTAGTCCACTTTAAAGAAATGAATGAAATTGAAGAGTATTTCGGTTATTATGTAGTTGTTTTCATGAAGTACTATGCATTACATTTTACATATGACCTTTAAACTTGGATTAATAAAATTATGTCTTTCTGCTGTTAGACTATGCGAGCTTTTATCTGTATAAGTTTAAACTAGCAAAATTGCCCGCGCTCTACTACGGGTTATGAATCCGTAACCACAATTTTACACATTTATTTCTAAATAATTCATCAAGATCGGATTTCTAAATACCAGCAATATACAATTCACATGATGAGTTTTTCATATGAATTTGAGAGTGATGGTTATTTAATTTATATCTAAGGTGCAGTAGTGGTTGGTGGTGATGTGGCTAAAATGAGAGACTCAAAATTGAGTCATGATTCCTTGTAGCATAAGTAGAAAAGGAGGTAGTGCAACAAAATCTCAATGATAATGTAACTTGTATCAAAGCTTAACTCAAAATTTACTATAGGTATCAACAATAATTTTATGCATACTTGAGACAAAGTTGAATCTGATTTTGAGAATTGTCTGAAGCACATGTCGCTTTGCATTTTAACCTTTGCTTGTATAAATTGGTGTGATCACTGCATTTGAATCGTTGATTTCCATCATAAAGAAGTTAGGATTCTGCATTGTTATGACCGCTGGTCTAAGAATATGTTCAAAAGGTCCCAAAAAATATTCTAACAAAGGGATGCATATCCAGTCGGAATCAATAATGCAATTTTCACGCTAATTAAAGATACATGACACAAACCTGATAACATGCATTTCGCAACGGAAATTTCAAACTGTAAATGTTCAAGAAAATGCAAAACAATCAAGGGAACTAATTCCTCATTGCACTATAACAATCATCCAAAGAAAGAACGCTGGTGAATTCTTTTCCACCAAATTAAATATCAACCTTCTGCTTTACAATGACGTGATATGAAATTAGTGTTGAAGAAGATACCTTGTATGTACGCACTCCTAATCTTCTTTTCCATGTATCCTTGTGGTTCTGTAGAAAGGTGTTGACGAAACCAAAAAAATTGTTCCATTACCTGTAAATTTATTTGAAAAAAAAAAAAAATATATATATATATATATATATATATATATATGAGAAAAACAAGAAATAAGTACTTGTACCGAGAGCAAAACAGGCTACTGAAACATTTATTTAAGAGAAGACTAAAAAAACGAAAAAAGTGAGACTCCATTGAAGGCCATCTCATGCTGACCTTGGCCACGCAGAAGCTTTGCTTCTTCAAGCTGCCATGAAACAAAAGTTTACCAGTGTAAACTTCTAACTTCTTAATGATCATTTTGTGGAATTGTATGGGATTATTACGATATTATGAAAGTATGTAATTATCTTGAGCATTTTTTTATTAGTAATATGAACATATTTCTTATATATAATGCACTGCTTTTGAGACAATAACACCATGAGCATTTGTCAAATTATTAATTTGTTAAAGAAAATAAAAACGGTAGTACATGCTTTAAGAAAAAGACTGACTTAGCTACTTATGAAGACAATAACACCATATGTCATTTCTCATGCATAAGAATGAAAGGGAAAATTAAAATTGAGGATAGGAATTAGCGGGAAAAAATAGAGGGAATGTTTTGTTTTTTTATTTATTTTCAGTTTTTTAATCATTTTTAAGAGTGAAATGACTTAACTACCCTCACATGTTGTGCACATCGTCTCACTTAACAGAAATATGGATGGAATATATGAAAAACTAACGGTATGGGTCAAATTGGCTAAAAAAAATTAGTTTGAGTCCTTCATTTTCCAATAGAAAAGTTCAGGAGGGAAATCAAAAGCTAAGTGGAAGTTCAGGGAGTAAATCGACAATTTACTCATATATATACAGGCTCTTTAAGGGAAGGGATTCCCATTTTTCAAAAAAAAAATGGGGACACCCTTTTGACCATTAGATTTGACTTTAATGAAATTATATGGATTAAATCACAAGCCACAGAATCTCAACTACAGGATTATATATATAAGTACAAATGCAAGCAAAATTAGGAATTCAGGATACTCAAAAATACATATAAACTGCCAAAATTGCTTTGAAATGCGTTATTAAGAAAACTTATGGGCTCGATCATGGGTTGTCAGCCAACACCGGAACAAATTGCTGCACAGCATTATGGATCCCAAGGATTCAGAACCCAAATTTGGGCCATTTTTCAACAAAAGTGTATTAATACAGTCCATAAGTTTGTGTGAAATCTTTCCTTCTTCCCTGGGCAAGATGCAAGATGAGAAAACATCATGTACTCCATCATGAATATAGAAATGGAAATGCCAAATCGCCGGGGGGCAGGGGGAAGATGGGAGGGTTACCTAATGCGAGAAATTTTTTTGACAAAATGCTCAACAATCTCTTCCCTAAGACTCGGTGGGAAATCTCCAGGAGGATTCTCCAAAAGTGAATGGAGAGTAAGAACGCAGCGAAAAACCTCCTCCTCGGGATTAAATTAGCTCGAGTTTTCGTCTACCTTCTCCATGTACTTCTGTACTAGGCCTTATCAATGCAGAGTAAGATAATTAAGACAAACTGAATAACGACAGTGGGAAGAGATATTAGCTTGAGGTTATTTGTTCAAATCATTTACTCACTGCAATAGGTGTGCCTCTTCATCTGAAATCGATAGTCTCTGACAGCTAATAGATGCCGGAGAATAATCCCACATTCCGATTGAAAGCTTGGGACATTATCATTATGTAAGACCTCACATATATGATTAAAAAGATTTTTAACCACAGCTAACAAGGGCAACCGCTTGCCTGAAAGGATGATGAAAACAAGCATAAACATAATTAGATGTAGACTGTTTAACCAGGTAACTACTTGCACTACTTCAAAGCTTAATCCGCTGACCGCTTTTAATACCTGAAAACTTATCATCCTCTGCTTGTTGCACAACTATCAGTAGAGTCTTTGCATATATCAACTTGGGCAATCGCCGCTTGCTTGAGGAGGATATCTCCAACGAAGCACACTGAATCAGCAGATTAATAAAGAAAGGCCAGGTCTAGGCTGCAATAACAATACAAGCAGTTCACTCCACTATTGTAACGATTATATGTACTTCTTCTAACCATGTATTCAAAAACTTTATCCCTTCCTGCACATACACTAAAACTTTAATCATACAACAATTTCCTCAAAACAGAGAAGTACTGCTGTGTTTGGCAGCAAGAACGCAATAGCATAGACAACTCTGCATTTCAGAAACACTATTGAACACAAAATTTCAGAAGACTTTCGCGCATTCGGAGCCGAAACAACCTTTCGACCCGATTGAACTCCGAGTTTAAGCTAACTTTTGGGAAATCAAGCTGACATTAAGCTTCTGTTCAACTTTCAAAAACTTAGAATATTTTTCTACAAATTGAATCATCATAACTAATCAGAACAGACGATCCTCTTGGCTATTAAGTCATACAGTTCTTCAGATTCCTGAAAGCAATTACTGCCCGTTTAAACAATTCCATTTTCATTTCGTATGACTGCATTTTCCCGGTGACCAAACAGATGGTAAAGACAAATGGGTGAGAGAAAAAGAGAGAGTAAAAAATAGACACTTCTCGAGTCTTGACTTTATCGGAGGAAGGCTTGGAGACAATCTCCTGGACGTCTCTGGAGGTCACCATCGGAGGCCGCCGAAGCTCAGATGACGAACCCTCCGGTCTGAGTATGAGAGACTGGAGCTACGGTTTCGTTCCCAGGCGAGAATTTGGGCGGTTTGCGGCGGAGAAAATGGCGGGAAGACGGAAGGCGGGGCGAGTGGACTGTGGAGTGTTGCGAGGGAGGGAGAAATTTTTAAACAGTATAGCATGTGTTTTTAGACAAATGATAAGAAATTTTATTTTTTAAGTTATTAAATTTTTAACACATATATTTTATTATTTGTATAATAACACATGGTGTATCATTTCGTGTGCCGATCACACTGAAAAATCTCTCTGAGAGAGGGTTTTTGTTTGTTTGGTAAGAGGGGTTTAAGACAGGAAAGGGTAATATTTGCTCATGTTTGATAATACGGCCGACGAAGAAGTGGGAAAGACGATGCTGGTAAATATTTCCATTCTTCTCTTTCTATCGTTTGGGACCCCACCCCAGTACAAATATTTATACACGACATGTTGTTGGTTTCAATTGTACCGTAATTCTTTTTACAAACGATAAGGAAATATACATTAAATACGAAATAGTATGTTCATCTAAACTATGGGGAGGCGAATTGGGACACAGGTTTCGAGTGTATGGGCAAGTAATTTTAACCAACTGAATTACAACTCACTTGCCATTTGAATTGTAATTAATTCAAAATGAAATTATAAATACACCTTTTAGCTTCTCAGACTTCCTTGTTTAATCAAGTTCACTGTTTTTCCATGATACATTCAATTTGGTGGTCAGAAATAAAGAGCTAATAAAGATGTGTGAAAATCAGTTCACTAAATCGTAACCTATGGGAAAGATACAATAATTGAAATTCACTATTAATTACAATCAGAAAATGAACCTCATACTTCGAATGACTGATCTTATTGGGACGGCTACGAGTCAACCAAAGCGTAAGTGTACAACATGATTAGTATTGTAACACGTATTATAATATGTGTGAAATTATAGCATCACGTGCAAATGTATAGTTACATTGAAAATTATAACGTTTGTTTGTACAATGCATTCCTAAAGGATACTGGCCCTAACACAGGGGATCAGCTAGCTCCGACTCCTGTATTAAAGTAGGGCATGCAGGCTCCTCGTCCTTCTCCTCCTGAACCCTAGTTCCTACTTCTTGTACTGAATTAAAGCATCGGTGAAGTCTAAATCCTGTCAGTTGTGAAGCAAACAAGAACCACCATGTCAAGAACATTAGTGGAGCTTCACAACTGATCGCAAGAAGATTGGCGCCGCGGGCGGCTCATACTTATGCAACTCTTGCTGGTCCTCCACTCCTCCTCCACAATGATCAAACAACAGCTGCCTAGAAATCCTTTGGATAATTTAATGGTTGCCAAGACAAAAGATAATATTAATGTTGCACCCCCAAATCCAATCACATTGGTTAGGGGGTTGAGCAATTGTTCTAATCCTAACCCTAGGATTGACTCCGACTTAGATGATGATGATGATAATGAGGAAGGAGGAGGAGGAGGAGATATGCTAAAGAAAAGGATGCCGCTGACCTGGTTCTTCAATCCCCTAACAACCCTGACGTTAATACATAATCTAGGAGGACGAGTAACTGGGCTTGCAAAGTTCGTTGATGAACACAACCTCGACACTTTTGCCAAGTCGTGCGGTAGTTTTTATGTCCTCCCAGAGATCTGTTCGGGTTTCTACAGGGACAAGACGGGATGAGGTAGGAAAATATTTTTGCCGGTGTAAGTTGTACTAGTTGTCCTAGACGTTGTAGATGTAGGATAGAGATCCTCTAAGAAAAAATATGTAACACGGTTGAGAGGTGCGAGCATGACCCCAGTTATCAGTTGTTACATGACCAAGTTTCAGATACTTTCGTCAAGTACTTGAAGAAGTCCGATGATAATATTGAGCAGAAACCGAAATTGATGAAGGAGCAAAAGAAATATGATGATATTAATGACGATGATGAGAATATGTGAATAAGCGAGGATGAATGCGACCGTGACATCCATGCTGCTTTGCTGTGTGAAAGCATTGCTAGGAAGCCTTTCTCAGGAGAAACACGTTACGCCGACAGAGTTCGAGACTGGCTCATCAATGAGGTTGAAGGGGAGGTTTCGCCGGAGGACGACTATGTAGTAGAAACGTACTCGAAGGAGGTGAAAGCGAGTGGTAAGTCCAAGATTAGGGCTGATGCTTTGCTTCCACATGAGATCATACATTATGTGCATGATTCGGATGTTCGCCGAGTGGCTGAGATTCATGGGAGGCAATGGTGGAGGACATAAAACAGCGAGGCACGAACGGTAACAAGATACTCAACTGCTTGGCTGTGTGTGACATCAGCCCGAGATTAGTGAGAAGGACCAGTTTATAGCTTACCAAACCGATCACTAATAAGTTTTAACTACAAAGTTTAGCGAGTTGAAAACATGTGTCATTTGCATGTGACTTGTAGCTCAGTTGGTTAAGAGCATTCATCATTGCACCCGAAGTTCCGTGTTTAAATGCTTCTCCCTTTATTTTAATATAGATAGTTGGAAAACTAGGAGTATATAATATTAAAAAGTTTCCTAGATTACTAACAGATGTTAACATGATACCTGAGGCTGTTAAAGGAAAGAAAATAAGTCAACTATTCATTTAGAGTGACTATAGGATCGTAATGTAATTAGCAAACAATCAGGATGTATTTACCTAGAGTAGCCTTCCCTTTGCTGTATAAAGCCATGTATCATTGTAAGATTGAATATCAAGTCAATTACGTAAGAAATTATTCATCTGCAAACTCCATTTCCCTTCCAGTTTTTACATGGTACCAGAGCACCGATCTTGGTGCCTCTAGGAACCCAACCACACCTTCCGCTGCAAACAAAACCAGATGGGTGAAAGTGAGTCGAAATTCACAGAGGTGTCAATTGAAATCTCAGACCCACTCACTTTGCACCACTCGGATAATCGGGAACTCATCTTGGTCTCAAAACCTCTTGACGGACATAATTACGGACAATGGGGCCGTGCCATGCGCATGGGTCTTAGCGCAAAGAATAAGATCGGGTTGATCGATGGATCCATCACAACCCCAAAACCCACAGAGGCAAAATACGCTACTTGGAAGCGATGCAATGACATGGTGTTGCTTTGGATAGTGAATTCAGTCCACTCGGACATTGCTGGCAGCATTCTCTATACCGACACGGCAGCTGGCGTTTGGAATGATCTCAAAGACAGGTTTTCACAAGGTAATGACTCTAGGATTTACCAAATTCGACAAGAAATCGTCGAACACCGACAAGGACAACAGTCTGTTTCTGCCTATTACACCAAGATGAAGGCGCTTTGGGATGAACTAGCCTCCTCCCACGATCCTCTCACTTGCACCTGTGAAGGACTAAAGCAACTTGCTGAACGAGAAGAAAAGGAAAGAGTCATGCAATTCCTTATGGGATTGAACGACTCTTACGCCACCGTTCGTAGATTGATCTTGATGATGAGCCCACTTCCTGACACACGCAAGGTCCATGCCTTGGTCCTTCAGCAAGAGAGACAAGTCGAAGTAGCCTCTCGGCGTGAAAATTTAAGCAACTATCATGCGATGCAGACAAGCCGTTCCACCACCACTCAGGGAACGACGTCCTCAAAGAAACTGCTCAAGTACAGCTACTGTGACGGAGGACACCTTGTAGATGATTGTTTTTACCTCAATGGCTTTCCAGTGGGCCACAAATTTCATGGCAAGAATGTGAAGCCAAAAGGCAAGAAACCATCAGCTCATAATACACAGACAAATCCACCTCAGCCGGTCAAAACAATGCCTACCGAGGGACCCACATTCACTACGGAAGAATACAATCAGATCATGGCCATGCTTCGAAAAGGAAACGGTAATACCCAATCGTTCGCCAATGCTACAGATATAATCACACCAACCTGTAATATTACTCACCATGACTCACATTCAACATTACATTGGATTGTGGATAGTGGAGTGACATATCATATATCAAAATCATTGCCAACACATAATACATCAGACACACAACATGATTTTGTGGGATTACCAGATGGGAGCCAAACTGAAATCAAATCAATTGGATCCGTCAAATTGTCCTCTGATTTGATTCTTGATGGAGTACTTCATGTACCAAAGTTTAGAGTTAATTTGTTATCCGTTAGCAAACTCACTCAAGCATTGGAATGTATCGTGATATTTTTTTTCTGATTTTTGTGTTATACAGGACGTGGCTACGAGAAGGATGATTAGCCTGGGCAAGCAATATAATGGGCTATACTACCTCAAGCCAAGCCAAAACCCACACCTATCGCATAGCGTCAACGGTACCTCAAGTTTATGGCACAACCGCCTAGGACATCCATCCATTGCACCTCTCCAAGCCTTATCCAAAACCATCCCAGAAATATTTTTTGATTCCAAGCATGTTTGTGATATTTGTCCCTTAGCGAAACAAACTCGTTTATTTTTTTCTCCAAGTTCAATAAAATCAATTGCATCTTTCCATTTAATCCACTGTGATATTTGGGGGCCTCACAAAGTTACTTCACATTATGGGGCACGATATTTTTTAACTATTGTGGACGATTTTTCTTGTTTCACATGGATTCATCTTATGTCTTTTAAGTCTGAGACACAATCTTTATTGAAATCATTCTTCTCTTGGGTCAAAACCCAATTTAATTGTACCATTTAGGCCTTACGTGCTAATAATGGGGCAGAATTCACCTCCATGCGTTCATTTTTAAATGACTGTGGTACTGTTTTTCAACACTCTTGCCCCACACACCCCAACAAAATGGAGTTGTGGAACGCAAACACCGTCACCTCTTGAATGTGGGGCGAGCTCTTCAATTTCAAGCAAATTTTCCTTTAAAATTCTAGGGAGAAAGTCTTCAAACAGCTTGTTACCTTATAAATCGTCTTCCTACGCCCTTGTTTTCGCACACCTCACCCTATGAAAAATTACATGGCACACCACCTCATTACTCTCATATTCGAACTTTTGGGTGTCTCTGCTATGCAACCAATCTCACACCCACTCACAAATTTGATTCCCGGGCACAACGATGTGTTTTTATTGGCTACCCACTTGGTCAAAAAGGCTATCGGGTTTATGACCTCAATACCAAGAAAATTTTCTCATCTCGGGATGTAATTTTTCATGAGCATGTTTTTCCATTCTCCACCTCACCACCAGAAATTCAAACTGATGAGCCCACTTTGCCACTTCCTTATGATAACATCACATCACATCACATTTATCACCTCAATCCCAAACTTCTCACGGCCCACAAACCATTACTCCATTACCCGTTGACCCAATTCATCCCATCAATTCCCCCATCCCACTTACTCCCATCCATACCATTGAAATCACGCCTCATTCATCTTCACTCCCAGATTCTCCAACCACCAATCCCATATTCTCACGCAACCAACCCCTACCCTCACAACCTAATGATGCCCTCATCTCTACCACACCAACATCACCGTTCACCCTCCTTAATCCCCAACCCCCACTTCGCCAATCTAGTCGACCCACACGACCTCCCGCTCATTTTAAACACTATCAAGCACACCATACCTCTCTGCTTGCTCCCGGCAATATCTCCCCTGCCACGTCCGGTACGCGGTACCCGCTCCATCGGTATGTCTCTTACTCTAATTTGTCTTCTGCTCATCAACACTTTGTACACAATATTTCCCATTTGGTGGAACCAGTGTCTTATGAGTAGGCCAGTCAAGACCCGCAGTGGATTGAAGCTATGCAGGCTGAAATTCATGCTCTTGAAGCCAACAACACTTGGACCATGGTTTATCTTCTTCCTGGCCATCACCCCATTGGCTGTAAATGGATATTCAAAATTAAATATCAAGCTGACAGATCCATTGAAAGGTACAAAGCCCGCCTCATTGCTAAAGGATTCACTCAACGTGAAGGCATTGATTATAAAGAAACTTTTACCCCCGTAGCCAAACTCATCACCGTCCGTTGTCTCTTGACGGTTGCTGCTGTTCGCCATTAGAGCATTCACCAAATGGACGTCCAAAACGCCTTTCTTCATGGGGATCTCCATGAGGAGGTCTACATGCTTCCTCCACCTGGTTATCGTCGACAGGGGGAGCGAGTTGTTTGTTGACTCAACAAGTCCTTGTATGGACTGAAGCAAGCCTCAAGAAGTTGGTTTCACAAGTTCTCATCTGCAATCCAAAACATTGGCTTTCAACAATCACGGGCAGACTATTCATTATTCACTCAGGTCCGTGGAAATTCATTTACAGTGATACTATTATACGTTGATGATATGATCATCACAGGGAACAATGAAGTGGCAATCAGTGACCTTAAAAAAATTCTCAGCAATTGTTTTCGGATTAAAGACCTTGGCCCATTGAAATACTTCCTTGGGGTTGAAGTTGCACGATCGAAGGCAGGGATTTCAATATGCCAACGAAAATATACATTGGACATATTGGAAGAGAATGGTTTACTTGGTGTGAAGCCTGCCAAATTTCCTATGGATCTAGAACTAAAGTTGAATCCAAACGATGGTGACCTTCTCAAGGACCCAACTCGTTATCGCAGGTTGGTTGGGAAATTGATTTACCTTACTATCAGAATACCAGAAATCACGTATTCGGTTAATACCCTTAGTCAATTCATGCAACAACCCATAAAGCCTCATCTCAATGCTGTCCACAGGTTACTTCAATACTTAAAGGCAGCTCCAGGTCAAGGATTACTCTTTCCATCACATGGCCAATTAAATTTGGTCGGCTATTGTGCTGCGGATTGGGCTCGTTGTCCAACTACACGACGATCCATCACAGGTTATTGTGTATTCCTTGGACAAGCACTTGTATCCTGGAAAAGCAAGAAGCAGGCAATTGTTTCTAAGTCCTCAGCTGAAGCGGAGTACCGGTCCATGGCAGCTGCTACATGTGAACTCACTTGGCTAAGGTATTTGTTACATGATTTGAGGGTTAATCATCCTGAACCTGCAAAACTATTTTGTGACAACCAAGCGGCCTTGTACATTGCTGCAAATCCAGTATATCATGAACGAACCAAACACATTGAGTTGGATTGTCATATAGTACGTGAAAGAATTCAAAATAGAGAGATCAAAACTGCATATGTGCAAACCGGAGAACAAATTGCCGACATATTCACAAAACCGACAAGGGAAGCCGTCTTTCAAACGCATCTTCACAAGTTGGGTGTTATTGACATCCATACTCCAACTTGAGGGGGAGTGTTAAAGGAAAGAAAATAAGTCAACTATTCATTAGAATGATTATAGGATCGTAATGTAATTAGCAAACAATCAGGATGTATTTACCTAGAGTAGCCTTCCATTTGCTGTATAAAGCCATGTATCATTGTATGATTGAATATCAAGTCAATTACGTAAGAAATTATTCATCTACAAACCCCATTTCCTTTCCAGTTTTTACAGAGGCAGCCATTGCAGAACAAGAAAAAGGATACCTTCTACTCGTTGAAAGACTTAATCTTCTTAAGGTGATAGAACCCAATAACGCAGAACTTTTCTTTACGAGCAGGGAGTCCTTATATAGATCAACATTCACCAACTTCCCTCTATCATGGAGAGTTGGTTTTTGTCGGTTAACAGCAGTTTCATCAAATAAGTGGGATGTAAGTTATCTCCACAATTGTTTTCCATATTTCCTTAATAATAGGAAGCAATTTTTTTCCAAGTTTGCAACTTACGTCAGACTGTATTGTTACCAAACACATTTCGTCCTTCACTAAATGATAGTTTAGTCCAATTAAGTTTCTAACATTCTCCCACTTGGACGTAAACTAATCATTTAATTGAAATGTTATCATAATTACAATATTAACTCCTTAGTGATCACATCCAGTTACACGTAACTTGCTTCCCCACATCTACTAGTATCAGTTCAAATGTCGAACTCTAGAAAACCATGTGCAACTCATTGGCACATGCACTCTAAAATCATTGTCATTTGAATCTAATCTGTATGATGTCAAACTTTCAATGAACTTCAACATTCATTTTTCTATTATTCAATTCAATCAACTTTATGGATCATCTTTGGATAATCACAGTTCCCTTTACTGACTTGAAAATCATGTATCACTTTGTGATATATAAGCTATATAACTCAGAATAATCATAAACATTCAGCACATGCATATTTATTACAACAACTCAATCTTAAACCATCACTTCATAATTGTAATGGCGTACCGACAACCATGCAAATACATATACACATTCATACATGCAATTCATATAAGAGTTTCTTACTCCCACATTTCAGCTGATTCTAGAGATTTGTGCACTAAGTTCATAGCACCAATGTTGGTGTTTCTTTTGAGCATGCCTTCCTCCTGAGCACATATGGAAATTAGTTCATCCAGTTACCATTTTTCCTTCTGTGTGCTGTAAGTGATCTTCAGTTGATCAAAGGATTGAGGTAGAGAAGTCAATGCCATATGAACAACAAAAGCATCATCAACCGGGACCTCCAAGTCCTTCAATTTTGTTGCAGTGTCAACAAGCTTCAGTATGTGCTCCCTTACACCTTTGCCTTCATCAAATTTCAATTTGGTCAGCATCGTCATCAATTCACCCATCTCAGCTTTCTCGGACTCTTTGAACTTTGCTCCAATTGAATCCAGAAAATCCTTAGCTTTGTCACATGCAGGTATCCCACCTCTCATAGTAACTTTGTCACATGCAGGTATCCCACCTCCTTAGCTTTGTCCTTAGCTTTGTCACATGCAGTATCCCACTCCATAGCTTTGTATCATGGACAACCAGTAACTTCTATATTAGCTCCGCCACTAATCTTAGCTAGCAAACCCCTTCAAAGGTAGATCTAGATGTAAAGAAAACAAAAGGTTGTATGAAATGATGATTTTGGGACGATGATCAGATTGAGAGACTAAAATGAAAAAAATGTGATATACATTTATATTCTCATTACCTGAGTATACACATTGTCATTACTTGTTGATATTGATATATGTTACCATTCAAACAATTATATATCTTTGATTCATTTCTGATTGCACGTACGTGCAAAACCTAAAATTATATATGTTATATATAGCTTTTCATGGTATCAGTAATCAAGGCTTAATAATATTGTTTGGTATTGTTAATTGCTCATTCATTTGGATTATTAGGTAAACTTTATAGTTGCAAAACCTATTCTCAATAAATTAAGGTCCTAAGATCTAATGTTAACCAACGAGTCATGTCAGGTAGACTAAATTTGTAAATTAAATTTGCAAATTAAATAATGTTTCATCAATAAAAAAATAAACACTTTAATCAATACTCACGTAATAATCAAACCGTCAACTTTTATGTTATTTAGTTTATAAAATTTAGTTTACAAGTTTAATTTTCCTAGCATTATCCTAAACCAATAGATGATGGCAAGTGTTTCGATTCGAATTGGATTTAGGATAAGGAGACACGATCTGAACATAATCCTCGGGTATAATATGCATATCTAAAAATATTATATAGTCCACTAAATAAGTTAGCTACGTAACTTTACTGCTATGTTAAGCCTATTTTCTTGACCAATGCAAATTTAATGGCATCCCTCATAATATTGTTTAATTCACTAATCACATGACTCTCAAATAGCTAACAATTAATTATTGTAATCTTTAATACACGAGCCATAAACAATAGGACAAAAATATGCAGAAGAAGGTGATGCAAAGAGTGTCTAGCTTTGGAGTCAATATCCTTTCTAGATCTCTATGTGCAGAGCTCAAAGACCCTGACATTCGGGTTGTTGAAAAGAGAAAAAGAGAGCTCTGGACCTTTGTATTGTGTGAAATAAATAAATGAAATAAGCTAATGAGAAATGCAAAATTTAAACTAAATAGTTCAAATCTCCGTGAAGAAATCCGGAAAGAATCTCAATTTTTGGTTTAGTAAGCTAAAGGACACTTGGGTGGGTTCAATGGACAAGAATGGGACCCAATTGATAGATTTCGTAGCAAAAATAGTAGAGACAACAATGATTCTGACGTATGACTAGAGAACAAAGAAAGAATAGCAAGTAGGATAGGTTTTTTTCTTCTCTCACAAACGATAGGCTTTTTTCTTTTTTAATTTTTTTTTTTATAGCAATATAACTTAGTTATAATAAAGTTAGGTTGAAAAATGGACCGGATAATTAGTTATCGAACTCAATATATACATTTCTAGCTTTTTAGTTAAAATGATCATTGAGATTTACATAACACATCACTTTGGTTCCTGAGATTTCAAATCAATGGAAGTGGTCCCTGAGATTGTCCACCATCCATCATTTTAGTTATTTAGTTAAAAATTCCGTTAAGTGTCCCGGAACTCTTGGCCTGAAGTTTGGGCAATTTTCAAAACTTCGTAATTCAATCGTTTCTTAACCAAATTCGACCCATAATATATCAAAATGAAGATAGAAAGTGTAGAATAAGATTATACCTATTTGGAAGCCCAATGGTTGCCGGAGATGGCTGGAAAATAGCCTCAAAGTTGACTGATCCGAGGAAAAACTGGAAAACTGGCCAGAAACTGGGCAAACTTTAAACGTTCATAACTTCTTCAATACTTAACAAAATCAAGTGATTCAAAAACGAAAACCATACTTCTCGACAAGACGAAGAGAACGATATCTTTTTTTTTTTTTTTTTTTTTTATGGCTAAATTGTCGTGGTTTGGCCAAAAAACTGCTCGAAAGTGGCTAACTCGAGACCAAGACAGCCACTTTCGAGCCGTTTTCCGGCCAAACCATGGCGAGTTAGCCATAAAAAAAAAAAAAAAAAAAAAAAAAAAGGAAGATACCATTCTCTTCGTCTCGTCGAGAAGTATGATTTTCATTTTTGAATCACTTGATTTCGTTAAGTATTGAAGAAGTTATGAACGTTTAAAATTTACCCAGTTTTCGGCTAGTTTTCCAGTTTTCACGGAGAGTTTTCCAGTTTTCCCTCAGACCAGTCAACTTTGAGGCTATTTTCCGACCATCTCTGACAACCATTGGGCTTCCAAATATGTGTAATCTTATTCTACACTTTCCTATCTTCATTTTGATATATTATGGGTCGAATTTGGTTAAGAAACGATTGAGTTACGAAGCTTTGAAAATTGCCCAAACTTCCAGCCAAGAGCTCTGGGACACTTAACGGAATTTTTAACGGAATGACCAAAATGATGGATGGTGGACAATATCAGGGACCACTTCTATTGATCTCAGGGACCAAAGTGATGTGTCATGCAAATCTCAGTGACCATTTAAGCTAAAAAGCCTACATTTTTTTTGCACTTTCATATGAGTCGAATTTACCTGCAATTAAGTGGACAATAGAATTTTGTATTTGATAACTGGACCAGGTGCAACGTTTTATTATTCTCATAGAAACATTCCTTGTATTTCGATGGTCGCATTTGATCAACATGCATTTCAACCCAGTTATACAGAGAAAATTTTTCGCAATTACTAAATATGAGAATTGTTATTAACACTTTAAAAATCTTATTCTACACTCCTCATAAGTGTATTTTTCTTTCTAATTATAGAAAATTTGGATTGCCAAATAAGATTTTTTTAGTGCTAATAATAATTCTCATAAATATTTGTCACGTAATTAAAAAACGAACCACCCGTTTAATAAACATTTGATACGTAATAACTTGGTGACAATAAAGAATTCCCTGCATCAGCATCTGCATGGAAGTTTTAAGTGGAGAAAACTAATACTAAATTAAAGATTAGTTGATGGAAAGATTAAATTATAAAAAATAGATAACCGTGCAGAATAGGAAGAAATTTTTAGTTGTGACGGGAATACAGATGGTACACCACGTGTTTTTATACAAGTGGTGGAAAATTTTAATTTTTAAATTATTAAACTTTTAACATATATAACCCACTATTTATATAAAGATACGTGATGTACTATCTCGTACAACGGTCGCATTGAAAAATCCTTCCAGAATGGGGCTGAAGATCCTGTCGACCGACCAATAGTAGATTGGTCAATTATTAGGTGGAGTTTTATATAGCAAAGAGAATATTTTTGACTTGTTTGCTATATACGTATGCCGCGCGCCGCATTCACCGTTGGAAGTGTCGCGCATGCGAATAAGAGTCCGACTATGGTGTGATCTTGCAGCAGACTTATATATATTTATCCATTTTTTATTTCTTAGTTGAAGAGAAAGTAGTGCACATAATCTATGACTATTGGTTGTATTGGTAACAAAGCACACGCAATCTTTTTTCTTTCACATGCATGAAAACGAATGTAGAATGTGAAAAAAAGTTTCAGTACCGAGAATACGACTATGTATATTAAGTGTTATTATATAATTAGTTGTAATTTATTTTAAGTTTTTAATAAATTATATAATAATATTTGGTGTATCAAATCGTGTTCCTGACGTATTGGAAAATTTCTCGTAAAACATGATATTAATACTACAAAAACTATATTTTATTATGTGATTGTAAATTTATCTTACCTCTTCTTTGGGATTTCTACTCAACTTCCAAATTTAACTCACAAGAAAACCAACCACAAGACAAGAATGAAGCAACTCCCATAACAAACAGAAATGGAAAACATATTGTGCAACTCCATCGTTCCCAGTCGGCTATCTAAGCTTTCATTTATGCACACACACACACACACACACACACAATTATGCGTCCCTCTCTCTTTCGTCAACATTATCTTACATTTAGTTTTAGATATCTACTCTCAACTTCTAAATTTATAATACATTACCAAATGTTAGATAAATGTCTTCATATCAAATTTTTATTAACAAACTGTGAATATACAATTACGTATTTATCTTTTTTTTAATCACATTACTGAACTTACCTTTACTTAGATTTTTACACCCAGCCCCTAAATTTAGCACCACTACCAAAACCCAAATAACCTAGAGTGACATCATGAAACTTTTCTGGCCAATTATACGGTCCCAAGATCAAGTTGGTATTGGTTTTTGCTCGAATACCTGCACATCATTACATACATGTGCCCTAGCTAGCATAAGGCATAGGGATCGACAGCTATCTCACTGTAGGGTCCATTCTTTGGGCCCCAAAGAACCTGATTGACTGCACCCATAACGAGGTTTAGTTTGTTTGACCACATGATGGATAGGACCACTCAAATTAACCCTAGCTAGAAATGCTTTAGTCACACCATTTCATACATGTATCATATCATGTTTCTACGGGCATGCACTCTGGAATTTGAAATTTGGACAAATATTCTGTAACATCCATGTAATTTTTTAGCAACTTAAATTTGAACCGTTTCAATAAGAACACGTAACATTGACATTCTCTCCCATTGGATTTGGAAAAATAAAAAAAGTGATCGATAAAGATGTGAAGAATTTAAGAATCAAACTGTCCTTTGCAAAACTTTTATTTGAGTGAGAGAAGAGAAGATATAGAAAAAAGGATCGAACACAAAGCAATATATGCATAAAGAGATAAGATTACGGGACAGGTTTTCAGAAGCTTGAAGCTCAAGATTTCCGCATCGACCTGTTGTTAATATTAAGTTAATGAATTAAAGGGACATGCTTTGAAAGTGATCTGTCTCTATATGTATAGGGGATTCTTTGCTATCGAATATGCAAAGCATGCATGCCCCAGTAGTGCACAGCATGTGCCATGCTGAAGAAAAAAAGCAGTATCCTAGTTAATACTGGGTCAGTTTTGTAGTCATATGGTCGATGCTTAAATTGCCCTAAAACGTGTTTCATGAATGACAGCATGCCGAATCTGCAACCGGATGTGTAACTTACTCTCTCACTCTAGATGTGTAACTATTTATATACGTACCATAAAAACGTGTAGATTAGGCATGTCATTCATGCAGTGTGAGACACAAAGGATCATCATCATCTCTCTCTCACAATTACCGACATGTAAGTGGCACGTAATGGACAGTTACGAGATAAAGGCTAAGACCATCTTCAGTCATTAAGGGCTAAACATAGCTCTTGGCTATGTTTTAATCTTCTAAAATTAATATTTTAAAGATTATTTTAAATTTTTTTCATCTTCAATTGTGTAGGGCTATATTTTATTCCCCTTCATATTTTATTACTTTTTGAAGCCAAACTTAGTTTGTCCTGGAGCCAAACTTAACCTAATTCTTTTAGCTTGATTCCCTTTTACCCTTTGGTTGGAGACTAAGTTTGTCAAATTTAGAACTAAATGTGGCCTATAGCCCTTGACTGGAGATGGCCTAATTAAGGGTGTATAAGGCTGTCATGACCTTATATATAAAAAGGATTAGACAACGTATTAATTCAAACTAGTATGCATCTCCAGATCTGGTACCCAACTCCCCTTGCATGAGATTTGATCCTCTTTTGACAATTAGCAGTGATAATTTATAGCTACAAGGTTTGTAAAACTCACTAAATAGCTTCATTAGATCAAATGCATTTTGTTGAATCAACAAAATAAGTTAAATCAAAAGGGATCAAACATAACAATTTTGATTAATATCATAGGCTTTGGATCCAGGCTCTAATATAGTGTATATATTAGAAAAGCACGTGGTCCTTCTTCCCTCAATATTTAGCAAAATGATTGCTCACTTTCAAAACCCGCATGCAAGCTCATCACAAAGTTATTATGAAAGTTTCTTTAACTGGTTCAACATACACCAAGTTATTTAACAAATAATTAAAGGGAAACAAAGCAAAAATGATAAAATGAAGTTGATCGGGATGAGATGGTGTGATCAGATTCCAGGATATTTGTACAGTTGTAGTCGTTTGAAATGATCAAAAAGATATGCAGCAGCTGCTGAGAGAAGAACAATGAAATGATTAAGAAAACAGATATCAGATGGATTCACTGACCTTCTATTGTATATAGGAATATAGAACCGTTAGTGTACGGTGGAATTTAACGTGGGCACACAACCCACTTTAATTACTCATAGTCATATGACAGATGAACTTTTGGGCCCCATTGATTTTGAGTGTCTTCCTCACGCCATCAAACCCTCAAGGTTATCAAGATCGAGCAGCATCCATGGCATGCATGCATGTCACATATATATATATATGTGTGTGTGTGTGTGTGTGTGTGTGTGTTAGATTGATTAAAGCTAGCTCAATTCGAATGTCCCTCGTCCTGATTCATAACCAGCGCGCCAAGCGTTATTTGATTTGGGTTATAACAATATTGGTTAATGTAATACACACGCGTACATTATGTAGCAATTGATCGATATCTGTATTGTTGGCATATGGTTAGTGGTACTATTGAGTTTATCCCAGGTAAAGGAACCAAGGGACATTGTGCTAATATGGATCATTACTTCCTCTTGTTATCAATTAGTTTTGTAGTGAAACCATAGCTTCTTTTATGAAGTTATCTATATTAGGCTTAAATAACGCCACATGTGACGAAGCGTGTTGAAAGTATGACTCGTATATTGTGAAATTAAATGACGTTTAATTGACCCCCGTGTTGAGAGTGTCATTCTACATTAGAGAGTAAGAGACATTGTATATCTTTATAATAAGTTACTACTCTATATATTGTCCAGTAGTTTTATGACATAATCTAAACTGATTTTACTAAAATCATATCAGAGTCTTCTTTACAAAAGGCAATGATTTCTTCTTTTATAGTTTCTAGGGTATGTAGTACTAGTGAGACTACACTTATCTGTTTGTCTTTCCACAATTAAGATAAATCTACTCATAAAAAAAAATGCAAGTGTTTTAAAGTTTAAACTTTCACTTAACAGTTTAGGAATAATTTTCAAAATCAAACATTTACAAATCAGATAACATATTAGGATGACTAATCAAGAAATGAAACTGTTTAGACTTCTGGAGTTGATAACTCGATCGAAGTCTACGAAAACAGTGGACATATACATGTGCTAGAACGTTGCACATGATTGGGGGGAGGGTGGGAAGAATATATCCTTTGCTTGTAGAAGGAGGGCGAATGGGACCCACACGTTTGGGCCCGCAAGTGGAGTGCTCTTTCGGTATCCTTCTTTATCTAGGACCCAAATATTCTCAGTCTCTCATTCTGTCATGTCACATAAACTGACGATCGTTCAAGTGTTACGACCACGCCGTTATCTCTGACGTATGAGACTATGACATCAACGGCCCAAGCTGTCTAATCCTAAAATCCATGACGGCATCAGGGCCGTTCGTTGTGAAGGAAGGCTTTCAGTCAGGGTGAGGTAAGGTGTGGGGTCAGTGTTGGTCCGAGTGCAGACATAGTAGGGGCCATTGGGGCTGCCACCGACGGTGTTTACATATCCTTGCCGAGTGAGAGAGTGTGTGTAGGGTTAGAAAGCTCAGCAGCTCTACTCAAACACACACACTCGCCTTTTTCTTGTGGCTTCTTCTTCTTGTTATATAGTTCCAACACCAACCCCTCCCACACAATAAGAACCTTCCTCTTCCCATCACTTAGCTACATTCATTCCCTCAGTCGCTCTTTCCTTCATTAACATACTTGTTCTCTCTCTCTCTCTCTCTCTCTCTATCTCTCTCTCTCTCGCTTAGTGGAACTGGAGGGAGCTAAGGAAATGAAGTGTGTATGAAGGAAAAATTTTGGTTAAAATTGTTGCTTCTGCTTGGACTCTCTCTCTCTCTCTCTCTCTGGGTTCGGCTAGTTTTGTTTGATGGGTCATAATTCTCTGCAAGTTTGCATGGATTCATCTGACTGGCTACAGGTACGTTGTACTTCATCATCACCAATTTGTTTATTTCTGTTCTGTTTTTGTTTTGTTTTCATAGTAGACATTTTAATTTAGTTTAATTTATATTATGTGACCACTAGCTCCATCCTCAGTTCATCATGAGTTCGCACCTGAAAATGCAATATATTGAAAGCGCCTAATATATATTTGCTAGCAGAATAACTAATATACATTTTTCCTAGAATTTAAGGACCAAAGTATCTTATAGACAGCGCTGTAATGCCATGGAAAATGCTATTATTTTAGCTAGTGATGAGATGAGACAACCACATTCATAACCAAAGAAGTCTGTAATTTTTAGCTAGTTGGGAAATGTGGATAGGGTAATATCGAAACTCTCATTGATAACCTAAAAACAAAATAACGTCATATAGGGGAAAAAAATTCCCATCAGAATTTTTATTAAATTCATAAATATGAGCATAATGTGAACAATAGTTTGATGAAAGTAGAGTAGTTTCGACTGTGCCGTTTCTTTTTTTTCCCCCCTCAAGTTTCCAATTTTCTTGAAGCTATTTTCACTAAATGTTAGTAGTACTTTCTAGCTAGCTTTATGTTGACTTGATTAATTGATATGCAGCGGAAGGACAAAGAGTGTGTCGCCCTAAAATTATTAAGTGATGGAGTACAAAAATAATATTTTCTGACGCAATCTCCTAAATTCCTTTCCATGTCTGCAGGGAACGATTCGCGAGGACTCTCCGATGGATTCGTCCTCGCCGTTATCCGGTGACATGTTAACGTGCTCAAGGCCTTTGGTCGAGCGGAGGCTGAGGCCCCAGCACGACCAAGCCCTCAAGTGCCCTAGGTGCGATTCCACCCACACCAAGTTTTGCTACTACAACAACTACAGCCTCTCCCAACCTAGGTACTTTTGCAAGACCTGCAGAAGGTACTGGACCAAAGGCGGGACGCTCAGAAACATCCCCGTCGGCGGCGGGTGTAGAAAGAACAAGAAAGTTTCTTCCAAGAAACCCAATGATCAGAGCCCTTCATCGTTGATGAACCAACACCACCACCCCGGATCATCTTCGTCGTCGATATCTCACATCCCAACTGATCTCCACCTTTCTTTTCCTGATCAGATGCAGTTCTCACACCTCAATAACTTGATGCTTGGAAGTAATATGAACCCTAGTAGCTTCATGGACAATAGTAACCCTAGACCGATTGATTTCATGGAGAGCAAGTTGGAGGCTATAGTGGAGAATGCCAGGAACTATGATTTCATGGGGGGTGGTGCTGATTTGGGTATGATGGGTGGATATGGAAATAATATGGGTGGAGTTAGTCATGGATTAGATCATCAGTCAAGCTTTAATGGCATTTGCTCATCTCCATTTGGGATGTCATCACTTGATGGGCAGAATGGTAATTTCATGGACAGTTGCCAGAGGTTAATGTTGCCATATGATCAAGCAAATCATGAGGATCATCATCAAATTAATGCAATGGATGTGAAACCAAACACGAAGCTCTTATCGCTTGAGTGGCAAGACCAAGCTGGTTGCTCTGACCTTGGAAAGGACTCATTTGGGTACCTCAATGGCCTAGGATCATGGAGCAATGTGATGAACAGTTATGTCCCCTCCACAACAAATCCATTAGTCTAATTAAGTAATTAGGCGTGATTAGTGACTTCAATTAATTATAAATCATCTGCATTTAGATCAGTAGGTTATTTACTACTACTACCACTGCATGCACTGCTAGTTCTCTATGCATGTGATGAGTCGACATCACACACATGCATATAGGTGCCAAAATATCACATTGCCGATTCTCAAGATAATGTACGTCTTTTAGAAAAACGGTTTAATTTCTTTGTGTTTTTCCTTTCTGTGGGGTGGGTGGGTTGGGCAGTGGTTATGTATGGAGGTGGCATTGCTTTCATCTTTCTTGACTTAACAAAGAGTGTGTGAATGGGAGCATGGAGAGTCCAAAAATGAGTACTGCATTTGGCTGCAAGATATGATTGGTTTTTGTTGTATTATTAATTTTCTTTTTGTTTCTTTCTTTTTTGTCTTTGGTCTTTCTTCCAATTTGTTGTACTCATTGGCTGCAAGTGCAAGACGATTCAATGGTCCAGGATTTGTTGTAATACCGAGGAAGATATAGTGGTGTTTCTTTATGGTCTAAAAGTTTAATTAAATATAGATTATGTGTTATTTAGTACTTAATCAGTAGTCTTAATTATCTCTTTTTCATGTGCAATTTGTCTCCATGGTCGATGTTAGAAAATTTTCAATTTGGCACACCCAGTGTCATATTAAAATAATTGATTTTTTTTGAAATTTTCAACCAATTGTATTATTACACATGATATACCGAACCGTGTGTCCAGCACACTGAAAATATCTCGAATCAATGGAGATTGGAGTGTGTTTAAGTTATAAAGTGTTGTAAACTGCCTTTCTGGTTGGGAATGGTTGAGACATAAAAGGAGAGCAAACCAGAGTTTTCAGTGAAAGCAAAACTTACTATTTAATCTTTGAGTTTTGAGTTCTTCCTTGCCATGAGGACCCCATTGTTGGTGTAAGAAAATAGACATGGAAGTAGAAGAAATTTTTAGCACAACTTGTAAGAAAAAATAGTAACACAAACAAAGTTACTAATTGCCAGAGAAAAAACTCCTAAGTTTACTTGATAATTAAGGTTTTTTATTTATAATTTTTTGCCCTATGGATCAGACTTGAGTTGAATAATTGAAAAAGGTTTATTTTGTAAAAGCCTTGTCCTGGTATATATAATATAGTTATGTAGGCAAAAAGTTAGGTGGGGCATGCAATGCGCTCAACACTAGTACATTCATGAGATTTATGAATATATAAGACAAGAATAATGTTATTTGGCTCACATTACTTGTATTAGAGATGCAGTCAATGATGAAATCAATAAATATGCTCCAAATAACAGCGTTCTAACTAGAAACCTTCTTAAGATTATATCTGCCACCATTGACTGCGACAAGTCTCACGTTTCCAAAAATATTACCCACTCTTACACTTTTGATTGTTTTGTTAAAGTTCTTCTATACTTGGCCATCAGGCATAAGAGAATTTGTAGCTCGGTCGGTTAAGAGTGTTTAGCCACACACCTCAAGTCGTGGATTCGAATCTCGAGATTAGGCTCAAGTCTTAAATGGGTAGGTTTTCTTAATTGGTTTGGGGGTCTTGGGGCCCCAGAATTGGGTCTAGGAGTAAACTATTGTGTCCACCAGCCCAGAAACCTTGGACACAAGTAGGCAAATCCACCTTCAGTAATAGGTTTAGTTGGGCCAATAGTAACCCGAACCAAACCATATACACTTTTCCAGTCATCTCCTACGTATTTTTTTGGCTTTCTCTGCCTCATTTCGCTCTCCTGGAGTTGGCTGCTGTTTTCGCACGCACTTACGAAGCTACGGTGAGTTTCTTCCTTGTGGGTTTCTCTTAAATCTTTCCTATTCTTTGGAATATCCTTTGGTTTTGTTGAATTCAGATGATTTTGTTTTCTTCTATGGAGGTTTTTGAGTTTTATGAGAAACCCAGAGCCATATTACGAGTTTGTAGTCAAAAAGGGTAAATTTTGTACGAAACGATTAGGGCGGGATTTTTAAGCTAATGGGGTTGTTAAATATTGTGGTTAGTTTGTTAAAATTGATAGCTTTTGAGTATTATTTTCTGGGAAATTGTTTGTTTTCTACGAGCCATTGTCATTGCACGCCACACGTTTGTGGAAATGCCCCTTTGAATTCTCCATTAATTTTAATTCTCTCTTGTTGTTGTTTTTTTATGTTAGATATGTACATTGACATGTAACATGATCCTGAAGCTGTAGACTTAATCAGTCTGCAGAAGGACCGGTGATGCATTCGTAAAACTTACAATGATAGGGAATGTCCTTCCTTTTGCTAAATGAAGTTTCTTCTGTTTTTGTTTTCCTCCAGACAGGCGACTTCTCGACATTTTCCATTCGGTTCAGATTGTGCTATATAAACCCAATGGTGCAACTTGGTTAATGCAGATAACAGCCTTTTGAGCTATCCTTCATTCTATGAGGCAATTTTTCCATTGATCCAAAAAGAACCATGAGGCTCATTGCAGTTGCCAGATCTTTTCGTGCCCGTCCCACTCTCCCTGAAACAACTGGTCCTTTGCAGTTTCGTTGCTTCCAACCTGATTTTGTGCCCCGGGATCCCAATGCCAAGCCAAAAAAGTACAAATATCCGGCATTCTATGACCCGTACGGTCCTAGGCCTCCACCTTCAGATAAAATCGTTCAGCTTGCTGAGCGAATTGCAGCACTGGCCCCTGAAGCACGGCGCCAACTTGGTCCTACTCTTGCTGAGAGGCTAAGGCATCCGAAGCTGCAACCAATATCAACAGAAGGCTTGGACTTGGGTTCACAGGGAGGGGCAGCTGGTGGTTCAAAGGCCGAGGAAAAGAAGGTGGAGAAAACGGCTTTTGATGTGAAATTGGAGAAGTTCGATGCCGCTGCAAAAATCAAGGTGATCAAGGAAGTGAGGACATTTACCAATCTGGGATTGAAGGAGGCTAAGGATCTTGTCGAGAAGGTACCTTGCGTGCTTAAACAAGGGGTTACCAAAGAGGAAGCAAGTGACATAATTGAGAAAATAAAGACGGCTGGAGGAGTTGCCGTTATGGAGTAGCATTCGAAGTTGTTTTATTGTGTTCCTGAAACGATTTGCATTGTTGTTTCTGCTCAATCGGGTTTCATGATCTCCGGAAAGTTGTTCGCGATTTTCGAATATGAATTTTCTGTTGTGAATACAAATTTGATATGAAGCCATAATTTTGTGACTCTTCTGCAAAAGCTTGGTTTGAAATAAGCTTTCCAGCTTTGTTTTGGAGATTGAAACACTGCTTGACAATTTTGACGTCCGGCGTGGGAGGCAGTCCTCTGCCGCCACCACTGAAAACCAAAACTCCGGCCAGGCTGAAACTGAAAGATAACGGTCTAAACAGAAAAACCTAACGGTCCGGCCTGTTTTAAGTTACAACCCATAAACAAACCGGTCTGAACAGCAAAACCAAATCGTCCGACCTTTGTGATATAACTCATCATTGTTTTAAATTCAGCTTCGTTCACTTTGCAGCCCAAACATAAACAAGAACCCCAAACACAACCATAAGAAAAATCCATACAACAAAAAACCGAATTACTAGAGAGAACCGAGTGATGAAATAACACTACAAAAGGGAGGGAGGGAGGGAGGGAGGGAGAGAGAGAGAGAGATGAAATAACGAAAAGCCGAATTACTAGAGATACATAGAGGTTCGAATGCAATAGGTCATTTGCCTATGCCATTACATGCAATAAATTACAAAGGTTCCAATTCTAACATTAATTCACCTACAGAGCCTGCCCGAAGGAGTCACTCCCTACATTTACAGACAACGCATATAAGACTTCCATAACCTTCAATTCCAATTAAGAGAGGAAGAAGAACCAGTCATGGAGCTCACCTTCTGCAGGAGGGCCTTAATTTCACACTCCAGCTTTGCTCGCATCTCCGGAGAAAGATTGTCTCCTGAGTTCTCCAGCATTGATGTCATCATCTGAAGATTCTGCCTTATGAAGTCGAGGCGAGGTGCCTTTTCAGGCAAACTTGGAGAGGCTAGACCTGTGGGGAGAGACCATCCTGGTTCTAAAACCTTGGACACAGATGGAAGATGGAAGAGCTTGTAACTAACGAGGTTTCCTCCAAAAGGGTTGTCCTTCTCTAGACTCCGAAGTGCTTCTCCAGCATCAGCATTTTCCATGAATACAACCTGGGCACTACCAGGATCTTTCAACATCTGTGTCTCCGACTCCTTCAAAGGTCCAAACCGACAAAATGTTGAAATCAAATCATCTTTTGAAGGCATTGCTACTCCTGGGGAAAAGTTCAACATAAGAGCAGTTGCCAGAGCCTTATCATTAATCTGAGCTTTACCATTATTCACATCCAGTTTCCGCTGCATAGCGGTAGCTTCTCCTTTTCTCCTCCTCCTCTTCCGCTCTGGTTTAATTGGAGGCGTAAGGCCATTAAACTCTTGACATGCCTTTCCCAATAAGTTGCATTCAGCACTACTTCCATTCAAATCTGGAATACCATCAGCCGGAGGCTTTGGTTCTGCTTTCTCCTTTCTCTTTCTCTTTCTCTGTGCAGGCCTAGTTTCAGCTGAGAGTAAGCCAGTAATCTGTTTGGGGTCCAGGCATGACAAAGCTTGAGGAGAAACCCGCAGATCTACAACCAAAGAACCAGGTTTCACATTGTTTACATTCACATCTACAAAGCCAGCAGGGATATTAGACTTCAAATGCTCTGAAGCCGTTTCACTCCCTAACCTATTTTCTAACAAAACTTTACCTTCAGAAGCAGCAGTGCCAATAGCCTGTTGATCATCACCGAGAAGGCCAGGTAGAAGATTGTTCCCATTTAAATCTGGAATTCCTGTAGTTTGTTTATTCTGCAGACACACTGGACTTGCTACATCATCAATCTTTCTATTCTTTTGCTTACCACAGGGCATGAGAGGGTGTACGTCCAACGACTCTTGCACCAAAAAGCTATCAGGGGTGATGCCAATATTCACATCTGACAGTCCAGAAAGGGATTTAGTCTTCAATCTTCCCAGATGTGGTCGTCCCCTTTTCTTTGTAGCAGTTGAAGTGCTTTGAACTAGATTTGGTATGCTGGCAGTGTCTTCGCCCTCTGGATGCTTCAACTTAGACTTTCTCCTCCTTTTCTTTGGTTCAGATTTTGCCTCGTTCTGACTGCTATATCCCAACAGGTTGGGGTTAGCATCTTCCTGACCAGCCATATTGTTACGATAGGCTTCACAAATAGATTCATCATGAAATACTGAAATCCTGAATCTAGAAACAAACCAGGCAACTGAATCAAATGTCTTATTGTCGTTCGGATATAGGCAGTTGACAGCTGTAGAGTAGATTTCAGAAAGCAACTCAGCAGAAGATGCATTTATTAAGTTTGGGTCACCGGATATGTTACTTTCACCTGTAAGCCTTTTATACCACTTTCTCCAGAACTTCTCACCAGTAAATTTAAAATTAGAAGGCGACCCACTAGACTGGCTGGCATCAACATTTGCAGCCACTCCCTCATCATCCATTTCAGCAGGCAATCCCTTCTGTCCCAAGTTTATGTACGGGTAAGACAAGTACCTGCTCTTCTTCCGTTCTTTTGATTCAATGCCTTTTTCAGTCATTCCCTCATTTCCAACATCACCATATTCAAAGTCAGAATCCCTCTTCACCTTTCTCCTCCTCAATTTTGAACCTGAGATGAAACCTTCATCAGCAATATGGTCTCCATCAAAAACCTTGTCTAACAATTCATTTCTTCCATTCTTCTGAGAGTTATTCAATGGCGTGCTTTTCAAGAACACTTCATCTAGCTCAGTATCTCCATATCCAACCCGAATGTCGACATTACGTTTAGCCATTGACTTGCAATCAGCACCATCTTCAGCATCATTTGTTTCCCGGAGTAGATGCATAGGCAGTTGGCTGTGCCCTATGGAACGGTAGAAGGCTGATAATTGATTTCGTTTGACAACAAAATCAAGTGTGCCACCCATGGAAACAACCAGTGCAAGATTTTTGAGATGCGCAAGAAACTCTGCAGAATTAAAATGATCAACTGAAAATTCACCAAGTTTGCCAGATTTGAGGTCAGGCATGGGAATTCCTTTGTTAAATTCTGCATCACTGGCTGACAGGTGGTTTTCTTTCAAAACACACATACAAGTCATATTCAATTTTACAAGCCGACCAAACTCTTCGAGTGCTTTCTCAACAGCTCCAAGGAATATTCTAGCCTTGCTTTGCCCCGACATCTGCTCAAAGTACTCACGAAAAGGTTTTAGTTGGTATGGATGGCACCATGCTACATGACTCATCCCAAAATATCCAACTAGTAGACAGCCCCCTGGATCCCCACTGGCACCAAACTTTGACGCATTTACTGGATCATATATTTTACCAGGCCACCATGTCTGGGTTTTGGTTTTAATCCATACAATGTCACCCACAAAAAAACCATAGCCTTGATAATCAAAATCCTTCTCCTGTTCATCATGTCCAAATTCTTCTACAGTTTCTGTACCTGCAAATCCAGGACAACTTGCCACCTGCAGATCATCTGGTGGATGGCCACTAAAATCCACGAACAGTGATATACCATCATCCGAAACTTCTATCTTCTTGCTAGATGAGTCAACCCCAACTGAGTCAATCCCATTCAATCCCAATGCTTTTCCTTCATTCATACCATCATCATCATCAGCTATCTTCTCAACTCCATCCTCTTCATTATCAGTACCACCCAAGTCCTCTAAGTTCCCGAGATTCCTGTTCCCATCTGACTGTGGCTCCACAAAATCCATCTGAACGTCATTTCCCTTATCTGATGGCAATCGTTGGGAACCCATTTGAGCATCGCTTTCCACATCAACTCCACCCTCTTCATTATCATTACCACCCAAATCCTCAAAGTTCCCGTTCCCATCTGACTGTGGCTCCACAAAATCCGTCTGCACGTCATTTCCATTATCTGATAGGGAATGTTGGGAACCCATTTGAGCATCGCTTTCCACATCAACTCCACCCTCTTCATTCTCATTACCACCCAAATCCTCTAAGTTCCCGTTCCCATCTGACTGTGGCTCCGCAAAATCAATCTGAATGTCATTTCCTATTTCGGATGGCAACCTTTGGGAGCCCATTTGAGCCCCATTTTCCCCACCAACCCCACCATTAAGCCAACAAGCCTCCTCAACCCCAACACCATTCATGCAACTATTAAACATACCAGAAACTGCATCCATACCCAACAATCCCAAATCCTCTCCTTTATCACCATCCAGGATTCCTTTCTTGGCTTCCACCGCTTGAGTCACCCCTTCCACATAACCAAGTGCCGCATCATTACCGGTAACACCAACTCCTTCTCCACTACCTCCCAAAATTCCAGGAAATGACTCCAACCCAGTACAGTTCTCACTCCACCCTAACAACTCAGATGCCCCTTCTAGGGTTTTACCACTAGGGTTTTGATCTTCTAGGGTTTCTGGGGTCTTTGGCCTCTCCATTGTCTACAAATTCCTAACAAGTCCACCGATTTTTCCCAACATCAAACCTAATGAAGAAAAAACCGAATATAAACAAAAAAGAACAAAGCTTTGTTATCATCACTAAAAAAATTCAGCACCCAAAAAAAAAAAAAAAAAAAAAAAAAAAAATAACAAACAAAATTTTTAGGGCAGAATGATAGCAAAGACCTAACTATTAAATAAATTTCTTCTCTAAAAATTTAAAATTTAAGACCCATAACTACCAGAAAGAAATTACAGAAGAGGAAACAATGAAATTACCTCAAGAAAAATGTATGATTGTTCCATGAGTGCTGAGCCTGTGTGATCCGAGACGAACCCTAAGCTGGAATGGTGGGTCGGCGCGTGAGATCCTTGAGAGTTACAAGTTTTGAGGAATCTATGGGGAAAAGGCCGAAGAGGCGAAAGATGCGTATCGAACTGAATGAGAGAGAGAGAGATAGAGAGAGAGAGAGAGAGAGAGAGAGAGAGAGAGAGAGTGAGTGAGTGAGTGTGAGCGAGCGAGGGAGAGAGTCGCTCTCGGCTATGTTGTAGCAAAATGTCGGTATTTAAAGGTGGTTTTTGTGGCCTGCACGTCCTCCTAGTACACGTGAGAACGTAAGCACTCTAGACTTTAGTTAGATATCGATATTTTTACGGTAGGAGAGAAGTTTGATTAAGTTACATAATGATCAACCTAATTTAGTATTGAATTCGTCATCTACGAGATTCGAACATAAGACTTCTCACTTCTAAGCGAAGAGGAATACCACCAGACTATAGTACTGACTGACTAGACTTTTGTTAGATTTGAGTCTTTTTTAGCATGATGTATATTTATTCCATAATTTTTAGAGTTATTGACTCTGTTTTAACGTATCGTTTGATTCGAAGATTAAAAGTACATTATCGCCGCGTACGGTTGCTTGAAAGGGAGATTAATTATCACTAATGTGTGGTAGAAATAACACATTATCATGGTTAACTCATATAGCACACGCTTAAATAAAGACGACAACATTACTGCTTGACCCATTTATTTCATAAAGTAGCTTAACATCAACTAATTAGCCTCCAATGTAATTTTCTTCTCGAATATCTTCAAACATCAAAGAGATTACTCAACTAGAACCATGTAAATTCACAAGGATAAGAATTCAATAACTAATTATTATGGTTAGTCGATCCTGTAACTTAATGCAAATTCACATTGATAAAAGAAAATGTTCTAAGAGAAATCAAGGGAGAATTTCCAATCACAATTCGTAGAAACAAACTATAGTTGAGCAACTCGTAAATTTGATCAAAATATGATAAGAGTATAGTCGGAGTATAACCTTTTTTTGGTAAACTAGTCGGAGTATAACCTTCACAAAGAGCTAACCATAATATTTTATAAGAATTATAATTGAAAAAGATGCGGATCCATAAAATCTGTAGGATGTAAATCAGGACCGCACATTTAAAAGCATGATTTTACGTAATCAGAAAAAAGTTCCAAGATATAAACTAGTTGGTCGCAGTATATAACCTTTGGTGACGATTTCAGTTCTTTTTCTTCGTAGTTTAGTTTTGTCGACGACATTATTTTGTGTCAATTTTGTTTGCACAATCGAAAAGCCGCATCCTTTCGGATGCCAATGAACAAATACATAACATACAGAGAAGAGAACCATTAACCCCGCCACTGAATCGGGGTCCTTGTAAATCTGCATACAATCATAGTCTTTAATCGTTTTTGTATCGAGCGGTTGTATCCTAAGATCGAGACCTCCCATGGCTTACAACCGGGCGCTACAAGATGATGCGAACCGGAGCTTTTAACTTACTGGTTCGTATCTGCAAACACAGTCGTATATGTTGCCTTGGATCAGTTTTTGGGCCAGCCTTCGATTCTTCACCATTGCAAGCTGCATTAGAAGTTGTTCTTGTTATTGCAGTGTAAAAGAAAACGTTAGAATCCTATTGCAGGTTGGATCAAAGTTCACTTGGTTCGCTATCTCTAACGGAAACATCACACCAAGGTTAATACCGACAACCATTGAAATCCTCACCTTTAACGCATCACATTTAAACTTTGCATTAAAGTTGGTATGAAGAGACCTGCCCATCCCTTCCAAGATAACCTGCATGAATAGTATTCAGTCAATAGAATGATTCGAAGAGTTTTTCTAACTCATTCTGTTTTTTTCTTCGGGTGTTTATCATGTTATGAGTAATGCTTGACAATGGTTTTAGTAGTTTGAACAAGGATCATACCAAATCGGCCTCTTTTGCAGCAGCAGCTAGCTCAGAGCTAACCTGCCGTAAGTCTATACAAGGACCGCCGCAACCATTCTCAACAACCATCAATGGAACTGAAGATGAATTTCCCTTGGAACCATCTAGAGTGCTAACCATTGCATCGACAAGTAAACCTCCTGCTTCAGCAGCTCTGCGAAGAATGTCACAATGCTGTTGACTAGAAGAATCAGTTTCTTTTTCCCTCATCATTTTATATATACGAAAGAAAGGTTAAAAGACTTAATTATGCTTGTGGACTGACCTTGGCAGATTCGGCAACAATTTCAGGAAGCTCCATTGCAGTTACATCATTTAGAGCTGGGAGGGAGTTGGCAACCAAGACAACCTGCAAAATCAATCTTATTACGATGTTTTCAATGCACAACTTAATTAGATACGGAATGAGCCTTGGCAGCAAAACTTACTTCCGTTCCATGTCGGAGAAGTTCCCGTGCTAGGGGCAGCATTCCTAGAATAACGTCAGCACCCGCGTTATCCACAAATAGCAAAGCTCTTTTATGTGGACGAGGTTTTTTATCTCCAGATCCTAACATTCTCTCTTTGAAAACATCAAAGTCATCCACCTGCATAAAGATTAACAGCTCTTCTACATTCGAATACCCAATCGGCAATTAATTTGAAACAACTGAAGGGACAAGGGAACTTTGTTTTGAATCCACTTACGCGCCAAGGTCTTTGCATCTTATTGCGGCTCATTCTATAAATTTCAATAATCGTTCCTTTGTGATAGAGATCCACGCAGGCACGGGATCCCCAGTCGAAAATGTTTGCAGCAAGGACACCTTCAATAAGGGTAAGTAGTCTTGCTTCCTGTAAATTAAGAAGATTTCTAATGATCAGAACAACAGTTCAAAACGTGCCAGTTGGAATGGCTCAACTGTGCTGGAAGGAACAAACTAAACCGTCTGAAAATGTAGCGAGGTGCCCACAACAATTTATATTTACCACAGTTCAACCATAATAGACTAGGCTTCCATACTCTTTAAACTTTTGCAAAGACCGAATGAAAGATGAATCGGATAAATATCAACTGATACCTTAATGGCATTTGGTAACCACCATATTGAATGAAGAACAGGAATTGTACCTCACTCATACTGTCAAGCTCCATCAGCAGATCGGCTAAAACAGCAAGTGATGCCTCATTTTCCCTGTTGCATTCGTAAACCAGGAGAGGGTTAGAATCACTACGAGTTAAGTATATGAAACAACGACTTTCATCAGGCAAGACCTTCTTTTACACTATTTAAAGACTTTCTTTTACCTTTGTTTTATACTTCTATACGCATCAACAAATTGGAACTCCCTCAAGCATTCTTCTCTTAGTTCCAATAGATTCGCCAACCCCAACTTTCCATATGCAGCAGGCTCCTCCATCAACCTATACAGCCAGTTGGAAGATGTTAAATGGAATAAGTGCAAATAAAAATCTCATTGATCTCCAAGAACATATTATTTTAGAAAAAAAAAAAAGGTTTCAGACAGGATACATGATAGCATTGCAAACTTGTACGCACATGTATGACGCACAGAACCAGGAGTTTCAAGCTTTATAACAGACCAGAATGTTATATAATACAACAAATATTAGATATAATTTCTCATAGCATAGATACCGTGCCAAATGAGCAGAAAAAGCACGAGCAAAAGCATCGCCCCTTCTTTTAGCATCATCCGTTCCACCTTCACTTGCCACTGCCTAACATAATCAGTCATAAATCAATAATGAAAATGTATCCAATCTGAATTTCTGTTTGCATTAATATTATCAAGGAAGATTCTAAATACACAATGAGCACTAACAAAATGGAAATGCAAAACCGCATAAACAAAAACCAAAGAGAAAGTGAATTTTTCAATATTTTCCACATTTAACTATAACTGACGGACACTTGGTTGCCTATAAAACTTTAGACAGTGAAAAAAATAGAGTTCTATGAAACAGATGCTCTAGCTGATGCTATGTTTACCTTATCAACGAGGTCTGGTAGATGCTCTGACAGCACAGTGAACCAGTACCTATAACACGAAAGACACTCAAATTACCCATAACAAACTAATCATTCATAAACTTGGACATAGACAATTTCAAATAACACATTATAGTTACTAGCATTGTGCAGATGGACTCTTGAGGATTTCCAAGCAAAAAGAAAACTAACAGCATGTACTCACTCTAACTCGCCGTGATCTGAGAGATCGATAGTGTTAGGCTCATACCTGTAACATCAGAAAAACAAACAAAACAAGTATTTAGTGTAAAAGGACGTGTAAGATTAAAAAAACCAAAATAGTGTAAGACTCAGCACCAATCATCAGATCCTGGTAAAAGACGTGCCCCACGGTTGTACCAAACATATTAGTGTCTCACTTGTATCATTGTAAAGGATACCAACACACTGAGTGAAACTGTCGAAGTTCCAAAAAGCACAAACTTTGTGAGGATAGGACATACGGGAAGGGTGATCATGGAACTCCACTCTATCAGAGAGGTATAGTTACCATCTAATCTAGGCCCCAGCAACTATATTCGCAGGGTAGTGATCAATAAAAATCTATAAGTTGACTTACGTTTTTGGGTCCGCCAATAATGGAAAGACTTCCAACGTGGGTACCAGATGTAGGACCCCAATGTTTAAAGCACTTGCATCAGAACGGAGAGTACCTCCTTTGGACGAAGGAACTTCAAAGCCTCCAAGTCCAGTAGTTCCAGGAGGAGCCATTGGTGCTGGAGCAGTAATCTCAGTCCCTTTCTGAACAAACTTCTCCATCCATGAAATCTGCAATCAAGGTTTCCGACTCACTTAAGTTCTAAGATTTCTTGGACATACTTGAAAAGACAAAATTGTCCGAAGACTAGAATTCCATTACAGAGCATAGTATAATCATTTCCCTTTTTTTACAAGAAACCCAAATTTTACTAGTAAAGAAATTGATATAAGTAACATGAAAAAGAACAAGAACATCAAATCCCGGACAACAAAGACCTAAAGTACCATAAGATTAAAGCTCCTCTCATTAGGGAATGATATATAGGAGCATTCATGGTGAGACCAGTAAAAAACAATGGCTTGTAGCCTTGTACATACTGAAGAGTCGATAACAATCAAGGGCGGAGGTAGAATAAGCTGGGGTGGGCTATAGCCTAGGGTAAATTTTGGAATTTCAAAAAATAGCATGCAGCTCTATAAGCCAAAGTTGTCTAGTTTGACACTAGCACAACCTTCTTTTATAAAATTAGCCTACCTCGAACAGAAAAAGAAAAGTAGCTCACCCCTACAGACTTTCCTAGCTCGGTCCTTGATAACAATGGAAACCGAAGCTGATTGCTCAACCTTTCCTATTCCTATGGTCCAAACTCTAGCAGCTCTTATGGTATTTCATCCATAGATTCCTACCCTTCTGCCTTTTAGCCAAGTTGGCCTTTAGAAAGTATATATGCACCTGTATAGTTGCTCCAATAATCTAATCTTCAAAGATGCCTCAGTTATTTATTTATTTGGAAAAGTATAAAAAGATGTGATTCTAGAGAATCATTGTAGTGGAGTCAATTTTCCAACTCTAATTTGCTTCTCTCCCTGAAAAAAGCTGTGATGCATTGCGGGACATTTTGACATTAAACTTGTTAAATTTTTTTCAGACCGATAAATTAAAGCTGAATTCATGCCTTCCGGAAACTAAACAAGAGAAAAACATACGATCCAGATCCATTATTATCAGAGAATCAGCAGCTCGGGGTCAGGTCTTTTCAACTCTGATAACATTTTACCTTCTCGTTCAAATCCCCAAGTGGTGGACCATGAATCTTTCCTCCGGTATATGCACCGCCCACAGGAAATCTTTCAACTAAATGATGGACCATCAAGTCATCAAGACCATGCTTTTCATAGCTCATAAATGCACCTAAAGCTCCCAGAAAACCTTCATGTCTCAAAAACATTGCTTGTGCATCTCCATTTGACCTAAAAAACACATGATATTTTCAAACTTTACGATAAAACAGTAAACAAATTATACTCAATATCAAAGACAAGGAAGAAGAGGAATAAAAGTCTAAATCTTGATAAGAAAATTGTATGTGTACCAGAACTGAACCGCAAAGGAGATAGTGTCCATGGTATAAGCATGACCCCTTATGAAAAAACCACCAAAATATATTCGCTTCAGACCAAACCGTAGTGCATTTAGATAAGCTATCTGCACAGCAGAACAGTCCAATCAGATCTACCAAAATTAGCACATCTATTAGTTCTTTAGAACAAAAATTATTGTTATCATTTTTAGATTTCATGTACTCGACAGAGGTACAACATAAATTGCATTTTCATGGCATAATCTTGTAACTGCAGAGCACACCTGGCCAATATTATAAGAAATCATTCGTAAGAGAGACAGTGATATATCTTCAGGGCGGTAGTCTTCATACTCCTTGTTTTCTGAAATAGCCTTCCCAAAACTAGAGGCAATGGTTGATGCAGATAGACCGATCTATAACATGTTTTATGATTAGGGATTCTTAGTCTCACCACTAGATTAAGAAAATTTGCATAATTCATGATAATCAATATCAAGATTTCTGACTAATTTACAGCTCCAAACTTCAAAGTAGTGTTCTCAACAGAATAGACAATCTGCATACCTTTGAGTAGTCCATACCACCATAAATGTCCCCAACAAGCATGTCTATAGCACCATTGTCTCCCCGTTGACTCAGCTCTAACAACTCATCGAAACTGATAAGGGAATGAATTAGTCAAAGACCTGGACAAACTTTCTAGAAAGAGATGAGATGAAAAATAGAAAGCAACAAAAAGTTAATCAGAAGGAAAAAAAAAACCTTTTGCACTTTGTTAACAGTTTTCCCAAGCCCCAATAAGTACCGCCACCAACATTTGTTCCACTTACCCGCTGAAATTTGCCATCTCCATCAACCTATAGCAACGTAGATTAATTGATAATTAATAAACTCAACAAGCCTCCAGAATTCAATTAACAAAAAGAAAACAAAAGAAAGAGTTACCTTAATTATACTAACACCGGACCCAATGTTAACTAGAAGATATGGGAATAATTCATTCTGGTCAATCTGCACAAACTCTTTCTGACCCTCCATGTGTGTGAAAGCTTCATGACGAATTGCCTACTAGAATCATGGTAGAACATCTAATTACCTCTTAGAGAAGTATGGTTATGATGGAGGAAAGAAGGCAAAAATGTACTAAAAGTTAATATGATTAGAGTACTTGATGGCATCCCTATATGGTACCCAGACAATTTATCAGCAAGCCGTGAATGAACAATCTCATGATAATTCCAAATCACCGTCTTTCTTTTCAGACGATAATATATTCAACACTTAAACGACAGAACTCCCATATTCAAGAAGAGATATGAGCAATTGAGAAATCAAATAAACACAAAATGCCAGATTTCTCGAATAAGGAAAAATCTCTAATATCACAAATAAAGTGAAACAAAAAACCAAAAATTAAAGTTTGTTTTTCTTGGTAACGTATGAACTCAACTCAATTTTACTGATAGAGGCAAAGTCAACACCCAGGAGCAGAGAATTAGAAGTTTTTAATGTTCTTACTGGAAAACTAATGGACATACAAGAAGTTCATATCATTTTCAAACAAAAATACACATCAAGAGGAGGAAAAAAAACCTAATCCATAAGAAAATGTTATCTTGTATCAACACCCACCTTGAGTAGAAAATTTGCTCCAGATACTAGACAATTCATTTCATCTTCTTTGTCAAGACTAACCCCAAGCCGTTCTTTGAAGAGGTCCGCAAACTTGTATGCCCCACCACCTGTAGCCTTCAGGCAAGAATTCATTCATTGATATCAGTATGATCCCCAAAAATACACAGAATAATGGATTTCTAAAATACATAACAAGATCGATAAACACTTATATTACCTTGATTACGGAACTTTCATTGGTTGGGGCATCAGGATTCCAGATCCGAGCATCCATTCCTATCCACAATTTGTCTTTCTTAGAACACAGGTATATTATTTTGCTAAAAATTGACACAGTTACATAAGGATTCAAGCATAAATATCATACAAGTTCGAGAAATCTACCATGCTTGGCTATTGAATAAAACAACTGAAACAAGAGAAAAGAACATCCAGAAAAATATACCACCACGGTGAAGCTGCTTAGAGTAGATGAAGTCTAAGCACTCGTTAATCTTGTTTGTCTCAAACTTCACAAAATGAAGCCGCCCACCTAGAACAGGGTAGCTTCTCCTACTACCTTTTGATATTCCCAACCTCTCCTTCAAAGTTTTCTTCCTTTTATCATCAATTGATTGGCCTTCATGTCTTGAGAAATACACCAACTTGATGAGAGATCCTGCCATTAACCATTAAACAGCTTAAAACGTCGATCTTTATAAACACACTAAAACAGTTTTTTCGAACTCAAAATTTACATGCGATCCCACACAGCCAGGTACTGATCACAAATTCACAGTTAAATTTAAAACACCAGAAATTATAGCACCAACGATCACAATAAGCAGTTCACACTGGATATAGCATGGCATGCATAATCTCGCTTTCTCTTCACCAAATCAAACATATCTTTATACATGCCATATTGGGGGAGGGGGAGATCAAACACGAGATCTCCATGCATTGGTGAACGCACTTAACCAACTGAGCTACAAGCCCCTTCCTCCAACAGATCAAACTTCTACTTTCCTTAAAAAAGATGATCACTTTAATCTAAAAAGCTAAGCAGAGAACAAAAGAAAACACAACCCATGCACTGAAAACTAACACCAGAATTACCAAAAGCTAACCAATAAAACAGAAAATTTAGAAACCAAAAACCGCAAAGACTTTTCAAAAGCAAGTGATTCAAGGGAAGAATACAATTATACCTCCAATGTCCAAAGCCAAGTGAGACAAGTCATCAGACTGATTAGGCAGAAGAATTGTGGGGTCCCTCTCTTCAAAATTCCCTTGAATGGCAGCTTTGCTGAGGTCCAACTGAGGCCGGGAACCCGACCGGTGAATCGAATTTCCGGTGGCCGGAGCCATATCCCTCTCACTACTACTTTGACCAACCTCTCCTCCTTCTGTTCTAATCACCGCATGGGACTCTAAAGTATTAATGTTTTTGTCACCACCTTCTTCCTTCTCTCTCTCTTTTATATCGCTAGTTCCAAAACCAGCCATTAATCCAAAAATCACCCCCTCCCAACCTCTCAACTGCTTCCCCTTGGCCTATGTGTGTCCACTTTGTCCTTCTCTGTACTAAATAAACAATTAATTAATTAAAATTTGACTGAAACAATTAAGAACATTGCTTTAAATTAACAAACTTTGAAGCTATTTACTTATTCAGAAGAAAACCCTTGTGACAAGATTCAATATTTCAATTAAAATTTCTGAACTTGGGGACCCAAGTGAAAAATAGGATGAAATTATAAAGCTTTTAAATGTATCTGGACCACCTCAGACAAATTTTACATCAAATGGTAAGAAGAAACATGTAAATTATGTAATTAAAAAAAAAGGGAGAAATAAATGGACCCAGAAGATTATAAATAAATAAATAAACAATAAAAAGGTTAAAAAATTTGATTAGGTGAGAAAGTGGGAGGGAACTGATTGAACTGGAAATGTAAACAAAAAAACAAATCAAATGCGGACCTTAAAAGTGTGAAACTTTGAATCCGAGAGGAGGGAAGACAGCAACACAGTAATACGAGGGTTTAGGAGGGGAGATTATGAAGGATTGGTTCTTTTCCTTGTAGGAGATGTGGGGCAGTCAGCAGCTTTTGTGTCTGTCTCCGGTTTGTGATCGGTTTTGTTTGGTTCCTCCTGTGATTTGCGGGCTGGGTGGTGTAAACTTACTCGCATAAGAAGCGCGTGAGAGTTGCGAGAGTTGCGCTGATTTCGCGCCCCGCAGCATCGATTTATGCAAGAGTTGAATTTTTGGTTCATATGCCATAAACTACCATTATGACTATCAGCTCTATAAGTTCATAGTCTGGAAAAAAAAAAAAAAGTGATGGTACTTCAGGGTTATTCATCTTTTTGGGGTTTGGAAAGGTTGTGGAGAATTTCATTCTGTTCGTAACCTCCCACATTTTTTTTTTTTTGTCTGTTGGAGAGTCTCAATCCACTATTACCATTGAGCCACTTACTATGGTTCTGGTTATATAAGTTGACCTTGTTTTTTTTGGATGCCATTTACCAAGTCTTCTACTTCTTAATTTAAATAACACTAGCATATGGGCACACACAAAGCGTGTGAGAAATTTTTTTTATTTTTATTTTTCAAATAAAAGGAGAGAGAGGAAGAGAGTAATAGAGAACGTGGGAGTACGATTTTTTTTTTTTTTTGTTAAATTAGATATATGTTATAAATATAATTACATATATGTGAGGCTTTGGAAAAAAAAAAAAAACAAAATTCGGTTGTGTGAAATTACATTTCTCTTCCATATTTCTTATTCATATTCTGTTTTAATTAGAGGGTTAAACTAGTAATTTCATAGAATTTTAGTTGACAATGGGTATTTTATTAATTAGTAAAGATAACCATGACATCCTGCTTTTTTTTTTTTTTTTTTTCAAAAGTCAAAGATTCTAACAGTTAGATAATAGACAACATCGATTAATTTTCTCATATATGAGTTCTTATTATCTTGTTCAGTTAGCTTTGTTCGTAAAAATCTATATAGTATATTTTTGTTTGAGTTATTAGCATATAGCCCATTTTTCAACCAAAACAAAAATCAATAAATTTGTAAATTGTGATATTGTAGAGGCAAGACTCAGAAATTGTCTGGTTCCAACAGGATCATTGGCGATACAATATTGGAGGAAACTGAAAAGTTCTAACTTCAAACCAGGGGCGGCTTTGTTCCAAAAAAATATTAGGGTGTTCATATTCAGATATGATTATATTCATTTATGATTTTGTAAGCTTTTAAATACTTACCATATTCAGCTCTCTTTCAAAAAAGTTATCACCAGCAGCAATTGTTTGCGATCATTGCTGTTATGTGTGCTTTAGGGAAAGCAATAATTTTAGTGATTCATTTCAGTTAAATGACTCAAGCTACTGAGTTTTTAAAACTTCGGAGTATGGCACTGAAAAGTTTAAGAACTAAATTCTCGTGACCTACTTTAAAAACACCCAAAAAAACTTAAGAAAAACTAATGAAAATGACTTTAAAACTTTGAGTTTTAATGATACGGACAAAATAAAGAGTAAAGTGAATAGTATCAAAACTGATTTTTTAATGTAAAAATATGATTTTTCGTTAAAATGAACAGTATCATAAGCTTTTCGTTAAAGTTTTCAAAATCTTAAGGTACAGAAACCCTATTTTATCCTTCTTTTTATGGTAATCCCAATTTTTATCCTTCCATTTATAAAACATGTAAATGTTTGGATCACTTCCATCTATTCTGGCGCTTGGCGAATTGGTTTGGCACATTCACTCCAACAAAGAAGAGAGGACAACCTCCTAACATTTTCACCACCAAACGCTTCACCAATCCACCGTCGTCGCAGGACCCAGAAAATAGAGACTCGTCCGCGTTTTGGAGTTCGAATAAGCTGGAGGAGTATGAACATGTTAACGATTCATATGAACACGTTAAATGCCGCCTTCATATATTTAATTTACATTATACATAAAAAATAAACTTGTTTGTTCATACAGCCGCAATTCCACACGAAAAGAAAACAAAGGGTTCGAGGAACGCTAATCTGTACCACCATTATTATAACATCTAGTAAACAACCAAGAGGTGGAAAACTATACCCTATAAATGTCATCATCATTTCACATGAGAGAAGAATCAAGCATTGACAGCCTTCTCCGCAGGAGATGCCTCTGTACTGCCAGTTTTTTTGGTTTGCTTGGCTTGATAGTCTTTAACAGCTGCCTTAATGGCATCCTCGGCGAGCATGCTGCAGTGAAGCTTCACTGGAGGAAGCGAAAGATGTTTTGCAATCTCTCTGCAACGACATTCAGAAGAACCAATTGAAACAATGAGCAAAAATGTGTGAAGAGAATGACAGATACTATCAAAGCTTCCAGCAGAACAAGTTCTGAGCAACAGCAAACCAGACCTCAAACAGATAACATAAATCACTATGGCAAAGGCCGGTAAGAGGACGATTAGTTGGCAAAAGGGGCACCAAACAAGGCTATTCGACTAAGCAGGACAAAGGAAACACGGTAAAAATCCCACCTTTTGTGCATAGTATCGAATCAAAGTTCACAATAAACACTGACGAACCAAATTAGCATACAATTGCCATTGGCAAGTATTATACATGTAAATATAAGTACTGAAAGAGTAAAACCAGCATGATGCAAACCAAAAATACGCACTCAACTAGATATCCAAGACCATAATGTTGACGACAATATCAGCGAAATATGAACAAAAGAAATTCGATAAGAATATAGGAGGAAAAGCAGAACTCACGTGTTCTTAATCGTCAAGACTTCCTCCATTTGTTTCCCCTTCACCCATTCCGTAGCTGAAAGAAGATACAAACCCAGCATTAGACAAATTAAATCGAAGCTATCTGTCCAGAAAGAGTCATATTAACCAAATTGCGACAAAAAACTATGCAAGTTAAGCATCATATGCCATGATACAGTAACAATTATTCATCTTAAACCTATAAAAATGTTACAATTCCAAATTTATTGGCTTCAAAGAAAGCGGCAACACAACGGATTTGTTTCAACGGGCGAAAATCTCCCATTACCCCAAAGTGTGCATGCAATTGATTGATTACTGATACAGGTACTAGGATGAAATGCAACCATGCAGGAGATAATCAAATTAATCATACATCAACAAAATGTCTTATACGAATTGCAATGAAATACGAAAACTCGGGAAAATGTATGAATTCAATCTAAACACCTGGAAATTTTAATTGGCAACCCAACAGAACAAGTTATAAGCTCAAAATTTACACATGCTTATGCGTACCTCAAACTAAACCAACAAAGCACCAAATAATTCAGTCAATAGACACTACAGTCCTTAGGATGCTTCAAATTCCGATTGCTATTAAAAGGATTCATTCTTTGTCCGCCCCAAAATTTTCTAGGCAACCAAACAGTCAATAACATAAACAAATATCTGAATATATACACATATATACGTGACTAACCGACAGAAGAAGAAGCAATGGCCGATCCACACCCAAAGGTCTTGAAGCAAGCATCAACAATCTTTCCCGTGCCGTCATCGACCTTAATCTGGAGCTTCATCACGTCGCCACAGGCTGGAGCGCCAACGAGCCCCGTGCCGATCGTCGGATCATTCTTGTCGAACGTTCCGACGTTGCGGGGGTTGTCGTAGTGGTCCACCACCCTCTCGTGGTACATACGTGGCAGGCTCAGGACCGCCGGTGACTGAGCCTCCGGCGACCCCAGACGGCCGCCTTGGAGAACCCTCTTCGCCGCAAGTCTCAACATTTTTGCTTCGCGGTTGCAAAATTTTCAGGGTGAAATATCCGGTTTTTGTGAACGAAGACGGAGAGAAATTGGTTAACCACAAAAGACTACGATATTTGTAGATTCCGATTTTGGAAGGCGGTTTGGTTGTGGGCACGTGGACGGCGGAGATTGTTTTAAAATGTGATATGACAGATGTTTAAGAAAGCAAGTTTCCCAGATTTCTGGATGAGCTGGTGGATAAGTGATATAGGATTTTTACCGGATTCTCTCTGTAAAGATTTCGAAATTTTTTAATTATATTTGTTTTTCGTACATTGTGCGGTCAGTTTTTGTTAAATATTGTTTATGTTCAACTTTAAATAAAAAAATTACATAATATACGATGAATAAATATGATTAGAGTATTTCTCATCCTTACAAAGAGGAGATCCTCCTGGCAAGTGGACGGTGGAGGTTTCGCTCGGGTTGTCATAAGCCCATTTGGGCCTGTTTGGACCTTGATCCAATTATAAACGAGCCTGGGCTTTTTATATTACCATTGGAAAATAAGTGGATTACCCAAAAGTGATCCTTGGGTACCCAAAGTTTTGAAGAGAGAATGACAGATACACCCCTTAGTACAATGACCCGAGAACCCAATTAAACGTTTCAGAATTAAAAAAAAATACTAAACCAAAAGAATACTCCTAAATTTGAAAGACGAAGAAAGAGAAATTCTAGATTATTAAAAAATTGTATAAAACTATATATTTTTAATATTTTAAAGTGTTAAACAAGTATACAAGATAATTAAGGTTGAGAGTTATATTATCACATGCATCCTATCGAATTAAAAAGTGTGAATATATGGGGTTATCTATATCCAAAAGAAATTTTGACACCTCTAACCCATGCATTAAAGTCGGTCCACCGTAGCTTAGACCAGTTCGTTTAATAAATAAGACGAGTCGGCCATCTCACGTTATCAACCTCAAGCTTAGCTTCCAATAACCAATAATTGTATTTTTTTTTTAATTTTTTAAAACCGAAATTTTATTTTTATGAACCTATGTTATTGGTATTATCATATACGAGTGAGAACTGAGAAGGATCCAGCTAGCTGGACAGATGGGTTCCTCAACGAACCTAACTTCCCCTCCATCTTGTTCTTAATGTTCATAGTACTGGTTTCACACACTGAACTCACTCCAAAAAAAAAAAAAAAACGATTGCAGCTACATACATGTGTGTGTGTGTGTGTGTGTTGTAAGCTCGGGGACCTCCATTCCACCAACTCACTCCAAAACACTTAAACAAAAGACCCACCAACCACATGCATGCCTAGTTGGTGTGTGTGTGTGTGTGTGTGTATGTCTATATATGTGCAAGTCCATTGGCTTGTTTATTATCTAACCCATGATGTTTTTTATGAGCAAACTGAGTTGATCAATAAATCCTGCTTTTGCGCACCCAAGAAATTTGCACATCGTATTAGACTTGGCTTGGTTGGTTCTAGTTAATGAATTATTCATTCGTATCTGTAAACTATTGACTTATATTTAAAGTGAGTTTTATAAATAATATATTATTTGAGAAATGATTTGCGTAAACCCAACTTCTTCTTCTTTGCGCACTTATTTTGTGTCTTTTAATTTTCCTTTAATTTAGCCCATTAAAAAGACAGAATAATGCATGAACATCTAGAAGGTTAAGCTCGTAAACTAGTTAAGCTAGGGTTCTAGTTAATTTTGGAATTTTAGTTATTTTAGCTTTACCTTACAGTATCATTGAATAACAACTTAGAGCTCGTTTAGAAATCTTTTTAAAATCACTAAAAGTATTTTTAGAGAAAATGTTTTTAGGTTCTAAAAGCATTTAAAGTGCTTCATGCAAGAAGCATTAGTTCTTTCTACAAGGATTCAATTTCATTTTTACTAAGGATTGGTCGTAAAAACACTTTCACTATTTTCAATCATTTTAAAAGTAATTTCCAACGAGCCCCGTATTGGTAATACTTTGCATCACGTAAATAAACAAAATGTTCATAAATAAAACATATTGTTTACATTTCTGTCAACAAAATCAGTTTTAATTCGTAGGGAAAATGTATAAATTCTGTGTTCCTAATCCAGAAAAAAAAAAACTTCGGAATAGTGGAGTGGTCATATACATGTCTTATGTTTGGATAAGCTGTTCCCAACTCGACACGATATCATATATATCATAGTTCATCCATGTTAAGGTCGAATAGAAAATACTGTACTTTATAACAGATAGTTAATCCAAAAGTTATATTTTAAATTATCGTTTCCCCTTAAGATCGATATCCATTTGCTACTAATACTTTCTGGGTTGAGAAAACCAACCCAACCCACACTGTTCTTTCTCTATCACTCTCACCGTAATAGTATCATACATTTAGAATCCCTACTTATGTCATGGGGGGCCAATATTAGGGCATTACCTAATATGTTGAAAATGAAGCATCGATGTTCTTTTTTCTTTTACATTTTTTCTATTTTTTTTAAAACTTTGGTGGAGAGCTTCCAATTATACTGGTTAAGCATAAACAATCAACGTTCATAATTTGTACTTACGCCATGAAAAGTGTTTTGCCCAAGAAAATGTCACTTTCACAGTGAGACCATTTATTTTTCTTCGTGTATAATATACATCAAAAGCAAATGGCCATTAAAAAAAATGAGAAAACTCCAACAACAAATTTGATAGATTTCACTTCCAAGTTTGTAATTCTTGAGAACTATATCATCTAGAACCTCCTTCAAGTTGAATCCTTAAACCTTGTTGAATTAGTCATCCTAAAGAGCAAGGTCGATTTGTATTATCTTAACTCACCAGCCAGTACTAAGACGGAAGGTTTCACTTCTTTTAGAGAGATTGTTCACGAAATGATCAATTGAGATGATACGACTTATAATTCGTGCTCCCATTCTAAACTTTTTTTTTTCCTTTTCAGGACATTGTTTTCTACAACTTGAACAATTCTAAGAGCACTAAAATGACTATCATTTAATCAAACTATAATATAATTTTCGATTTAGATGATATTATGTAAAAATAATTAAAACATAGATGTTTAAAATACAATACAAAGTAAGCTCTACTTACAAAACTGTCCCTCCACTAAATTATATGTCTTGAAATATGAATATTTGATCACACAAAAGACATACATAAGCTGACAAATACCCATAAACTTAAAACGCATTGGCAAGCAGGAAAACACAGACATCTTTATCGTTGAAAGCAAAGGCTATCTTTTCAATGCTTAAATCTATAATAAACTTAGGATTTATGGTAGTTAATTTAAAGATTCATGTAACAAATTGAGACACTCGCTCAACCTTCTATGGATCATCTCATATGTAACAAATTGAAACACTCGCTCAACCTTTCTTTTTTGATCGAAATCATGACCACATTACATGAAAATTCTGGCTCCGCCACTGCATAAAGTATTTTCTAAATGAATATACTAGAGAGATTTTCTATAAATAATATGTTTTAAACTACATGATTGTAACTGTTGACGGTTGAATTTATTTTTTAATAATTTAACGAAAGAAATCAACTATCAACCGTCACATTTATGATTTACAAAACATAGTTCGAAAAGATAGTCTTTCTAGCATCACTTTTTTTTTAAGAGGAAAACTATTGAGGTGGAGTAGGTCAATTTTATTCGGCAAAAAACAAACTTTTGTCAAAGAGGTAAGAAAATACCATTTTATCAGTCTCTTTGTTGTATATCGGTGTTCTTTGGTGAAGAAATTCTGGTTTGTTAGCAAAGAATTGTAAAAATGTTTATCGGTACATGTTTCTCTTTTTACAGGGATGGAGAGTGGACTACTTTGCAAAAAGGGTGAACTTCCTATAACTCAGAATCTAAATCGAGATATCTTGATGATTTGGGTAGTCAATTTTATCATATATTCTGCTCCTCCAAGTTTTAAATTCAACATCTTAGTTTCATGTCTTCCTAGACGCATAAGGTATCGTATCCCATCGAATGTGAATAATTTTAGGTAGGCTTTTTAGCCAAAATGGTCTTTGATATTTGCATAACTCCTCACTTTGGTCCCTGAGATTTCAAATCAATAGAAGTGGTCCCTGAGATTGTTCACCATCCATCATTTTGGTCATTCCGTTAAAAACTCCGTTAAGTGTCCCGGAGATTTTGGCTAGAAGTTTGGGCAATTTTCAAAACTTCGTAACTCAATCGTTTCTTAACCAAATTCGACCCATAATATATCAAAATGAAGATAGGAAAGTGTAGAATAAGATTATACCATTTGGAAGCCCAATGGTTGTTCTAGTTGCTCGGGAACAATTAGGAGATTCTCTAGAAGAAATACGGGCTTCTGGCGGCAACATGCTATGGGGTGGTGGTGGAGATGGTTGGAAAATAGTCTCAAAGTTGATTGGTCCGAGGAAAAACTGGAAAACTCGCCGAAAACTGAGTAAACTTTAAATGTTCATAACTTCTTCAATACTCAACGAAATTAAGTGATTCAAAAATGAAAATCATACTTCTTGACGAGACGAAGAGAATGGTACATTTTTCAGCGGCTAATTCTCTGTAATTTGGCCGGAAAACGGCTTGAAAGTGACTAACTCGAGACCAAGAAAGCCACTTTCGAGCCGTTTTCCTGCCAAAACAAGAAGAGTTAGCCGCTTAAAAAGATACTATTCCCTTCGTCTCGTCGAGAAGTATGATTTTTGTTTTTGAATCACTTGATTACGTTGAGTATTGAAGAAGTTATGAACGTTTAAAGTTTGTCCAGTTTCCAGCGAGTTGTCCAGTTTTCCCTCGGACCAGTCAACTTTGAGGCTATTTTCCGACCATCTTCTGCAACTATTGGGCTTCCAAATAGGTATAATCTTATTCTACACTTTCCTATCTTCATTTTGATATATTATGGGTCGAATTTGGTTAAGAAACGATTGAGTTACGAAGCTTTGAAAATTGCCCAAACTTCCAGCCAAGAGCTCCGGGACACTTAACGGAGTTTTTAATGGAATGACCAAAATAATGGATGGTGGACAATCTCAGGGACCACTTCTATTGATTTGAAATCTCAGGACCAAAGTGAGGAGTTATGCAAATCTCAGGGACCATTTTGGCTAAAAAGCCTTTTAGGTAAATATTTAGCAAATCCAACTCCATTCATGATCATTGATCACCAAAGCCATTTAAACAATATATGACTCGTTAGGAAGTGCTTTTAAAATGACTGAAAACACTTTTAGTTAAAATGTTTTTTTTATTCAATTCTTAGTAAAATTTAAGTGAATTCTAGAAAATAACTTGAAGTACTTCTTGCAAGAAGCAAATATATGATGCTTTTTCCAAAATGCACTTAAAATGCTTCTGAAACCCAAAATTAATTTTTAAAACACTTACAAACGAGCTCATATATATCTATATACATATATATTATTCCAATATATATTCATACCAAAATCCTGGCAAATGGGTTAAGAAACTTATCATGTCCATATAATTCAAACATATTATTCTCGGTGTTCCTTCCATTCGATCTTAAAAGCTTCCTTTATTCTTTAGGATCATTGATTACAAAAACTAAAATTAATCAAATAGTGGAAGTATATATCCAAATTCAGCCAATTACTTATTATAAAGTAGGATATATATGCATGCATGGCCACCGATCTTCACATGAAAATTTGTAGCTACTTTTTTCCGGAGAAATAGACCGATTCAACCTATAGGAATTAATTCCGATAAAAAACCTAGATTGATTAATGTTTCATTAACTCTTTAATATATACCAATTCAATCTTGATCTACATCATCATTCAATAGTTATTTTTTTTTCTTTTACATCATCCATTGAAGAATAGTTATACAAAAATCACAGAAAATATGAGTACATCCCTTGAAATTCAATTTTCTTTAACTAAAATCCATCATTGTGAATTTCTCTAACAAAAACCCAATGACTAGGCTCCAACTAAAGCAATATCCATAATTAAGTTTGACTTGGCAAAATTTGTATTTTTGGATGTCTAATTACCCCTAATACCACTTACTTTGGGTCTCTCACTTATTATCTACATTTAGTTTACATTATTTCATTCAATTAAATGTCTTCAAATACCTTATTTCATTCAATTATATTTATAATTCAAAGATGGGAAGAATAAATAAGTGTAAACTCGTCATTTACCACCTTCGAAACTTATAAAAACTTGTCATTTGAAAGTAAAGAGAAGTATTACTACATTATTATATAGTGACGTCCATCTTTATGTTGATCATTAACATTGAATATTATTGGCTCAACTTTTATCTCACTTCTTCTTACCCATCGTATTAGACTTGGCTTGGTTCGTTCTAGTTAATGAATTATTCATTCGTATCTGTAAGCTATTGACTTATATTTAAAGTGAGTTTTGTAAATAATATATTATTTGAGAAGTGATTTGCGTAAATCCAACTTTTTCTCCTTTGTGCATTTATTTTGTGTCTTTTAATTTTCCTTTAATTTAGTCCATTAAAAAGACAAAATAATGCATGAACATCTAGAAGGTTAAGCCCGTAAACTGGTTAAGCTAAGGTTCTAGTTAATTTTGGAATTTTGATTATTTTAGCTTTACTTTACAATATCGTTGAATAACAACTTAGAGCTCGTTTAGAAATATTTTTAAAATAACTGAAAACACTTTTAAAGAAAATATTTTTAAGTTTTAAAAGTATTTGAAGTGGTTCCTGCAAGAAACACTAGTTCTTTCTACAAGGATTCAATTGCATTTTTTATAAGAATTGGTTGTAAAAGCACTTTCACTATTTTCAACCATTTTAAAAGTAATTTCCAACGAGCCCCATATTGGTAATACTTTGCATCACGTAAATAAATAGAATGTTCATAAAAAAACATATTGTTTACATTTCTGTCAACAAAATCAGTTTTAATTCGTAGGGAAAATGTCTAAATTGTGTGTTCCTAATCTAGAAAAAAAACTTCGAAATAGTGGAGTGGTCATATGCACGTCTTATGTTTAAATAAACTGTTCCCAACTCGACACGATATCATATATATCATAGTTCATCCATGTTAAAGTCGAACAGAAAATACTGCACTTTATGACCAACCCAACCCGTACTGTTCTTTCTCTATCACCCTCACCGTAATATTATATATCATACATTTAGAATCCCTACTTATGTCATGGGGGGCCAATATTAGGGCATGACCTAATATTTTGAAAATGAAGCATCTATGTTCTTTTTTCTTTTACATTTTTTCTATTTTTTTAAAACTTTGGTGGAGAGCTTCCAATTATATTGGTTAAAGCATAAACAATTCAACGTTCATAATTTGTACGTACATCATGAAAAGTGTTTTGCCCAAGAAAATGTCACTTTCACAGTGAGACCATTTATTTTTCTTCGTGTATAATATACATCAAAGCAAATGGCCATTAAAAAAAAAATGAGAAAACTCCAACAAATTTGATAGATTTCACTTCCAAGTTTGTAATTCTTGAGTACTATATCATCTAGAACCTCCTTCAAGTTGAATCCTTAAACCTTGTTGAATTAGTCATCCTAAAGAGCAAGATCGATTTGTATTATCTTAACTCACCAGCCAGTACTAAGACTGTAGGTTCCAATTTTTTTTAGAGAGATTGTTTCATGAAATGATCAATTGAGTGATGATATGAGTTATAATTCGTTCTCTCATTCTAAACTTTTTTTTTCCTTTTCAGGACATTGTTTTCTACAAGTTGAACAATTCTAAGAACACTAAAGTGACCCTCATTTAATCAAACTGTAATATAATTTTCGATTTAGGTGATATTATATAAAAATAATTAAAAGATAAGTGTTTAAACTGTTAAAATACAATACAAAGTGAGTTCTACTTACAAAACTGTTCCTCGACTAAATTATATGTCTCGAAATATGAATATTTGATCACACAAAAGACATACATAAGCTGACAAACGCCCATTAAAACTTAAAACTCATTGGCAAGCAGGAAAACACAGACATCTTTATCGTTGAAAGCAAAGGCTATCTTTTCAATGCTTAAATCTATAATAAACTTAGGATTTGTGGTAGTTTAAAGATTCGTGTAACAAATTGAAACACTCGGTCAACCTTTTATGCATCATCTCATATTTAACGACAGAAAATTACGTCTCGAAGAACCCAATTTTGAAAAGTATTTTGTACGATTGTGAGTATGTAACCTAAATTTCACCACGAAAATGCAAGGTATCCAATCGGCGCGCATGCATGTATGTATGAAATGCTAAGGAAATTCTCTCACAGTGAGATTTTTTATAGATTATTTGCTACTATATGTTTTTAGTACAATGTTTTATAATATTGACACATAAATTAACGTTAAACTGTGAGGTGATAGAAAATCCATAAAGAATCTCACTTTGAAAAAGTCTCTTTAGCATTTTCCCACTACAAATGCTCCAACTCATCCTGTTTATAATTTAATGTATCATGTCCGTTTCTTGGATGATGTAGTCTGAAGTTGTGTTTAGAGAATATAAGGAGGGTTGATCGGGTGGCCAATGGTTTTAGCTAAACAACAATTATGAAGATCTTAAAGGTCAATTAGTTCCTATTTACCATAAGGCTGAGTTATGATGGAAGTTGGCCATATCTAGCTAGTTTTTGGAATGACTATCTAATCCATTATGGTTTATAGCCCTTTTCTCTTGTAGTGCTAGTTATCATGTGGGAATTGAGGATTTTGGTCTTATTGTTTTTTAGGAATGGTTTGTTTCGGATTGGGTTTTAATTAAATTTTGACATGTCTTTGTTATTTACCTTACTTTCCTTGGTAGAAAATTGAACTATACCGAACTAGATTTGTGCACTTTTGAGTATAGATTAATTGAGTGAGTTTGTTATTTGTTACACATGGGATAGTGCTTAATTTTTAATTTTCTTCTCTTATATCTCCACAGGTTTCTGAGAAATTTTTGTCGAATAAGTTACTTGCACCCTCCAACCAACAGTAGCAACAACATGAGAGCCTTTCATGACCCAATTGGGCTTCATGTAGTCTTATTGTATATGATAGTGGGAGACTTAGGTTGTTTTGGGGCTTTTTTTCATCAGTTTTATTTTTTAAAACCACATATGTTCTCTTGCATGTATATGTTCAATTTATTAAACATGTTAGTAATGTTAAATTTACATTTATTATTACAATGTAATTCATATTATTCATCTTCCTAGTTCATTAAATAAAGTTTTAATTATAGATAAAAAAAAAAACTAAATGAGAAAAAGCAATATAGAAGGAAAAATTGAAATTCAATACATATGTGATGAAAGCATAGGTCATCACATATTCTAATAATAAGTGACGCCCAAAGCGTCACATATTTGTTCAATTATGGAGTTTGAGCTGCGAATATGTGAGGGAAAGAAGTGCTACATATAGATATAATAGGTGATGAATGTTAAAATTCGTCAAAGACTATAGGTGATGCCTTTTGTGACGTAGGAAATTCGTGACTATATGTGATGAATTCCAATGTATATGTGACGAAACTTGTTCGTCACAGAATCTATGTTTTCTTGTAGTGTAGTCTGTGGGTGTCATCCTTCTTGTCTTGGTATAGTAGTGGGTGCGTGCTTGTGTGTGATCTCTTTACAGGTGGAAAGTAAAGCATTCAAGCATGATCTCTAATAATTTCGTTAAGTGGCACAAAATGGTCATTGGTTGTCAATGACCCTAACAACCTATATATATATATATATATATATATATATGTATAATTGTATGTATATTGTATTTGACTCTATAGACAGCTAGGAAAAACTAAATTACAACCTCCTCTTCCTACTTATTCTTCTATTTTTTGTTATCATCCATGTTCTCATGTTCTCTCTTTTGTGTGCAATTCTATTGTACGCATCAAATGCTCGATGAAATGCTGCAGTTGACATGCCTTGACAGTTTCAACATTACTCTACAGTTTCCTGTAACCACTCTTGACAAGCTTCTACATATCACAGTATTTGTTGATGTATGTTGGCATAAGCATTCAACATATGTTGGCATGAATTGACATGTTTCTATCAAGTGCTCGACAAAATGGTCTAATAAGTTTTTTTTTTTTGGTTGAAATCGTGACAACATTAGATGAAAATTCTGGCTCTGCCACTGCATAAAGTATTTTCTAAATGAATATGCTAGAGAGAGTTTATGATAAATCATATGTTTTAAACTACATGATTGTAACTGTTGATGGTTGAATTTATTTTTTAATAATCTAACTAAAGAAATCAACTATTAACCGTCACATTTATGATTTACAAAATATAATCTGAAAAGATAGTCTTTCTAGCATCACTTTTTTTTTAAGAGGAAAACTATTGAGGTGGAGTAGGTCAATTTTATTCGGCAAAAAACAAACTTTTGTCAAAGAGGTAAGAAAACACCATTTTATCATAGTCTCTTTGTTGTATGTCGGTGCTCTTTGGTGAAGAAATTCTGGTTTGTTAGCAAAGAATTGTAAAAATGTTTATTTGTACATGTTTCTCATGTTTCTTTTTTCACAGGGATGGAGAGTGGACTACTTTGCAAAAAGGGTGAACTTCCTAAAACTCAGAATCTAAATCGAGATATCTTGATGATTTGGGTAGCCAATTTTATCATATAGTCTGCTCCTCCAAGTTTTAAATTCAACATCTTAGCTTCATGTCTTCCTACTTCTAGAAACATAAGGTATCGTATCCCATCGAATGTGAATAATTTTACGTAAATATTTACCAAATCCAACTCCATTCATGATCATTCATCCCCAAAGCCATTTAAATAATATAGTGCTCGTTAGGAAGTGTTTTTATAATGACTGAAAACACTTTTAGTTCAAATGCTTTTTTTAACCAATTATAAGTAAAAATTTAAGTGAATCCTAGAAAAGAATTTAAAGTACTTCTTGCAAGAAACACATATATGATGCTTCTTCCAAAAAGCACTTAAAATGCTTCTGAAACCCAAAATCAATTTTTAAAACACTTACAAACGAGCTCATATATATTATTCCAATATATATTCATATCAAAATCCCGGCAAATGGGTTAAGAAACTTACCATGTCCATATAGTTCAAACATATTATTTTCGGTGTTCCTTTCATTCGATCTTAAAAGCTTCCTTTATTCTTTAGGATCATTGATTACAAAAACTAAAATTAATCAAATAGTGGAAGTATATATCCAAATTCAACCAATTACTTATTATAAACGTAGGATATATATGCATGCATGGCCACCGATCTTCACATGAAAATTTGTAGCTACTTTTTTCCTCAACCTATAGGAATTAATTCCGACAAAAAACCTAGATTGATTAATGCTTCATTAACTTTTTAATATATACCAATTCAATCTTGATCTACGTCATCATTCAATATATTTTTTCTTTTTCTTTTACATCATCCATTCTAGAATAGTTATATAAAAATTAAGGTTCTTCATCAGCTTTCTAGCAAGAAAATAAAAATTGTGAAAGCTTTTAATTAAATTGTTTATTTTGATGTAGATTTTTTTTTATCATCGTTGCCAATATTGTAGAGTTTGCTTCTGAATCACCTTCGAAACTTATAAAAACCTGTAATTTGAAAGTAAAGAGAAGTATTAAATTATGAGTAATGCTAGGGAGACTAATTTTTGTAAACTAAATGACATAAAATTTAATGATTGGATTATTACTTAAACGTTGATAAACGTGCTCATTTTCTATTGGTGACACATTATTTAATTTGCAAATTTAGTCGACAAATTTAGTCTCCCTGACATTACTTTTTATTATATAGTGACAACTATCTTTTATGTAGATCATTAACATTGAATATTATTGGCTAAACTTTTAGGGTAAATTACATAAAACTACCTCAACTATTGAGCTAGTCATAGTTTCATACCCCATCTTTATAACATTTTAATGTCATACCTCATCTTACGAATTTGTTACAATTTCATACCTTCCGTTAGTTTGTCTGTCTAGTCTTTTGTTAAATAGTCACGTGGCTTGAGACGGGGCCCACTTTCTATTAAAAAATTAATTAAGTATTAAAAACTAAAAAAATAAAATCATTTAATAATTTTATTTTACATGGGGGACCCACCCCTTATCCCCCTCACCCTTCTTCCCCGCTCTCGTCTTCCCCTAACCCAAAACCAAAACCACCCCAAACCCATATCCCACCCTCCCTGACCACTTATCCCACTCCCACACTATTCTCTTCTCTCCCCAGAAACAAACAAATTTTGAAACAAAAAAATCCAGAATTTTTTTTGCAAGTGATGGATTCCACCGTCGCTCCCCACCTCTCCCCCTGCGGCCCTCGTGGCACGTCAACGTTGCTCCCCGCCTCCTCTTCCAAACTCCAAACCAAGACCTAGAAAAACCCGATCGAACTCACTCTCCTTCGACCCCAGAACCCAATCATAGCTACCTCCCGTCCCCTGAGCCAAAACTCACAAACCCTTGAGCAAAGCCCGAAGTTTTCTCTAAAACAGGTGAATTCAAAATTTAGGGTTAGGGTTTGGGAGGAATTGGGGTATTTTGTTTGAAATTGGTTACATGGATTAATTTGGTGAGGGTGATGGGTGTGTAGGAGGAGGGGGAGGGGGAAGAGCGCCATGGGAAGGAGGTGGAGATGGAGGAAGAGAGGGCGGTGGGGGCTGTTCTGGTTTTGGCATTGAAGGAAGGTTGGGGGGACACAGGTGGATGGGAAAGAAAGGGTTAGGGAGATAAGGGGTGGGTCCCCCATGCAAAAAAAAATATATATTAAATGATTTTTTATTAGTTTTTCATATTTAATTAATGTTTTAATAAAGAGTGGGTCCCGTCTCAAGCCACGTCACTATTTAACAGAAGAATTAAGAGACAAACTGACAGAAGGTATGAAATTATAACAAATTCGTAAGATGAAATATGACATTGAAATGTTTTAGAGATGGGGTATGAAATTGTGACTGGCCCAATAGTTGAAGTAGTTTTATGTAATTTATCCAAACTTTTATCTCACTTCTTCTTACCCATAAAAAGAAGATTAAAATATAAACATTAACTTTTAGATCGTATGGAACAAGAGTTGGGGTTGGGGGTTGTTGAAGTTTGTACATGCATTGTGCAGAATGCAGACCGGCTCCAAAATAGTGCATCCAATCATGCGAGATAGGATCCTTGCCAGATCCTTTTTGTGAGGATCTCAAAAATTCTTTCATTATGTTCGTTTATCGTACATCAGCGGTTAGTGTTCGTCAGGTACTGTTTGTGTTCAATTTTGAATAATATAATTTAAAATGATTTTTGACCGCACAATATACAATGAAAAGACAGGATTAAATTAAGGATCCCCGGAATCCTGACAAAAAGGATCCAGTGAGGATCATATCTCCAATATGCATCTAGTTATTAGCTTATGTTTTAATAATATTTTTCTTTTCAATATCTCAAATTTAAATATTTTTATAAAAAAAATTGATCAAACACACAATGCTTGAGTGAAAGTCCACAAATAAAAACTCCAAATGAACTCAACACCACAAAAACTATAATAATAAGCTATCGCTTATACTTATCATTGTTACGAGAGAAGAGAGAACTTAAACTTTTGACAAAAAATTATGATATTCATTAATAGAACAAGAATACGTACAAGATGATAGATCCTATTAAGAAAAGAGACCTTGAGAGAGAAAAAAATAAATAAAAAAAAAAAAAAGCCATTGCCGAAATTTGGAAGAAAAAAATAACTACTAATTTATAATAAAAACACGTACAAGAAAATAGATACGCACTAGAAGATTGATACCCAGACTCTAAGTCTAAACCGACACCAAATTAATAATTTAGAAGAGGTTTACGTACTAGAAGTTTGATACCCACACTCTAAAACAACACCTAATTAATAATTTAGAAGAGAAATCTCGAAACATTTCAGAGCAAAAAAAAACGGTAGGAAGCTAATAGTGAAAGGGTGTCAATATCAGTGTGTTCGTGTAACCGACAAAAAATGTCCAAATCAATGTGTTATGGTATTTTGTCATTCTCTCAAGATGAAGCCTAAAACATTATTCCTGTTGAAAACGTTGAAAACATTGGCAATGTTATGTCCAAATCAATGTGTTATGGTATTTTGTCATTCTCTCGAGAGGAAGCCTACAACATTATTCCAATTGAAAATGTTGAAAACATTGGCAGTGTTATGAATGCCCACACACAGGTTTTTCGATGCCCACAAATGAGATGTGGATTTTGAAAACAAAAGGATTGTATTTTTAAAGTCATGTGATGTAAATTTCAACATGTAATAATGCGAGTTGCTCTATAAATAGAGCACTCGACTGCAATCAAAATACAAAGAAAAAGAAAGGAAAGATCAATAACATCATTATCTATTCCTACCTCCTTTATTTGTCATCCTCTTGTGTTATAGTTACATTGTAATATTTTACACCTGCTTCGTTCCTGTCACTAGTAAAGGTTATCTCTCTAATTTTGACCTATTTTATAACATGTTATCAGCACGACTTTGTAAATATAACTATTCCTCATTTCTCTTCGCCGAAAGAAAAAAAAAAAAGTTTCCTCCAAGAATTTTACTGTTCATCTTCTTCCTCTACCTCAATTGCTGGATATACCATCGCAAAGAACTGTTTGCACGATGCCTGTTTTTAGTTCTCAACCTAACAGTTACATATATCTTTGATTTCTTGTTTGGTGTAGATCTTGATTACTAACCCAGTGTTTATTTATATTAATTTTACTACAATCCAAGATGTTGAGGTACAATCGCCCATTTTGAACTGCAAATTTAATCTTACTACAATCCATGATGGTGCAGTATCATTGCCTATCTTGGACTGCAGATCTAATTTTACTGCAAATTTTAGGTGGAGCAGTATTATCGCCCATCATATCCTGTTTGTTTAAATTTGTCTGCTGTTTAATTTCATTGCAATTTTAGGTGGTGCGGTATAATTGCTCACCTTGCTTTGCATATTTAAATTTTCTTGCTACTTGAGTGGTGCGGAATAATCGTCCATCCTATATTATGAGAATGGTGCGGTACAATCGTCCTCCTCGTTCATCATATAAATCTCAAGCCAGAAGTTTCGAGTGCTTATCATTTTGGCCTGAATATCAAAATGAAAAATTTGTAAGAATCAGAAGTTATAACACTACATCCCCCAGATTACATATTATTGCAAGTTCTTACACATCTCAATTTTCTTTCAAAAAAGAAAATGACGAACTTGGTAAAACTTGATTTTGCTGCTCTGAACATTACTGGGAATAATTACCTTACTTAGGTACTAGATACCAAAATCCATATGGAAGTAGGGAATCTTGGAGATACCATTAGGAAAGAAAGCAACTCATCCTCTCAAGATCAGGTGAAGGCCGTGATCTTTATTCGTCACCATCTTGATGAGGAACTAAAGAGTGAGTACTTAACGGTTGAAAATTCGTTAGCTTTTTAGAAGACATTGAGAAACAGATACAATCACTAGACAACGATGATTCTTCCAAGGGCTCGCTATAAATGGACTCACCTAAAGACCAGGATTTCAAGTTAGTGGCTGAGTACAATTTTGCGTTGTTCAGAATTACCTCTCAGATGAAGCTCTGTGAGGATACCATTACTGAGGAAGATATGCTGGAAAAGACTTTCAGCATATTTCATGCCTCTAACGTGCTCTTCCAGTAGTAGTATAGAGTGCGAGGCTTCACTGAATACAACCAGCTGATCTCTGTGCTCCTGGTTGCTGAACAAAACAATGAGCTCCTGTTAAAAAACATCATTCCCGACCTACTGGATCTGCACCATTCCCAGAAATGAATATTGCTTCCCTCGAAGTGAATGCCACATCCTCTAGTGGCAATAATCATAAACAAAGGCGTGGCCACATGCGAAGACGGTGGAATGAGAAAGGAAATAATCATGGTATCCAGTTTCACAATCAGGTTCCAAGGCATAATTCCGGCTTAAACTTCAAAAATGTAAATCGCCACAAAGGCAAAGCTCATATGAACACTGCTCCCAGAAACTCTGAAAGAGCCTGCCATAAGTGTGGTGGCAATGGGTAATGGGTGCGTACTTGTCGTACCCCAAAACATCTGGTGGATCTGTATCAAGCCTTCCTTAAAGAGAAGGATTTTGAGACCAATTTTCTCGTCCAGGCTAAACCAATGGATACCTGATTCAGTGTGCAACTTATCAAGAAAGTTGAACACAACCCACCTAGAGGTCTCGGACTTCATGGTGAAAAAGGGAAATGAAGTATACTGGTCCGATTGAATGATTGATGTTTGATGTACTTTTATTATGTTGAACTTGTAGTTTAAAGACTAGGGTTTCAGATTCAATAAAAGTGGCATTTAAATTTCCTGTTATAAATTGCTTTGAACTGTGATTCCCTTACTCAGAGAGCATGGATAAAAATTATGGTCATTCTCAAAACATGAGAAATAGCGAAGACATTTGTCTTGCAGACAGCGCAACCACGCATACTATCCTTCGAAATCGAAAGTATTTCTCAAGATTGATGCTTACAAAAGTAAGGGTAATAACAATATCAGGGTAAACAGATGTGATTGAAGGCTCAGGGAAATGCCAGATTATGTTACCAAATGGAACAATATTGTCCATACAAAATGCGTTGTACGCTACTCGATCTACTTGAATTTTTTTGAGTTTTAAAGACATACGTTTAAATGGATACCACATTAAAATAAAAAGTGCAGAAAATGTGGAGTATCTATGCATTTCCTCCAATGATACCTAGAAGCGTATATTGGAGAAGTTGCGTGATTTGTCGAGTGGATTGTATTATACATACATAAGGACAATTGAATCACATGCTGTCATGAACCAGAAGTTCATTGATTCAAAAGTTTACATGCTTTGGCATGACTGTTTGGGTCACCCAGGATCTACCGTGATGCATAGAATCATTACCAACTCTAATGCACATCCATTATTGAGCAGACACATTGCTATCTCAAATGATAACCTTTGCAAAGCTTGTTTTTAAGGGAAGTTGGTAATTAGACCATCACAATTAAAGGTTGATGCTGAATTCCTATCATTTCTGTAAAGAATTCAAGGGGATATTTGTGGGCCTATTCAACCATCTTGTGGACCATTTCGATATTTTATGGTTTTGGTTGATGCATCTACCTAATGGTCACATGTTTGTTTATTGTCTACTTGGATAGCTTTTGCGAGATTTCTTGCTCAAATAATTAAGTTGCGAGCACAGTTCCCAGATTACCCCATTAAGTCAATCCGACTTGACAATGCTGGTGAATTTACGTCTCAAACCTTTGATGATTACTGCATGACATTGGGCATCGATGTTGAACGCCCGGTTCCTCATGTCCATACTCAGAATGGTTTAGCAGAAGTATTGATCAAGCGGCTTCAGTTAATAGCCCGCACTCTGTTTATGAAAACAAAATTGCCAGTTTTTGCATGGGGACATACCATCTTACATGTTGCATCATTGGTTCGATTGAGACATATAGCCAACCACCAATACTCATCAATACAACTCGTGTTTCGTTGTGATGTTTACGTACCTATTGCACCACCACAACGCACCAAAATGGGATCCCAGCACCGACTGGGAATTTACGTGGGTTTTGATTCACCATTTATCATTAGATATTTAGAACCCTTAACGGATGATATGTTTACAGCTCGTTTTGCTGATTATCACTTTAATGAGATAGTTTTCCCATCGTTAGGGGGAGAAAATATTGTTCCAGAAGAACAGAAATAGCTGACATGGGTTGTTCTCACCTTATCTCATTTTGATCCACGTAGCACTTAATGTGAAAATGAAGTCAAAATGATCGTTCGTCTTCAAAGTATTACTAATCAAATGCCAGATGCATTTAATGATGCTATGAAAGTGATAAAATCACATATACCAGCTACAAATGCACCTGTAAGAATTGATGTCGTTGTTGCAGAAAATAAAGTGGCAGCGAATGATTCATCTGGTGCACGCCTAAAGTGTAGTAGACCTTTAGGTTCAAAAGATTCAGCCTCTTGAAAAAGAAATTCAAGGGCACAACTGAATCTAAATGAAATCATTCAAGAAGAAAAAATGAATGACACATCCATAATTCATGATTCTGTACTTTAAGAAGAAAAAAAATGTCCTTGATGAGACACATGTACCTGAAGAAACAAAGGTACATGAAAGCAAAGAAATATCCATAAATTATGATTGTACTAATGAATTGTGGAATCAGAATGAAATAATCATCGATGACATGTTCACATTTGCGTAGCCACTGAAATCATATTAAGTGATAATCTTGAGCCTCGCTCTGTTGATAAGTGGAAAGATGCAATCCATGCATAATTAAATTCTTTGGAAACGCGAAATGTTTTTGGACTAGTAGTCCAAACCTTACTTGGTGTAAACCCCGTGGGTTACAAATGGGTATTCACAAGAAAACGCAATGACAAAACCGAGATTGCAAGATATAAAGCACGACTCATTACACAAGACTTTTAGCAAAGACCTATAATTGATTATGAGAAGACATATTCCCTTGTAATGGACGCAATTACTTTCCGTTACTTAATAAGTTTAGTGGTTTCAGAAAAACCTGACATGCGACTTATAGATGTCATCACCGCGTATCTATTAGATACTGAAATATATATGAAAGTCCCAGAATAACTTAAGTTGCCTGAAACAACTAACAAACCACGAGGTATGCTCTCAATCAAATTAAGGCGATCATTGTATGGGCTGAAACAATCTGGACGATGTGGAATAATCGTCTCAGTGAGTATTTGATCAAAGAAGAGTATATCAACAATGTCATTTGCCCTTGTGTGTTCATTAAGAAATCCAACTCTGGTTTACTATAGTGACAGTATATGTCGATGATATGAACCTAGTTGGAACCCCTAAAGAGCTTAATAAAACTGCTGAATACCTGAAAAGCGAATTTGAAATGAAAGATCTTGGAAAAACAAATTTTTGTCTCGGCTTGCAAATCGAGCATTATATTAGTGGAATTTTGGTTCACCAATCAGCTTACATTGAAAAAATCTTGAAGCGATTTGGTATGGACAAGGCTTATCCATTCAGTACGCCAATGGTCGTTCGTTCTTTAGACATTAAGAAAGATCCATTCCGTCCAAAAGAAGATGATAAACTCGTCCTTGGTCCAGAAGTACCATATTTGAGTGCAATAAGTGTTTTATTGTATTTAGCACAATGTACTAGATCAGATATAACTTTTTCAGTCAACTTATTAGCAAGGTATAGCTCTGCTCCAACAATTAGTCATTGGAAGGAAGTTAAAGATGTATTGCGATATCTTCGTGGGACAACAGACATGAGTCTCTTCTACTCAAAGAAATCCACAAATGACCAGATCCTTGTTGGATATGCAGATCCTGGTTTTCTCTCTGATCCGTATAAAGCCTGCTCACAAACTGGATATGTGTTCAAGAATGGAGATACAACAATCTCATGACGCTCAACAAAGCAAACATTAGTTGCTACATCTTCAAATCATTCAGAAATACTTGCTTTACATGAAGCAAGTTGTGAATGTTCTTGGTTAAGATCAATGATTCATTATATTCGAAATTCATGTGGTTTACCTTCAAAGACAGACATTCCAACTATCATTCATGAAGATAATGCAGACTGTGTGCCCAAATGAAGGAAAGATTCATCAAGGGCTATAAGACTAAACACATATCTCCAAAGTCTTTCAATGCACATGAGATTCAGAAGGTTAAAGTTATTGAAATCAGACAAATCCGTTTGAATGAAAATTTGGCAGATTTGTTCACCAAATCTCTCTACCAAAGTGCACGTTTTAGAAGATACTGCAAAATATCGGATTATGTCGACTTACCAAACAACTAAATTTGGAGAATGCAAAATCAAGGGGAGCATCCATGATATATGCATGTTGTACTCTTTTTCCTTCGATTAGGATTTTTCTCACTGGGTTTTTCCTATCAAGATTTTAATGAGGCAACATAAGCATATTTAGCACTCTATCAACAATCCAAGTAAAGTTGTACTATTTTTTCTTCGTTATGGTTTTTTTCCCACTGGATTTTTCGAAGCAAGATTTTAACGAGGCAACTGATGTTGATTTGTGGGTATCCAAGGGGGAGTGTTGAAATCGTTGAAAACATTGGCATTGTTATGAATGCCCACACACATGTTTTTCAATGCCCACAAATGAGATGTAAACTTTGGAAACAAAATGATTGTATTTTCAAAGTCATGTGATGTAAATTTCAACATGTAATAATGCGAGTTGCTCTATAAATAGAGCAGTCGACTGCAATCAAATTACATAGAAAAAGAAGAGAAAAATCAATAACATCATTATCTATTCCTACCTCCTTTATTTGTCATCATCTTGTTCTATAGTTACAGTGTAATATTTTACACCTGCTTCGCTTCTGTCACTAGTAAAGGTTATCTCTCTAACTTTGATCTATTTTATAACAATTCCTGAATTTTCTCTTCTTCTGTGGAGAGAAATTTTTCAATGTGACTAGAATACGGGTAGTACATCATGTGTTCTTATTTAAATAGTGAGAAATTTTATTTTTTAAGTTATAAACTTTTTTAACACACATATTTCAATGTGTAAAATCACATTGGTTTATTACTCCGTGTTTCAGTTACACTAAAAATTTTCTCTCTTTTTAAATGGTTCTTTTTGGACCAGGTGGCAGAAAGTCTTGGGTTGCATAATATATTACTTCGTGTTTCAGTTACACTAAAAATTCTCTCTCTTTTTGAGTGGCTCTTTTTGGAACGGGTGGCTGAAAGCTTTGAATTGCATGATTGTTTTTGTCTTCCCTTCCCACTTCTCACCCACATATTTGATCCAATTTATTTATTTAAGCTTCCCTCAAGTGAGTGGCCAGTGGCGTGGCAAAGAGGATAGCCAAACCTAATATCATGTATTTTTAAAAGAAAAACCTCTTAAAGAAAAGTAATCGTATTAGAATGACGATGTAAATAATGATACAATTATATGATTTAAGTAATAATTTTTCTTAAAAAATCACTTATGAAAACAATTTTATTATTAATATTGGCAATTACTCACATCTTATAATCGGTTGAATAGTTGGTAGAAGTTATTGTACACGTGAGGAGAAAGTGGGGTTTAGACGACTATAAATTCAGTTTTGCTTTTTACGTAAAGATCCTTGGTAATTAAAATTTTTATTCAGTAGAGGAAGGGTAAAATAGGAATATAATGGTATCATTCTTAATACTTTTTTATATAAGTAATATTGAGTGGACTTAGAAGCTCAAACGGAATAGTAAATAGTTATTTTTATTTTTTTATTTTTAACGGAATAGTAAATATTTTTAACTACCTAAATCATATTTCCCGTCATTTATTTTTAAGAGTTTTAACAAAACACTTATAGTACTGTTCATTTTTAACGAAAATAACATTTTTATTCTAAAAAGTCATTCATGGTACTATTCATTTACAACAACTTTTTGTCATTTTGATTAAAACTCAAAGTTTTCAAATCTTTTTCATTACTTTTCTTTTTATTTTTCGCATTAGTTAGTGTCCAAGAGGATACTCTTTGAATCCCTTTTGGTGAGGATTCTGGAGATACGTGAATCGTATCTGTTCATCGTACATCGTGCGGTCAGTTTTTATCAGGTACTCTTTGTGTTTAATTTTAGCGAAGTGTTATTGGCACTCCAAAAATCTCATTAAACCCTCATCACAAATGTATTTTTCTTTCTAAATATAGAAAGTTTGGAGTGTAGAATGAGATTTTTAGTATGCTAATAATAATTCCCTAATTTTAAATAAAAATATTAAAAATAATTTATGACTGTACGATGTACGATAAATAGACACAATTCACGAATTCTTAAAATCCTCACAAAGAGGATATCACGAGGATTCGGATTCAGTCAGTGTTATCTACCATTAAAAAAAAAAATTAATTTTTTTTTATCATATTTTCCACTCTCCCTCTCTCAACTTATCATGTAGTTTGTATAAATATTCCAGTGCTGGTAGAGAGTTAATCGTTTCTAGTCACCACACACTATCTCACTCACGCCAAAATCCTTTCACTTCAGAGTTCGTTTACGAAAATCCCTTCTAATTCTCTCTCACTTGCCATTTATTCCCTCAGAAGTCAGTAGCTGCTGTTCTGAACACATTGGAGTCTCGTTCTCTTTCTGCCTTTCTGCCATTTTTATACAGAAAACTTGCTCCCTCCCTGGTGATGTAGCTGCATGCTTGCACATTCTCTGTGAGTTCTGAATTTTCTGTGCTTTTTTGCTCCAATCCGAAAACGCAAAGGGTTTTTGTTGAATAATGTAATCTCGAGTAAAGTTTTCTTCTTTGTTATTTTCTCTATTTGGTCACTGCCCATTTGCTCAAAAGGGTTGTAAGTTACCTGTAATATCAATCATGGGTTCTCGCTAATCTGGCTGCATAGAATTCCTTTGTCCAGTTTTTTCCAAATTTCGGGTCTTTTCTTTTTTTCTATCAGCAAAAAGAAGCATTTTCTTGTGTTCTGTGAGTGGCCATTTGCTTAAAATTGTTCTAAACCATTCCAAATGCCGTTTATGATGGGTTTTCGCTAATTTGCTTGTTCTTGCTGTGAAACCCTCAAAGTGTGGAACTTGATTGCGATTTTCGCCTGTTAAAGCTCGAAAATTTGTACCAAATATCTGGTGTTTTAGCATTTTATGCACCTGGTAACAATTAGGAGCCTTTTCTGATAAGAGAAGGGAGGGGTAGTGGATCCAAGCTTTGTCCAAGTTTACTGCTAGTAGTGTGATTTGAGCATATGGGAAGTGCTTGCTCATGTCGTTAATTTTCAAACTTCCTGATTGATTCACAATGAATTTGATTCGATAAACCTTGGCTCGTACAAGATATGGAATCTAAGTAGCTAAATTTGCTAACTGATTCTTTTGTTCTTCAGAGAAATATCTGCCACATTCGTTATTGATTCCTTGAAATGTAAATTTCACACTTCCTGTATAAGTTCATTCATAAATGGACCTCATTAAGGGTCTATCAAACCTCAAAAATTCGATGACTCAACACTTTTCTTTCCCGCTTGTTTTTCACCTTCAAAACTCTATGATGGTCAAGAAATCTTTCTCTGTCTGCCCGTAATATCGTATGTATTTATTTATATCCTAATGCAACCTTAGAAACCATATACGCCTCTCGAGTCCCTTGCAATTTGGATCTGAACTTTAACGACCTGGTTACTTGTCACTCAAACAAGAACTCGAAAAGTTTCTGTTTTCTTGTTTTCAAAGTATTGGAGTTATTATGGAAGAAACATTTGTTCCCTTTCGCGGGATAAGGAATGACCTCAAGGGGAGACTTCTGTGCTACAAACAGGATTGGACTGGTGGTTTACGCGCGGGAATCAGGTTCGTGAATGTATTATTTCTCTTTTTTTTTTTTTCACAAAAAGAGGATACGTTCATGTTTCTAATGAAAATCATCTGATAAGCATCACAGCTTAGGAAGCTTTTTGTCCAAGCAATATTTCATACTGGCACTTCTGCATTGTACCTTACTCAAGTTATCATGATCATTATCTTTTTTTTTATGTAGGATCTTGGCGCCAACAACATACATATTCTTTGCTTCAGCAATTCCTGTTATCTCATTTGGGGAACAGCTTGAAAGAAATACAAGTCGAACAATACCTTTTTTTTATTTTTCTTTTGATTGTCATGTCCTCTCAGAGTTTCTCTTTTGGAGGTAATTTTCTGAAAAGTGCTGTATTTATGTATTTTTACAGATGGAAGCTTGACTGCAGTACAGACTCTTGCATCCACATCACTTTGTGGCATTATCCACTCAATTGTTGGAGGCCAGCCCCTGCTTATACTAGGGGTGGCTGAGCCAACGGTATTGATGTATACATTTATGTTCAACTTTGCTAAGGACCGGAAGGATTTGGGGCAGAAACTCTTCTTAGCCTGGACTGGATGGTATCTCTCTAGAACACTTTGGAAATCTTAAAATTGCAAAGCAATTGATTTTCTGATGAAACTGAACGTTGTTTCCCCGTGGTATGGGTATCTAGGGTATGTATGTGGACAGCCCTTTTGCTCTTCTTGCTGGCGGTTCTGGGTGCATGCTCTATTATCAATAGGTTTACGCGTGTTGCTGGTGAATTGTTTGGTCTGCTAATTGCAATGCTTTTTATGCAGCAGGCCATAAAGGTGAGTTTTCTTTATGATCCTTCACTATTAGTTTATCAATTTTTATTTGGTATACGAGAATTTAAACCTTTTTAGATTTAATTGTACATGAATTCCAAAAGGATATCTCAATTCATTAATTTCTGGGGTGGTGTTATTTTCAGGAACAAAAGGATTATATTTCAAACATCTCTATACTTCTATGCTTTAGAACTATTCGTTTCATATTGAATCCAACTTATGAAACCATTCTACAGGGACTTGTGGAGGAATTTGGCATACCCCAGAGAGAAAATCCTCATCAGACTGCACTGCAACCTTCTTGGCGGTTTGGCAATGGAATGTTTGCGCTAGTTCTGTCATTTGGCCTTCTTTTAACTGCATTGAGAAGCCGTAAAGCTAGATCCTGGCGTTATGGCACAGGTACGTGGAATTTACTTTTGAGCCCTAGTAAGAAGTTGAAAGATCAAATCATATTCATTTATAATGCAACCCTATTTCTCTGGTGAAAAGTTTAATTGAATCTCTGAGTGGTCAGTTTTGTACGTCAACTATATACCTTAGAAACATTCCCATCTGACAAATGTTATAGGTTGCCTACGGGGATTAATTGCGGATTATGGAGTTCCATTTATGGTGCTTGTTTGGACTGCGGTCTCTTACATACCAGTTAATGATGTCCCTAGAGGAATCCCAAGACGACTGTTCAGTCCAAACCCATGGTCTCCTGGTGCATACTCAAATTGGACAGTTATCAAGGTGAAATTGTAGAGATTGTTTCCCAAACACTTTGTAAAACATTTCCATTACATCTAAGCCTTACATCTAATTGGATCTTACAGAGCCAAATTTGTGCTTTCTTTCCTTTAAATCCCAGCTATGAACTCGTACTGTTTAATTGTGCAGGAGATGATGAATGTACCTCCATTATATATAGTTGGAGCATTTATACCAGCAACTATGATCGCTGTGCTCTACTACTTTGATCACAGTGTTGCATCTCAACTTGCCCAACAGAAAGAATTTAATCTGAAGAAACCGGCTTCATATCATTATGACCTTCTCCTTCTGGGTTTTCTGGTAAGCTGCTTCCAGACCAGCTAAATTGAGACACAGATTTTACCTACTCGTATATCTTGAAAGTGCTCCTTTAATTCCGATTATTCGCTTCCAGGTCATGTTATGTGGGCTTATTGGCATTCCCCCTTCCAATGGAGTAATCCCACAATCTCCTATGCATACAAAAAGCTTAGCTACTCTAAAACATCAGGTACTATAGTTTTCTGCATAGTGAGAGTTAGCTTGTCTGTTAAATAGCGGAATTGTTCACTCTCAAGATTTTGATAAGCCTACGAGCTTGCGTGAAACTAGTGTCTCTTGTAGGCATTTGATGCGTCAATATATGGATATTAGGACTCTTGATACTTGTTTCTCACGCTGCTACAATTGATTCTCACTGACAGGACTTCTCTCAGTCATTCTTCTGCTTACCTTTAGAATGTTTTCTGCAATAGTGAATACTTTATTGTGATTTTAATATGTAAATTAATAGAGTGGATCTGTTCTTTTCTATGGAATAGCTTTTGCGGAATAAGCTTGCATCAACAGCTCGAAGTAGTATACGCAAAAATTCAAGTTTGAGTGAATTATACCAGAGCATGAAAGATGCATACAATGGAATGCAGACTCCACTAGTCTACCAACTTCCATCTGCTTTGGTAAATCTATCTACTACATTATTCATGATTGATACAAAATTTTATATATTTTACCCTTCTGCTTTAAAATTTGTGATTCGAACAGGGACTAAAACAGCTGAAAGAATCCACACTCCAATTGGCCTCTAGTGCTGGCTACATTGATGCCCCTGTTGATGAGGCTGTTTTCGATGTGGATAAGGATATTGACGATCTTCTGCCCATTGAAGTAAAAGAGCAACGTCTCAGCAATCTGCTTCAATCATTGATGGCTGGTTGTTGTGTAGGTGCTATGCCTGTTTTGAAAAAAATCCCAACATCAGTTCTTTGGGGTTATTTTGCTTTCATGGCGATTGAAAGCTTGCCTGGAAATCAATTTTGGGAGAGAATATTGTTTCTTTTCACTGCTCCAAGTCGAAGATACAAGTAAGTTGGTGCTTTCCCTTGTAATGTACTAACGATTCTTTCACTAAATACTCTTCCGCATATTGGATATTGTATATTATACCACATGGTTTGCTTCTGAATTTCTATACGTCTGCACGTAAACATGTTTTAGAATCCTCAAATGTTGAAGTTTAACTTCCTCAGACCTAAATGGTACCATTTTTCTTAATCTAGTCATGACTCGTATTATCTTTGAAAAAATTGTCAAATGGTAACCATCATCCATCTTGCTAGGGTGCTGGAGAAGAATCATGGAACCTTTCTTGAGACAGTGCCTTTCAAAACAATTGTGACCTTCACATTGTTCCAGACGGCTTACTTGCTTATGTGTTTTGGCTTAACATGGATCCCGATTGCTGGGGTGCTATTCCCATTGTTGATCATGCTTCTAGTCCCAGTGCGGCAGTATTTTCTCCCTAAGTTTTTCAAAAGAGCTCACCTTCAAGACCTGGATGCTGCAGAATATGAGGAAGCCCCTTCCATCACTTTCAACCTCCCCCTTGAAGTGAGTTATCTAAATGCTTTCATTCAGTTTGTATGTGAAAAAATTTTGAACGTCTTGAGTTCTATAGCATGAAAAGAAACCCGAGCTGGACATTGAGTTTCGACCAGAAGGGGTATAAATTCGAAATTTGGATCAGATTAGAACATATGCTATTCAGATTCTGTCCTACTAGAGTGCTTCTAGGAAGCCTTTATTAGCTTATCTTTTAGAAATTCTTGTACCGATGTTGATGCTTTCTATGCATGACAGGATCTGGATCTTCAATCAAGAACCACTAACATAGACGGTGGGGAGATGCTTGATGAAATTATCACAAGAAGCCGAGGTGAAATCCGCCACACTCATAGTTCAAAAACATCAAGTTTGAACCCTACTCCGCTAGAAGGTAGCCCAAGGATGTCACAGATAGTGCACAGCACCCGTTTAAATGAACTGAGAGGAGAAAGAAGCCCCCGTCTGAGTGGACAGGGACTTGAAACAACACAGGCTTCCAGCCCTGGGCCATCTACCCTCGGACAAATCTCTCGTGGTTCTTCAAGCTAAAAATTGCAACTCTGGTGAGATTATTCTTGGCAATGATCTCGAGAGGTTATGAACTAAGTTTATGTGTAACAAAGTGTCATCTTTGTAGGTCTGTTTCTAACTTTTCATGAATACGATAACGCAAGAGCTGTAATTATATGCGTAATTTTCTTATTCAAACTAAATGCGAACTACGCAGCCTACAAAATCCCTGATTCAATCTTAGATCATTTACAGCTTTAATTTGTTCATTTCCACTAGCAGCATGTTCTTGTAACCATTCAGTTTTCAGTTTTCCAAAGTTTTCGAGAAAATCTGAGTGAAGAACACTGAATCCATTGTATTCACCAAACCTTACCACAAAAATCTGAGTGAAGAACACTGAATCCGTCTGAATACTTGAGACTTAGTAGGATATTTGTACTTGAAACACTCATTTGGTGTCTAGGATTGAACTAAATATTCTCGGAATCCCCTTCCATTCTTATCATGCGTGCCACTATGATTTTGCAACTCGTGTCTCCCACTCTAAAACTTTGATTGATATTTGATAGCGATTAGAAACAGACTGCATAAATACTCAACAGATGATGACAAGGCTGATCATCTAGGATTTGCATTAGATGGTGGAATATTGCATGCTTACTCTCCACTACAAAATCTGCTTTGGTTTGGAGTATCTCCCAAGTGGCCTTTTTGTTTTACAAGCTGGTCTTCCACTCAGCTTTATGGTACTGGCTAAGATTGTTAACCCACTTTTAGGGACCCATCAACCAAGTAACCCAGCACTCATACCTAACTAAAGTTTCCCATGAAGATGCCACCCTTGTTTGAGGGTCACTTTCTAGCCACCACTCAAAGCTAATGTAAACTAGTGACACTTTCTCTGTGTAAGCACCTGATTCGAATATAGGTGTGCTGAACTGGGATTAGACTGTGGGGACAAAGGTACTTAAAAGAAATGAGTGTCTTTAATCTTTATTGTAAAAGTGATCGACCGTCAATATGCTGCATTCTGAACGTCAGTTGAGAATATCTGACCATAGAACACTCCACTTGCCGAGAAAGCTAATGAAGTGACCTCATTCGGCGAGAGAATCAAAGACTCTACGCTGACAGACTTGGGATAAATAACCAATCAAAAAATGAGAACTTGTTGTTTAACCAAACTGTCAAGACTCCTAGGGCGACCTAATTCTACGACTCCAGTGATGTTTAACCAAATTGTCACCTTCACCGATTATCTCTGGAAAATTCTGTTTAACTAAATTGTAATCGTCCGACGGCTGCCAACTCCAAACCTGTTTAACCAAACTGATTTTGTGCTAACTTGTTAGTGGAGCAGATAGTATTTTCTCAAAAGAGTTGAGAGAGTTTGCTTAGAGCGATAATTTACGTGTTGAGTTAAAAATACTCCCTTGTTGCACAATGTCTTATATTTGTTGGACCAACGCATTTGGACGTGTCGTAGAGTCTACGCCGTGAACACCAAATACCTTTTGATGATAACAAAATCATCTGCCATCAAGTAATAATGGTGACCAAATCATCTTTTATGGTCAGTGGATAATACGAATAAAATCCCAAATGGATAATGGTAAACCAAATGGATGATGTAGCCAAATGATAATGGTGACCAAATCACATCACAAACGCCATATATCCTGCCACATGATAAACCAAAAATAGGTGGTGGTCAATCTTTTATCATTGGCACGTGCATCGTAGACGAATATGGCTAAACATGATAAATCAAAATGAACGTAGTTACCATTATCTTAACCACTAAACTTAAATGGTTTATTATAAAATTTTTGTTGATCAAATAGAATACGATCAATTTCATTCATCAAACGGTCTGAAATATACATGGGCCGGCGGTGCAATAATTAGTTCTAAACACCTATAAACTCTTCATTCAAAATCTTGATTGCACAGGACCGATGGTGTAAAATTGGGTGGCCTAAATACAATATTAATATCTTTTTGAACAAAACCAAGCTCCAAGTTATATATTTGAGTCTTTGATTAATTGAAAATGAATTTGTAACTCAATTAGTTAAAGAGTGTTTATCACTGCATTTCAAAGTTGCTAATTTAATTCCCCACCATCCCTTATCGTTGTTATCAAATAGTATTGTTTATGCATGGGTTTTTTTCGCTCCAGTCCAAATTTTGTTGAGGTTAAATGCACGATTTGGTCGCGAGGGCCATATGGAACTGATGCCTCAGACGGGGATTCAAAGTTGGGACCTCGGCCAACATAGAACATATAATCAACTGGTGTGATCTAGTGATATTCTTTTTTTAATGATGGAAGACGTCACAAATTTGAATATTATCTTCCCATTAATCTATATTTACTATTAGAAAGTCAAAGCCACACTTTAAGATCACAAGGCTTCACAGAAAGAATAAAAATTATAAGTAAATAATAAAATGTAAAAGAGCGAATTATCACGTGCGTCCGTGTGTGGTAGGGGTGGGCATTTTAGTGGGTCTATCGACCAACCCACCTATGGGTTGGGTTGGGTGGTGTTCTAAACATAAAATCTTTAATTTTGGATAAAAATCCGACTACTTATTCAATAGGTGAGTTGTGTTGGGTTGAAGTATTACTAAATTGATTAAAACCAGCATACCTGAATGACAATAATTCTTAAACATACACATATATTAAATAGATTTATACGTAAAATCTAGTAACTATTAAATGCACTTGTTTATTAATGCTTGATTTTAATAGTGAAATTTATGTATGAGAAATGCTAAGGAGACTCTCTGCCACGTCATGTTTTTTGCATAATGTTTTATAATGTTGGTATATGAATTGACGTTAAACTGTGAGGTAAAAGATAGTACATGGAGGGTCCCACTTTGAGAGAGTGCCCGTAGCATTTCTCCTTATGCATTAGTAACATGTAGTGACATAACAACATCAAATTGCTACTTAATAGTACGGTCTAGTGGTACCTCTTCACTTCTAAGTGAGAGATTTCATGTTCGATTCTTGTCAAAGGCGTTTCAACCACATTATTGCTAGCTCATTGTGAGGCTAAGCCCACCCCTTCCCCTTAGTGTGGAGAATATCATTTGTTAAAAAGAAAAAAAAAATCACATGATTTAGGCCCATTTGACGTAAGTATTGATATTTGTCTGTCATACTCACAATAGGAATAGAAAAGAAACCAATCAAGCCCAATCCGTGAAACTAGCCTAACCCAACCCATCTAAGAATAATTTAGCTGGGTTGGGTTGCTAATTTTCTTGAGTGACATTTGATTTGAACAATTCTAACATGAACCTAGGTTGGCCAACATGTTGAAATCTAACCTGACCAACCCACCCGACGTCTCACCCCTAACGTGTGGTAAGAGGTTAGCAGAGGGTAAAACACAAGGAAGAGATAGAGCGGTATTATAATTTTAATTAGTACCTTAATTATTAATAAACAATTTAGGATGCATTCCCTTTGTTGGTGCAAATGCACATTGCCTTTTTTTGGGTGCAAATGCACATTGTGTAAATCTTGTATGGAAAACCCAAATCCACAAAAAACAATCTTATTCTTTTTGGGTTTTTATGAAATTGACCAACTACATCAAGACGGTCTTTGAAATTGAAAATTGATCAATATAATACCTGAAAAAGAATGTTACAAATCAAGATAGTGCTTGAAAATTGATAAGGGGTGTAGTTGACCAAATAAATGAGGAAAGGGTTAAAAACGTAAAATTGGATCTATATTTCAAAAAACGAAAGAATTAAAGGCCGCTGCTTTAACGGGAAGAATCAGACAAGACCTTTGCAACGGTCGACTATTCTCATTCTCCTTCACCTCCGAAGATCAGAAACCGAGAAGAACAAGAGATATCTCCAACTCCAGATGACGTCGCGGAAGGTACGCTTTCTTCGACGAATCTATGCAAGAAATTATCGTTTCCATTTAATTCTTTATAAATCGAATTTATTCGAAGGATCGATTCAATTAGGGCTGCGTTTTGAAATTTGAATTTTACCGTTCGTGCAAATTTGAAGTCGTTTTGAAAAAATTAGGGTTTACTTTTCACAAATTCAGCGTTCCTTTTCTGGAAGTTACTTTGTTTTGAATGTTAGCTTGAATTGATTGGAATTGTCTCGATATTTCTAGAAATTGGATCATCGACAGACCGCTCTGGCAGTTGAAAAGCGAAGCAAAATGTTGGCTGCTAAGGTCAGATAAAACCCCTTAAGATTTTTGATTCCTAGTTAAAAATCTTTGATCTTTCTCTGGTGTTTCTTTTGGGTGAATGCAATTCTGACATCTGCGAATCCTGCTTTGTTTTTCTTCATTTTCAGCCAAAATTTGGCATAGGACAGAATCGGGCAAGTGGTCAGGAACCGCAATTCTTGGTTCTTCTGCTGGTTTCAAGTACTTGTGGTGGTGGTTTATTAATATCTGACATCGTTTTTCCATTTTTTAAGCAGTTAATGTCCCAAGTTTTTAAGGTTTATACAGAGAGTGACACTGCTAGAGCTGATGCCGGGAGCAGGTAATTGGGGTTTTAAACTTGTGTAATTTCATTTCGATTACCGAATTTTATGGTTTTAATCAATATCTAAGTTGTTTTAGAACATTAAGGTTTAGTTATTGGCAACCATTTAGATTGTAGGGGGAATTATGTCTGTTTGCCCCTTTTAATTTGAGGACTTGCAGCAGTTAACCAAGTATGGACTCGGGAGAACACAGCTGCTTTAATGGTAACTAGTGACCTTATTCCTCTGCTTTTTCTGGAGGTGGATTGGGATGGAGTGTTATATCTTTTGATAAGGAGTTTATGTTTTAATTATGTATTTACTGCTTTCATTCTGTAAATTGTTTTGGAAGTGGATTGGGTTTTCTGGTAAGCTGCTTCCGGACCAGCTAAATTGAGAGAGAGATTTTACCTACTCGTATATCTTGAAAGTTCTCCTTTAATTCTGATTATTTGCTTCCAGATCATGTTATGTGGGCTTGATACTTGTTTCTCACGCTGATACTATTGATTCTCACCCTTCTGCTTTAAAATTTGTGATTCAAACAGGGACTAAAAGAGCTGAAAGAATACACTGTCCAATTGGCCTCTAGTGCTGGCTACATTGATGCCCCTGTTGATGAGACTGTTTTCGATGTGGATAAGGATATTGACAATCTTCTGCCCATTGAAGTAAAAGAGCAACGTCTCAGCAATCTGCTTCAATCATTGATGGCTGGTTGTTGTGTAGGTGCTATGCCTGTTTTGAAAAAAATCCCAACTTCAGTTCTTTGGGGTTGTTTTACTTTCATGGCGATTGAAAGCTTGCCTGGAAATCAATTTTGGGAGAGGATATTGTTTCTTTTCACTGCTCCAAGTCGAAGATACAAGTAGGTTGGTGCTTTCCCTTGTAATGTACCAACGATTCTTTCACTAAATAGTCTTCCGCATATTGGATATTGTAAATTAAACCACAAGGTTTGCTTCAGAATTTCTAGATACGTCTGCACGTAAACATGTTTTAGAATCTTCAAATCTTAAAATTTAACTTCCTCATACTTAAATAGTACCATTTTTCTTGATCTAGATCATGACTATTACTATCTTTGAAAAACTCGTCAACTGGTAACCATCATCCATCTTGCCAGGGTGCTGGAGAAGAATCATGGAGTCTTTCTTAAGACTCTGCCTTTCAAAACAATTGTGACCTTCACATTGTTCCAGATGGATCCCGATTGCTGTGGTGCTTTTCCCATTGTTGAACATGCTTCTAGTCCTGGTGCGGCAGTATTTTCTCCCTAAGTTTTTCAAAAGAGCGCACCTTCAAGACCTGGATGCTGCAGAATATGAGGAAGCCCTTTCCATGACTTTCAACCTACCCCTTGAAGTGAGTTATCTAAATCCTTTCATTCAGTTCAATGTGAAAAAATTGTGAACGGATTGGGTTCTATATCGCGAAAAGAAACCAGAGTTGGAAATTGAGTTTTCATCAGAAGATGTATAAATCCGAAATTTGGATGAGATTAGGACATATGCTATTCAGATTCTGTCCTATTAAAGTGCTTATAGGAAGCCTTTATTAGCTCATCTTTTAGAAATTATTGTGATGGTGATGCTTTCTATGCATTACAGGATCTGGATCTTCAATCAAGAACCACTAACATAGGCGGTGGGCAGATGCTTGACGAAATGTTAGCTTGAATTGACTGGAATTGTCTCGGTCTTTGTAGAAATTGGATCATCGACAGAGCACTCTGTGGCAGTTGTCGATTGCCGGTTAACTATCTTTGATTTCTTTTCTCTGGTGTTTCTTTTGGGTGAAAGCAATTCTGACATGTGCGAATCCTGCTTTTTTTTCTTAATTTTCAGCCCAAATGTGGATAGGACAGAATCGGGCAAGTGGTGCGGAACTGCAATTCTTGGTTCTTCTGCTGGTTTAAAATTCTTGTGGTGGTGATTTATTAATTTCTGACATTCTTTTCCCATTGTTTTAAGCAGTTTATGTCCCAAGTTTTAAGGTTTATACAGAAAGTAACACTGCTAAGGTTGATGGCGGAAGCAGGTAATTGTGGTTCTAAACTTGTGTAATTTCATCTCGATTACCGAATGTTATGGTTTTAATCAATATCTAAGTTGTTTTAGAACGTTATGGTTTAGTTATTGGCAACCATCTGGATTGTAGGGGGAATTATATCTGTTTGCCCCTTTTAATTTCAGGACTTACGGAGCAGTTAACAAAGTAATGGTAACTAATGACCTTATTCCTCTGCTTATTTTGGAGGTGGATTTGGATGGAGTGTTATTTCTTTTGATAAGGAGTTGTTGTTTTAATTATATATTTACTGCCTTCTTTTTGTAAATTGTTTTGTTATCAAAGCTGGTCTGAAAAGTATGGAGAAGCGAAAAGGCATACTTGGTAGTTCGACAGGTAAGGTTCGACAAGACTTTACTTGTTAGTTGCGTTACACATCTTCAATCAGTTCCTTTTTTGGTAGTTTTTACTTGCTTTTATCTTAGCAAATGCAAATGTTATAAGAAGAGCATTGGCCGATGTCTGCAATGTCAAAAGCAATTCTTCTAGGATTGTAGGGGGTGATGCCTCTGAAAAAATGTTGGTACCTTTCTGGCATATATGCAATACAGATGGATATAACTATGGATGTTAATAAAGATGTGTTTAGGTTCAAAAAAAAAAACCCTTTGCTTTTGCATTAATCTAGTATTGTATTTTTTGTATCTTTTTAGGGCTTCAGCGGGTACAAGCGTTAGGCTGTGAATTTGTCATCGAGGAGATCCATCCTGGTAAGATGTTAAATCCTAGCATGCCATTTCCTTGTAACTCTCTTATTTACATGATTATGTAGCATGTTGTTTTTGTGAATTCAATACATAATTTCTCTGTGTAATTTGAAAAAGAACAAAAGAGCCCTCATATGAGGGGGTTCATATATCAATTATCTCACTAGTCTTACGATCTCATACCTTATGTTTTAAACATTACAATGACATACCTCAACTTATGAATTCGTTGCAATGTCATACCTTCGTTAAATTTTTTGTTAATTTGATTGTTAAATGATAACGCGACAAGAGCGGGAGCCCACCCATTCGCCAATTGGAATAAAAAATTAATTTTTTATTTAACAATTAAAAAAAAAAAAAACTTTTTCTCTCCTTTCTCCCCACGGGTTGCACTGTTGCAACTGAATTCTATAAGGAAGAAGGCGAGAAATTCTAGTTCCATTCAACACTCAAATCTCCGTCAAAACATACAAAATTTATACCAAAACATGTTCAATTTTCTCTCTCCCTCCCTCCCAATTCCACATTTCCTCGCACCATGAATTCCTTCTTTACTCCACACTAACTCTAATACAAAACCCTAATTTAAATTACCCAAAAACTCAAATCACATTTGAAATTTTTTGAAATTTGTTATAAAGCTCTGAGCTTTGGGAATGGTTTCTATTCTCACTTCCTGCCACACATCCGCAACTTTCATTCTCACTTCTCCACCAAAATCCATTGCCAAACCGGTCATTCCGTGTGCACCTTGCACTCCAACATGTACCATGACAACCACACCTGAACCATCTTTGCCTCTAAAAGTTCGCCTTTTGTATTCAAGAACCTGATCGATTCGGTCGTCGACATGCGCCACATTAAGCTCGCCCTCCGCACCCGCAACTCCACCACCAAGTTCACCTCCTTTGACGAGGAGTACCTCCAGCCCTCCCAAGCCATCAACAATTTTTTCACCTGCAGCAGTGACATCTTAGGAGAATTGCAACGACTTACGAGCTTGACGTCTTTGGAAAACTAGCCGACCTTCGAATCAACGAGCCTACACCGGAACCAGAGTCATGTTAAGGGTTACAGAGTGAGAACTTCTCCACAGAGATCATCAAAAACATTTCGTTGGAGAATCTTCAGTCGACAATCAAGATCTACATCGACAAACTTCAATCACCAACACTTGTTGTAAGACCCAAAATACCATATTCTAAAGTGAATATGATATACGCTCATTCCCTGGGGCAAGACCCAGAGTGAGTAAAAGGCCAAGCCTACCCCCTAATTAGGTTGTTTCCAGTATAATTGAATATAATTGACTCAACCTCTGGAGTGGATTGGTTCACTCTAGAGTACAGACTTGGCCAACTGTCTCCATCCAGGTACTAGACTACACAGACTAGATTGCATAATACCTTCCGGCCCTTGTGAAGTGTCAAATGCGTAGCTGCTCATTTCGCCCACTATGGAGAAGAGACAAATGATCATTCTCCAATGTGACATCCGTATGTTAGACCGGTCTGATCGTCAACCTCATTTATTCCTGGCCACTCAAAGGAATGTTAAGTGACGTGGACCAACTCTGCCGGGCTTATAAATACACTTAGTGACTCATCACCGAAGGTAAGACATTCATTGTTGGGAAATACATTTCACCTTTCTCTCTACCATTGCTAACTTAAGCATTGGAGCCTCCACGTCGGGAATGACCCTTCTCAGCACTTGGAATGACTCGCTAACCACGCGTCTATTACGTTGACGGCAGAATGCCTTGTGTCCACATTCCCTCCAGCTACAGACATTACTTGACCCTATTCGAAACATGCTCGAAAAGATCAGCTTAGAGTTAAAGAACCTCTGATGCAACCACGCATCATATGCCCATGATGTTGAAGGGCAATTGTTGTAACTGGAATCTACCCTAGATCGCGACACTGCTAGAATCTCAGTCACTGGGATTGGGTATTTGAACATCTTAGGGGATCCAACTTTGATGTCATTTTCAACTTTTGTCTATGGAAACCCTTCCGAGGGCGAGGGAAACCCTTGTGAAGGCGCCCTCAGTCATGCAGTCTCGAGGCACTCAGAGTCAAACCAGGGTCCCTCATGTTAACCTAAGGCGGTTGAAGACTTCAATGGCCCAAGCAAGGCACCGTTAGAAGGCAACACGCAGTTGTTCTACGAAAGCGATCATTTCTCCAACATTTTAGCTTGGGAGGCACCACCAGACAAATACATCGCCGCACAGCCAATAATGAGGTACTTCAAAAGGGACTTTGACCCTTCGAGCCACATAATGTCATACTAGAACGTTATGGCTTTGTGCAGTTATAGTGACTCTTTGATGTGCAAATGTTCCCTGCCACGCTTGAAGCAAAATTCCATGAAGTGGTATGCCGGACTCCCATCTAGATTGATCACCGACTTCAAAACCCTGAGTGACAAGTTCATAAAGGCCTTTTCTGCATATAAGGAGGTAAAGTGCGAGATGAGACACCAAATTCCTGATTCGTCAAAGGGACGACGAAAGCCTCAGAGATTGGCACGCCCCCCATTCAATCGAAATACTGAGTTAGCTTATTAGTTACTCGGTCTGCGCGCCGCGTAGGTTTTGTAATTTTTAGAGTCAACATTTTGGCACACCTAGTGGGACATTGTGCTAGACCTTCGGAGTTCATGACCATTGAGACACGATCCGTAAAGAAGAAAACAATTATGGGAAAGTCAACAACTGACTTACCAGTGCAAAGCCTTGGGCAAGATTTGCCTCAGACGAAAAATCTGATCATTGTTGCACTGCCCGAGGCTACAGGTGCGACACATCGAGATAAGAAAATTTGTCTTGGCGGACAACCTCACAACCCAGAAATTCCCAACCAAACGGCAGGAATTTTTGTTGAAGGGATAATGGAAGATTGCGACGAAGATGGTGGGGAGGGTTCTGATCCGCCAACTAGGTCGTTTCTTCAAAGATGACTCGATGAACAATATCGATTGGTCAAGCAGTCTATTGGCCAAAAAATGAATGATTTACTAGACGCAATACAAAGCAACAGTGACACACAGACCAGGATGCTTGAACTGTTGATTAGTAAAGCCTTCGAAGATGGCCATGTCGGCCAACCTCGGCAGCCTTTTTTTACAAATGTTCCAGTACAAGCGTAGAAAGGGTCCGCTCGACTACAACCAATTGACTTAGAGAAAAGAGGTGGATCAAGCAATAGATCTGACGAACCGAATCAGGAAGAAGAAGCAACATCCGTCAATATGACCTAGGTCCAAAGAATGATCGACTCGGCCATAAAAAAAGGGCCAAAGTTCTCAAAGTTGGTACCCAGCCTATGTAGAAAGGTTCGAATACCCTAGAGGCTTCAAGATCCCCGATTTCAGTCTGTTCGCTGGAGAATCGTCCTTATCCTCGTTAAAACATGTGGTTCGATTCACGGCGCAATGTGGAGACGTTAATAGTAACTTCCATAAACTACGGTTGTTCAACTTTTCACTGACAGGGTCAGCTTTCGCTTGGTACATTAATCTCTCACCAAACTCCATCCAGAGTTGGGAGGAACTGGTCAAGAAATTCAATGAACAATTCTATCGACCAGGGATGGAAATGTTCGTTTCATCGTTGGCTGGGATGGCTCAAGCGTCCGACGAATCCCCAATGGAATACTTAACAAGGTTCAAGTCGACCAGGAATTGGTGCCGAGTACCTCTTCCTGAAGTTGAATTCGTTAGAATTGCCCTAAACGGCTTGGACGTGGAATACAAAAAGAAGTTTCTGGGGGCAAATATTCGAGATATGTACGAACTTGCTCAACACGTCGAGTAGTATGATTATTTGCTCCAAAAGGAAAAAATATCGAAATCACCATCCCGGGGAACATTATATAAGAATCCTATGGTTAGCTATGCATTGGTCGAAAGCGAGGACGCCCAATATGCCAGTGTGGACGCGGCTGAAATAGTGATAGATAAACCTTACGTTTGCAAGGCATTAGCTCAAGTTAGTCCCAAAGATGCCAAGACCCGCTCGGTCGCCGAGGAGATGAGTAAAACATCGATCACCAAAGTCGATGCAATTTTTGACCAGTTGTTGGTAGCAAAGATCATCAAATTTCGGCCAGGACACAACATCCCTAAGGCCGAAGAATTAAAGAGCAAAACATATTTCAAGTACCATAATTCAAACAAGCATGCTACCAATAATTGCGTTGTGTTCCAAGACGCGATTCAAAATTGGATCGAGAAGAGTAAGCTAAAATTCCCGGAGAAACAGATGGCGGTCGACGTTAATCCTTTCCCCTCGACAACAATTGGTATGGTGGATGCTCATCTCCGTAAAAACAAAGGAAAAGGGAAGGCCGAATACGTCCCGGTGCAGCATGTCCGTAAGTAGAATGGTCAACCAAGACTGAAGATTGATTTGTTTTCAAATGCACCACCTACGGAGCCCTCAGGGCCGGGCATCGATGAACCTATGTCAGGTTCTAGTTTCAAAGAAACTCATGAATCAATGATTTTATGCGACCACTGTAAAACATAAGCGGAACCTAAAAAGAGGACATCTTCGGCAGCAACTTCAGGCCCACCATCCACGATCACTACAAAACCGCCAAAGGAACTCAGTGACGGTCCACGACGCCAAGTGTTTGAGAGACTCGGCCCACAAGTACAAGCAAAAAACCTGGCCCCAGTCAGACGGCGTCTTGACTTTGACGCATCATTTTATAATGAAGATTATTACTCGCGCAATGCCAACAGTTCGGGTTCGTCAATCGATCAAAAAACCTTCAAACCGTCCAGGCCACGAGACCAACGTTGTTGGTACAGTTACAATTCTCCAACCGGCCTATATACGGCATTATCTAAGTCTCAAAAACGTCGTCGCCAGCGGATAGATTGCATGGCTTGACGACAAGAAGCGCATGCCAAAAGAGGCCATAAGAAGCGTTGACGATCGGCCGACCCTGACTATCATGACCGAATTACTTGAAGGAAAAAAGGCAGCTGCTCGTGACTTTGAAACCACCATTGAAGAGTCC